>NC_046359.1:14792439-15403263 GCF_004027225.2 Strigops habroptila
ATTGCCAAACAGTTATTTCATTAGTCTCAATCACAATTTCAGTTGTTTGAACCCAGAAGAATTCTGTTCTAGTAAGATTATTGCAAGTTAATCAGAATATTGTTGCAAAAAACCACCCAAACTTTTAGATGTAGAGACTTAGTTATATCCTTTTGCCTCCTTACCTATACCAACATTAACAAAATGTTAGATGTATTTTCATTTGCATTCAACATGTGTACAAATAGAAGTGCAGAGATTGTGAGATTGCTTGTGAGATTGGCGATGTTGAAAGCTGTTATAATCTTTCTCTCACTCATCTAAAGAGAATCTCCATAGACCAAATTTTGATTTTTCCTAAGCTGCAGTGTATTTTAAAAATAATTTGCTTAGAAAAGCAAACCTCATTTTGTCAATGAAAACACACAAGTATCTCCAAAACTAAGGAAGTAAATGGTTTCCATTAGAGATCCATGTTTATTAACATTGCCTGCAAAATTATTATTATTATTTGATGAATAGTTTTTAAAGAAAAGTCATGTGCTACATACCCCTTGTTCATCCAGTTTAAGCAGCTGTTCAGGTACTTTGGGTGAGCTGGAAGCCTGCCTCAGGCACTGAATGCTTAGCTCTGGTATTACATACTCTAGTACCTCTTTGAGAGGCAGACCTCTTGCTGTGCCATGCCGAGCAGTGGATGGGATAGCATCTTCTAAAATTGCTCCTCTAAGTGTAGTAAGCTGCAGTAAAGGTAAAACACACACTATTAGTTCAAATGTTTTTTTGAACTAATACTACAATGACTTTTAAAGATATAAACTTCAGGGTTTAGCAAAAGCTTGGAAGATAACGGGAAGAAACAGATCCCTATTTTTAACTTTTTAAGCAGTAAAAAGATTACTAAATAACTTTTAAAGAGGAGACAGGGTCTTATCATCTCAGTGACAAACATATTTGTTGTTTAAAGAAATTCACTGATGTTCTTATTAACTTTTTCTAATTCCTAAGACTTACTTTTTTGGTAAAAAAATATTTAAAGCAGATGGGAAACTAAAAATGTTAATTTTAATGCCATACTACCCTAGCAGACACAGTAGTTCAATGTGAGGTTGGAGAGGTGAGGTCAGACACAGCTAATGGCACATTTATTTAACCTGTCCACCTATTTTTTAAGCCATGCTGCTTTATCTTCATTGGATTTGGCAAAGAGAGAGTAATTTCTTAGAAATGAGTCAGCTGAATCACCTCTCCACACATACATACAGACACACCCTTTTTTTTGCAATAAAAGAAAAACCTAGCCTTATATATATACACATGTATGTATCTATCTATTTCTGTATCATATGTAAAAGCACAGGAGCCCAGAGATATCAGGTCTAGCTAACACTTGTCTATGTCCTAATTACAATGTCCTAAGAATATGAAAATATTTAGTTGCTTGCTACAATAACATTGTGTAGTTTCATACGAATCAAAGCTAGTTGCTGTGATAAAGAAGAAATTAGTTTGCAAGAGATACTAATTTACTTGAAATAGAAGTTATGAGACATGTTCTTCCACAACAAGCAAGCAATTCTTACAAGACAATTATTGTTATCAATGTATTAATATTCCTTCCACAAATCATGTATGTAGAAGTATAGAAAAACATCTCACAGAAAAAAGCTTCTAATAAAGTATTTTGCAACAAAATACAAAAAAGCCACAGTAGTAGCTCTCATATTTTTCCCCTCCCATTTCCTCTATGTTTCTTAATCTTTTATTTCTGTCATTTGAAACTTAACACCAAGCAGCTTAATCCAAACCTATCTTCAGTTTTGTTCTTAGCATCTGTTCCCTTGCTTGCCCCTGTAGTTCCCTTCAGCCAACTTACCTCCTTTTGGGTGCTTGCTCAAAAAGAGAAAATTATTACGCACTACAGAAGAGGAAAACTTTGTTCCAAAAGTAACATACTAATGGTACATGGAACATCCCTTTCACACTAACAGATTTATTTTCAAAGTTAGCAACATATCCACAGCCAAACATCTAGTATCTTAAGCTCTAAGTTAACTTTTCAGTTCCTTTGCAGAATTACTGAAAGACCATTACCTCACTTGTCCTGAAAACTATACGATAGTTGAACTGAGATCCTTCTTTCTCCTTGGCATCTTCAACCTTCTCCCTCCGGATGCTGACTGCTACAGGTCCAAGATTTTCATCTATTCCAAAGTAGTTCTGATGCTCTTTTGCACAAGAGCAAATGAAAAGAGAAGAAAATAATGAAGCATGAGTCTCCTAGAAAACGTTCAACAAATCTCATTACAAATTTCGACAGCAAGAAAAAAAATTGAGTTATGAGATCTGTAAATACACTGTCTTGTGATCTTCTGAACTGCACAATAAGTACACAAATTAAAAAACGCTCATTTTTATGAGCTGAATGATCACTCATATCATGTGACTCAAAATGCTGCAACTACTGCTACTATGAAATAAGATTTTGTTGCACTTTTTCTTACTGTGAAGTTAACCATTTTGCTTGATCCTGTAAGAAACTACTTTGGAGAAACTATATGTACATAAAGTCTTCAAAAAAAGCTGAAAGTCTTCAAACAAGGTGCTATGCAGCTTTCTTAATTTCATTCAATTTATTCTTATTTAAAGCTTTACATTCAGAGCAGCAACTCAGCTTTAACAAATGACAACTGAGGCTAGTTACTCTTCAGTCTTTGATGAATAGTTAAATTCCTCCTTGAGCCAACTGGCCCAGTATGGGAGAGCAAAGCTCTACCAAAAAAAAAGAAAAATCAAGTTAGAGACCATTTAAGTAGACCAGACATAAAGAGGATACATGTTGAGGAAACTAGCTAGTGTTACTGTAAGACCACTCTTTACCTCCTTTGAAAGGTCATAGTGAGTAGTTACAGCCACCTTTAAAAAGGGCAAGAAAGAGGGTCTGGGAAGCTACAGACTAGTCATCCCAAACTTTAGTTCCCAGGGAGATTAAGGAACAGTTTCTCATAGAAGACATTTCCAGGCATGTGAAGGACAAAAAGATGCTTAGAAACAGCCTGCATAGATTTACCAAATGCAAATCATGCATGACGAACCCAGTTGCTTTCTACAATGAGATGACTGGCTTTATGGATGAGGAAGGAGCAATGAATGTCACCTACTTGTACTTTAGCAATGCTTTTTACACAGTCTCCCACAGTAACCATGTAGCTAAATTGAAAAGACATGGTTTGAACATGCAAATTACAAGGTGGACATAAACTGGCTGGACAGTTGGCCTCAAAGGACTGTGATCAGCAATATGAACTCCAGTTAGTGGCCAGTCAGTAAAAGGTCTATTGAAAGTTGATAATGGAGCTATTACTGTTTACTATTTTTTAAAATTAGCTAAATGATGGAATGGAGTCCTACAGCTGTGGGATGTCTGTGCTTCACCACCCACTCTCTCCTTCCCCTGGAGGCAGCTACTGCTGAGATGGGACAGCTGAGCTGCATGGGAAGCAGCTCCTAACCCAATGAATTTGGGTAAACCTAACCTGACATCGTAAAACAAACTCTCCCTTTCGGCAATCTGAAAAAAACCAGACTGACCAAAATCTCATGAAGGTCAAAACCAGTCCTGCATCTGGAACAGAGCAAGCTCATAATCAACAGCACAAGCTGGGGACCAGCTGTCTTAGGAACACCTCTGTGGAAAAGGACTGAGGACCTTGGTGAACAACAGGCTGCACAGCAGCCAACAGGATCCCCTGCAGAGGTGAAGGCTAACCACACTCCAGGCTGCACAAGCAAAAGCATACCATCAGGTCGGGAGAAGACACTATGCCTCTCTATTTGGCACTTTTGAGGCCACATAAGGAGCAGTGTCCAGTTCTGGACAAGGCCAGCAGACAACTTCCAAGACAATTAGGGGGCTGGAGCATATAACAGATGACGAGAGGCTAAAAGAGATGGGCTTGTGCAGCCTGGAGAAAAGCAAGTTAAGAGGGGCTATATAATTGCAGGATCCCACTAGCTGATGGGGGGTTATAGAAAAGGGAGAGCCACTCCAAGGTACAGAAAGAATGGATAAGCTGAAACCATCACAAGATGCAGCACCTCACTGAGGAGAATCAACAACAGGAACAGGTTGCAAGGAAAGTTTGTGAAATCTCCATCCTTAGAGATGGTCAAATGCTGAAGGAACAGTTAAAGGGCAATAGGTTACGAACAATCTATTCAGAACATAACTTTAAAGGCAGCTTTAAATAGGGAATTAAACTGGATGACCTCAAGAATGTCTTCCAATCCAATTTATGCTATAATTCCATATTTTAAATAGCAATTAAGTAATAGACTTATTTCTCCTTCTAAGATTTTTTTAATGTATTCACAGAAATGCGTAAGGAAGTTTTCACAAAATGTCTTTCACTGAGAAGCCATCCATACTCTCAGAATGGATACTAAAGTTATTGCTACATAAATTACAGTCGTATTCGTCAAATTAAGTTTAAATTAAGTTTCCAGTAGCCTTTCAAAAATCTATCTATAAAGTTTGTTGGTGGTTACAGTCCATCTCCTGGTGGAGAGAAAATGAGTAGCAGCACATTACAACTAGCACCCTTTTTTTGGAAGGAACACCTGTGATCAAAGGAGCACAGATATTTAATTATTCATGCATGCTCAGCAACTATATTCCTTCCACAGTCTAGGCATTCTACCTGAATAGATACATTATACCTCAGGGATTTCCCAGTGTTAAATTAAAACTTTGAGCCTTAATGGGCAAATTTATCAAATGGAACAGGATTTTACAGACGAGAGAGAAGGAAGAATTCAGAGGCCAAACACTTTCAGCAACTTGAAAAACTCCCCACAGTTGCATATTCAGACTTTGACAAAAGTTAAATTTGTCAATTAGGGTTTCTACAGCCCTCCATTTTGGTGTAAATCTAGAAAAGGGTATTACAGTTACTAGATTTCTCAGCTGCAGTATTACTGAGGAGAAAAAATGCAAGGTTGGCAAGTATCTGCTTATTTATTTACAATATGAAAGACAAACCCAAGGACATTATTTATGTACATTAAAAATAAAATAGATAAAACAGTTTCAAGAATGGGAGTTAAAGTAACTGAAGTAAACTAAAGAATAGCTACTGATATTCTGGGATTTGGGGAAAACATTTTTAATTCAAGGCACTTTTTAATTTCATAAAGTACAAACTCATTAAGCTCATTTAAATGTATTTATGTTGATTTAAAAGTATCAACTGGAGAGAAGAGAAGGGATGAAAATAAGTGCTATTTTCTAGCTGAGAAATGGTAAAATATTCCCCTATTTTTACTTTTCCATTTTGAGGAATAATTGTCAACTTATCTTCTAATATAGAAGTCTTATTTATACAAACTGAGTTAATACCAAAAGCTTGCTAAGCCCATACATTTCTTCCAGAATATTTCTTCAGTTTCTTATCAGCAGATAAATATAATAACATATTAAGAAATGATTGCAAGCATCCCTCAAATAAAAAAGCAGTAATAGTCAAGTCTCAAGGTATTACAAGGATAATTGCACAAGGGGAAAAGGACAAATCAATGATACTAAAAGCATATTTCAATTATCCTTTTTAAAAATCAACATAGCTTTTTTCCCCTTCTCATCCCCTTTTATCCCACAAAAATATATTTCGATAGAGGACACCATTAATAAATCAAAGCCATGAGATAAAATAAAACATTCTAGCTTTTACAAACCTACACTGAAAACTGAGAAGATATTTTCCATAAACATTAACATATTTTACTTCAGTTTTGTTGGATTTGATTTTAACAATAGTTACAAAGCTTATAAATATGCAGTATAAAACTACAGCTCATTTCACAAGACACTGAATTCCAAATCTCTCATTTCTTGAAAGAAAACGGAATAATTAGTGCTACACATGCCAGGGTGTTTCTTCCATGCATCTTAAAACAGAAATAAAACTTGTATGCTGACAAGTGCCAATTATAAAACTGTGAACTAAATCAAATATTCAGAAAGTTATTTCTTTTTCCACAGACATCTTGTTAAAGGCAAAGAAAATCGGTGGCATTACATGTCTCTATATACAAGTGACTATTGTTTGCTACATTTTTATTTCACCTTTCCACAATTATTTTGCTAAATTCAACTGTGCTATTAAATCTACAATTCAATGAACAATCAGCTAGGAGAGCTCACTGTCACAGAAGAGCATCAAGTAAGACTCAGTATGCATATAAATGTCACTTTTTTTTACATAGATCAGCACAGGAGCAAGACATTTTGGTACCCAACACAGTAACTTTGCTTAGGAGACAACTGCATTCAGCTGGAAGTAAGCTGGAGATTCCTTACATGCTTGATCCCTTGAGATAATAGGTATTGAAAATTAAGTTTTTAGTTCCATCATGTGCTTGCCATGACTTGCTATCTGACTCTTAAGAGCCACCCAATACAGATTTCTCACATGTAGCTTCTGTTACAGCTCTATACAAAGATAATGTGGAACAGGGCATGGCTTAACTATCAGTGTAAAGGTGCAAGAGTAAATTTATTACTGGATATTAAATGCATCACATTATATTTACTTTTGAAGAACTCTACCTACAGAACAATTAGTAACAAGGACAATAACAATTCAAGTTTCCTAGTATTATATGTGGGATAAAACTCCCAGATGTTATTTCTTAACTTCTTATTACTATATCAATATAAGCACTTCACTTTTAGTCAAGAGATCATATATACATAATACCAGAACAGAAGTTAATTAAAACTAATTACATTTGCATAAACTTTCCAGAAAGGTCATTAGGTTTGTTTATAGTATATGATTTAAAGTGGTTTTGAGCACTCTTTGTATTTTCTTTTTTTAATCTCCCTGACAAGATTTGTCTTCAAAAAAAATACACAGCGCTTCAGAACCTGTAACTCATCCATGATAAAAGCACTTCATAAGGAAGTTCTCTTTCATTTGACTTAATCCTTGTCTTTTCCCCCCTCCCCTATCCTGCCAGCATCTTTGTCCATTGACAATCTTCCTTTCAATTCTATGCCAATCCTTTCTTCTCTCTGCCCCTCAAAACATATGCCACCCTTTTGTTACAAGTTTCCCTCCATTCTCTTCCACTCTGACTCCCTGAAAACTATTTATCCTTTACAACCTGCCTAGCTTAAAAGCCATTTTGAATGTCTGAATTTACTGCCCATTCCTTGCTTAGCTCTAGGTCTTTTTCTTCCTCTTGCATGACACCTAGATTCTTTTCTTCCTTGCCTTTTCAATACAGTATTTTTACAGCCAGTATGTTCTAGGTGTCTACCATATTGTGAAAACAAGCACTGTACTAGATCCTCTTTCAAGTCCCCTGTGAAGGGTCCCAGGAGGAAGGAGTACAGTACAGTGCTTATTTCCTGCTGTTCAAATATAATTAGAAAGCAGAGGAAGAATGATTTCAGGAAGATTCAGGCAGTAACAAACAGTCTTTTAAGGACAAGCAGATTTTTTTTTTTTACTTTTAATAAGAGCAAAAAGACCGAGCTGTAATTCATAATACAGGAAGGACAGACACAGGTATTTTGGGGTTCTCCCCACAGAAACAGAGCTTTCACACACATTGTTTCTTAAAAGAATTGGGTAAAAGGTAAAGAGAAAAGCATAAAACAGCGTTCTTAAAGCTGGAAAACTAAATATCATCAGAAGCTCTCTGTTCAAGGAGTATGCATATATGCATAGAGTATGAAAGGCTACAAAATAGACAATTGAAGACAGCAGAATCTAAAAGAAGGGAGTCAGAAGCTTCAGTAATAAAACCTTCTCTTTTGGAGGCATCTTTTAAGAAATAATGATTTCTATTCTTGGTATCAGTATTTCCAGTGCATTTACCGAATAGAAATATCTTCTTTTCTTCCTACCCACCAAAAAAGTTTGGTTCAGAGAAGTTAGTTTACGTACTAATTTAAATGACCCCACACTTAATGAACCTACACAAGTATTGCATAACTTTGTACATAACCCACTGGTTGTTGAATTATCCCTCTGGGAGAGCAAGAATAACAAGTTTAATTTCAGTAAAGTTTCAGGATCCCCTGTAATACTTACGTCTCTCTACAGAGAAGAAAAAAATAAATAATCTTTACTAGCAACTTAAATCTAATGCATGAATATCTTTGAACAGCTGCATTAGAAAAATTTACCTTTTCCATAGAAGAACTTGCGGTAATAATATGCTCCGAGATCAATGTGTTCTATGATGTAACGCTTCACTTTCTCTCTGTGAATGGACTGGTTTTCTCTTGGTACTTCCAGTACTGAAACACCAGCATTTGTGCAATGGGAACTCAGAGAGGACTCAAAAGAACAACTTTCACCTGAAGAAAAAGATGCTGAATTTGCCCTAGAAAGTGCAATCCGTCTATCTCCTTCCCCACCAGTTTCGTTCCTGAAGTAAGGGCAACTCAATACTAAATCATTGCTTTTCCCATCACCCTCATCAGCATCTAAATTCTCTTTTGAATTGAGGTCCTCTTTGCTTCCCAAAGGAGATTCACAGTTTCCCGTTTGGCCCGCTGGCATCTGAGTTTGTGACGCAGCTGAAGCCCCAGTGGTTATATTTTTTCTTTTTCCTACATTTACTCTGGTAGCCATTGCTTCATTTATATTAAACAAAACGCTCTGAACATCATAATGTGCAAAACATTTCTGACAGTTCCAAGAACGAACATTTCTGTCAAGTCTATCATCCAGATCAGATGAAAACTTAAAAGTTTCATGCTCACTTTTAACTGTTCGCAATCTTCTAAATAGAGATGTTTCTACTGCTTCTGATTTTAGCCTCCTCTTAAAAGATTTCTCCCTGTCTCGACCCATAAGTAGGGCACTATCCACATAATCCAAGCCAGAAATCCTGACAAATTCTCCCCTGGAAATCTGTGCAGCAGCATGTAGACTTGGAGAAACTGTAGGATCACAGTGGAAAAACTCAGAAAATCCAAAAGGAGCAAGGGTTTTATGTTCAAAATTTTCCACTCGGTATCCTCTTAGCATTGCAAAAAAATTTTCTCCAGACAAGCCTTGTCTATCAATTGAAGAGGTACTGCCATATTCTCTATGAAGAGCTGCTCCAGTATTTGGGTTAACAGCATTCTGGTCTAACACATCTTCAGCATCAATATCACTTATTGTCACATCACTGTTGCTTCTTTGTCTTATAGGATGAAGTCCTCTTTGAGGGGAATGAACAAAAAGATCTCCAATCGAATATTTTCCCTCTGTAAATTCCAATTCTAGCTCTTCTTGCTGTCCATCACTTTGGTCATTTTGTCCATTTGGAAGTACTGAGCCAACACCTTCATAACTGGTTGGAGGTCTATTTTCCCAGGCAGCTTTACTCAGCTCTTTGGAACAATCCTTTTTAGGAGGCCATTCAGACACCCTTGCTCGAACACCCATTTTAGGCACAGCTGGTGTACCATTTGTTTGATTATTTTCACTTTTGCTAGATGCATTTGAAGAAACAGGAGGACCCATGCTACCATTCAAAGCTTTAAGTTTTCTCGCAAAATAATCATCAGATTGCATGCTTCTTGAAGACTCCCTGAACTTTGAGGAAGTTCTGCTAACTTTGTGCTTATCTTCTTGCAAAGACCTTTGATCACTCATGTCCAGTCAGTGGGAGGTGAACCACTACTATTGCATAAAGATACTTTTATTATTACATTGTCTTTTATGGGCCAATAAAATGCAATACAAAAATACAGTAACAGTCTTCCCAGAAGAGCAAGCAGAAACCTCAGTGTGCCATTTTTGTACAACTTCTGTCAGGAGAGCAATCCTAAAACATTTCCTTCAGTTCAGACGCATTCAGTTCAGTATTAATCCAGACAAATTTCTTTTATCTGTTCATAAAAAAAGAAAAAGAAAGTGTATTAAAATGTTTATAGTCAACAGCAAAGTTTCCAGTGTTGCTTGTATATATACAACATCCCATTAAACTGGAACTAATGAAACTTGCTTTGTCTGCTTTTCTATCCTCTGCATTCTTAAAACCCAACAAATGCAATAATCCTGGTTTCCACAGGATGCGAACAGTTTGAACTTCCATATCTCTCATGGGCTAACTAGTACATGCACACTGAATAGAACACAGCAGGTTCTGCCAAGCAGAAGAGGCACACAATTCACTCTGCACTTCCTTCAATGCTGACAGCAACTTTGCTGCCTATTCTCTAATCACTAGGGTTTGCATGAACTGGCTAATACAGATGTTTCTGGGTCAAGACTGCTACAACATATAAGTAAAATACATGAAAGAGATATGATCTTTGACAAAGTGTTTGTTTAAAAGTATTTGTTTAAAAGAACATTTTAAAGATAAATAGTATTTCCACTACGATTAATTCAGTGAATAGATTTCAATTTTTTCTCCTCTCTCTCCCCAAAGGGCGATTTACTTAGATTCCTTTATTGGAAGTGTAAACTATTATTTAGCTGTGTAAAACAGTTGTGGTTGTTTCTGTTACCTTATATTCCTCTGGTTGGAAATCTAGACTGTTAACTCAGTTACTGGGCTAAGGAACAAGTCTGTTGTCTTCTATAAATAAGAAGAGACAGTAGCCCTATTGATAAGTGTTGATACAGAATTGGAATTGTAAGGATATAAAAATATTCTTCAATGGCCTTTAAGAATGACCATGACTCATGCTGCAAAGATTCGTTTGCAGGCACAGCCTTTAACCAACTGCATAAAACTAGACTAAAATAAGAGACAAGACAGCATGTTATGTAGTTCCTTTCCAGCTTTTGTACTTTGAACAAAAAACCCAACATAATGATCTTTTGAGATGCTGCAAATAATCATAATATGCATTTACCAGAGTTGGTTGGTTTAAAAAAAAAAAAAAAAAAAATCCACAAACAAAACAAACAAAAAAAAAAAAAAAAAACAAAACAAAAAACCACCTCAGGTCAAATTACCCTGGAATATGAATTCTCCCTATATAAGATACAAGATAAAGATATAAGGTGGTAAGAGGAGCTCAGAAGATAAGTGGTTTTTTTCCCTATATTAAAAGTTTAAAAAGGAAAAAAAACTAAACAAACCCCAACAAAAGAAAACAAATGGAAACGGGGCGGAAGACTAAGGTAAGAGGGCATAGGAATAACATAAATTAAACTTGACAGGTTATTTTTTCTGCTTGTCAGAGAACAACACAAAATTGTGTTTGATACTGCAAAATTTAGGACTCTACTGCACTGGGTCAATAAACACAAGTTAGAGTTACAGTTTCAACATGATTGGCATGGTTCCTATGTGACTTGCTAGGAATGGGCAGCAACGTATAATTGCAACTCACTTTCACTACATGTGAATTCCTCAGAACTCCTGTTTGATGGCCAGTGATGTCAATTAAAACCAAGGTTTTGGTTCCTTACAGGAGTATAAAAGATTGTTTAAGCAACTGATGTGTTCAGAGAAATAGTATTTCAAAAGTGGTATGCAGAATTTTTACACATTGACTTATGAAAACACAACACAAAAAGGAAAATACCAGTCGTAGAACCATAGAATGGTTTGGGTTGGAAGGGACCTTAAAGATCATCCAGTTCCAATCCCCATGCCATGGGCAGGGACACCTTCCACTAGACCAGGATGTTCAAAGCCCCATCCAACCTGGCCTTGGACACTGCCAGGGATGGAGCAGCCACACCTTCTCTGGGCAACCTGTGCAAGTGTCTCACTTTTGCCCTAGTATCTAATCTAAATCTCCCCTTTCAGATTAAAGCCATTCCCCTTGTCCTGTCACTACACGCTCTTGAAGAAAAAGTCCCTCTCCAGCTCTCTTGTAGGCCTTCCCTTAGGTACTGGAAGACCGTTATAAGGTATCCCCAGAGCCTTCTCTTCTCCAGGCTGAACAACCCCAGGTCTCTCAGCCTGTCTTCACAGGAGAGGTGTCCCAGCCCTCTGATCATCTTCGTGGCCTCCTCTGGACTCACTCTAACATGTTCTTCTTACTTGGGGGCTCAGAGCTGAACGCAGTACTCCAGGTGGGGTCTCGCAAGAGCAGAGTGCTGGTCACACTCCTTTTGATGCATCCCAGTACACAGTTAGCTTTCTGGGCTGTGAGCGCACATTGCCAGCTTATATTCAGGTTTTCATCCACCAATACCCCCATGCACTTCTCCATAGGGCTGCTCTCAGATATGTCAATATGCTTAATACTTGTGGGGCACAAGTATTACAAAGGTGAAATACAAGAAAATGCTTATGGGATACACATTAACACGAGTAGCTAACAAAATTTTTTTTTCCCTAATCATCTCTTAGAGTGCTCTTTATGTAATCATATAAGTGTGAGAAACCTTTGCCAACTAAAAACACTGAAAGAAAATTAAACTATTCCAGAATCATCCTTTCTATTTCTGCAAGAATATAAATTAGTCAGAACACAGAAAGGTCAATTTCACATATCAGGAAAGATGTTTAACTTCTTATTGAAGATTAATTCAATTTTCTTTGAAATTATGGTGAATTACATTTTCTAGCCTTCTTGACTTCTCCTACATAAAAACCATTCATAGAAGTCATTAATATATATTTTTTTTAAATAAAAAATAATCTCTTACAAAATTGGAAAATACATACAAGGTCAGAAAAGCATATACTGCAAAAATTCCAGTCTTTTCTTCCCTTGTCCTAACCCTTTTTCTGTCATAAGCATTTATGCAAAAGTAATTAATTGAACCATGAATATAATCCAGGTTGAAATTATATTGGGGATGAAGTGCTGAGAGGTAGCAGAAAACAACAACAAATGCACACTACCATTCCGTTAATTTTCAATTCAAATCTACAACATGATTTATTATTTGGCCTCACAAACAGTTGCATTTGTGGAAGCCAGGAGAGAACCTGAAGGCCACAGGAAAACAAGACTTTGTGGTAGCTTAAATACTTGAAGTATGGCCTGAGTATTTTAAAATAAAAGTATGTTGCAAAAGGTAGTATTTAAAGAGATAATTATTTTTTCTTTACAGTGTAATGCTGGTGTGACTGAAGACCAAGGACACACCTGTTTTGGAAGTGTAGATTGACATTTAATTGGAAATACTAATATTTGAAGATGTGATGCAGTATATTTAAAGCATACCAATAAATACTTTTTAAAATCTGAAGTTGGCCTAATTGACAAAATCTGCCTGGTTTTAATATAAATGACCATTCCAAATTCCTGTAAATCAGCATGTTTTCGTTGACAGCTGACCCATGCTGATGGATAGGATTGTGTTCTCCTATATCTGTTGTTCTTTAAGGTTTTTCTCTCTCCACAGTAAGAATTTAGCAATATTATTGCTAATATATGTTGATAACGTTTATCATAAACTGATTTTAATAAACTATTCCTTCCACAAAGAATGCTGCCAATATGATCATGAGTACCCTTCTCTTCAGACCTGTACAGTTCTTTCAGTTAAGTTCTTCACTTCTCTTTCGGTCTCCTCCTAGCATTTAAGAATGGAATCACTGACAGATAGGGTCAGAAAAGAAAAGCTGGATGCCTACCCTGCTGTTGTGCTCCTGCCAACCCTTCCCACTAAGGCTGCTGGATGTTATGCAAATAACTTAAGTTCCTTCCACACAGCTACAAAGACTTCCTTCTGAGCTCAATACAGCAGCTGGTTTGTTAGCTACAGTTACAGTTCTTTAACATGGAACAGTTCCAAGTTTCCTGGGGACCTGGATACATGCCCGCAAATGTTCCTGTGCCAGTAGCAGAGCAATGAATAAGAACTGTACTATTGGACTGCCCTGTCAAAAGGAGGCTGTTTGGTAACGCTGCCTCATGTCAGCCTTGATAAATGGAAATGAATTATTTAAGAAGTCTTTCTGTGATCATGTTGTTGATCAAGACTTTGGAAATCTGCCCCTATTATTATGTAATGTTATCATCCTAAAAAGAATGCATAATTTGGATGAGAGCATTAATCTCCAGCATTTATCAAGATGACAATTCTATAAACCATGACTCCCAAGCTCTACTAATCTTAAAAAATGGGAAGTGAAATTTGATAAAATAGGAGTATAGGCAGGAATGGTATGCCAAAAGCTGAAGATGAGACATTTAATTTGCATTCAGTTGATTCTGCACAGCATTTTCTGTGTGCTCAGAGTCTGATTAGTTCCCACTCTTCAAAGAAACACATAGTAGGGTAGTAGTGTTATGTATATTGCCAGTATAGCAGCAGTTACACAATGGTTACTTTATGGGAATCCAAAGTTTGCAAGAAAATTCTGCCTTCAGGCCAATACTTCCAAGTGCAATGAAAAAGAACAGTGCAAAGGAGAAATGTACATGGTGGGTAAGCTGCCTGTACTTTCACAAGTCCTGGACCAGAAAACCCACTAAACAAATCTGTTACAAGCTATCATTTCCTATAAGTAGGGCTCCCACTAGAAAAAGTCATTTTTGAAAAAGAAGAAAATCATACAAAAAAGTTTTTTAATGCAAGTTCAAACTTGATTCAATTTGCTTATTTTTAAAAACAGACTATGTTAGCACACTTTTTTAGATTTACATACTTTCAGTATATCTATTAATAGCATTTATTTCTTAATGATTCCTAAATCAGAACTACCCAATTTTCAGAAGCAAAATTAAGGCTACGCCTGGTTTTCAAGCCATCCTACTTATTGTTTGTTCAAGCCAGAAAATTCTGGTCCCACTGAACTGTGATATCACAATATATGACAGTCGATTATGATGTCATGAGGAGAATTATTACTGCAGATACGAGTATGAAGAGGAAAAGGAGTTCTTCATGCACTTGTTTTCATGCAAATGTCTTTAGAAAAACCATGATATTTAGGCATAATTGTCTTTAAATAGAATATTTCTTTCAAAGTTTTCCCTGAGGCACAGTGAATATTAAAGGATAACACTAACTATAATTGAGCCACTTATTCAGATTGCAGCTGTGGAAGATGGATTGGAAATAATACAATGAACAAATTATGAGCACAGCTCATGAAAAAAAATGGTTCAAATTATTATACATCAAATTTACAATTAAAGCTATAACTACTACAGTATAAATGGTTACTTATATACATATTTCAGATACTTGATTAATATGCAGACATAGACAAGAGGCAAAAGGATGGGAAGCTTCTCATTTGACTAATGGAAATACATATGAGCTGCTGTTTAGTGAATATTTGTTACACACTTCCTTAGCTGTGCTGTATTTCTTCACATTTAGTCTTTGCTTATGAGAGAAACGCAAGAGTAGAAACTGAAGAAAATCCTTTGTTGAAATGCCATAGTTACAGAAATGTTTCCACAGAATAATCCACCAATAATCACACCACAGCTTAGCTGATTTGGGGTTGCGGGAAGGAGCCGTAACCAAGAGTGACAAAAGCCTACATGATTCTCAATGCTGGTTTAAGACCATCACATTTCTTATCAAAACAGTGCAATCACACTAGTTTGAGACTGGCACATGATTTGGGATTTAAAAAAAAAAAAAAAAAAAAAAAAAAAAAAAAAAGAGTAAAATTAAAAAAATCTTATTCTGTTTTTCAAATACACTTCTCTTTTCCAACTAATAAAATGGCAGATGCATATGAATATGGAGTCAAGAGATGCAACGTGTAATATTGGAGGAATGGATCTTTCGAACAGAACTTTGAATTCTACTGTTGTTCAGTGCTGTTCAACGAAAGGTGGTTTATTTTTAAGAAAGAGACACCTCTGGTCATAACTGCTCTCCTTCATTCGCAGATTGAGAAAAATCTCATCATCATCTTCTACAGGACTAACTGTGTAAGAATTAACAGTAAAAACCAGACCCCTCAAAAATGTTAGTTGTGTTTGTCTTACAGTCAAGATCCCCCACTTGTCATCTTGGCTTTTCCAGAGAAAATAATTTAATAAATCTCATGTTCCAACTACTAAATATTAACCTTGCTACTATTAGTTGTGGTTTGGTTGGTTGGTTTTTGAATGTACTATAGACATTTATTAAAAAGAACTAAAAAAGCAGTAACAAAATATAGATTTTTCTTTGGTGTAACTCATTGTGCCAGTGTACACCTATCACAAAGTTCCGGCAGCTTCCCTTTAACATACCTTCTATTACTTTCTCTGAATATTTGCTCCTACACATTGAATCTCAATTCATGCTTTGTTTCATTAAAAAACGCTGTTTAAGTGTTTCGTCAAGCAACCTAGATTCTCTCTCTGTGATTCTCAATGTTTTATATAGAGCTATTACTGACTATAGCATTACTGTCACTAATTTTAAACTTTGGTAGAAATCACCTTCTTTTACTAAAAAATATGCTTCAATTTGTGACTGTTTTAGCACTTCATTTTCTTAGAACATTAATACCAATATTCTATTGTTCCATTAGCACAAGTTTTGACAGTGAGATGCATTGAGGCTAATTTGATTTTCAGAACAAACTCCATATCATCTTGTTCTTACAGTTCTATTATAAACAGCTCAATTATGAAGCCTACACTGAGTTTAACTATTAACTAGAATTAAAAGTTATCTCTTATTCAGGATGAACCAAATGAAGTAGCAGGGGGAAATCACAATTATGTTATCAATAGCAAAATTACCACTGACACACACACTGAGAATGTTTCATTTTTACTCTTCCAATTCAGTTCAGTTATTTTTAACTGAAATTACAGTTAAAATAACAACAAAATATAGTAAAGCCTACAATATAATGCAATTAATGAGGTAAAAAGGAGCATCTATTAAAAAAGGGCACCAAACTCCTCATAGATTATTATTAACCAATACCGGTTTTGGGCAGCCTTTACTAATTGCAAATAGAAGCTCTATACCTGTCAGCCAGAGAAAATTTTAAATAAATAGAACCCAAACTGTCTTTGTTTCGCTTCATTCTTTCAATTCATGAATCTAGGTGTCAAAGGGCAGGATAACGAAAAGAGCTCTACTTACTGCGCATTAAATAATCTATTTTGTACAGGGAGACTAAAATGACATCTAGAACATAATTTACATGCATGCACATTATCTCTTCAGGACAGAGAGAAATATGGCAGGCCGGATGACTTTAAGACATTTCCCTACCTTAAAGTATTTAGATGTACTTATCTCTGTGCCTCCAACATTTCATAGTAATTACACTTTCCTCGTAAATATTTTTATCCTTAAAAATACTGGTAATACAGAATTTTAATTGAAGTTTCATTTTTGAGAATGAAAAGTCTTCAACAAATAATGATACAAGTATGTCATAAACAAGATTTATACAAAGAAATATCAGTCAGCAGACAAACACAAGTAAGTTTTGTACAATACTTTATATATTCATTGTAGTTCAAGAGCTTATAAAGTAGGGAGTAAAAAAATCTGAGTGCATGACATGTACTTTACCTCAGTTAGTAAAACCTACTCAGTAAGAAGGTTTAGATTAGACAGAGCATAAATTATTCTGGAAGAGTAAAGATGATTCACTTTCAGTTACAATAGTGAAACATTGCACTGAAGCAAGTTCCATTCAAAACAAACAAACAAACAAGTTATTTTCAGTGGTCTTCTCAAGCTAGCTGGACAACCTCTGAATCTTCAGTAGAAATAGCACTACAGGCTCAGAAATTGTCATATGTCCACTGATTGTTGAACCACCCCTTTCAGCTTGAATGCATGTATTCTCATTTAAATTGTATAATCTGTTACTATAGGCAGGAACTATTTCTTTGTCCTGTTCCAACAGGATCTTCATATGATGACCCCATGGTACAGGATGCTAAATACTACGATAATCCAGTTGGTAGACAAGTGTCCCAAGTTACTTCCAGAGGCAAAGCTTAGAAAGATAAAGACAGGACTTGTGCCCCATATTCACATCATTCAAAGACAAGGAAAAGGACTACCATGTACCAACTCTAAACAATCATATGCATAATCCAACTTCAGTAGTTGCTGAATAACCTGCCACATGAAAATGAGCTTTGACAACCAATTGTATGCATTGGGTTAACACTCAAAAGAGAAACTTAGCAAATGTAAACTGACCGGCAGATTACACAAAGAAGAATATTCATATTGTATATTGAGTAAGGAATATACTACCTGTGTTTCACTTCAAAACAATTTTTTACCTTCAAGTTATTAATACACATTAACAAACATTAAGAATTCTAAGGGGTGTATGTAGTTCTTACAAAATACTGGCAGAAACAAAAAGCAACTAGGCAATTTATAAGAAATAATGGAAGTGTATTCCATTATTGTAAAACAATGAAAAGAACATATTCTACCTTCTTCCAGAATTAGTCACATCAGAGATTTTTTTTTTTTTTTTTTTTTTTAACAATTCTAGCTCAGTGCACAAAACGGTTATTGAAAATCCAATGGAAAAGCACTCTGTCCAAGAGCAGGCATACAGAAAACCTGGGGGAGAGTGGGAAAGGGATAAAAAACCCCAACATCATTACCCATACTTATCTACAGAATTTTAAAACTTCATGAACAGAGGGTGATTTATAACAGAAAACTATGGTTAGATGAATTTCTGATTGAACGTGTATTTTCTAGAGAAATTATCTCAAACCTTTTTTTTTGAGATATGTAAGGCTGTTTTCATGTATCACAAACAATTCCTTTTGATTATTCTAAAAAAAAAACCCCAAAACTTTCAGGGTATCTGAAGAGATGTTTTTTAATTAACGGTTGATAGGAAAGATGTGCTAACATTTTGACTGTTATTTCACCTTTGCAGGCAGAAATTTGGAAGCAGGTTCAGAGGCTTCACTGAAGTTGAGTAAGGAGTCAAGTACTGCAAGAGGAGAAATTGATCAGTAAGCGAGAACAAGATGGTAAGCTTTGACTTTTCAGAGTCAATATGCCACAAAAAAAAAAATCATAAGAGGCAATTCCACTTTTTATAATTCTCCTAACGTGAGGCCCAATAAAGCTTTTTCATCCACTTAGTGAAAAGATAAAACAATAAATCCATTAAACAGCTGAGGCTCCCTACTCCACAAAGTAGATTTCAGATTCTGATACAGTACTCAAGGCAGCTTTTGAAATGAACAAAGCCAAGTGTAGCCAGAACAAGAAAGTTCTTTTATATGTTTCTATTATAACTGTGTTTCATAGTAAAATGCTGCTTCAGGCAGGAGCAGAGACTAAGCCTGCTGTGTTCACACTGGAGAGGTCAGATTATTCGCGCTGTCCTAAGCACTTAGCTGCATTCTATGCTATGACCTCACAAACCCACATGTTGGGCATCATCTCCAAACAGCAAAACACAGTACCAGAACAACATTAATGCTACTTCCATCAGAAACACTCTCTCAAGTGAAACATATTGCATGTGACTTCTAAGGGCATCTGATTTTTTGAAGTAGAAAGAGACTCCTTAAAGGAAAAGATGCACCCACTACACCCATCAGTGAAAGAGATAGTCAAAGAGGGTGCATGGGTTTTAATCATGGAGATACACCAGCTTGAGTTTGAGAAACAAACTCTATTCCATTCCAAAAATCTTCTGTTTTGATAAATTATCATCAATAAGACTGTTACTGCCCAATGGAAACAGACATTCCAAAGTGGATTCAGTGGTATAAACTTTACGGACTGCAGTAACTGAGAAAAAGTTGAACTTTTGTTCTGCTCATGGTCATGAGAAATGGTATGTCATCCTAGAAGTAAAGGTTAGTTCATTTCTAGGGGGTGGAAATAAGAGCTTAAATCCACTTCATTATTCAAATTCTCCTTTGCTTTAATAATCTCACCCATCATAAAAGTAGACAATAATGAAAAAAACACAACTAAAAGAACATGCCTTCCCACTAATTAATAAAGAAACATCGAACATTGCCTATGACAACAGATGGAGTGTTCAAAAAAAAAAAAAAAATCTAAACAGTCTATTGAGATCTCTCAATACTGAATAGTTTAGTTGAGAGGCACATTTTATGGAAGAAATAGAAATTTTAGCTTTGCTTTTGTTTCTTATGTTTTCAAGAAAGTAAAACAGGAAATAAGTGTCGTCATTTGGTGGTAGAATGGCTCTGATGTCACAGTCGTGAATTATTTTTAGTAGTAATAAAGTGGTTGATTAAAATTTTAAAGAAAAAGGAAACATTAACATTTATCTTCATGGGGGCTTTTTATGGAAAAAATTTTAGCTTGACCTTGGTTCTTAATTAACTGGCAGGAACTGGTAAATAGCATCAACTGATAATATTACAGGCCAGTTTTCCGAATCTTTCAAACTGACTGGGGTTCTGCAGTTTCAGATGTCAGCAAGTAACTTCTCATGTACTTCTGCATTGCTTGAGAGCTCTAAGGTATTACTTCCCATCAGTGCACATCAAAACCTTTTAAAGAAGTTATTTTCTAAGAGCAGAGATTTCACTTTTTTCTATCCATTTTCTCAATCAAAAGAACAAAATTCCATATAGACCAAAGAGACACTGAAATTTGCAGTGACCATCATACACTTAATTCATGCAGTCTTACTACATAAAACCGATTTTGTTCTTAAATTTACAATGTAAATTTGGAAAGCAGATTTCATAATATTAATGAAATATACTAAATATTTTGGTAGTTACCAAATAACTTTGGTTATTTGTCCATTGAGCCTGGACCACCTGGCACTGAACAATAGAGCCTGGACAAACAAGCACCTCTCTGAGACAGCCAGCCTACAGGCCGGTTCTACAGCTCTATAGAATCACAGTTCTTTTTTGATGAATCAAACGTTTTCATATAATTCTAGACATAAACAGAGGGACAGTAGCTGGAGTTTGAGTTGCTAGCAGAATTTGTTCTTCATTTTTCAGCAGTCCACTCAAATTCAGCAGAACTTGATAGCAATAAAAAGTCACTGCCACCTGTTCAGTGATCATTTGTGTGCTGCTTTTGGCTTGGGTAAGGCAAATTTTCCTCATAGTAGCTGGTATAGGGCTCTGTTTTGGATTTGTGCTAGAAACAGCGTTGATAATTCAGGGATGTTTTAGTCACTGCTGAGCAGTGCTTACACAGAGTCAAGGCCTTTTCTTCTCACCCCATCCCACCAGTGAGTGGGCTGGGGCTGCACAAGAAGCTGGGAAGGGACACAGCCAGGACAGCTGACCCCAACTGTCCCAAGGGATATCCCAGACCGTACGGTGTCAGGCTCAGCACGTAAAGGTGGGGCAAGAAGAAAGGAAGGGACGGATGTTTGGAGTGATGGCGTTTGTCTTCCCAAGTAACCATTACATGTGACGGAGCCCTGCTGTCCTGGAGATGGCTGGACACCTGCATGCTGATGGGAAGTGGTGAATGAATTCCTTGGTTTGTTTTGCTCACATGCACAGCTTTTGCTTTACCTATTAAACTGTCTTTATCTCAACCCATGAGTTTTCTCACTTTTACCCCTTTCAATTCTCTCCCTTATTGCACCAGGGAAGAGTGAGTGAGCAGCTGTGTGGGGCTTACTTGCCAGCTGGGATTAAACCATGACAATTTGATATCTTATCTAGAATCAAGTTGCTGTCAAGCTATAAAAAAATGTCATCAGTGAGACTCAAAAGTGTCGTAATGGGAAATAATATTGGTTACAGCTTTATGAAAACCTTACTGAACACTTTCTTCTGGTCCCCCCTCAAAAGAAAACAAAACAAAGAAATAAAAAAGATAGCTTAATCATTGTTCTACAGTCCTTTAGTTTAAGATAAAGCACATGTCAGAGAACTTTCTGGAACTGTCCTGCTGAGAAAATATGCCATATATTTTCAATTTAAACTGGAAGAAAATAACTGTCTCCAGAATTCTAGTGTGGAAAACACATCTTTCAAAAATTCTGAGCCAAAACAGCTAGACTTCACTTTCCTAAACTGAAAAGAAGACTTCCTGTTGTACATATGCATTTTCCAGATAAAATCATCATTGTGACTGGGGTTAAGGAATGCAGATTTAATGTACTCCCTCCTGTTAGACAAATATTAAATATAATGTCTATAAGCCTTTCTTAACTCTTAGCATGACAACAGTGGAATAAACTAGCAGTAAAAAAGCTACAACCCCTGAAAATAAGTTTTTAATAATTCAGAAATCTTATTTCTTTGCAACACTCTCCCCCACACCCTACTCTCAGTCTTCTCTCTTTCTTTGGACTATGAAAAAAAACTCCACAAACCTTGTATAAGGTGACACACAAGATTATGGTGATATACGACATTGTAACTACAAACTATCACAAGCATCTTTCTAACTGTACTGCTTTGTGACAAAGGGCCAAAAGGTAAATGTTTTGGAAAAATAAGTCTTAAGATGACTTACTGAAATATTCAGTTATTTCATAAACAGTAATTTACCTTTAAATAGCTCTCGAAACACTAATAGGAAATAACACCATTGGAAGTATGAAAAATATAACCATGGTGCACTGTTGGTGAGTACGGGAAATGTTAATTATAAATTCACATTCATCTGGAATGGTTCACCTTTCTAGGGCAAATTTCATTTCAACTTCTGCTTTTAAAATTGTAATTCCATAACACCCCATCCAATAATTCAGACACCGAATTTTGATTTATCAAATTCTGCTCCTTATGTAAATAAAAATGTTCAAATAGGAGGATATAATTAACTGATCCAAAGTGTTCACACACTGGCATAATAGTGCAGTGTAGGCATTGTAAAAAATCTGCCTCTGAATTTCATTATTGGCCTTGAGTTAGCACAAAGTTTCTGGTCAGCCAACAGATTGGTTATCATCCATACAGACTGCACAATTCTGGAACTGTTTTTACATGGTGTCAGTGTACATCTCCCTCCTTTTTTTCAGCATATTTGCATTATAGAAACTACAGATTTATTTCTAATTCTGAATTTAGAAAGGAACAATTACATTTACTAAGTCTACAACTCTTAGAAAGCTCATATTAGATTATAAGAGAAACTATGTATTTGACATATAACCTGAGTAAAATACATTCCTTCTCCTTCTCAGTGCATACTCACCTACTTTATCAGTAAAATCGCCGGAGTATTTTTCCCCAAAATTCGGGACATTATCAAACAAATCACATTTTCTTTATAGCCTAGAGAAATATTTTCCCCTAAACTGAACTCTGACTGCATATTTGTCAACAAATTACAAATTGCTAAAAAGGTCTCAGCTATTTGTGTCAAGATTATGTACGACCCTTTAAGAAAAGTATTCTTATGTATGGTAATTCGTAAATAAAGCACTTTCTACAGAATCTGCTCAGCTAACTTTTTTACATTTTTAAGCAAATAAATGGATATAAGAATAAAAAAACCCAAGCAACCAAGGCAATTAAAGATGCACTAAAACATCCATCCAATAAGTTAGTATGAATTTCCATTGACTTGAATGAAATATAACCTTGAATGACTACAAAAGTAGTCTTTTGTAATGCAAAAGGCAAAAAAAATCAAAACAGTCAGGGACTTACTAATCACCAATTGTGATAAATTATTTTTCACTTAAATAACAAAAAATCCCAGTCCTAAAGATATCCAGAATTTTAGTGAATACTTATGTTTCTATGCAAGTGTATAGTTCAAAGCATAGGGGTGCAAACTTGCTAAGTAATCATCTAAAGCCATATTTAGAAAAATTAAAAGGCTACTCGCACTTCAAAAAGGCTTGATTCCATGTGGTCTGCATTGGCAGTGAAACAAATTAGTGAACTGTAGCAGACTGCTCTGAGATTGGGGGTGTAGGGGATGCACTAAAACTGTGTTTTAAGGAACCATGTCATTCCTCTCGAAAGAAGGTTGCACAGTTTCAGTCCTATTTTTCTTATTAGTCTTATTCAGGAGCCTGCTCATATTTTCTGTCCAAAATGCCAAGCCTTGAAGGGAAAAACAGTGCCAAAGTCTCATGAATTGCTGTTTCAGCATATAGCAGCCTTTCATCACATCACTGACTAGGTTGTCCACAATTCACTAGGAAGATTTCAATATGCAAATTTATGTTTAAAAGACAAATAGCATATATACAGTTTTCCTTCCATTATAAGGATTTGTTAATTGTTCATAAAAGTCATAGTGTGCATCTGCATGCCATATTTGCTGCATACATGAGGAATTCTTTGCCTCTCGTAATGTAACTCCCATCCATATTTACTACAGTGTTTTCCTTCTAATGCAGGATTCTGAGTCTTCTATTTTTATCTCACATCCTGAGGTTGCTGTGTGCTTCTCCACTTCGTCTTTTCTCTATTTCCATATACTAGGAATCACATATTCAACAAATCATATCTGATTCAGGCAACATTTTCTTTCTCAATCCATACTTACATAATACTCCTTTGAAGGACAACAAGCCAGATAGTTTATGTGTGTTAGGATCATGACACCCTTTGGTCTGGAATTTGATTCCATCACAGATAACAGTTATTCAGGCATAGCTATTCAGAATGTAAACAGACCAATAAGGTAAATTAAGATGCCAGGCAAAATTAAGATGGTAATGGTCGTCATCAACCATTTATTTAACTTGCAGGCAATTACAGAGACAGCAGAAGCTAGCAGCTTTGCTAATCACCAACCAAAAGCTCCCATGCATCCACGCTATCTTCCTCCTATTTTGCACCCACATCAATTGGCTTCCGCTTACTGATGCTTAAAACCATCCCAGAAAACTCAGAACTAATCTGACCCCTTGTTCAAAATCATGTTAGGAACAAGTGATCTGTCTGGTTCTGGCAAATTCAGTATCCTACAACTCTTGAAATTGAAAGAAACATCCTACATCATTGTCTTTCCCTAAGCCTACCTCTTCCTCTTTTATAAATATCCTTTTCCTTCTCCTTTCCAAGGTCTACTACCCTGCTAGAAGCCCAGCTTTCCAACATAGCATTTAAGCTCAGCTGACTTTAAAAGCATGCTTCTGGTTCAGCCTTCTTAGCTAGAAATATTCAGGTTCTACTTCATTCTGCAGTTTTACTAATAATTTCCTCACCTGAATGCTTTGTCCTCTTTGATGTCACTACTGTTCCTTTACTGCCGCTTTCTTTACCTCTGTATTTTCTTTCCTTCTTATTAAAGCATCATTCATCAATCCTTTCTCTGCTACCCAAATACATCTTTGTGGTATTCAAGATAATCAGATGAGACACTGTACAACATTCCTAGCATGAGTTACCTTACTTTCCTCTATTCTTCTTTCCAGAAGAGTAAGGAAGCTATTGGACTTCCGTACTTCCACTATGCTGCATGATCATTTAAATGCTGCTTCTTTTCCTTTGACTAAGGAGGGTCTGACCAACATTTAGTATCATGCATTATACTTGGGTGCTGATCAATCCATCTCCTGTCAAAACCAAGGCAAAACAAATATGTACTTCAATGTGGCCTTAAAGTCAGCAAATAAGCTACTTCAAACAATAGCCTAGACAGAATTCCAAGGAACGATCACTCAGAGAACACTCTGTCAGCAGCCTTCCTTCAATTACAAAACCTGACAAGCCTAGTGAAAAAAATTAGTAAACACAAATAAGATCTTAAAGATAACAAACCACACTATTTCAGTATAGATAAATTGAGACATTAATATGGAAAACAAAATGTATACTAGCCTGCAGCACTACATCATAATTTTTTTTAACTACAATTATTTTTTAAAATCTATTTCACTTTTCAGCTATTATTTTTAGATGAAATATTACAAATATTTAGCCTTTAATTCAAAAATACTAATAATGAAATACTTCAGAAACTGATTAAAGCCACTTGAAAGTGTTCAATTAATGTTTCAGTTTAAACATAGAGATTACTATGTAAAAACCTCATAGATGCATATCGAAGCCACAAAATATTTTGAGCAAATGGAACATGTTTTCAGAAATAAAATTATAATACCTGTATCAAGAGAATAACTGAAGTAACTGTTCTTGACCAAAGTATGCAATGATCAAATGAATGCAAGGACAAATCTTGAAGATGAAATGGAAATGTTGTATTATTTTGCCACATCTCCCAGGAAAACTGCATTTAATAAAAATGAGTAATGTGTTTTTTCTTGCTAAAGACACTTCAAAATACCTTTTAATAACAAAGACTAGATTTAGTGTTCCAGACAAAACAACTCTTCCACTGATTAAATGAAAAGTGGGGCTGTGTCTATGCTTACTGATAAAACTCTCCATGAGAGAAATAAAGGCCTGTCAACTCACGAGTCAATCAGTTTTTCCATTCTGATAATCAATATGGAAGTCTTAAAATAGTTGAAACTAAGTCAAATATTATACCTTGCCAATAATTGCCAGTTAGATAGAATGAACAAAATTAGTCTCAGCAAGAGGTAGCAGACCAACTTTTTAGTCTTTGCAAAAAATTACAAGCAAATCTATAAATAAATTTCTCAGGTAGAACATAGACCTTTCCCCATTTGCCTTGTTTGATAACCCACCCCAATTTCAGATGAAAATGTCTCTCCTATTTGAACAGACTCATTCTAGTGCCAACTGCACATAAGGGACCTTGTTGGATGCAGGAACGAATCAAGGGAGAATTCTAGAAGCAAATAATTCTTTACTGCTGTGTTTTCACCAGGAACATAATTTCCTCTCAAGACTGTATAAGCAGCTAATATCATGGTTGCCGTAAGGCCACGTGCTTTGCCAGACATACCTGTCAACTCACCTAATGTAAAGTAATGAGTCCACCTAATTCCCTCCAACTACTTAAACTAGAGCAAGTTAGTTAAACTATACTAAACTAACTAAAAAGTTAACTTTTAAAAAATGCATCAGTAGTTTAATGTCTTACAGCATTATTAGAACTTTCTAGTTAGACAAAAACAACTAAAAACTGAAAACCAATAAATGGGTCCTCTTAATGCAACAATTCTTTTCATACTTGGTGCTCAAACAAGGTATAACTTGAAAGAGTATTTGTTGACTTTCTTAATTTTTAATATATTTTAATAAACCTGATTTCTAAAGCAGGCATCAGCAGCAATATTTCTAAGTAAGTTAGAAGAATGCACAAAAATTAAATGCAATCTACTGATATGCGATTATTGTTCCTACATATGCAATGACTCTACATTAGAATGAGATAGAATTCAATACACCATGAAAACTGCTTTGCACATAAAAAAAAAGTTGAGTAAAACTACTATAGTAGCATATTGTGCTTAAGCTAAACAAGACAGGCATTATATCCATTGAACTCCATAGAACCCCACTGACAGTCTGAAGTGACGAGGGAAAGAGTGCACATTAACATAAAAATTCTGAGTCTGCTGGAGAAAAGCAGCTTTGTGGAAAGCCGTAGAACTGAAATACAAATACAGAAAAAAAATATCCAGAGCAGCCACACAATAATCATGTTCCTACCCTGAAATACTCTGAAGGAACTGAATCTGAGTTTGGTTTTTGTTGGTAGTGTTTGTGTTGGGATTTATTTTGTTTGTGGAGTTTTTCTGTTTGTTTGGTTTTAGGGTTTTTGGGGTGTGTTATTTTTAGAAAAAAGTTATTGATTTTAAAAAATTACTATAGTCTGTCCAATTTGCAGCTTGTTTTCTATGTAACATTTATAACCATGTATTCCTGCTGTGTTGCAATATCACTCAGAGGCTTGTAAGAAATAAGTTCTCACTTCTCTGCTTAATACAGAGAAATAAATTAAATCTCATAGCAATAAGCCAACAAAATGGAACCTCAGCAATCAACACCACAATGAACACTGAGCAACTGCCTGCTCTGAAGTGGGGAGGCATCTAGAGGAAAGTTTTCAGATCTCCACTTCATCCTCACCAAATACAGAAACACTTAGAAACCAAAATATCCATGTAACAGAAAAAAAATAAAAAATAAAAAAAATCCCAGTTCTAGCTATCATCAACATCTAACAACTGTAGAAAAGACAATGGAAATAGATCCTGGGTCCGGGAAATGAACATGTAGGCAGTACTTTTCTGGAAATGTTTGCTTCCAGAGAAGGAATGAATGCCACTTGACAGACCACATATGTGGTCAACTGAAGGATTTTTTTTAAACATGAACCAGTATCAAAAACAGATGTCTTGTAATTCAATTGGTAAGTAGATTTCATAATCATTGACTAAAGAAGGTAGCATGTATGCCTGAGAATAAACTGAATGATAGCTGCAAAGTTTCGTCCACAGAAGACATACAGACAGTTCTATCCTGCCTTTGTAAGGACATTTTTTGTAAGGGAGCACAAGAACTTGAAGTGCTCAAACACAGCCTTCATAGGAGTAAGGGATAACAGTAAGGCCCCCTTCCATACTATGGAACAAGGTCATTTTACAACATTCTGTAATTTAAACATAAATAGAGAAACATCTGCTTACACTGTGCTCAGCTCTACTTAGGCTAACTAGAGAAGAAAACACAAGTAAAAAAACTATTTTAGTAAAATCTTCACTGTTTTGGCAGTATGCTAAACACAGTTAAAGGAGATGTAAAAAGGACAGAGCATCAAGGTGGTAACACTTGAATCCGAATAATGAAGGTTGCTGTCTGCATGCAAATCAGCATGGTTATCAGGGGTTGAAAGGAGACAGTAAGTATATTCTAGTCAAAGCTGACATTCAGAAGTCAGTAAGAGCAAGGAATTAAAAATAAAATAAAATCTGACAGTTAGAAAACATAAGTTATACGTTAACAGTTCAGACATGGAGTTGGAGGAAGGAGGGAAAAAGAAGAAGGAAAAAGTAAACTAACTATAAAGAGAACTGCAAGAGAAAAAATTTTAATAGGATTAGACAATTAAATTAAGCACTAGCAATTAATTCTAGTGATTAAAATCACAATTTCCTTACCAGTGTTTCTCTCCCTCCAAGTCTATGCAACATCCAAAACAAATTAGTTTTGCAGTCCTTCTACCCATGGCCTGAGCAAGATTGGATTGTTTGATCCCTCAGGTTAGGAGGCATAAGAACACATATGCCTAAAATACATACCAGATATAAATGCATGCACCAGCAGGGCCAGGAGGTTTCATGTGCCAACTGAGCTCAGTTTTCTTTAGCAACTAATGTGGATCATGTGCACAAAACCTTGTGGCTCAACTGAAGCAAAAGGAAAGAAGCTGTTTGACAATGATTTTATTATTTTAGGGAAGGTATAAAAGACAGGGGAGAATATTGCATTAGTAAGTGAAATAAACAGAAGGAAAGAGTATGATAAAGGTCCAGAAAAGGGAGCATGTAGGTGATGACGGGCACACAGTAGAATTTATATCCCAACAGAATACCCTCTAGCACCAGCCCCTCATCACCCATCCATTGAGCTTATGGCCAGTACTGTGCGAGTTAGTACGAGGCACTGATTTTTTCTGGCAAAAGAAATAAAAAGAAATTCAGTTAAGATCTATTCCTATTTCACTCAGCACCAAAGTAATAGAAAAAACACAAACGAACAAAAACCAACTAATTTTAAATCAATCAGATGAGTGAAGCACTAATACTACATCAACCACTTCAGCTAGATATTCACAAAGAAGAGAAACAAGACATTATGGAGGCTTTACCAGGACAGAACTCCCATTTTATCCCAGCACTCCAAGACTATTATTTCTGACAGTGCTCTACACAAAGGTGTATACCTCATGTGAACCTGAACAAAACATCTTATATCTATATGGAGTATTTATTTGATTATACTTCTACAAGATCCTTCTAAAATAGTTACCTTTTTTCACTCTCATTTTAAAACTAACTTTTAAGTTTTAATCTCCTTGAACTAAAACGAAGATTTTAATTTTTTCTGGATGATGACTCGGAAAGTTCAGAAACTAACAAACTGTATCTCTGCAAAAAGCTATTAAATATACCCTGCAACATAGCAGCACGAGAATAGTCTCCAAGTTTTCAATTTTTGCTTCAGAAATAGTCACAGGTATAACTTTGCTAGGCCCTATACTTTCTGTAGACTTGCAGCTGTTCTACTGGCAACTGTCACGTTGTCCCTCTGTCATGAACGTATCTGGTTTCAAACTGTGCTTTAGTTCACTTTTGTCAAACCAGGAAACCTAAAGCTTCCAACAATGAAACAATTACTTCAGTATATAGTTCTAGAAACCATGCACACAACACCTCAAAGCAAGCCAAATACACCTAACACAATGGAGAATTCTGTTTTAGTTTCCTGTGTGAGCTTAGTAACAAACAAACAAACAGAAAAAAGCAACAGGAATATAAACATAGAGGTTCAAGACAAAATAATCTTATTTAATAAAACACACTTGGCAATATAAATTCAGTGTGCAGTCTGTCAATTTTTATTGGCATTTTCACAGTTACTTCCTAAAAAAGACACTCTGCTACGCCCCACCCAAAAAAAAAAAAAAGCTTAAATTAAAAAATAGCCTTCAATTTAACTTTGCAGCTAGATCACTTCATTACCTTGATACATAACATCAATCCCAACAACTCATTATAGTAGTAATAATCCTATGACAGAACAAGTTTCCCTTTTACCTCATGCAGCAACACCGCACTGTAATAACTTAAAAATCAATCGTCACATACACTAACCTGTTTGAGGAAAAGTATTTCAAACACTTATTTCTATTCTGTAGTTTAAAAACACTGTTTCAAAGTCAAACTATACCAAATGCAAAGTAAGAGAGACCCAAGATTACCTCACTAAGTCTAAAAGTACTATAAATGCTGGCTGCCCTAGAGACCAAGTTAGCCGAAATGCATACAGCTGTCACTCTTCTTCCTCCTCAGACAAAGCTACCAACTGCCAAAAGTAATCTAATAATTAGCATATGTAAAGCACAAGGGCTAGACCATGACATCAGTTTATCTGCTCCTTAGAAAATACTTTTGAATTAACCTGCAGCCCACTCTGTCCTTCAAAATTCTAAAAAAAGCTTGCAAAGAGGAAAAACAGGAAAACGCAAAGAAATCTATTTACGGGTGTATTCTGAATTTCAAAAATAAGTAGGAAATATTTTCTAATTATTTTTTTCTAAAAAAAAAATAAAAAACAAAAAACAAAAAAACCCCAAAACCAAACAAAACTGGAAGAAAAAAAAGAAAAGAAACCACCCCCCCAAAAAAAACCCCACACCCCTACACAAAAAATCAACAAAAAAAAAAAAAAAGCCACCACCAAAATAACCCACCAACCTGCTTTAAGGAAAGATGAAAGCACTCAAAAATCGAAGTCACATTCTTTGTATCTTGCTTTTAAACATGATGAGAGAGGAACATTCATCACTAAGTAAGAGAAATTAAGTAAATATCTGTGAATGCTGCTTTGGAGCCAACTGAAAAATAAAGGCAGGCAAAGTAGAAATAGGCAGTCTATCTAATCTGTCAGTCACCCAAACATAATTAGCTGTTATCATCATTAACAATAATGAAGATCACTTTTCTACAATCTCCAAGAGACAAATGACAAAAGGAAGGATGTCACAGAAATGGCTGAACTCCTCCTTTCTTCGGAGACAGTCAGTATATATATGCTTAGCAAAAAGTACACAAAATGGAAATATGTGTTCCTGCTCCTTTTAGAAATAACTACTTCAAAAAATATGTTTACAAATTTAGTTTATATTTTTGAGAAAACTTTGTTCCTGCAGCAGACTTTGATCCTCAGCATTTGCTGTCATGTTGCCCTGCCATTCCTGAAGCTGTCCAGAGCAGTTAATGTCACTGGTCTTAAAAGATGACAGAGAAATTTCAAGACATTGCAAGAAGAAAATCTTCCTATTTATTTTATTTTTTTTTAAGTGTGATTCCTTTCCATCCATATCACTTTTTCCCATTTGCAATAAGATGAAACAGAAAAACTGTATACAAGAGGAAACTAGATGAAGTGGAGGATCTGGGAAAATTTTGTACTCCTCCTTCCCCCCCTCAGGGTGCCATGCATGACGTAGTACACACTCCATTCATGAGGAGGAATTTGGCAAGGCAGCAAACCAGGTTACTAGGATAAATGACAAGAGTGAGATGGCAAGACAAAGACAAAAAACTGCAAAAAGTCTAACAGGTAAGAACTACAAACTATTGTTCATAGCAAACGAATAACTTTTTAGAGGAAGAACAAAGATAAAAAGAGTACTTGTGTGATTTCTAATTTTGAAACTAGATGCTTCCTCACCTCCTGCCCTCTTTACTCCCCTCCACCTTCACAAATAGACAGGGCTCAGAGTGTGCTGGGTTAATAACCAGACCAGGTCAGCCTGCAAGAGATTATTTTAAGCTGTCTGCATTTTTTAGATAGGAGTGGATGTGACAGGCTACCCAAGAGAAGACCAAATATAACAAGAGGTTATCTGTATCATTTTATAGTTATTTTAAGACTAAAATTTACTGAAAACAAAAACTTAAACATTCCATAGACAGGATAAAAATGTTACAGCACAGCCAGTTTCACAAAATTCAAAGCATTAATAGTTCTTTCAGATGATCCGTTTTGACCCTGAAACAATGCTTCCAAAGCCTCATTAAAACCTTTACCACCACCACCCCTTAATGAACTGTAACTGAAAAAAATTCTGATGTCTATTACCCTTCTACATGAGCTCACTAACCAAAGAATTAACCACCTGATCATTTTCCCTACAACTTGATTAAGAAAGAGCTGCAAGTGACCTTCACTTAATCTTTTTAATTCATAGAATTTATCACTACGTTCTAGCTTTTTACTGCTTGGAAAATACACATCAGTTTCTCCCCTCTTCCTATAAATTTTCTGAGTCACACAGAATCGCTGAATAGCTGAGGTTGGAAGGGACTGCTGGAGATTATCTAGCCCAACTCCCCTTCTCAAGCTGAGTCAGATAGATTGGCTGCTCTTGGCCACGTCCAGTCAGGTTTTAAGTATCTTCAAGGATGAAGAATCCAACTTTCCCGAAAGCCTGTTCCAGTGTTTAACCACCCTCACAGTAGAAGTCTTTTCATATGTTCAGATGGAATTCCATGTATTTCAGTTTATGCCCATTGCCTCTTGTCTTGTCACTGAGCATCACTGAAAAGAGCCTGGTTCCATCCGCTTTACGCCCTCCCCAAGTATCTATACATTGATGAGATCCCCTGAGACTTCTCTAGGCCAAACAGCCCCAGCTCACTCCATATGAGAAATGCTCTGGTTCTTTAACCTTCTTTGTGCCCTGCACTGGGTGCTCTTCAGTATGTCCTTCTCTTTCTTGTACTGGGAAACCCAGACCTGGACACAGTATTCCAAGCGTGGCCTCACCAGTGCTCAAGGGCAGGACCACCTCCTTCAAGCAGCCTGGCAACACTCTTTATCATGCACACCATTAGCCACCTTTGCTGTTCAACTTGCTGCCCACCCAAATCTCCAGATCATTTTCTGCAGTGCTGCTTTCCAGACAGTTGACCTCCAGTATGTGCTGGTTCATGGGGTTATTTCTCCCAGCTGCAGGACTTGGCAATTTCCTTTATTGAACTAGGGAGGTTCTCCTCTGCCCATTTCAATCGCCTGTCAAGCTGCGTCTGGATGGCCGCCCAGCCCTCTGGGATATCACACACTTCTCCCAGTTTTGTATCATCAACAAACTTGCTGAGGGTGCACACAGTCCCATCATCTGGATCACTAATGAAGACATTAAACAGCATTGAATCCAGTATCAGCCCCTAGGGTAAACCGCTAGTAACTGGCTTCCCGCTGGACTATGTGCTGCTGACCACCATCCTCTGAGTCTGGCAGTTCAGCCAGTTTTCAGTCTGTCTCACTGTCCATTTATCAAGGCCACCTCCCCTCACTGACCAAGCCAGCCATCTCACATCAGAAGTCTATCAGATGGATTAAGCCGGATTTTCCCTTTTTCAATCCATGCTCATTACTCCCAGTCATGTTCTTGTCCTTCATGTATCTGGAAATACCTTCCATGATTACTTTATCTGTCACAGCTCTGTCAAGGCTGATCCACCTCTGCTTTCCAGATCCTTCTTAGATATTTGCTTTTCTCCAGTCCTCAGGAACCTTTCCAAATTTCCATGACCTTTGGGAGAAAATCAGGAGTACCCTCGCACTGACATCAGACAACTCCTTCGCCATTCATGGGGGCATCCCACCAAGTCCCATGAACTTCTCCATGCTCAGTTTGTTTAAATATTACTTAATCTAATCTTCCTTCACTGAGGATCAATCTTCCTTGCTCCACACTTTCTGGGATTAGTGAAGGCCCGTCTTAGCAGTGAAGACCAAGGTGAAAAAAAGTAGTGAGTACTTCAGCCTTTTCTATGTCCTATGTCACCAGATCCCCTACCCCATTCATGAATGGGCTTGTATTTTCCCCAGCATCCCTTCTACTGCTTATATGCTTGTGGCAGGTTTTTTGTTGCCCTTCACATCTTTCACCAGCTTTAATTCCAGAAGGGTTTTGGCTTTCCCTGAACCATTTACAATTCTTGTATTCTTTTCATTTCTCATCTTTCCCATTTTATTATATGTTCTGTTTCTCCAATTTTCTCTGAGAAGTCTCTCCTTCACAGATGCATAACTCTTCTTTCCAGCCTTCCCACTCATCCTGCACAGTTCTGGTACCAACCAGAAACAAGTTCATAGGATATGTTTTTGACTCATTTTTTTGGTGTATCTTCAAAAGTATTTGCATTAATTCTTATTTCAAATATTTCATTAAAGATCTTTTTCTGCAGGAGCCAGAAATAAAGGACTTAAATTAAGATAATTTATTGTAATCCTTCACTTTGTATAAAAGAACAACACACAATTCATTTTACTGAAATAAATTAGATTACATGAATTAAGAGATCAAGATACTGTGCATCTTTTCCACTCTCTCCCTCCCAACAACTTACTTCCAATTCTTTTCATTTGGTTATTAGGGAATTTGTTGTTTCTTCTTATATCTTTTTAGCTAGCACAAGTGGTGCATCTGCCTCTTCCTCAAAGAGAAATTACTGCATTTGCTGAGTGTTAGAGAAAGCAGATTTAACACCAGATTCTCCCAATCTTTTGAAAATAGCCATGTCTTTCACTTCTAAGACTCATCACTCTCCAGCTCATGACCCTAGCTCACCTCTCCTCACACACAACTTGGCAACACTCCCTCCTTCTTCCCCCATGCCCTCTCCAAAACAGCTAGCACAAAACAAAAATTAGTAGGCTCTTCCATTTTATTAAGTTCCATGTTAATCCTCGTTGACGTCTACTGTTGGTAAGCCTCACCAATAATGCATGCCTTCACAAGTGGTCAAATAGTGCTTCTTACTGTTATCTCTATTATTCAGAATGATACAGCACTTGAATGGGTGAGTGTCCTACTACTTTCCAAGCTTCAGTAAGCTGAACGGACAGATCCAGCCAACCTAAATCTTCCCAGAACCACAAACTTTGTGAAGCACAGTGCAGTGAAACCTAACATGGCACAGGTGGGTTTTTTTGGCTGGCTTTCTTTAGGAACCAAAACAGCCCTCTGCCTGAACTGAAAGTCCTGCCAGATTTATGACAGTCAGGGAAGAATCAGACTGGGAAGTCCAACTCTGCAGATTGATATGATTTTACAAAAACAAACAACCCATAGCATTAATAGTATTTTGTAGTATGTGATCTACTAACTTTTTAACAAAACATTGGATCATTTACTCATGACCTTTCCACCCAGCTGACAGCTGAAAGAACTACTATGACTATGTACCGCTTACTTCAAAACTGAAGTATATAGTACACCATGCCTTGAAAAATAAAGCAGCTTGATATTTTATTTATACTTAAGTATATTTTATTCTTTTCACAGAAGAAATAAAAGATAAAAATTTGGAGCTTGAAAAGGGATGTTTGAGGAATCAGACACCATACAGAATTACTGAATATATTACATCGCTATTGACAAAAATGGTATGTTCCTACCTGCATTTCTATCTAGTCATTTTTCACTTACTGGTTTAAGCTAAAATTCCATCACCATACCCTCATCACATCGGCAGTGCCGTACGCTGGGTTCCCCAGTACAAGACAGACATGGAATCACTGGAACAAATTCAGCAAAGTGCCACTAGAATGGTTAAGATTGGAGCATCTTTTGCACAAGAAGAGGCCGAGAATTGAACTTGGCCCTGGCCAACCTGCGCTTGCTGATTATCCTTAAGCAGGGAGGTTGGACTTCACGATCTCTGGAGACGCTTGCCCACCTCAGCAATTCTGTGATTTGTCTAATACAGTCCATCCTCAGAAAACAACTTTTTTAGCACCAAATACATGCCATGTTTTCCATGCAAAAGTTGTATCACACTATGTGTGTATTATTGGATCAAATTTACTGCTATACATTCTTTTGTTGTATTATTTTCTGAAAATACTGTATGTTTATGCACAAACTACATTGTTCTATCTACCCCCATATCATTACTATCAACACAAACTGTCAATAGTTAGGTTTTCATTCATTTGCAGAAATACCTAAGCTTTTGGAAGCAGGTTCTTTTCCAGGTCACAAATATACTACCAAAATACCAAACTTAAAGATCAGATAAGTTGTCCCATGTACATATGTGCCTATACAATAACTGCCAGAAATATGAAAGGAATAGTGATTCAGTAGCTAGTGGTTCAGTTTATCAGTAGCTAAATGTGAAGAGGGGTGGGCTTATTTTTACTTTTTTTTTTTTTTTATTTTTAAATAAAGTAAGTTCTTATGGTTTACAAAATATCTAGGTTTATATATTTCAAAATGAGGGTTACCAAAATCACTGATCAGTACCAGCGCTGCCATAATTGTAAGCTATATCCAGAGAATTATTTTGGTGTGTTTTTTCAGAATATATGGAGCAAACGCAAACCAAAAATAAATATCAATGTGTTTTTAGTTCATGGATGAGCAAACCACAAGTTTCTTCTCCTATCTGTAAACAGCAATATTCCTTATGTTACATACTTTGCAAATTACAAAATAAAAACAATGCACCTCATTAATATATCAGCACATGCTAGACATTTTCAATTCTCATTCTTTTTGCAGCATTGTAATATTACAAGTACTATTTCTTTGAACCACAAAAAGAGAGCAAAAGATTATTACAAATTCTATTTTTCAGTTTCTTCCAGATTTCTTTAAACAGCTACTATGCCTTGGCTAACCATACATCCAAAAGATAACGCAAATGCAATAATAGAAGTGGTTCTCATACAATACTAGACTAGATTTACTGTGAAGTTCTTATTTACTTCATGATTAGCACTATTCAAATGCAGATCTTATCAACAACACATAATACAAAATATGTTGCAATATTGTCCTCTAAGTCTGACTATTTCTGAAGCAAAATAGACAGTTTATATGAAAAGTAGTAGGTAAGATTTTCCAAGGTGTGTTCCACACTGCCATTAACATAGCAGAGCTCCATCAGGCTCAGTAACACAGGAGTCTGGTGATCTTAGTTCGTATTACAGAACTATTACAGAAACATTTATTGAAAAATGGAGTCTTAGATGAGAACGGGAAAGAAACTATTAAGTTGATGGGAGCAAAGGAAGCCACTTAAAACCTGATAAATGGTAGCATGTAGCTATTAAGCATCAACCTAGTTTAACTGCTGTAGTAGCGCATACAGGGGCTCAGGTGGCTGGACAGAAAGTCCAATTTCATTTCTTGCATTAAAGCATAAGCCAGCCATGCCAAACCACTGGCAAGGAAGGTCAATTGTTCAGACTCTCCTAAACCTATGATTCTTTGATTAAACTGACAAACCTGTACAATCTAAAAGCAGGTATCTTACTTCATACGAACCTCTGAATGCATAATAAATTTATTTTTTTTTTTTAATCAATTCCACTTTCAGCACTTCTTTTCCCCTGGAAACAGCATGTAGGTGGAAAGGAAAGTTCAAAGTCTTACTGGTGTTATCAATATGATGTGGACAGAAAACTACTACACTGGAAAAAAAAAAAAAAAGCACAAACTGCAATTGCATGTAGAGTATTATAGTAGAAATTATCTTCAAGCCTGCATTTGGAACATCTGAGATACTTTGGAATGACAGCCCTGTCCTGTATGTTCAACATGCAGAGGTACTTCATATGCAGCTGTTAGAAATTCTACCCCCTCCCTGCTCTGTCTCCTATGTTTGGCTGGCCTCTCTAGTCAGGTAGCTCAATGCTGCAGATGTCTGTCATGGGAACTGCATGACTATACCTAGCTCAGTCAGAACAAAATCTATTGCCTCACACTAGATGCAGCCTAGTCAGAAAAGCTGGCCACCAGCATGGACATTAGATGCTTGAACACCAGCTTTTACAAGCTTAGTTTGCCTCCTAGGCAAACATAGCTTAGTGTTGAATTTACAAACAATAAAAGATTTTGGGACAGTTCCATTAAAAGTAACAACAAAATGAGAAATAAATATATTCTGGTTTTATTTTCCTGCCCCAAAATAGGAGTATATCAGGGAAGGGAAACAAAAAAAAAAAAGTTTTGTCAGAAAACAGAAGTTTATAACCACCTCAATAATGATCTTTTACATTCTTCCTGTGTTAAAGATCACGCAGTAGTGAAACACTGTATTTATGGCAGAAGTATTGTGCTTGAAAAGATTGGAAACTAAGAGACTAGGATGAATACAATAAGAACACAAAGTGTAACTTTCTTAATATAATTCATTTATAATGACATTTATTGTCTGTTGATATAAATCTTACCTACTCTTACAAAACCGAACATTTCAGCTGTGATAATCAGGAAAAATGCTAAATTAGACTAGTTTCTCAGAACATTTATTTATTTTCCTATGTATAGAGGGATATAATACCCTCTTTTTGTGTTTTGTGCGAAAAGATAAAAAGACAAAAAAGCAACTACTACAAAAATTTGCAGTCTACCTTAGAAGAGTACCTAAAACGTCTTTGTGTCTGCTTTTAACCCAATTAGATTTCACATTGATCGTATCCTAATAACATTATTAATCTAGAAAGAAAGGAGGTAGAAGGGACTCAACTTCCACTCTATCTCCAAATCTGCCCATTACATACAAAGAAGGAACATGAGTACACCACTTTTTCCTATCATACCCATCAAAGGGTAACTTCAGTGGTAACATGAAAGTGGAAAAATTTGGAGAGCTTCTCTTAGAAGTTTTCAGCATTTTATTTTCCTACTTTCTCCTACAGCAGCTGTAAAATTGTGAAATCTCTCAACTGTGCTGCAGGGAACATGTCTTCATTAGATGACAGATTATGTTCAGTCAAAACAAAGTATCTCTAAACCTGAGCCGTACAATAGAACTACAAAGCAATCTAGTTGGACTAGATCAAGGAGTTTGCAGAGTTAGGAGCTATAGGAAGACAACCGTACCTCCTAATTCCTGTTGCAGAAAAGATCAAGATGCCATGATTTTTGGCAAGTATAGGCTCAGGATTTTCTCCAAGCAGCCTAACTAGCCCTTACAAAGGACATCCTTTCAGTGTATTATGCTATTTCTGGTCATATTAGCTCTTTTCCAAAGGAAGACCAAGAAAAGAATTTCCAAATTATGATTTTGGGCTTATCCAATGCATTAACGAATGCAATCATCCTTGTGTATAACAACAGCTGTATAGTAAGTGTTGCCTCAAAGTGATTGTACCATACGCTTCAATATCAATGAGAGGCAATCTGTCAAATTACAGGTCTCAAAAAAAACTTTACTTGTATGCTGAGCCATATAAATGATTCTTTTACGGGTTTGTTAAGATGCTTTAGATATCCCAAAGAAATTCAGTTGGTGAGATGTCAAACATGAAGAAAGATAGTAGCACAGCTGTCATTTATTTAAAAGGTAGGATTATACTACAAATAGACTAAAAATATATTTGCTACTGGTTAGAAAATATTCTTACCTTTGGCTAGAAGGATTCCCAATGGATGCCAACTTGAGTCACTTTTTTCTGGTATCAGTAAAACGGAGATACCTGCAAGTCAAATGAGAAAGATTTTTATCTTAAGTCTAAAATGAATGCTTGTGTAAAGTGAGAATCTACTAATTTATACATATAAAAAATACCAAGAACAACTCAATGGCTTTAAAATTTCATACACTTTCAGGATAGTGTAACACATACCATATGTATGTGTTGCAACAGAGAATTTAAAGTTGTTATCTGTGTAAGTTCCTGACAATAACTGGAAAAAAGCTTTGCTGGGGAAGAGGTCATGAACCAGTAGCTGCTGAACCACCAGACTATTTCATTATGGCTCTGCTTCAAAGGTCATGATAAAGGGTCCACAGCTATTCCTAGAACCATATTATAAAAAGCAAATAGCTGAATAATATTTTCAATTACAAGAATGGGAAAAATTTATGAAGTACCATAAAATGTTTTGAGGGAAGACAGTAGTCAGTTAATCAAAAAAGTTTAGAAATAGTCTATGAGAATCTACGGGATGACTTACAGCCAATGAAATATCTAACTGAAACTTTACATTTGACATTTTCAGATTTACTTCTGAACATAGTAAAGTAAAAGTATATGTGAAGTAAAAATATTTTATATAGATCTGTCTGATCAACATACAGACATATAAAACATAAACCTATCATGTACTAGTAAGATGATTTAGCTTTCTATTTTATATCTGCGCTAACACAGTTTCAAAGAGGGTTCATTTTAGCATGACCTCAGATAGCGAAATCTAGCTTGAAAAAACACAATGTTACATTCATATCGACAGAAAGGAAAAAGAAAAACACACACAGCAGGAACAGATGTTATTTCCTGTACTAAATCACCACCATAGGGATAAAAATAATTATAGTATTTTACAGAATAGTGCATACAGTGGAAAAGAACACAAAGCCTCGAAATCCTAAATCAACTGCAAATCTAGGTATTATAGACACCAGTAACATAAACAAACAAAAAGCCCATACACATGCAATGCAGGACAGTTTACCATTATCCTCATTTTAGGCCTAGCCAAAACTAGGCAGCCACTTACGTCTACTTTTACCAGTATGCTCACAGTAGCAAAACCTCCTGATGTAGTTATAACCTATAGCTTGAGCAAACACTTTTGCTAGTGCAGCTTTTGCAGGAGAACTGAAACAAAACTAAATTATACCAGGAGTAGTGTTGACCAACATTAGATAACTAATCTGTTTGCCTACAGAAGACACAGTTACAAGCCAGGATATTAAAAAGAAAAAAATCTCATTCCTAACCTAAAAATTAAATCTGATTAAGACAAATTTTAAACATAAACCTCACTCAAGTGAAAGCTGAAACTAAAAACAGGCAAATATTTTTTATTTACGAATCCTGGAAGAAATAACTTGAGAACATAGTAACAACTTCTAAACCCCATAAGAAACAAAAGTATCCAAATTCTAAACAATCCTTGCATATGGTAAACCAAACAGCTGAAGAATGAAAGGAAGTCCATGGGACAGATTTGTTTTCTCACCTAAATTATTGCTGGGAGCAAAACTATTGCTGGCACAAATTGTAGACTGGCGTGTATTTTAGTCTAATCTGACAAACTGGAGACAATTTAAACCAAGGATTATTATTATACACATGCTTCTATGTAGGTACAAGTCCATACTGTAGTCTCAAAGAGTTACTGTGAGATAAGACGCTTATTCCAGTATAAAATGGAAATTGAATCAAACCAAATCAAATATATATACATATATAAAACCACACAAAAATATTTAATAAGCCTCTTCAGACAGGTAAGAATAACCAAAATCCACCCTTATTTTCCAATAGGAGCCTCTGGATTCAGAAATTATCTGGATAACAGGAAACATCAGCCATTAGTCAGCATAGAGGGAGAACCAGAAAAGTAAATACAAGAGAAGAAAGCAACGACAAAAATGGAAGACATTTTTTTTTAGAATGGCTATGGAATCTGGTCAATTTTCCAGAAGATACTTATTTCAATTTTCTAGAAGTAATTTTATGAAAATATTATCATTATTAGTTATCTTTCTCAAAAAAACCCCAAAGATGTCTTCATACATTGCAGATCACTAGAAGAGCAAGCTTCAAAATATCTGCCTCAAAGACAATTTCCAGATTGCCTATTTATGGGAGTAGAAAGTGGAATCAATTGATCCACAGACTAAAGTAGGATTTAGAGGATTATGTAGCTCTTATGTGAGGCAGCCAAATGGGAAAATACTAGGCTTTGTCCACATTTTTTTTTTTTTTTAATACAAAGTTCTTATGCAGAACACTGCATCAGAAAAAAAAAAAAAATTCAGAGTTTAAAAGAAAAATAATCTAATGTATTTTTAAAACAATTCATTATTTCAGCAGCATTCTAAGAGTTTTCTTCACAGCATCTTGCCCCTACATTCAAGAAGATCTACAAACAAGAAAAAAAAAAAAAAATCCTCAAAACTAAAAGTTTTAAACTCACATAAAATAACAAATTCTAAATGAGAAATCGGGCATAACTATGCCTCTTTCCTTGAAGTACCTGTAAAGGTACTTCAAAATTCATTGTACCATTAGACATCATTAGACTCCTGTGCGTAAGGCGATGATCACAGATCTGTTTCTCCTGAACATCTGATCTTTCACTTTTCTCAGAGTCCCATCCGGATTGCTTTGTTCTCCAGAAGTAATATATGCATTTCATTTGCTGATTTGTTAGTCTTTTCTTTTTTCTAAATGTCCACTGGAATTGAAAACTATAGCCTTGCTTCTACAGGGAATGTCACTGAGGAAGCCAACTTGGCCAGTGACAAGGCAAAGAAGAGGTCACATTAGAAGATATCTGAAATTCAGGTAGGAGTAACTCCTAAGTAGATTAAAAAGGCCAATCCTTTCGAGTGCTCCCATTAAAAGGTCATTCACAACTGTTGCCTGCCATACACTGCACCTCACTTTCAAGTATGAAAACATCAATTTTCTCCATGAATCTTTGGTATTACTTATGTCCTTTTGTTTTGTTTTGTTATCATAGGAAAAGCAGAAAGAGAGACTATCATCACTATCAGACATCCAATTTTCTACAGGCAAGGTTTTTTTCTTTACCAAAAAGTTTTGGCTATGCATTAGAAACAGATTCCAGAAAGAATGGGCAGATGGATAGCATCCTAGTCAGGAGAGCCTAGTTCCAAGCCAGCTTCCTACTGCTCTGAAACACTGTACAGATGGTCACTGCAGAGATAATCTCCACAATAAGTCCAGTATGTCCAGAATATCAACTTGTCACAGTCAATCTACGCAGTAAGTCTGACGTACCCTGCACCTGCTTAACTTGTTGTATAGGACCTGTAACTCTGACAGGGTATCTGAGGGACAATAGGAGAACTTTCATGGCAAGAAGGAAACAGCAGTAATGTCTGAAAGCTAAGCCTAACAAATCTACCAGGAACACTTGATTCAAACTCCCATACATACAAAAAGAAGCTGGATTTATGATCTATTGCATTTGCAAGATGTATAAGCAAACCATTTCTTACATGTGAAATATAAAACTAATAGTTTCCTTATTAAAGGATATTAAGGACAAGAATGTAATTCCATCTGTGATCCCACACCTTGAAAAAATATTATGTTCAAAATCATACACAGTCCAGCAAAATACATTCCACATAGCACCACAAAGACTAGCTAATACCTTATTGGTTCACTTGGTCTAGATTGTAGGATACCATTGGTGTTTGTTTCTTCAAGACTCCAAACTTTCAAGAAGAAACCTTATGCTTTCCTCTATACCTAGGTAATGTCTCATTCATGACTGCGGTAGCTCTTTTGGTAACACTCAACCTAGAACAAAGAAAGAATTGAAAAATACAGAGAGAAAGCAAACAAGCAGACAGACACTACTAGCCCAGAAGAACACAAAATCAAATACAGGTAGCAAAGGAATCATTCCATTTCTTCTATAAGGACCAAGACAGGGCACATGCTCCATTCACCAAAACATGCCAGAAAATAGACCACTCTTAGTTGCTATTTACGTATGCACACACTCCAGTCTTAGTTGCCAAATTACACTGAAATACCCAGACATTAGGATTTCTGTGTGAGGAACTGGACCCATCAAGCAGGGGGGGGGGGAAAAAAAAAAAAAAAAAACACAACAAATCAAAACCAAACCAAAACAAAAACAAGCCGAACAAAAAGCCCATAGGGAACAACACTACTGTTAAGCCTTCTTGTGTTTAAGCACCACTTTCGAAACTGAAAATGGATTTCAGCATCTATTAATCAAGATTTTTTTACCTTAATTTTGATGCTTACAATTGCCTTTTCTCAATATTGAAGTATTAACTACTTGTAATTTATGGAGCAAAAGAAATGACAGAAACCACTGCAATGAATTTCCATTTTCAAGTGTCACTATAGTAGAAGCATTGCAGATAAAACAGATACAACTAATGTCAAGTAGTATGTATGCATATTTTTCCTCTACCCTGCTCAGTTTTATTGGCAAAACTATTGTCTACCCTATCAGCTTATATATACACCTGAGGTTTCAAGTCACATTAATCTCTGATGCTTAAGCAGAATTTAGATACCTAATTAAATACCTATTCCACAATTCTTACTAGTGACAAAGGTTCTTGCTGGTGCTACAGAATATAAATGAAAATCAAACAGCCATTCACAGAAATTAATCTTATGACACAGGTATGACTAAGATAGCCTGATTCATACCGGAGTTATAGTTACTATATTTCACAGCTAAAGCAGAACTTCAAAAATATGTACACTCTATATGCATATTTGAAACCATTAGTTTCAAGAAAAATCCAATTATGACATTTCTCTAGCAAAAACAACTGTATTTCAAAAGACAGTCAGCTGGAAGACAGATGCACAACTTGAGTAACTTGAATCAGTAATTAAAAGTACAAGTATCAAAAGTGCTTGTTTTAAAATAAAAGCTGCATTACACAAGCTCTTAGGTTTTATTTTGAAGTGTAACCTGTATCTGATCAAGTTTGTACAGTGATCCCAGGTAACGCACACGATTTGGGACCAAACCAAAGCACTCTACATCCCAACTCCTGCTTTAATTTCAGCAACTAATGGGGTCATCTAGCACTTCTCAGGGTCAAGACTGAAGTGGTTACATATACTTTGCTGTTTATTTCTCCTCCAAACACTAAACTCAGTTTAACTCCATATAACTTCCAATATTTCCAACACAATAGGCTGATCTCTGTAAAGGCACTTTTCCTTCCTTTCATACAGAAAATATCCTGTAAACAACCTATTTCCCACTCTCTAAGCGACTCCTTTTGTTTACAGGAAGGAAAGGCAACAGAAATCTTGCCGTAAAACAGTGAGAGCTAAAAAGTTCTGTTTCACTTCCTACTGTGCAGGTGTTTCACACATGAAATCTATTGTAATTCTTCATTCCAGAGAGAAAACATGCTGCTTCTTTTTGAAATACAGACTGAGAAAAAGAAAATAAGGTTAAGGAAGTAGCAGCACACTTTACTATGAAACAAAACAAAGATATACAATAAACCATAAACATGATCGACAATGCATTTTTCCCCCTTAGCTCTGCCTAACAAGAGACAGAAAAACAAAAGGCACTAAGATTTAGAAAGTGAAATGTAATAAAAACATTGACTCCAGAAAACAATAGCTATCGTTGATCAGGCTCTCACTTGGTTTGTATTGCATTTCAGTTCTCCCCAGACTCCAGCCTCTGTCTTTCATTTATCCATGTAGTTTCTGCTGCAACACATTCAAAGTGTTTTTTCAAGGCCCTGAATATAAGCTATGCAAGGCAGCATCTTTGCTTTAAAACTTGTAAAATCCCTAGCTTTGGTCATCACAATTCTTGTATATGTTGACTTGTGAAATGGGTTTTCCTTCTAAATCCTTAATTTTTGTCTTATTTTTATGCTGCCTAAACAAATGTGTGCAAATCAATGTTCCAGCCATCTCTGACTACAAGAAAAAAAGAGAATCCTCTCTTATTTGACAAGGTCGGGTTTTTGGTTTTAAATACAAATGCTGATTGCAATGTTACAATGTCTATGTAAAACCCAATCTGTAATCCCCTATTATTATATCCCCTATTATTTTTTATAAAAAAACTATTCACAGGTTTTCCTTGGACTCTGTATTCTGAACTGCTGTACCAAAGCCGCAAGCACAATAAAAATTTACTTGCATTTGTTCATGATGCCTGGCACCTCAGTTTGTACGCTTGTTTGCAAGTTTCAAAAATACCAGCATCCATCATAGTAAGAATTACATTCATCTAAGATCTGTAACTCTCTATTGCCCAGTGGTGTACAGAAAATTCAAAATCTAAAAGAAGTCAGGCAAATGAGGGTATTAATCATGTAGCAGGATACACACATATCACTCAGTTTAAAAGGAAATTGAGAATTTTACCACTATCACATACTACCACAGCACATCTAATCACAAATGCTGTCACAATGTAAAATTATATAAAACACAGAAACACTATCACAAATTTAAATCTGCCTCTCTCTGGAAGGGATACCTTATTTGATCCAGGTTGGCCTAACCTTCCCAGCTACCGGTCAGTTTGCAAACATTTGACATCACATTAAACACTGTTCCTAGTTCTACATACCAGTCCGTGTGCATGCAGCAGAGGAGGGATGACTCCCCAGTGGATGTATTGCCAAACTGTGCACCTAGCGGAGTATTGCACAGGGAACTGCATTTGATTACCAAAGAGCACACTGGCCAAACACCCATCTGGTATCTTAAAGCAACAGTAACCAGCTGGAAGGACTGGGTGGGCCCAAGACAATCAGAGGGTCATCAGCTAGATCACCACTGTTTCAATCAAAATGTTTTCAATGAAACATGTCATTACTTCGAGTTTGTTTAAAGCCATTTTCCACCCAAGCTGAACTGTTGCGTTAATGTGATCAGTTACCTGGGAAAACAAATTACATCACTGCAGTCTGAATACTTAGAGGAAGATTTGCCAATTAAGGTCAATTAATTACGCAGCAGTACTAATTTGAAAAGCAATATCCTTCAGCTTTTGTCTGCTTAAGTCTCAGATTGACTGCTGAGAAGAATTATTTATGGAACCTACTAAGTAACCTGTAACTTTGGATGATCCTTTCTCCAAGATGGACAATAAAGAGCACTTGCTAAAGACACGTAAGGTGGACAGTGCAATGTACACTACTGGTTCACTCAATATAAGTAGGAGTGTAAAGGCCATCAATTTTCTTATATACACTCTCCTTAGGCTATCATAATATTCTTATGTACACTCAAATGTAACGGTACCTCTAAACTGAATATGAAAAATCAACTAACCCTGCTCTGACCTGAAGGAGTTCTATCACATTTTGAATATCACCTCAAGTAAAGAACATTCTTCACTACAAAAAACAGAAAATGTAAGCTAGAGACAGCTCTACCTTTCTAACTTCCTTTTCAATTGGAAAAGGGCTTGTGTATTATACCAAAATGATTTTTTCCAGAAATGAACAGAACACCCCACATTGTCCATCTTTTCACCAGATGTCTGTTTACCTACAATTAACTGGCAATGAATATGGAATGTCATTATGTTTAATAAAAGGTAATAAAGAGCTATATCTTCAACATGCCACTGGACATACTGCCATTCACTTATATAATGTGAAAACCATCTTCATTCCCACCTTTTTTTATTTTTCTTCTAACAAACAACATTCAGCTCCAGGCACCTTTTCCCTCCCTTCGCAACACCTCATTTTGACCCCACAGCAAAAGCATGTAATAATCAAGACCACAAAGAGAAAATGAAACAGTATCAATTCTGGCACTACAAAATTCCATGCTTGGACCACAAATTCTAGAAAATATAGTAGATAATACAGAGTAGATAGTATAGCCACTTTCAGATCTATTCTGTCTCTGCTGTTTTTCTGTTCTCTGTCAGGAATAGCTCAGCATTTAGTCCTCGCATTCATTTTTTACTATGCCAGGCTTCATCACAGAAATGAAGAGGTAAACAGCTTAAATGTGAGTGGCTTGGTACAACCACAGCAAAATTGAGTACCACACCCCACAATTAAAGAGATAGGGGCTCTTAACTTCCCTGTATTTTCAGAGTGCATCAATAAGACACTTGCAGTGCTTTTTGTACCAGCTAAACAAAAAAAGAAGAAACTTTGTGCAAAGTGTAAATGCTGAAAATACTAATGATAAAGATGAGTTACCAGCCTGGAACTGAAGTTACCAAATAAGAGAGAAATCATTGTTGGTATCCACAGAAAAGCAGATTTAAAAAAAGAAAAATAAAAATTAAAAAAAAAAAAAAAATCAGCAAGAGCATGAGGTAGTAACTGATAGAAAGACACAGAAATTACTCACGGGTCATAAAACATGTGTGAAAGAAACTTACCTACATTACAGCATTTTGGATGCTATTCACAGAAAAAATAAGCTGATTTTTTTATTATTATTATTTTGTTCCTATAGGTCTGCTGAATATTTTATTTGTCATTAACTTTTGTCTGAGGTGAAAAAAAAACCAAAAAACTTTTTGCTATTTTTTCAAGTGGAAAATAAGATTTTAAATAGTGTGGAAAAACCCAATACATTCTTTATCAGCACTGTTTTCTTCAAGAGTGAAAGTATGGTTTCAAATGCTATCAGTGGAGGGGATTTTTTGTTTGTTTGTTTGTTTGATTATTTTTCTCTCAACAACAGGAGTAGAGTTTTGTGAATATCATTTGCTAATGCCTTACTTTGTGTAAGATATGCCTTTTGGCAGGGTTGTTTGCTTTTCCACATAAACATGAGAGCCACAGTCACTTTAGAATGGAGTAATGAAAGAAAGAGGACAGAAGGGAAACAAAAACCTAATCAGTTTAAGCTTTGGACTGGCCAAGTGAGACTTTTGGAAGTCATGCAGTCCAGCCTTCTGCTCTGAACACAACTGTCGTCAACACTAGAAAAGGTCAGGTGTAGCTTTGTCTTGCTGAGTCTTCAAGACCTTCAAAGATGGAAAATTCAACGGGTTCTCCAGGCAGCCAGGTCGAGGCTGTACTGACTTCCCAGCAGTGTTCTTCATCATGTCTAACCTGAACAAGCCCACCTCTGTCAGCCTCTTCTGGCAGATCATAAGCAGTGGGCCCTCTATCGATCTAATTGGTGCTCCCCAGTTACTCAACATGCCTATTGAACCATGGGGAACAAAAACAGATATTTAACTAAAATCAAGATCTTTAACATACCATCCAGCTCTCCTACTGAAATAGGAAAAAACACATTTGCTGAATTTAGAAATTGACTTGATCATTTCTTCATTCAACACAATTATAACCTCATAGAGTTCTTCATACATGCTGAACTTAAGCATTTGATTGAAAACCCTATTCAAAATTCAGTACAGTCCTCCTTCAACCTTAACTCTGAAACAACACTGAAAAGATTGACAATGCCCGGAATTGCATTTGAATGTCTCCCAGTTCCCTTCAAATCTTAGAGACAAAAATAGCATAATTGGTCATCAAATTCATTCCAAGAATGTGTGTCTCATAATTTACTACCATTGCTTTTCACAGTCAACACTCAATTACACGGTGTAATAGTAGAGTGGAATAAGCCAGATTAAACACGCACAGAATGCAAAACAAAGAGGAATATATAAGGTAAACACACAATAGAAAATAAGGAATTAATGGTTATCCTTTGGAGTACAGAGATCTGAGCTATCATCTGAGCTGATGATACTTTAACAAGAACACTATCCCTCTTTGAGGTCCAGACGGACCAACTTGGAAGCAGCCCAAAATTTTCAGCATCCCAAATATTAATTCATATCCATAGATCAACAGGATTTAGCAACAGGTTTTGGGTACATGTTGATCCTAGTTTCACTGAAGTAAAGTTTGTCATAGACAAAACCCACTATGATTTCACCCATTAAGTGAACTGGGGGGAAATAATACCTTTTATGAAGGTTATAATACTGGATGGTTCAGGATATGGTAGCTGTCTTATATTTAAAAAAAAAAAGAAAAAGAAAAAGAAAAAAAAAAAATTAAGCCCATGAAAGTGTAAACTTTATTTAACAATTTTGATTTGAATAAACGTTTTGGGGGGGTTAGAGTGAGATAATAGATTTTTACACACTTTAAAAAATTATAAACAAATTCTTCAATTACTTTGACTAAGGAAACATTTTTACTGTGTTTTGCATTCTCATTGCAACTAGAGCCCAATATTTATATACTTACAAAACAGTCTATTCTGTTTGCCTGACCAAATTAAAATTTGCTTACCACTCTTTCACTCATCCGGTGTTTCTGTGAACCATTACTAAGTAATTGATATTACCTGTTCGGGGGCAGGGGAAGCTGTTGTTTTTAGTTGGGTTTTTGGTTCCTCTAAACCCATTCCCATCCCCATCTCCCTCGTATATCTGCAGAGAAGGCTCATTCACAAGCATTTTTAATACAAACTATTAAAATTACCACCTCTACTACTGCTGGGCTTCCTAGCCCTTTGTTCTTTACTGGATGGCAAAGTGGAAGAACAAAAACTTAAGACTAAAACGTGGTTTCTGGTCAGGTTTGCCTCATTTTGATTCTTTTCCATTTATATTTGACAGATTTCTTTTTTCTTTTGGGGGGGTGGGGGGAATCACAAAACCAAAAAACAACAAACCCAAACCCAAAACCAAAAAAAGACAAAAACAAAACCCAAAACAACCCACAGAGTTTTGATTGCACAAAATTTCCACATTAAATTCTTAAACCCATTATTCTTGCAGATAAAGCTTCAATAACTTACTTCAAAAATGACATAGTCTGTGTGGTTCTGAATGAAAAACACAGTCTGTATTTCAGACCTGCCTAAATATGCCAGCCTGCCAATCAAACTAGAAGCATCCCAAAGGCACTACTGCACAAGAAGAGATATGAGGAAAGGCATAGATAACAGCCTGCCTCCTGTAAAACAAAAAAATTACTAAGAACGAGGTTTGCTTGCTGCACCAGAAATATGTGAAAGCAGTATGTGTCATGGAGTTTTTACAGACTTTACTGTCTCGAGAAAAGAAAAAACCCCAATAGGTCTAAATAACTGGATAATTACCAGGGATAACAGTTTCACTTTACCATGTGCCATATATAGTAATTTCTTTCCATCTTCAGTATGATAGTCCCTATGTTTGTGTATTTAAAGAGGCCATCTGCTGCTGAGCCTACATAAATGTCCTTAACTGTGGAGCAGTTACAGCTATTCAATATTTGTTAAACTGGAGTAATAATCCTCTATAAGATGGGGAAAAAAAAAAAAAGAAGTTGGCCAAGAGACAAATCCACTCCCCATATTTTTACACACAGTTCAGAAATCAGCACACATCACAAAAGAACAGTGTTAAGAAAAGGTGTTTACAATCTCAACTTAAAACTCCACCAGTTCAGATTTAACAGATTTCAGCATGATTCAGATGTGACCTAACCTACTTCTAAATAAAATAACAGTAAGCAGGTTTTGGACGTGTTTAAGAGCTTCAAATTAAATGTAAATATAGAATTAGGAGACTACATTAGGATAACATAGTTCAGTACAGTCAAATAAGTTTTCTGTGAAACAAAATGCAAAATGACTACATCCATAGAAAGAAAACAGCTCACTTTCTCAGTGTGTATTTTCCAAGTCATGCTTTTTAATTTTTTTCCCCGAAACATTAGCTACAATAGCTCTAATTTAAGGTTGATGCTCCTAGTCCATGCACAGGAGAGAATGCAAATTAAAGTAATGAACATTGTGTACCTTAATTGGGACTTATGGACATGAAGTTTCTTGCCATCTTTTATACTTAAACATTTTATAGAAAATCTTCTTTGAGAAAGACAGCAAGGCTCTGCCCATTTGTGCATTCTGCCAGCTAGCACAGGTTGAGCAGAGATCAATAGCTTTGGCACCATGCCATGCCACATCTTCTGCCTCAAAAGTTCCAATGCTCATTCATTCAGTACCTTGATCTTCAGTGTCATTGTGAACACAGCCTTTTGGTCTTTTAAAAACATTCAATAACTAGAGGAATTTAACATGACCTGAAATGAACTTTCAAGGTTACCAAAGTTTTAGAAACACATCCTTTATTTCAACCATTGAATCAAAAGTAAACCAAGACAAATCCTTCTATTGTAAAGCTTCATTTGCTACTAGGAAAAAGGTTGGAATAAAATATTAACTGATATACATGGCATTTTGAAACTGTGTGTGCCACCATACAGCTCTATCTCAATACGGCACTTGTATAACAATTTATACTCATTAAGGATGGCACCTACAGTAGATTCCATTCTAAAAACTGCAGTGGGATGAAAGAGTAATGAAAACCAGCAGCCAAGCAGTATAGCATTTCCACTAGGAATGGATATCTAGCAATAATACTAATAAAATTAAAAAAAAAAAAAAAACTAAAACAAAAAAACCAAAAAAAAAACCCAAACAAACAAACAAAAAAAAAACATAAACATCACAGACCAAGAATGAACTGTCTCTTTCTGCTGACTTATAAAACCCAGATCACCAAAAGGAAAAAAAAAGAATCAGTAGTCTATTTCAAATCCAAGAGTGTTTTATTTCTTTTGCACGTGTAGAACAGACAATAAATCAGTCAGAGTTCTGTTCATTTCTCTTTCTACAATTCAGATGTGTGCACAAGCATGACACATACACAACCCATTCACTCACCCCTCTCCCATCTAGCAAAGACTTCCCCATTCCCCAACCCAAAAGCAACTTAGACCTGTTGTTTTATTTATTGGTTTTTAGTAAAGGCTCTACCCAGGAAATTCTTGCCACTTAGCCAGAACATTGAGACTGGCTAGACATGACAACAGCCCATCTAGACTGAGCAGTACTGAAAAAAAAATACCAAAAAAATAAAATGCTTGAGACAACTGCAAAATTGCAATATACACACTTTGCAGCTATCACAAATATCACCCAAAAATATCACAAAAATCACCCAGCTTTCTTTCCCCTTCCCACAAAGGGATTAGTATTTCTTGTTTCAGTCATGATTATCAGCTATAGGATTTTTAAGCAGCTCATACTTTCAAGAACAAAATAGGTACACAGATGCTTTCTGCTGAAAACAGGAGTATTTAGTGTTAATTATTGAAACAAAGATACTTTAAAACCAGACAATGAACTTAAAAAGCACAATACAGGAAAGCCAAGATCTAGACCTGGGCACTCTGATGGGACAAATGGTCTGATGTCTCAGACTAGGATAGTGGGAGCAAGTACAGGCTCCATCTCTTTTGTACTGAAAGTGACAACTGAAAAGGGTGTGTATCGGCTAAGCAGAACAGCAACAGTTTTGTACAAAAAGAGGCTCACTTTGCAAGTTTTTCATTTTTCCTCATATTATAACTCAATCACAAAAGATAGCATTACATTTCAGCCATCTTTTTTGTTCTGTTAAGGCCATAAGGTTAGGCCATTCAGACTACTCACTTATTACTCCTGTACAAATATGTCATTGTTTCGTCATAAATGCTCCCATATATGCTCCCAATATAATGCAAAAGTAATCTTGGGGAAAAAAAATAAATAAATTTATTAAGACATACAAAGCAAGCTTGAGGCTTCCTAATGTAGAGTCCAAATTCTCAAATATTCTACTCAAAATATCAGTGATCGCAAAATATAGATCTGCACTCCCACCTGTACGAGCCAAAGAGCTGGGAAAGAGCTGAAAGTGATTCTTTTGAGATAAAAAAAAAAAAAAAAAAAAAAAAAAAAAAAAAAAAAAAACAACCAAACACCCAAAACCAAACAAACAACAAAAAAACTCTATCTAAATTCATTTTATACAGTCTTATTACCCAACAATGAAAATTGAAGTTGTTTGGTTTGTTGTTTTGGTTTTGGTTTTTTTTCCTCAGATGAACAATTCTTGTAACCTAACAGAAAAATTAAGTGTTTTGCATATATGGAAGGCATTCTTAGTAAGTATTTTTGTTTCCTTTCACTTGGTCTTCTCAATCTCCCTCCCTTTAGGAGCATCTCGAAGGCAACAAATATCCACTTTTTATACAATGTATATAACTATGGAGAACTAAACAGATGAGGGCCTATTCTGCAGACGATCAGTTTGTGGAGAGAAACTGCTGTAAATATATCAACTTCCCAGAAAACATAACCTTACAGCTTGTTATCTCTTAAACATGGATATTAACAGCTCTTCTAATAAGATACTGGCATCTTTATTAACTTATGTTCTCCATGTGCTAGTAGTTTAAGTTTTACAAGATGTTAAAATAAGAAAGAATGAAGAAAAAAACAAAACAAGACCAAACTGATTCTACAGGACACAAAACGCTTCAGTCAAATTATTCGAAGTACCAATGACATACAGAACTCAAGGAGCTTTCATCACCATCATACCTGAACATCAGACTGCTTATTTTAGTATTTCATCCATGTGGTAAAGGGTGCTAATCCTATGGGTATCAAATAGGAAAAACAAAAAGTCAAGATTTGTATCCTTGAAAGCATTTATGTATTTAAAATTCATTGAATAAACAAACGAAAAAACCCATCATCTTTGTGAATCATATATGGACTTTCTGGTCTTTGGAACCTCTTGCAGTGTTTTTATTTCCTCTAACTGATGAGACAGAAAATCATTTAAAGTCTATCTAGCTTCTAAGGACAGAACATTCTCCGTAAATGTAGAAAAAAACATCCTACCATTTACTCCTTTACTGAAAGGACATGCTACCATGGGGAATATAATTTGAAAACAAAACAGCAAAAAACCCTTTCTCTACTCTGAGATACCTTACATTACACACTGTACAACTCCCATAAAACACATAGCTGGAAAAGGAACTTCACTAACTCGCCAGTGCTCAAAGGGGTGACCTGTGCTGTTGGCCTGCTCAGGGGCTGAGAGCATGTCCTCTTCGCAGCATTAAATGTGAAACCTTACACGCAGAAGGCAGGAAGAAAATCTGAGCACACACTTCCCAGCCAGAAGGTACACAAGGTGACAGTCAGCTGTCTTTCACCAGGAGGTATGCACTGCCTCCAGCCTCTGGAGAGACAAACAACACACTGTGCCTCTCTGGGTGCAGTAAAACACCCAGAGGGTTAAGTGAGTTATGCTGTTGTACCACAGGCCTACGCTTTCTTAATAAAGTGATTTTTTTTTTTTGTTCCGCAAGTGGATAATGGCCAGTTAGTAAAAGGGTGTGGGAGACAGAACAGAGCACAAGTGAAGGGCATGAAAAGTTTTACTGTAGAATGAAAGACTATGTGCAAGAAGAAAAGTATTAGGGTAGAAATTATGCTATTACAGCTTAAGAAAAAAATGCATTCTAAACAGTTTTGGGTTAGTTGTTTGGTTTTTGTGTTTTGTTTGGATTTTTTTTTTAATTTATTGCCAAAACAGTTGAAGGCCATAAATGTTTTATTAGGAGCTCACATTTTAGGTTTCATAATAGCTCATAACTGCAAGGTTTTACTGTGGTCAGCTCAACTATGAGAATTTTTATATTATTGCTATAAATCTGCTGAGCTACTGGCAATTAGCTGCAATTTTGTTGAAATTTACTTTAAACAATAAAAACAAAAGTAAAGAGATCAAAAAGTACAAAGTAAATATAGGAAGCTGTGTGCATATTTAGGTGTATTTAACCAAAACACTAGTATGTGATCAGATTTGTGAGTCAAACTATTACAAGCAAGCAAAAGCTATATAAATGAAACACTGAAAAAACTAACCACTACAAGATAGTAATCTGTGATCTTTCCATTAAAAGTTTAAATTACAACCATACTGCCTTCATAAGGAGAAGAGGGAGGATAGATGGGGGAGGACATTCAAAGGGATACACATTTTTTCCCACCTAAAGCTAAGCCTTAAAAAAACCCCAAAAACTAAAGAGCAACATTGGTGCTGCTGATGTGATGCTTTTAAACCTCCAGTACAACAGCTCTCAATCACATTTCCTTAGTAGTGTGGGGGTTTTGGCAGGTTTGAAGTACCCTTCTCACTGAGTAACCATATCTCAGATTACTCAAATTTAGTGAGCTGGCCAAAACGAAGACAGAAAACTTTTTATAATTCTGTTCAAGTCATCACAAGTTAGAGGACAAAAAAAAACCCCTTCCTGAATCATAGAATAAACTAGGTTGGAAAAGACCTTTAAGATCATCAAGTCCAAGCATTACTTAGAAGTAAGTGTTTACTCCATAAGCTTTGTTTTCTTTGCTACTTGCTTTCTTCTCACATATTCATCTTAAATTCTTGTAGAACATGTCACCTTCAGCCATGTTTTAACTTCCATTTCTCAATTACTCAGTCACACTGTATAGCATTCAGAATTAGAAATGCTGTTTATGCTAAGATTAACATTTTATTTGAGTTAATTTCATTACAAAGGAATATAACTGACATTCTCTGGAACTACTCCATAGTCCAAACAAAATACCACTAAGTTGGAAGATCAGGAGATTAGTTTCAAAAGCTTATTCCTGCTCTGAAAATAAAATGCCAATGAACAGACCTTTTAAACCCACTAACGAATGGAAATCATGAGTAACTGACTTCAGAATCAGGGTCAAAAGCATTAAGAAAACCAACCAACCAACCAAAAAAAACCCTCCGAAAAAACCAACCAAACAAAAAAACAGACAAAAAAAGAACTCTCATTGCTCCCTGTAACAATTTTCAGCTTAATTTACAGTTTTCCAGACGTCTATAGGGTTTTATTGACTTGTTTGGAATTATTTAGTTCTGAAGGTTTTACAAGACACATTCACTTAAAATAAAGCAGCAACTCTGCTCTGTCTCATTTGTGAGCCAGCTAGCCACAGAACTTGGTCTGACATTAGGTTCCAAGGAGGTCTGCTTTGTCATGTATACTACATTAGCAATTGCGCTAGCCTTGGTAAGATCAAAATATTAGTTGGGCTGCATGAAAGAACACACTTTGGAGAAAGGAAAGCTTACATTTCACACCTATAAAAATTCTAGTCAGACTGTTTAAACTTCCCAATGCTTTGGGACTAAACCGAGCCCCCTTCAAAAACTGGGCAGATTCAGTGGAAACCCACAAGTTTACCTTCTGGCTTTTCAGTTTGACATCATCACTTTATATCCTTTAGAAAGTCATGATTACTGTGTTCCACATTCCAATGCATGTCGCATGTGGGAAAGCAGATCATCACAAAGCGAGCAAGTACCTGCAAAGCTTTCAAGTTAGGGTTTGGTTTGGGGGCTTGGTTTTTTGTTTGTTTATTTTTTTGCCTTGGTTGGTTTCGTTGTTTTTGTTTTGTTTTGTTGGGGTTTTTTTAGGTAAAGGGCTGAGAGTCCACATCAGATGGAGACAGACAGTTACTATCATATTCTGATATCAGCAGGTAGGCTTAGGTATGGCAACGGTGAAGCAAAATGACTCATTTGCAAAACACATCATAATAAATCAGGATTCAGTACTGCCGTTATCTGAATGTTCAATGTCAGATGATGTAAATATACCAAGACCTATACAACACTGAAAGCTGCTCTGTGCACTAACCAAGACCACACATTAGGACACCATTTTGCACTTAAGATACTATTCCACATCAAACATATAACAGCATGGCAATTTGGAGCATATCTGTATTCATATCAAAGCTGGATGAATGTTTTAAATAAACAATAACTGGTCAAATCAAATTTTTCAAAGACATAACAATCCCAAGTCGATTTTGGAAGCCTGTTTTTTATGAGTTACTTTCTACAACTACTGTTGTACTTTCCATACTGCTACTCCTGTATTTTAAATTACTATACTGTCACTGCTTGCCACATAAGCCATACTCAACCTATTTAGGAATTCAGCAAGCTACTGCTTCAGCTAGGTTCCTACAACCATCAGGGAGAGGTTGGCTCAGGAGCTGCAGCTCTACACAGTAGAAAGATACCCTAGATCAGCTCATGAATGGTATACAAAAAGAATTGCTTTTGGTACAAGCTGGAATTAAGAAAGTATCTGATACAGTACTGAACAAGTAAAGAGACAACAGACTCGTCTGGGGAAAAAAAACTGAAAGAGTTTATTACATGAAGACTAAGATCAATCTTGGAATCAGTCTTAACCTCCTACTTCCAGTAATGAAGTAGGAAGTGGAAGTTATTAATGGAATCTGAATATAACACAAAGTTGAGAAGCACTGGCACTGCAAAGGAAGGTAAAGAATAAAACCGAGAAAGACCAAAGTAACTTCTACAGAACAATTTCCTTCTGCTTTTATTTTATGTTTGGAGACATTCAAGAACTACAGGATAAAATTTTTATCAGTCTGGTAGCTCATTAGCAGACAACACAAAGAAGAGAATAACCATGTCATTGTACTCAACATGAAGACACAACTACACAACCCTTCCAGTAGTGATAGAGCTTTATTGCCATTTTATTTGCCATGGACAAGGCTCTGTAGAATGCTGCTTTTGGAGATCCAACTGATTAAAAATAATGTTTTAACTCCTTTTGTTGAAAATATGACTCAAAAGGATGTCAGACTGAGCTTCTCCACGTCCTCTCACCTTCAGCAAAAAAATCTTCAGAAGCCAAGTCATAACCCTCTCTGCCAACTGACAAGTGCCATCCGGGTTCTTTCAACTTTAAGGAATTTTACCTTAGAGGAAATTCTTTCCGTTCCCTTTCCTATTTGTTAAGCTTAACTCAGCATGCACTTATAACATCTTTCATACTGAAGCTGAATGTTATATAAAACCCTGAATTTTTAAACACTTAACAAAATGCATTATAAAAACCGAAACAGGGATCTGAAGGTCCGGTTCATGCTTTGGTAAACATCAAAATACTTAAAAGTATAATTACTGTGAAGTTGGATAAGCGAGAACACAAACCTCCTCAATCTTCTGAGGTTCTGCTGGCTCTTGTTCACAGTTAACGAAGCTAAAAGATTAAGACTGAACAGAAAAAGGTGCAAACAGCAGCTGTTTCCAGAACTGACCCACTTTAATTTGGATTTTTAAATAATTTGACAAATTACAACTCTTTTTTCCAGCCACATGGATAACTAGCGTAGCTTATCAAAAGTTTCACAGTCCTAAAATTAGCAGTCAGAGCAAAAGAAAGAATGAAATACAAATGTAAGTTTGTCTGGCTGACAGCCAGTTTCAAACTCACATGTCCTGCTCTTTAACAGTAAAACAATCTTTTGGAAGAGATCCAATGGAATCGCTCAGTAGAAGTTCACACATTCAAATTCTAGTACTGCTAATCACGTTTTAGAATTCAGTGACAAGGTGAGCAAAGTATAACTGACGCCAAAGCTGGAAGAAGGCTATTTTCTTTAAGTGCTTATTATTTTGTTAAGTACTATAGTTATGAAATATTTAACTGCCAATAATTTATTTGAGAATTCCTGGTTTAAACAACTGGTCAACTGGTTTAAACAAAGAATATGTGAGTACATAATACTCTATTCCCAATATCATAATAGAGAAATAGCCTGTACTAAAGTGGAAGCACAGTACACTGGAATATCAACTAAAATTCTCAATTATCAGACCAACTATCATAGACAAAGTTGTGATACTTCATAGAATAATTCACACTGGAAGGCATCACAGCACATCTAACCCAGGCTCCTGCTCAAAGCACTGAATTCAGACCAACTTGCTTAGGGCTTTGACCAGTCTGGTCTTAAAAACTGGAAAGGATGCAGATTTCACAACCTGCCTGTGCTACCTGTTCCAATTCCTCAGTGTCCTCAGGACAATTCTTGTTTCCTAGTGACAAATCAGAACATCACCTGTTTGAAATTATGACCACTGTCTCTTTTTCTCCTGCCATGTACCTCTGTAAAGGGCCTGGCTCTGCCTTCTTAATAATCAATTAGGTATCTAACACCTTATGAGGCAGCTGATTTATGACAGAGATCCCCTGAGCTTTCTGTTTGTCCAAGGCTATGCAAAGCCAGTTCTCCCAGCCTCTGCTTATGTGCTCCAAGCCCTTCATTTTGCTGGCTCTCCACTGACCTAGCTTCCATTTACTCAGTGTTTCTCATGGTTTTGGGGAACCAAAAATAAATGGGGCATATCTAATGTGGTGTTCTAAGGAATGCTCAATACTGGCAATCCACTGCTCCTCTGTTCACAAAGCCTAGTATGCATTTTTCACTGTCAGAGTGAAGACTGACATGCTGACTCATGTCATTAAACATCTCTTTTCCCAGAAGAAATTATTATTACTATGCATATATGTAAATACTCTATTTTAACACTCAGCCACAATATTTTCATAGGCACAAAGCAAGGCAAATATAGAATGGTTTGGGTTGCAAGGAACCATCTAGTTCCAACCCCCCCTGCCATAGGCAGGGACACCTTCCACTAGACCAGGTTGCTCAAAGCCCCATCCAGCCTGGCCTTGAACACTGCCAGGGATGGGGCAGCCACAGCTTCTCAGAGCAAGCACCTCACCACCCTCATAGCGAAGAATTTCTTCCTAATATCTAATCTAAATCTAGCCTCTCCCAGTTAAAAGCCAATCCCCCTTGTCCTGGCACTACATGCCCTTGTAAAAACTCTCTCTCCAGCATTAATTTAACTACTAAATTAACTAGTTGTAAATTAATTATTTGTAAACATTCAATTAACTATTCGTAACTACAAAGACACAGTTTGTATGCCCATTACCAGTCACAAAGGTACACTCAATACATTCACAGTATCAACATACTCTGACATATCTACCCATACTTACAAAAATTCAGCAGTAAATTTCAAAGTAAAAACAAAACACTTTACTAAATGCAGTATCCATTTGCTGCAGATCAGTATGATGGAAAGAATGGTCAGCTATTTTAAGAGTTATTTTCTAAGGAAACAAGCCTTATGCAATCTCACTGTGCAACACCTCCCTCTGCCTTGAGATTTTGAGTCTGTTGTTTGACTCAGCAAAATTTGATAGAAAAGATAAAAGTTTCAAGGTTAATTATGTTCACAGAAACTTTAATAAATTGCTTTGAGCTTGCACTTATTTTTGCTTAATAAGTTACACAGCCACAGAGGAAAAGCACAAAGTATCCCAAGTGCAAAAGAAACACTGACTTTAGCAAAATTATTAAATCAGACTAATCAAATACTGTTTGCCCTTCACTCAGAAGTCTCCACCAAAAACAATCATTTCCAGGGGTCCATGGTAAGAGGCCAACAAAAGCTCAGAATCCCAGAAATCCCCTCTGATCTTACAGTAGAAACCTCAACTCATATAGAAAGTACTGTGGGAGCTCAATTTGTATTTGCTAGCCTGAGGTTTTTCAGTTTAGTACCCTGAGCAACCACCTGTACAACTCTTGACCAATTCAGAAAATTTCATCTATCCTGTTTCCTTCTTGTAGCAAACTGGTTAAATTCTACATCTGAAGAGAAGTGGAAATGAGCAAACCTGTTCTCATATTGTTACAGATTACACCAGTCACTGTATTACCCTACCTTGTGTCAACACCTGTAAAAAAAAAAAAAAAAATAAATAAATTTGAAATGGTTTCCTATGTTCCTATGCAAACAAGGCTGTGTGATTCGGAGAGATGTACAAATATAATAAGAAAGTTGTTGGGGAGGGGACAGCAAATAGCTGAGAATCTGGAAGAATGAAGACACCTACTTCTGGAGTACCTGCCTGATCTCAGAAAACTGGCAGCCAGATAAAGGAGAAAACATTTTGAGCATTGACAGGTTTATCCCAACAGCTTCTAATTCTGTCAGCCAGCTTCCACAACCGAATGCCGATGCCTATGTCTCTCTGCCAAATTACTCTGTGAAGGGGCTGCTGTTTCAGTTGTCTGAAAAGGGAATTTGAAATAGGTTACTGTTTTAATAAAGGATTTTAACTACCTATTTTGGACATCACCTGAGCTGGATAGCACAGCCTAGATCAAGAATCTGAAGATCAAACTAAGGGATATCTTTATATCAACAATATAAAGGAAGCTATAAAAGTGCCAAAATAAGCCCTGTGTATAAGCATATTTTATGAAATGAAAAAAATTTCCTCAGTTATTTGAAAGCTTTCTTCATATAATTCTCTCTGCTGAACATACCAACAAATTTCCCACCTCTTAACACACCAACAATCTAAAAGTTTTCAGTTGAAATGATTGCACCTCTTGCATGTAATAGCCACATGCAGAGAAGCACCTTTGTAGTGATTTAGCTTGATATATGTAATAACACGCATTCGATTTCTCATTTACCGTGTAAAAAGAATAGTAGCTCTTCAAAATTACTACAGTAAAACACTTACTGTATGGCTTATCATTGAACGCCAAATTCATATGATGTTTTTTCTGAAGACATGACTAAACAGAAATCCCCAGACTGGAGCACACTGACATAACAAAGCCTTAAACTAATTCCTACCTTGCCTCCACTCATACCATAGGTTCCATACTGTCAAACATGGACCATTTTTCTCTGAGCCTCAGATGGAAGAGAACAGAGGAGTAACGACAATACTGCTGAGAAAATAGGCAATGGGTTTGTAAATACAATGGGTTGTTTCGCATTAGTCCAATGAACAAAATTATTCTCACACGGGGCTTGCATTCATCATCAATTAGAATTTTTACATGACAAACCCAGAGCATCCTGCTGAACCCAAATCACAGCTGGCAATCCTGCAGCCCAATGTGGCAAGGCAGACACTCTCTTTGAAACAGCACCCTCCATTGCTATACAGAAAAACCACCAGGAACAATAATAATAAAGCTGTTGTCCTGACAACCCTTAGAAAGCAAAAACCAAGGCTTACTTTACTACAGCAGGACAGCAAGGATAACATGATCACTGTAAACTGCTTCAAACTCTTCAAGAGCAACTGGCCACTGCAATAAGCACGACCAGCACAGCAAAATGCACATGCTTGTCTACAAGCTTTAGATGATATGCACATTATGCATGAGAATGTATACAGGTACACAGCCACACTTACACACACACACATTTTTCCACTTTGTGTCACACTAATATTGCAATGAGACTTCATACTAAAACATGTCAAGTATTCATTTTCAGTGCTAAGAGGCTAGAAAAATACTTTGGAATGCTGTTTTCCTTGAATGTACTTTAGGTATCTAAAAGCAGGAAATAATTAGTTTTGGACAGAAAGACACAAATGAAAACAATAATAAATAACTTGTAACTCTCAGGTGAGGAAAACAAAAACACAACCAACCAAAAAATCCTAAACAAATGGGAAAAAAAATCAAAACAAAACAGACTGAAATTTCTTATCTTTCACAAATGCCTTCTCCATAAAATACAGGAGACAGAATTGTTTTTGCAGCAACAGTTTTGCTAACTATGCATTAATTGCAAGATTCCTTTTTACTTCCCCATGTGAAAGGAAAACAGAAAAATCCAACATAAAATACAAGGCGGCCCAGAATCTCCTTTCACTGTAATATATATGGAACAAACAAGTGTCAAAAAAAGAAAAAAGGCAGAAAGACCTTATGAAGGTGTTCTAGAGCATATACTAGGTTAAAAAAAAACCATTTTATTCCATTTGAATTCACCTGCCACAGAACCTCTACTGTTCTCAGAGTACCTTTCCTTATAATTACATTTTATGAAGTACTGTAATCTGTTGTTTATGTAATCTGTAAGAGGTCTATAATTTCATCACAAGTTGTATCAGGTTTAAAATAAAGATTGGAGAACCAAAAGAGAAATGGAGGGCCAAACAGCTGAATTGTATGACAGCTTTGTATCTCTATTATGTGTCTTCTAACATAAATCCCATCAAATCATTTTTATATAACTTAAGTCTGACAAGTCATATTGTGAAACACATATGATTCAAAATCCTACCTAAAAGATGAGGTAGCAGGCAGGCTTTACCACAATCCACAGCCTCCGTGCCAGTGAGAATTTGGGCAAAGAAAGGAGAGGGGGAGGAAGGAGGGAACAGCAAATACTATAGGAGGATTATACAAATATCTGCAGAGCTGGATATGTCATTTTGCAGGATCCAGGACAATAAATCAAGACATTATATTAAAAAAAAGATTCAAAGTCAGTGGCAAAACTCCAAGTCCGGTGCTTAGAATCTTATTTGAGCTGCTGAGGGGGAGGGGAAGCCATGACAACTTCAACTACTGCTACCTTCCAGCCTCCTAGCTGCTACAGGACAGTTTATAACTTTCCTCCAACTGCATAAAGCAGTATAGATTCCCTTTCTTCCAAAATAGCTATGCTATCTTTCTACAGTACACCTTTCACACCTAAAAAACAAAGTGAGCAAAGCGAGCACAGGTCATTTCCCTGAAGAACACAGAATCTCTTGTTAACAGCAACTAAACCAAATGCCTGCTTCATTTCAAACATCCACTGTTCTTAAAATGTTTTACAAGCATCAGATCCAATAAAGCTGTTTGCTTGCAGATCCAAAAAGATGGGAGGACAGCAGCTGTTTACACTTATTATATGTTCAGAACATTATCTCCATAAGGATTCAAGGCAGTTTTTAAATAAAACCTCTAATTATGTACAAACTGATCACTATTTAAGAAATTCCAGAAAACCAGAAGAATCCACTTATAAATCATAAGTAGCTAACTGCTGATGTAATTACACTTTTATGATCCAAACAAGAGCCTACATATCTTCTAGTAAGAACTATGCTGCAAAGTAATCACAATGACATTTCTGCCTACTGCTGTCCATCCAGTCTTTAGCTAAGAACTAGACGAGTATCACCAATTATAATAATCCTTCTCAATCTTTAGTTCATTCAATTATGCTTGAAAATGGCTTTAAATCTGGGGTCAGTGCTTTACTACAAAGGAAGGCACTGTCTCTCTCATTTACTTCTGTCAGAATAAATCAGATGTTTAACATTGTTTGCTCTCTCACAACACACTAAAATAAAAACAAAAAATAAAAAAAGAGACAGCTATTCATGTGAAGTACTAGCAATTCTTAAAAAATCTAACCAGTCATATGGCATCATCACCGAATGTCAAGGGGCATTAACATTATTCTTAATGCAACCTATGTGAAAACTAGTATTTTTTTAAAATAAAATAAAATTGAAAAAAAAAAAAAGTTAAACATACTTCACTATCCACTAAATACAAATTCTACAGTCAGAGCTATACATCCTAACAGTTCTCATGAATTCTTGTTGGATTCTCAGATTTGCTAGACAGTCCTCACAGTATTTCCTCAAAATAATTCAGGTAGAAAAAAAAAGGGTGGAAAAAGACTGTGAGGGGCACCCCTACCCCTAAACTTCCTGAACTGTTCAGAACAGGATGAAAATTCCCTTAAAATAAAGAGATAAACTGAAGTTTGTCTTAACTTTGCAAGAGGTAATGGTTTAAAGAATTGGATATAAATTACACTACATATCAAAAATTTCTACTGTAAGTACAATGTTGCAATGCATAAAAGAAACAGCCATCTCCATTTCAATGATTCACAACCCAGCTTGCCCAAACATTTTAAAATTGCAAAGCAAAAATTGCATGGAAAGAGAAAAGAGCATTTGTCAAAGCACAATTTCATTTCAAACTGTCAATACAGCTACTGCTGGTAATCTTGGATGACTAATGTGAGAAACTAGATAACCCAGTGCCCCACCCTCTTTCCACAATCTGTAACTTATCTTATATTTTCATAATAACACAGCATTTCTCACTCAATATTACCAAACTAGATCACTCATTTGTAAAAGGTATGAACCTACTGAAGATATTTTAACATCCAACCATCTAAACATAATCTCAATTCCAGCCAAGGCAAGGAGAAAATACTTGCTTTCTCCTGCAGTTTGAACTGCTGATCTGCATGTAAAAGGCTGAGGTGCAATGTCTCGCTGCTATGTCCAACATGAAGCTTAAAGTGAAAAAAAAAAAAAAAAAACCACCCAAACTGCCTCGGTTCACTTGTAAAGGTCAAACTGCAAAAGAAAGGGATGGTTTTGCCTGTTTGACCACTGCTTTGCTTAGTTCCTCATTTGACACTCTTAATTTGCAAGAGGATTTCACAATGCACTTGAGTAATGGTATGTCAGTAAATGTCTACGAAAAAAGACCATATTAGCTTTCTTTCAGGAAAATAGAACAAACACCATTAAAAGTACTCTGATTTGCACAGAAAGCAACTAAGAGCTACAAAAATTTGAGGATTTGTTTAGTTCTAGGTTTCACATTATACCCTCTGCATATATGAATGATCTTTAAATGATCCAATATGATTGGTGAAACAGTCTGACATCCTTACAAGCAAGTATTCCTTGTAGGTGCTGCATGACCTGGTAAGGTAACCCACTGGGCATGCAAAACCAAGAAAATACATTCAGAGACCTCTCTGAAATCTAGCTTTATATGAATGCTACATAAATTATAAATCAACTGTTGTGGAGCCTAAGTGATGTTTAAATATCCATAATGCATTTGAGCTCTTGATGATTTAAACATGTTTGCATTAATAATAAAAGATGTTTCATAGATCAAATTTAAGATTGAAGTATTTCAGAGCTACTACTGAAGAAGCAAAAAGGGGGTAAATAATGCATTCCACTGACAACTGGCACACTTTTGGAAATACACAAGAAATTGATTAATATGGCATCAGGCCATGGCATTCCTACATCCAGCAGGCTGTGATGCACTATGTTTCTGAATCCAACTCCAAAATCACAGAATCACAGGATGGTTAGGGCTGGAAGAGACCTTTAAGATCATCTGGTTCCAACCCCTGTGCATTGGCAGGGACGCCTTCTACCAGACCAGGTTGCACAAAGCCCTGTTCAGTCTAAGATAGTTAGGTGCAGAATGTGGGGGAAAAAACCAGCTGAACAAGCAATATTAATGCATTATGGACCTTTTAAAAATAAGTCCATTAAGCTAAGTAACAATCTAGACTGAATTGTTGGGGTTTTCTCCCATCTACAAACATCCGTCCTTACCCAGCTGCCTCCCTTTAAAGCAAACTAAATATTTTGCAGATCTACCTTCCAACCAGACAAACTTCCTTTAGCTATCGGTAATACATACATAAAATAACCTCTCTAAGCAGCAAGATGAACTGATCAAAACAATGACTTATGTCAGCTAGTAAGCAAACTCCAAATTCTGCTCTGGTCTAATCGGTGCAGAACTGATCACGAAGGCAGCTTACTATTCACGAAAAGAAAAAAATAGACAAATGCAGAAATAGTAGGCTGCAGGGACAGATTGTGTGCTTTCCTCCTCTGTTGGATATCTGATATAAGAAAGCCATCTAGTGTTAACTTTTAGAAGTGAAAACTGCGCACAAAAGAGCTCGGGAGAATTTACATGTGCAATTTTCTTCAACTTTGCATGTCTTCTGCATCATAAAAAATAAAACTCGTTTCCTCTAGAAAAGCCACGCAGAAAGCAAATATTCAAACTACTAACGTATTAAAATTGCCCACCATCTAGTACTAAGCTAAGCTTACTGACCTACGTCGTGAACATTAATAGCCACATCTGAAATTTGCCAACTTCGGAGTTGTCTTTGTCAAGACTGTAACGCTGCTTCCACACTCGCAGGGACGTGCACCACCGCAGCAGAACGCTGCGGAGCACCACAGGAGCCCGACACAGCCCGACACCAAAACAGAACCTAAAGCAAAGTTGATCTCAGCTGGCTATCATTTAACGGATCAAATACTAAGTTTGGAGAACGGACTACTGAATACGTATCACAGTATTACAAGATAACAAAGACCGCAAAGGGATACAGGTTGCCCCTTATACACAATAACTCAGTCGATAGCATCAAAATTACTTAAGGAAACCGCCCGGTCTAAAGAATCTTTCGCTCTGCCACCCCAGACGCTTAGCTTGCACCGTCTGCGCCTGAAGACCAGCTCTACCCCGGAGATGTCCGATCCAGGCAAACTTACTCCCTAACTGCCATTATTCTTGAAGTGGGCTCCGGAGACGGAAGCACCGTGCCCGGGCGCGGAGGTGCCGCCGCCCCGCAGGTGACTGCCGCCCCGCACACACCGCCCCGCACACACACCGGCCAGGACCGGCGCGGCGCAGCGCATCAGGGCGACGTGCGGGAGCGAGCCACCCCGGGGTCGCGGCCGGGGCGAGAAGGGGGAAGGGGGGCCCGCGGCTGCCCGCCGCTTCTTCACCATCCCGCAGCCCCCCGTCCTCCCGCGGAGCCCAGCGGCACCTGAGGGGAGAGGTCTCTCCCCGCGGCACCCTCTCCCCAAACTGCTCCCGCGCCCTTCCCGAGAGGGAAGGCACTCATACGCCCGCGCTGCCCCGGGCACCCCGCCCGCCCTGTCCCCAAGGCGCCGCGGGGCACGGACGCGGTGGCCGGCGCCGCTCCTTACCTGGTGCTGCGGCTGCCGCTGCTGCCCGCGTTCCGGCTGCTCCCGCCGCGGGACCCCCATGCCCCCCCCCCCGCTCCTCGGTGAACACAGGCTCCGCTCCCCGCCAGCGGCGCGCGCTCCTCCCCCCTCCCGCGGGACGCCGGAGCCGTTAACGGGACCGGGGGGGTCCGCTCGGGGGGTGTCTTTCTCTCGCGCGCGCGCGGGCACCGCTTTCCCCGGCTCCTCGCGCTGCCCCGCTCCGCCGCGCTCTGCCCGGCGCCGGGTCTCGAGTGCGCCCCAGCCGCCGGACAGGGAGGGGAGGGGAAAGGCGGAGGGAGGGGCGGGAGCAGCGCCGACACACACACAACACACTCTCGCACACATCCGCTCTCGCCTTGCCCCGCACACCCGCAAGCCCCACCCCTCCCGCTGGCACCGCCTCTCGTTGGCCTCGCCGGCTCGGCCCCGGGGGAACGCCAACTCCCCATTGGCCACGCTCGCTGTCGCGCAATCAAAACACTAGGCTCCGCCCCGCGGCGTGCCCACCGCCTCCCCCCCCCCGCCCACCGCGGTGGGGGTCGCGGGACGGGGTCCCCGGGGTGCCGCGGGGCCAGGCTGCGAGCTTGTGGACGGCGGCGAGCAACAGGTGGGGTGGAGGCACGGAGGAGGGGAGATCACGGGAACAGAACCCGGCAACGAGCCGGTGAGCGCGGGCGGCCGCCCGGTCCTGCGGCCGGATCGGGCCCGCAGTCGCTGCCGTGCCCAGCCATGCCCCAGCGGAGCGGCGGAGCGATGCCGGTGCAGCGCGGCGCTCCGGCCCCTGCCCCGCACGGGCCCTCGTCTTCGCTTTCAAGACCCTGGACAACGCCGCCCGGCTCGGCCCGACGCGGCCCGCCTCGCCCTGCCCTTCAGCCCCGGGCCCCCCGCCCGGCCGCCCGCCCTGCCCCGCTGCCGGTACGGCAAACCGCCGCTGCTGCGCTCGTGCCTGGCCTGCCCCGCCTCAGGCTCTTGTGTCCCCGGCTCCTGCCCTCGGGAGCCCCGGGGTGGCGAGCGGTGGGTGACCGGGCCCCCCTCGGGCCTGCCCCTGCAAAGCTCCAGCTCTGTTGGCGTCCCGCGGCGCCTGTTCTTACCTCTGGCTTTCAACCGGAGACACCTATAGTGAAGAAACACCTGGCAGTGCAGCCCTCGGAATCGCCCCGTGTGCTCTGCCTCCTGCATACCGCTCTTAAACTGTACATGATCAGGAGCAGCAGGGCTTTCCCTCTTTGTTGTGCAGTCCTGAACGTGTATAGTTTGCCTGTCAAATAAGCCGTGGCTAGGTATCTGCATTTCCTCCACCTCCTCCATGCGTTCTAGTAAGCAAACCAAAGTCTGGTCTGGGAATTTGAATTTCCCTATTTCTACTCTGCGGGCCAGTTCTGCAAAGGGCTGTATCTGCAATCATAGGGCCCACTTCTCCACAGAGGTTGCAGAACAGAAGATGTTATCAGGACTGATGTGGCTGCTCCCATCTGCTACCCCAAATTAAGAGGCCTGCAATATCATTGGAATAACGCCTACTCCAACAGAACCCTACAGAAACAACTCAGGGTTCTTTTATGTTTTTCCAGCCCTCTCTCACTTGCTTTCCCCTCCGCCCGCACCCACCTCTCATGGGTATGTGACTTTCTGGTTGTACCAGTTCGCTCGGCTCTGGCGAGCAGGCTGCATGTTGACATGCACAAATATTCCACTGCCTCATAAACTTCTCCTCACTGCCTTCGCTTTGCTGGAAACAAGGCTTTAGTGGAAAGGAACTGCCACATGCATGCCAAAGATCCAAAACACCCCGGACAGGCCAAATTTGGGGGGTTGTTGTTCTTAACTGTTCCTTTAATACACATTTTAAATCAAGAAATATAGTCCTCAAAGCATAAATTTCAGCACAGGTTCATGCAGCTTTAGAACAAGCTGGAAGGTGTGAACATTTACTCTGGAAGCAGTGGCAAACATCGCGTTCATTCGTCAGTGTTTGGATGCCACCTTTTGTGTTACTGTGTTGGTTAAAATGGTGTTTTGGAATGTTACTATTTCTACCCAAAATCACTAGACCGGTTAGGCAGCAGGCTGCCTCTGTACTGAAGCACAACCACAGGAATAACATTATCATTGTCTTAACAAAGAGCCTCAGAAAAAAAATTAAAGAGAAAGAACCAAAACTGACTGCAAGTGAAAGTAACAGTGTATTTTCCACTTTAATCGTGTTACAGACAGTGTGCTTCCCGAAAGGTTCATTCCTTTAAAAGCTTGCCCAGAGAGTGTCAGTGGAAAGAGAGGGCATCGTGAGAGGTGTGAGTGTGCACAGAGCGTGGCCGGTCGGACTTGTCCCTGGTTTCTGTGCGGGCCAAGTTCTCATTACCGGCTGCTCTGGCTGCCTCTTTCAGCGAGCCCCGTTCACCACGGGGACAGGCTGCCTGCAGCAACTGCTGAATCTTCTCTCCCTGATGCCGTCCATACTGAGAAGGAAAGCTGGATAACGAGAACAGCGGCTCTCCAGACTCTCTCAGGAATTTCCTCAGCCAGAGTCCTCTCCTTCCCTTCCCGATTTCTCTTCCCCTTTTCGATCTCCGCAGCTAACCCTCGCCCCCTCTGCATCACGCCGGGTATTTCCGTCCCTACGCTCACGTTCAAGAGCGCCTCTCTGCACCCCGTCACCGACACCCCTCACCTGCCCGCGTCCACTCCCCAGCGCAGGGCCGGGCTCCGGCTCCGGCTCGGCGCTGCGGGGCCGCCCGGTGTCCCCGGGAAGCGCGCGGGGGCGCTGTGGTGCCCGCGCTGCGCGGGGCTGCCCGCAGCGTCAGCGGAGCGACATGGCGCTCCGGTAAGTGCGGTTGCGGTCCATACCCAAACCGGGGAGCTGGTACCATGCCCATGAGTAATAAAGCTGTAGTATTTCATATGCGAACACCAATGTCTGCGTTTACAAAACGGGTTTTCTTTCAAAGGCTTGTTTTATAAAGCACTTGTGGATGGAAATCAGCTTTCTCCAAAGATATTTCGGTGTTTCACCTACCATCCTAAAGAATGCTATGCTGAGAAAAACCTGACTGAAGTTATCTGTAAGTCTTGGCATTTCCTCATCCTCTGGGTCCCTACCAGGCTGCAGCGGTGAGGCCAACTCCTTCCTGCACGGAGGGAGAATTTGCACGCTGTGCCCGCAGCCTGTGTTTAGTTTGGACATGAGGAATGCTCAGGCGTTCTGCTGTGTGGTGCCTCCGAGGCTGACATCCACCATTAAAGAACAGACAACCGAGGCACTGCCCTCTGAAGAAAAAAATATTTCTCCTCTGACAGAATGTACTTCCTGACGGAGCTGTGATACCTTACTTAGCAGGTCTAAATATTTACAGCCAACAAGCTAAATGTTGTTTAGGTTGCAGTCCCAAAATTACACATTACCTGCCTCTTGACAAGATCCAGCACACTGATCTGTGTTAGGGTTTTGCTGTGAGGAGAGTCTGGAGGCTTGCTGTGATCACTGCTTTTTTTTTCCTTTCTTACTATTTTCCCTCTCTCACTTTTTTTGCCCTCCCACTCCTCCAGTATCATTCCTTTTTGGCTTCCAGGCTACCATCTGTGTACTCTCAGGGAGTCAACAAGAGAAGAACAAGGTGAAAACCAGAACACAGGTGAAAAGAGGTAAACAGGAGCTTCTTGCAACAGTAAATGGCTGTTTAAGCCTCAAGAGCACAAGAGCAAATGTGGTAAGAGGAATCCCTTGTGCAAACTAAACCCTGATAAATATAAAATGCGATAGAAGAGGGTGGGGAAGAAAGGAGGAGGCTGATCTCCCTCTCACTTCTAATTCTTCCAGGATGTATTTTACTTGAATTGTCTAGCGAAGGACACTCACTTGCCACAGATTTGGGATAAGTCACAGCAGGACAGTCCAGCCTTTGGCAATATGGACCGAGGAGGTATTATAACAGTTCAGCTATGGGCCAGGTAACAGACAAGCAGAAAACAGACAGAAGATATCCCATATGACACAGCTCGGACAGCTCTGATTAAAAGGAATGCCAACTTTTTCCTGCAATATCTTTTCACTTTTCCTGTTCATATTTAATTTCAAAGTACTCAGCTCAGCCACATCTGAAGCCAGTTTTCAGCCACTATTAGTACACAGGGAATTGTTCCAACATTGCCTACAGACTGTTTGTTTCCAATGACATGAAGACAACTCTAACAACAAAAGTGGACTCTTCCATTTGTTGTTGGGGAAGTGGGTCAGAGTGGGATCCTTGGAAGTGGTGCAGGAGAAAACATCCGGTAGCCACATGATGAGGCATGTTTTGCTGACACAAGGCACTCATGAATAGGCAAGCTGAAGAAAGTTTAGGTTTGTTTCCTCAGCCTTGGGCATAAGCCTGGAATCCAGGTGAAGTAAGTAAGCGCTGAGCACATCTCACCAATGCATAAAGATGTCATCTCACAAATGTTTCTGCTGACATTGCTCAGTATTTCCTTATGCAGTTAATGAGGCGAGGTGCTCTATAAGGGAATTCTGGCAATTCTTTGGATCAACCTCAACTCCCTCTGGTCACACCAGAGGAAAGCTGTGAGCAGGAAGGCAGCTGCTGGCTTCACACACACCCTGTGAATCACCATGCCATCCTCAGGCTGGTGCGAAGGTCAGTACTGCAGGCAAATCTCCAGACTTCATGCTTCTGTAGATCCAGCAGCAGAGCCCTGGAGCAGCACACACAGCAGAGCCCTGGAGCTGCCTGGGGACACAAGAGCTCTTATTCCAGTAACCACGACTGTTTGGAAGTTTCTTGAACCTCTGAGTAGGCTGAGGGTGGATTTTGCTCTTCTAACCCCAAGCTGACCTTTCATTTGGACATTATGTGGGTGAAACCACGTACTCACCATCTGTAAAGTGCCTATTTCACACGTTGCTCTTAAAGCACAAGCACAGTTTACCACAATACTAATATTTCATCCCAGTGGCTTTCCTAAACTACGAGCCATTCAGTGAAACAAAACATCCTCTGTATTCTCTGAAACTGGTTTTGAAAGCCCAGATGGCAGAAAATACTATTGGTTTTAATTAGCAATATCCTTCACATGAATTCCCTGTTAACCGAAGGAGCATACTATATTTCATCTCACTTCCTCTAGTTTACTTACTACTGCCTCTCTTCTCTGTGGTTTACCAGCAGGAAACCACTGGAGGGGACATACCCAGATAAGATTAAACAGCATAATATTATCATCTTTACTATAACCAGGCTGACAGTTTTTCTGCTAGATGCTGAAATGAGATTCACAGCCATTTTGGCTTCCATTCACTGCGGAAAGAAGCCATTCTTTTAAGTCCACACTGTTTCACTAATTCCTCAACTATTTCACTTGTGACAGGCCTGTTTTCTTTTTTTGAAATTCGCTTCAGACAATAAGCTATGTTCTCCCTCAATGAATGCAACAGGAAGCAGAACCTGGGTGTCCTGGCAGTGCGCGTATCTCCAGGAGTAAGACTATGGTACAGCAAGGCAGCTGTAGCCTCGCTTCTGCTGAGGAGCTCTTGGAAAGCCACCAAGTGGCTTCCTTCTAGTGGTGGTGAGACAAGAATGTGCCTGACTCCATACATTTCTAGCACAGATTCCACCTGACACAAATGGACACAAAACCTTAAGAGTATAGATGTGAAAGAAGAGAGGCAGAGAGAAGCAGGAAAAAGGTGAATTTGTCTTGCAGCATGCTGATCCCACTGTGCCATGGGTATTCCCAGTCTGAGTTCCCTGTCCATTGTCATACTGGGTAACACAGAACCACTCTGCAGCAGTGTGAGTTCACCTGCATAAAGCCTGTGAAATTCACAGCCACCACATACATCACTTTTCAGTGGGACTGGAGCAATAACAGCCAATATCTAACATCGATGTTCAGTTTCTATTTGTAAAAAATCTCCCATGGTCTTTTATGCGATTAGTACTCTTCTGCATTGCTGGCAAAGTGCTGCTGTGCTCTTTATCAGAATCCTTCAGTGACCTGAAAAGACATCTCTAATCTCTTTGCTGTTTCAGAGATACTGAGACTGCATTCATTCCCAAAGAATTTCTTCTGCCAGGTAACAGAAAGTTCACCCAGTAAGGGAATCTCCTCACTGTAAATAGGTTGCAACATCCGACTCTGCTGAGGAGGGAGGGGAAAGGACTGGAGTAAACTGGCATGATGAGGCATGTGAATGAAATCAGCCAGGGAGAAAAGACAGCCTAGGCATCAATGGACAGGCTGCTTCAGCACATCCCTCGGGGAACTTTTGCTGGCAGGTCTCTGAATGTCTTCATCTTAGGTCAGGAAAACTGATAATATGCACCAAAATTCCATTATAATTATCACTGAATTCAGTTTTTAATATGACCACTCCTCCTTTTCTTGGTTGCTATTAATTTCACAGGCATGTTTTCTGGGACTGACATTTTCCAGACTTGGTTTTAGCACAGAACAAGGTTGGGGTTTTTGAAAGATGAAAGAAAAGCAGCAGAGCTATTAAAGCATGTAAAGACTATTTTCCACATGGACCAACCAGAAATTTTGCACCTGACTAACTCAGAAAAATCTGAAATTAGAAACTGTAAACAAAATTATTTTGTAAAAATACTTAGCTCTTGATATAAAAATGTTCAGAGCTAATTTTTTTAAGAGGTTTTAAAGCTTTGGCGTTTCTTAGTTGACAGTTTTACTATGTTCATTAAAACTTTCATTTTAAGATGCTTTAATGAGATATAATTGGATGGGTTATTTCTCAAATGGAATGAAATATTTAGATTAGATGGTTCTTTCAACTGAGGCAGGCTGAAAAAAAGACACTATGAAATCACTATTGATCTCACTACACTAATCTAATTTATTTGAGAGAGACTTAAGACAGTGCTGGAAAGTATGGAAAATCCATTGATAGAGAGATTGGTCTTTGTTAAGGACATTCCACTGGAAGAAAATTTGTTAATATCTTTTCAATCTCCCATAAATTCTTAGACTTTAAAGTTCTAAAGGCCCGTTTGTAACAATCTAGTCTGACCTCTTGTATGTGACATGCCATTAAATTTCTGTGAGTTAATTTTTGTTTCAACTAAGTGACTCCTAGAAGAATTTCCAGTGATTCTATATGTATTCTCATTGATGGAAAATTCACTGAAGTCCTTGGTAAATTGTTTCAATTACTTTCACTGTTAAAAATGTGTGCCTTATTCCAAGTTTGAACTGCCTGCCTTTCCATTAATGTATCTTGTTATACTTTTGTCCACTATGATGAAAAGTTGACTCATGCTGTGTGCTCAGTGCTGGTACATACAGACTGTAACTCTGTTACTCCTCAATCAGTTCTTTTATAAGTGAAATAGATAGTGCACTCAGAGTTTTTGCTATGATCTGTTTTTCATCTCCTATAATAATTCTCATGTTTTTTCTCTGAATTGTTTTTTTTCCAAGCTTGTTCTAAATTCCTTCCTGAAATACAGGAGCATATAGATGCCATACTCTCAAGAGTCCCAGGGAGGTGTCTTCCTCAAGCATGATCTTTGTTAAGTTGCTATTCAACTGTTCAGTTACTTTTCAAATTGTTCCAATACAATCTAAGTTCCCGTTCTACATTGCACCTCCCAGTTCTCCTTTTTAAGGCATTCAGTTTGAAACAGCAGAATGACAGAAAACAATCACAGCTTATTCTGTAGGCCTATTATACAGCATTGCTCTGCTGACCAACATTTGGAGTTGAAATACAGAACATTCTAATTCACAGGAGGATTCACAAATCTTACAGAAGTCATTTGTTTTAGTTCAGCAAACTGTTTCTAGTGTTGCATCAAAATGCAAATTCACTTACTTTTGATGGTTCACACATGGCCCAAAGCTGTATTTAACTCTTTACCTTTGGGGTTATGTGGTAGATGATGAAGCCTTACTTGGATCCCGTACACATGAAATGTGTTTCAAGATTAAGTCTGGCTCACATGAGAAGCAAAAGTGAGTAATCTTGAACCTAGGCCTTATAGTAACTTCTGAACTTCTGCTCTTGTTCCATGCTGTAGCATCCCACTGATAGCACAGTTTTCTGTACTTTCCTAGCAGAAAACACTCTCCCCATCCTGGAATTCACAAAGGATGCAAACTGAGAATCACTAAAGTCTAAATGTTTGCCTTTGATTTGGTGCCAGACGCAACATGTATCTGGTGTATCTGCTCATAGACTTTGGAGAAGACATCTGCTTCTGCTCACGGAAAACCATTGGAAAGAATGATAACTTGGATTTCAACTGCTCAAATGCTTGAAGAACCTGGACACACCCTTTGCCCACATAGTGTGTCTCCTGCTATTTTGTAATTGCTGTATCTTGTCTTTCATCTACCCCACAAGCTGTGGGCATTTTTCACAAATTACCTCTTCTTTGTCATCCCCAGCTCCATTTTCTCGTTTTGCAGCCTGCTAAATTGGTAACAGTGTAGCAGGAAACAAAGAGTTTCTGACTCATCTATCATGAGACATCTAACAGTTCAGTGAGGTTTGTTTTTCTACTATGACTCTTCACCCGGCACTTGGAGTAGTATAACAACATTACCTTTGTGTTTCTTCTGACACTGCATTAAAACTTGCGAATTCACTGAGTACTCTGCTTCAGAAATGAGCAGGCCAAAGAAGAAACATTGCGAATACCTTCAGGCTTCTTTGTGATGAATTTAGAAGTGATTCAGACCCAATTCTGGAGTTCTTTGACCTGATTTTGTTCTGCACCAACAAGTTACTTGCATGACTTCGGCAGCAAGGCTTGGCACTCCAGGAGAGCCAGGGCAGGGGCAGCTTTGCTTGGTTGTGTGCCCGTTCTGGGCAGACATTCTGCACAGGGGCAACAACAGGTTTGAGCGATAGAAGTTTGGGGTGGTCATCCTAAGGGGGAACATTATAGTGGAGGCTTTATTGCCAAGCCAGCTGATGTCAATTTGAGCAGCTCTGCTGCCCACAGCTACTTAGGTGGGCAGAGTCTGCAAAAGGATCCAGTTATTAGGAGACACATTCACACTGCCAGAACTGGAAAACAGGGACATTTCAGGTTCTCTGGGCTGGTTGGTCACACTGGCGGGGCACCATGATAGGGTTATGACAAGACACACAAAGCAAATACCTATTTGGTCTTTAACTACTTGTGTACTTCAGAAACTTGAGAAGACAGCTGCAGCTTTTTTTTTTCTTTTCCTCTCAGTTTTATCATTTCCATTTGTAGCTGTTGCTTTTTCCATTTTATGCTAGAAAGTTATTTTATGTGAGTTACTGGATTTGACAGCCTGCCACTGTGGACGCAGAAGTGGAGCAGCCAGGTAACCACACAACCTTGCTCTTTGGCCTGATTAAAAGCTTATCGATGTTGTAGGAATCTTTTAGTTTTCTTCAGTGAGTTTTCTATCAGAGTCTTACAGCAAGAATCTGGTACACAGAAGGGAGAGAGAGGTAAGGTACACAGCTTTCAAATGCTGGACAACATTGGTCTTTTCCCTCTCTTCTCTCTGCATGAAAAAAGTCACAGTTGTTCAGAGCTTGGGTACATTTACAAATCACTGTGGAGCTGGCCTAAACTTGGAGAGGCTGCCGTAGAGCCAGAGCAGGAGGTGTGCCAGCCAGGCGGTGCAGTGCGGTACTCAAAATAGCAAGCCCTGCTGAGGGGTAGGTCTGTGGAGTCTGGTAGCTTAACAGTCACGGTACAGGGCTGTACTGCTTTCAGGACACATAGGTCTAAATATAGCAGTGCTAAATTTAGTCACACGCCTCAGTGCAAACACACACATCAGTGCAAACACATCAGTGCAAACTTGGTCAAAAGTGGGTCTTTGTATGGGGCCACACAGAACAATGCAGACATCCCCATCCCCTTTTTTCATGGTTTTATTGCTGTTATTCTAGTTTGCTTTCTCTCTTTCACAAGTCAGATGGAGGCGAAATGAAAAGATCATTCATCCATTAAATGGATCAGTGGAACAGTAGCATTCACTATGGGGTTTTGCCTGTTTTACTGATTGGTTGATAATGTAATTACGTTTTGCATAATAGCCAAAAGTGAGCAGGCATGTAGATCAAGTTTCCAGAGAGTTTTCCACAGATTCAGTAAATGAGGTAGTGACACTCAGGTAATCTCCTAATTCTTGTTGCTTTTGAAAGGCTAGTATTTCTGTAGATACTATCTTCTAAGTTTTGTTGAGCAAGCATGACCATACTAGGAGAGAACTGTTTCTTTCGCTGGCCTACTTTGCTTTTCACACACATTACAAAGGGAGATTCTGGCTGCTCAGAGATTTCTCCCTCAGTACAGTGAGCTATTCTGCCTCTCACTTGTCAAAACAATGTCACTCCATGGTGAGTTATAGAAAAGCTGTAAATTGGCTTTTGTTTTTGCACTGTGCCTTTTACCTTTCCCCAAACAGGAACTCCCACCTCATTCTGCATATGCTGTTATTGTGGATGGAGCCAAGCCCAGATACTCACTGCATTAGTGATCACCAGCTTTTTCCTTCAGGTTACTCCAAACTTAAGAAGGGTTGGGAAAAACAGTTCTGAAGGACCACTCAGTAAAGGAACAAAGACAATTCAAAATAAAGGAAAGGAAAATGCATTTAGTCTGGTTATTTGTTTTGGCAGTTGAAAGTTAATTTTAATTATGCCTAATGCCTCATGAAGTGCTGTCTTACAGCCAGTTAAAACAGGCCACTCTTGAAATAATGAAGACATAGTAACATGCAATAATGCTGCTGTGCATACTCCTAAATCTGTCCTGAGCACTGAGGAAAATCCATCTTTCCTCATGCAAACCGTGGCTCACCCTGGTTCAGTGCTAAATATAGCAACCCAGCTTTAGCTCTGCCATCTCTGTCTGGCTCCTTGACCACAGTGGCTTTCACTGCATAGAATGTGGCAACCCAGATGCCAACCTGCTTTGCACAGTGGTGAAGAAAAGGTGGGAGCCAGCACCCTTTTCTGCATGGGCTGATCCTGAGGAAGTCAAACACAGTTGCCAGCCTTGCTCACAAGTGTGGCACAAGGCATCCCACTTGGGACACATCAGCGCAGGGACCTCATAAGCAGAGCATCTCCCCAAGACAGGCCTACATGGGACTTCTCCTATGCGTGATGGGAAGTTTCTTGGAAACAGTCTAACACTGGGTTCACGAGCAACCTGCCAAGTGTCATGTTTAAAGCACAGAGCACCTTGCCCCCTGTTCCTCAGCAAGCTGCTTCAGCTCTACGACTGCCTCTTGGCAGCCCTGTAGTACAAAGATGCAGCAGCAGCAGCGTTGTAGCAGGGTTGCAAGGCACCATGTACTGCAAGCGGTGCTACTGCAAGCAGGATGGGTGCAGAAGAAAAGTGGTGATCATGGAGAGTCGAGGCGGTAAATCAGGGACTCCAGCACAGACAGTGGCCCTGAGGCAGGTTGCCAAAGGACTAGCAGCAATCCTTTGGGAAGGAGTGTAGAGGAAGACAAAAGCACCCGTAGGTGAAGCTTTCTTGCAGAATGGCTTAGCGAACCCCAACATGGGAGACTGATTAATTTCTGCAGTCTGCCCCTGGCCATGTGGGCTAGTCATAGTTTTATTTTTTCAGACAGAAAGGTACAAAACACGCTTGCCTTCCTCAGTATTCTGAAAGTAATTACCTAGCTGGCATTGCTTCTCTTAGATATCACTCCTAGCTTACTCACCCCAGCCCAACTGCCTGTGAAATTAGCAGCAAAGCTCCCATCACTCCCAATCAGAGCAAGATCAAGCCTAAAACAGAGATAACTTTTTGAATCTCCAATGACACCAAAATGCAAGTTTTTTTTTTTATATAGCATGGTCTTCTTTTAAATGGCTACATGCACATTTTGGCTGAAGTTGAACCCCAAGAGACCAACAGATGCTACTCATGAGCTGTCTGTGTTCCACTGTTGGGTTCCAATGCATTGGCAGGGGAGGAGATCTCTCTTTAGGAAACTGTTTAATTAGGAAAACAGGAGCACCTCTAGAAAAGTAAAGAATAGTAGAAAAAGAAAGTGGAATAAGCTTTGCCCTCTGTAGAAACAGGAACTTCTGTTCCACCCCACTCAAAATTGTATTACAGGCATTATTACTTATTATAATAGTATTTGAATGTTTTCTTGGATTTACCTTCACAATTATTCTATGAGGAGTTGAAACATGTTCTCCCTATTTTACAGATGGAAATAGTAATAGAAGATAAGTAAGGGCCACATTCAAGGTGAGAGGAAATCTTCGACACAGCCAAGAACTGTACTCAGGTCTCCAGTGTCTTGCCTTGCTTCCCCCCATCTCAGGCTGCAGTATCAGGACCCAGAAGGGGCTGTGCAGAGGACAGTGCTGGGCAGAGAAAGCTGCAGTAGCATAGTGAGCCACCGTGCCCTTCCTGGGCAAGTTTACTATGGGTCTCAGCAGCACACCAGCCCTTTTTTGGGGGAAAAAAAAAAAGCCTCCACCGCTTTCAGTACCTAAAACAGTTTCTTGGGTATTTCTGTCATAGTGTGGCTGCATAAGCCAACCTCCTGCAGCTCTCTGCCAGCTTCACCTCTGGAGGATCTGGACACTGGAAGATCAGCCAGCACCGACGAACCTTAAGGTGATGTAAACCCAACATTTGTTGCTTCTCGAACAGGGCCTAAATGTTACACCTGACTGACAACAGGTTTCATTGTTCTAGAGGATAGGATCTGCTGTTGAAACAACTGACAAGACTATCAAAGGGGAAGAGATAAATGGGAATGGGGAAAGAACAGAATAAAGCATACTGGGTGAGCCTGAAACAAGTTTACATAGGCTTGATGGTGATACTTTTATTCATACTAAATTGTATGTTAGCACATGTGGGGTAAATTAGTACTGACTTGAGGGCATCAAAATCAGATCCATCAGGCTCTAGAAGTAAGAAAGCTACTGTCTGGAAACATCCTCTAAAATTAACAAGTCACTTAAACTGTTTTAGCATGGGGAAACAGGTCAGTCTGCTTTGAATTTGTTAAGCAGATAATGCTTTGAAACAGCCATGGCTGATGATTTTAAGAGTGATTCACAGATATGCTTCAGAAGCAATGTTTGAATTGAGAAAGAAAAGGGACTGCACGCTAAATGTATTCCAGAAGAAAGAAAGAGCACACCCAAATTTAGCTTCAGCTTTTTTTTTTTTTCAGTCATCTGGCAGCAATGTGAAGCTATGGTGGGTACAATCATCTCATGTAGCTTAAGCTGTCCAAAAAAAAGAAAAAGAAAAGTTGAGAAAAAGCTAGGCTCTGTATTTTGTCTCTAAAATATTCCATGGCAAAGCAGCAGATGACAATGAGATCTGGACATCTGCTGTGTTGCATTTGGTGGTTCCTCCAGGTAAAAAAACAAACAGTTCAGTGAACTCTCAAAAAAGTTAATTCAAGCCCTTTAGCAAGTCTGATTATGCGCCTTTGAATTTTCTGAGGTGAACGCTGACTCTTTTGCCAGGAGGCTGCAGGGAGTGGAGAATAAGGTGTACGTGTTACGTTTTGTTAAATAAACCACACAACCAGCACTGTGGAAAGAGGAAGACACATTAAAAAAAAAAAATATTTGGATGCAAGCTTACCAAAACTTGTCATTTCAGCCACTCTCAGCATGAAACAATGTATTTTCTTGCAAAAGAGATTTATATGAGGACTACTAATTTACCCTCTTTTTATGCTACCTTACGTAGGCTCATAAACTGCAGTCTACCCAGGATCTTTAAAAAAACTACTAATAGCAATGAATAAGCATAGATGCGTTTGTGTTGTCAACTATTTGATTTGGAGATTTCGAGAGGAGAGATTAACTAATTAATACAGCAACCATTTCAAACTAGCGAAATTGAAATTCAAAAGGAGAACTCCGATGAGAGGACGTTAAGAGATTTTTGCTGGAGTACCTGTCAGAGCAGAGGAGTGACTACAAGGTCTCCTCTTCCACATCACTGTTAAGGCATCATCTATCTGTTCTCCCTGATTACACACTGGGGGGGCTGTCAACCCACCTCGCAGTGCTGGCAGTTGTCTGCTCCTCAAACAAAGCCACAAAAGTGATGTTGAGAGCAATAATTGGCACCAGGAGAAAATCAAACAATGCCAGTCTGCCAGACAAGATAACAACACATCGCGAAGATGTGGAAAGCATTGCTAAAATGGTTGGGAATGCTCAAAGTGAAGAAACTGGCTAATTATTGACATAAGACCTGACTGTCCTGTCATACTGGTTTTATGATAGCATAACTCTGCTGACTATGAAGGAGTTGCTTCTGAATCAGGCTGAACTAAGCATTTCGTGAGAATCGTGATGAGCATCATGAGAACTTCTGAGCTTGCTGTCGAACCTGGTACACCTCTGTGTATCTGACTCATGAACTGGCATGAGAATCAGGACTTGAGAATCCTTGACTCTTCCTCACCCACTCTTCTGACCAGACAAACCAAGCCTGTCCTCGGGTTGCTCTCTGCAGGGAGACTGGTTAAGATCTTTCTGAGAATACTTGTAATGATTGAAGCACACTTTCTTTTATTCTCTGCAGCACAGAACCAAGGCCATGGCCAGTGAGTTCCTTCATCTGGTTCCTTGCTCTTGGTGCCTCCCTTGTACCAACACCAGTGTTGGGCAAGCACATACAAGTGACCCAGCAGTTCATACTTTCAGGTGAGGTACTTTTCAGCTCCATCTCTTCTCCCATCTGATTCATCATGAATCATAGCAATGTTCATGTCAGCACAAAAGAGGCAGCAGCAGGCACAAGTAAGGATTATGAGGGGGAGCATGATCCCAAGGCAGCACGAATGGCAGCACAAGTTTATGTCAGATTAAAGCAACCATGTAAAGCAACATGCTTGGTGAAATGCAAACTTTTTGTTTTCCTTTCATCAGTTTTTGAGAGAACTTCTGTGGTTATAATTTGATTGGTGTCCTAGAGATACTGAAAAATTCTTCCGTGTTTGGTAGTTCCATAGCAAGGGACTCTTCTGCTTTCCTCCAGGACAGCTGCTTGCATTGAGCAGCAATAATATCTACTCTTATGTCCAGCCATGCCATTTTAGTGGTGAAAATGCCAGTGAATGTTATGACAGTCTTTCAACTTCTCTCTCCTGGTTCTGGTTGACAGACCATAATTTCAAAGAGCTAGTCAGCCAGAAAGTGACACTGCCAAGTTCTATACCTACTGCAACAATCTGAACCGATTCTTGTATTTTAAAGAGGAATTTCCTCCAGGAATTTAATATGAACTATTCTAGTCCTCTGTGTCTCTCTACTACCACCACATGAAATAACACCTATAATAAATGCAGCTTCAACTGAAAATTAGCGCACATTGAATGTGTCACATATAAAGACAACTAAGATTTTCATCTCAGCTTTGAAAAGCCAGAAATTCTATGGTTTGTTTATTTTTGCTTTATGGGAACATCCTGAGGCAAACAACTCAACCAAAGGATTTCCAAAAGTCATCTCTTATCTAGAGGACATGAAATGGAAGTGTCAATAGCACCAATACATAGGTGTCAGTGTCACTGCAATAATTGCTCTACAAGTCAGAGACTGACACTTTCATAAAACAAAGTGTCAAAACAGTAGAAATCAAGGCTATGAGATTTTCTTCACTTACGAAAACAGGTCTCAAATGGATATTCAAATGTTCAGCTGAAATTTGCAACTATATTTAAGATGACAATTAAAACTGACCTCTTTTTGCTAAAAAAAAAAAAAACCCAAAACATGGAATTGACATGTCAGCATCATCAGGATAGAAATAAAGGGAGTAAGTGCGGTATGTTTATCTACCCCAGGTGACAGGCGCTCACAGCCTGTGAGCCACCTGTTCCCATGGAAGTAAGGCTCTTTCTCACTGTGGAACAAAGACATTGCCAATGTTCCAGGTGGAGTTACCCGAAGACCAACATTTTTTATAAAAAAAAAATGAATGTATCAGTGGTTGCAAAAGCAGAAAGCATTCACATATCTATGTAAGATGCAATCTTACCAAAATGGTAAGATAACTCTAAAGAGAAGCTCATTGATTGCTTCTTTTTGGGGTTTTGTTTTTTTTTTAAGCTGTGTAGTTCTTATTTCCTCTGTTCAGAACTGACCAGAAGGCTTTGGACTTCAGGAATGCTCAGCTGAAAATTTGAAAATAAGTGAATGCAAATAAAAGGAAAACAAAAATGAAAATTTCTCTGAAATGTTTTGATTTTGACAAAGCAGCAAAAGTTAACAGATTTAGGATGAGTATGCTTTTGTTTGCCTTCAAGAATTTATAGTTTGTTTTGCTTGACAACAAAGAAGTGAATTACTCTCAACCTAGAGTAAGTCGGTAGAGATGACGATCTTAGCCCTATTTGAAGTCAAAGGGCTATTGTTAGCAATATGACTAAGTATGTGTGATTTTCTGGTCTTCTCAAGGCAAAATGGACGTGATGGACTGAGATTATTTGTCTGATCATTTCCCTTTGTCCTGGGTTCAGCAATAGCAGTCATTTTTCTCCTTCTTAGTAGCTGGTGCAGTGCTGTGTTTTTTAACTTTCAGCCTGGGAACAACGCTGATAACACCGATGTTTTTAGTTGTTGCTAAGTAATGTTTATTCCAACCAAGGACTTTCTTGGTCTCATGCTTTGCCAGGGAGGAGGGGAAGCCGGGAGGAAGCAGAGGCAGGACACCTGACCCAAACTAGCCAAAGGGGTATTCCATACCACAGCACGTCATGCCCAGTATATAAACCGGGGGGAGTTACCCAGAAGGCCAGATCACTGCTCGGGTCGGGCTGGGTATCGGTCGGCGGGTGGTGAGCAATTGTATCCTCTCCCCTTGTTATTTCACTAATCGTTATTATCATTGGTGGTAGCAGTAGTGGTTTTGTGTTATACCTTAGTTGCGGGACTGCTCTTATCTCAACCCGTGGGAGTTACATTCTTCCCATTCTCCTCCCCATCCCCCCGGGAGCGGGGGGAGGAAGGGGGGGGAGTGAGCGAGCAGCTGTGTGGTTCTGAGTTACCGGCTGGGCTCAAACCACGACACCCTTGACCTTTGATGCAAACGTTGATTTCTGTATGGAAGTCCTTTGCATTCAACTCTTTTGTCTCTGCAAATCAGAATGCATAAACAATGGCAATTTCCTCCAATGTAGGGAAATAAGCCATGGGGCAGATACGATTATCAGACATGATCAAGAGATAAGGGCAGAAAAACCCTGGACATTTTTAACTCTCTGCAAACACAGCTGCTGAGAGCAGAGAAGGAAGCATCTTCACATTCCTTGCTTAATTCTGCTCACTGGCATGGCAAGCTGCAGTGGCATTGCAACAACAGTTCATGGGCATGGAGTACAAACCCAGGGAACACTTTGTATGGCCAACTTTTGTGTCTGTGCTCTGGCAACTGTATTATTCCCACATTGTTGCCAGGAGATGCCATCCTGAGGCAAGCAGATTTTTAGCAGTTGACGATACAGGCAGAAGGAGGAAGAAGGGGAGGTGAGCAACTTGTGAGAATAAGTAGAAAGGAGGGAAAAAGAGGGAAATCAGGGGGAAGGTAGAGGAGGAAGGTTGAATGGGGACCCATTTGCCTCTCAACACAGTAGAGCATAATAAAATCAGGGAGCCCTGGCATCACTTCTAATATCCACATGGGCATGCCCCAGGCTTGTCTTCTTTGCTTCCCCCCTGTAGGCTGCCAGGTGAATACGGGGCCCCTTCTTCACTGCCTTTTATGTCACTCTTGGTTCCTTGAATTACAAAGGCTAAAGACATACAACAGTTACAAACCCAAGTAGTTACTCAGTGTAAAAGCACTGACTTGAGCTATGCCAGCATGAAGCTGTTCTTGACTTCAGAGCACTTTTCAAAAGCTCTTTGCAGCCAGCCATGCACCTGCATGATCTGTTTACACTACAGAAACTCCAGCACATCTACAGAGCCCTTGAGTTAAGTCACTGGTGTGACTTAACTAGGTAAGTCATTAGTGTGCCACTCTGTGTGCACTACCTCTCAGAAACACTGGCAAAAGTATAAACTACGTGTGTGAGGGGGATGGATGCTTTCCTGGTGAACCAGGCAGATGTTTCTGTCTAGATGCTCAGAAGAATGCAGACACCTCTCATGCCACCACTGTGCTTTGTACGTGAAGAGTCCTCATGGAAAAATGGCTTTTTCATGTAAGAGTCTAAAGGACATTGAGCTCTTTCAAAAATCAAGGGAATCCTGTTGCAGGCTAATTCAGTCAGATTGGAACTCATGAGACAATTTCACCCGTGCAATTAAAGAAATCAGTGCTGAGAACTTTGATTAGTGCAGAAATGGGGGTTGAGCAGAAGCATGGTACATTTTGTGCGTGGCAAAAGCCATTCTGGCCTCTGCAGTGCGGAACAGATTGATGCTTTGTGTGAAGGTGACACCTTCAAAAGCAGCAAATGGAGAACTGCAAGTGTAACTCCTCACTCCCCAGAGCCAGCTCTGTTACTGCACTGGTGAAATAGGATTTACTTCTGGATGTATTTCTAAAACGAGAAGTTCAAAGAATTTGAATATATATTAGAAAAGAAAGCTGTGAACGGAAAAAACTCCCTAATGTGCCCTCACACTGCAAATGGCCATTACATTAGCTTTCAGGGATGCAATTAAGTTTCAGCTTGGTCTGTCTTACAGCCAAAAATTCAATCCTGTGGTTTATTTGAATTTAACCTTTTTTCCCCAGCTCTGAATATTTCACTGCGTAATTCTGCAGATACAAAACAAAATTAAAAAAAAAAAATATATATATATATATATATATGCTGTAAGCGCTAGGTTCAGTTTCCAAAAAAAAACCCACCAAAACTGGCAGGGATTTTCATAGAAGTGCAAATGGATATTCTGTTAGTCTGTGTATTTATATCTGGGATTTTCTGTGGATTTCACATATCTCAGCACCTCATAAGGATTAATCAATTTATCTTTGCAAAGCCAAGTGACATAGCCTTGTTCCCTTGGTTCCATGTGTTCAACCTATCCCTTATAGTGACTTGTGCCTTCCCTCTCACGTGCTGCCTTCTGCACCTCAGCCAACGTACAATTTTAGCAGGATCTATTTGCTGCAAACAAGTTAACCCTCTGCCAACACTCCTGTAAGACAGGGCAGAGCTCTTACTCCCAACAGTCACAGAGACACTGAACAACTTCTCCAAGATCTGAAGGAAGCTCTGTGGCTGAGGCCAGAGTTATCTTGTCTCGCCTGGATCTCAGTTCAATGTTTTATCCACAAAAATGTGTTACCCCAGTAAACAATCAGTGAGGCAGCAAAGTATGGAGGGAGAACACTGTAAGTCAGCCTCCCAGGTGCTGACTACATTGGTACCTCTTAGTCAAAGGAGAACCGAGGCGAAAAAGTCATTAAATACCTCAGCCTTCTCCATGTCCCAGGCAACAAGGTCTCCTGTTTCCTTCCAGAGAGGGCCCACAATTTCCCTAGTCTTCCTTTTATCACCGACATACCTATAGAAGCTTTCTTGTTGCCTTTGGTGTCCCTGGCCAGATTTAATTCTATAATTTCATTTTTTGAAAATCATTTGAAAGGAAACAAGTGTTCTTTGACCCACAGAGTGCTGCTGCCAAGACTGTACACAAAATATCCAATTGATTTGCGCAAAGGTGAGCAGTTGGCATTTTGTCTTCCTCTAATCAGACTGTCCCAAACCTGAGCACAAATCGAGTCCTCCAGCTTCAACATCTGTTCCGTCTGAGATGGATGCTTTGGTTTCTCATGCCTGTGGTATTTTATGGTCTCTGCCCTTCCTTCTAAGCTTTGGTCTTTTTCAAATCATGTAGAGGAGGCATCATCTGTAGTGGAAAAATTTTTAGCTACCTAATTCATTCCAAACCATTACTATCCAAATGGCTAGTAATAGTTAAATCAGTATGAGATCCATTGACCTCAGAAAAGTTATGACTCTTATACCAGTTGAAACACAGTACTATATTTTGAGACAGTATCAAATACAATTTCCAAATCAGCATGGCATTTAACATTTCCTCCTTATTTGACCTACTCTGTTGTGGCTTGAAGGGTTGCGCAAGTTCAGCATTTATTGTGATTTTAATGTAGCAATGCCCAAAAGCCTCTACTAGAATCAGGATCCTGTTCTCTTTAGTGATTTTAAATGTATAAGAAAAGGAAATGGGTCGGGAAAAGCTTACAATCACCTGAGTAAGGAACACCACCACCAGGCTTATTCTAATGAGGGAACTGGGAAGCGTACCAACAGTTCATGTTAAGATTGAAACACCATTCCAGTTGGTAAAATGGAAAGGAGTAGGAAAATCTGCCAGCTTTTTTAAGCAATTGTATGCATCTACCCAAAAAGCAGAACTTTACACTCCAACTCAATTTATTGAGTAGAAAACTCCTATGTAAAAAAGATAAATTAAAATCTTCCCTCTCTCCAGAATTGTCCATTCAGTTTCTTATGAGGAATGCCATGGCAAAATAATTGTATCTGCAAATAGAAAGTCTTACTGGTGCAAAATACAAGGCGAGTATTTAGATGGAAAAGAGGCACAGGCGTGAAGGAACTTTGCCTAAGATCTGTCCGCTGCCCCTGGCATGGCCAAGGTACCCACTGATCTGCAGGCCAGTACCACAACAAGAAGATCACACTCTCCCTTTTTTTAAAGATATAGGCTAGAAGGGGCAGACAGTATCAAGAAAATTTTGCCCAAAAAAGCAACTCTTTTCAGATACTTTTCCCTGGATGACAGCAGCATCAAATACCTCTGCAGCCCATCCTTATCAGGCAATAAAGCAAGCAGCTGATTTTTCTATACTTAATTTTGCATGTCAGTATAGCTTGATTTACATACAGGGAAAACAACAAGATCAGGAAAGATGAAAATAATTGAACACAAGGGCAATGAGAAGGAATGATGTAAGATCACCTGATAAGGGTGATTTTTCTCTCCTTACAATCCTTACCTCTTGCATGAGATTTATGAGCTTGAGGAAATCATAAAACTAAGAGTACAAAGAGACAGGCTATTGGAAAGAAGAGAAAGAAGGAAGGATCTTTATTTTAGCCTTTGCACCTAAAGGGCACAGAAACAATGATCCCATGTGTTATTTTTCATTTTCAAAGGGATTTGCATTATTGCCTAATTCATCCTCATTGCCACCCTTAGAGAAGATAATAATGTTGTAATGTGGTTACAACAAAGGCTTTGGACAATTGGTTCCAACAGTTTCTTCATAACAGTAGATAAAACTACCATCTACTTATCGCTTGTAACAATATAAAATCACTCTACCTATGATGCAATATATTATACACACGAGTGTTTGATAGGTTTGGGGTCTGAGCGCTTAATTATCCACCTGCTTAAGGGTGGATAATTTGTGTCTAAATCAATATCTGTTCATCAGGTAATTTAAGTATATGCCTAGCTTCAAGTTATGCACTTTGTCATGGTTTAACTTCAGGACACACCTGATTCACACTGGGACCTCTTGAAAGCATTTTTCCATGTTGTCTGGAGCCTAGAAAGAATTCAGTAGAAGGATTAGGAAAACTGTAGGAAAGTATTTAATAGCAGATGAACACTGCTACCTGATTCAGTTGCAGGGATAGAGACAGGTCCTGAGACAAGAAGTGGAGGGGTAACATTCGCCTCCCTTAGCTGTAGATGATTACAGTGTAGACATGTACACCTCATCTATCCTTCAGCGTCTTTCTGTAGTCAATAGAGAAACAGACTTCTGTAAGCACAACAGAAGTCAATCTTATCCTAAGACAGATGGTAGGACAGGGCAAATGAATCATGACCTTTAGGCATCTCTTTCCACTTCTTATGAAGGAGGTTATCCCAAAGGCAGGTACCTACACTGCAGTTGTCTAAAGTTAGGTGATACTAGATCCCCTTCTTCTCCCCAGGAGGAAACTCATACACAGAAGCCTGGAATCACATCTGTATTTTCCTTGAAATAGTTTCAGATCCTGCTTCTGCCTTTAGTCATCCATTCTACACAGGATACATCCTGCTGATACTATGCCATTAAAGATCCCCAGATGTGAGCCTGACATTGGCCACTGGACTTGACCACTCTTTCTTCTGTGACAGTGGTACTACTAAATGCAGCAGCTGAGACAAGATGTGACCTCAGTGTTCGCCCAGGAATTCTGTGGCTGCAAGAAAGCTAGGTGAAATATATAGACACAAAATGTTTGTCAAAGCCGATGAAGTACTGCATCACTTGTATGGATCTGTACTCTTCAGTACCAAAAGTACAATTCTGTCAATAAATCAATGAACAAATAAATGGCCAATTGACTCCTATGTGTGACTTCCACCTAAATTCAAACTATTTACAGAAGTGTCTATTGTATCTTGAGTATATTTTATCCTGAGAATTCAAATTGCTCAATTTAATCAAACAGCACGCCCTTCTTCTGAGATATGATTCATTTCCCAGGTGAAGCAAAACTTAGTCTAGAAGTGAATGGAAACTAGATCCCAGCCTTTGTGGGCGTTAGTGCTATATTTAAAATACATGTTTCTCAACCTAGAAGCTAAAACTCCAGGTGTTCAAAGACCTTCTTGATGATATGCTGGGCATTTGTCTCCAGAGATGCCAGTAAGATTGTGCACAGTCCCTGATGTTAATTGTGAGTATGAATCATGTCAGACTGGGTCTTAGATACTCAATCCCACAAGGTTCTGGGCATTCTGGTCACAGTCTATCAATTGGAAAGATTAGTCATGTCATCTACTCTTTTCACTGAATTAATAAAGATCCAATTAGTACAAAAATCTGTGATTTGAGGTACAGTATGATTTTCTGTGTAGTCAAACTACACAGCTTAGAGCCCATCCTTTAAATGGCAAGATTTTTCTTCTGCAGAATTAAAACTGAACTGTATGAAACTCGGGTGAATAAATGAGATGAGCTGCTAGCAAAATGGACCAGTACGACAATGTTTATTTCCCAGAAGTACTTAACAAGGGAATTGCATCAAGAGTGGTATTCTTTCTGTATTCACCAAAATTGCTATTTTATTCAGTACTCTGATGAGTATTTTGTGCCCTAGCTAAACCAGGTTTGTTAAAGTGAAAGCACATATTTTACAGACAACTTATTTTTAATCCTTCCTTGGCAGGTATATTAATTTGCATCCTGCCAATTTTAATGTAACTCAGCAGCTTCATCATGTGCAAAGTACATGATAACACACAGGTGCACAACTATATGGATGCTGATTGTGTTTTAAAAAACAGGAAGGTCAAATGCGGTCATGGGAATTTCCTTTAAATCTTTAAAACTATATAAAGCATCAGCCATATGCAGTCTTCTGTGACAATTTTATGCTATATCAGATTCTCTGCCATGTCTAAAAAAGCCCACAGAGAACAGGAAACATCATGTTCTTTTTGTGCGGAGTGTGATGTTACTAGCAATTTGCTGAATTAAGGCTGATTTGTCAGTTGTGTCTAATTTGAACAGCTCTTCCCTTGTTCTAAATCGAGGGTTGGCACTTTGTGCAAACTGTAAGTATCCTCAGTTCCCCTTTGCATCCTTAGAGCTATCAAGAGTGGGATTTACCAGACCTTACGGCATCTGTCAACATACATTTACAACTGAGCTAAGCTAAGCTGCATCCTCTTCACAGGCTTTGGAAAGAAATCAATAGTTTTAGGGAATAAGTAATCTAATCAATTTTATATATATGAAAGGAAAACACTTTTTTGACTTTAAAGAGAAGTTAAGGTTACTAACTCAGAGATACCTATTCAGAGTAGCTCTTTCCTAACACCATTTATGAACTACCTCTATCACTTTCTCACATCCCAGCACAAGTTGAGATCAATTCCCTGGAAGACGGAGTTTACCTTCCCAGAGACAAATGTAGAGTGATGTAGATTCAAAGATGACAAGCATCCAATCTGTATGACCAATGGCAAGCAAGGCTATATTCAGCCAAGGTAACTAAAAATAGGCTAAAAAAGAAGGTAAGAAAAGTCTTTCATTTTACTGCCTACTATTTCTTCCTCTGTTATTTTTAAGATACCTCACCTGGACTTTCAGGCCCTGCTTCTTTACCTTATGAGAAAGCTGAAGGTTACATAAGGTTCAAATGTGCATTTGCCAAATAAACCTCAGCCTCAGCAAGAAATGGCAGTCAGAAAATTGCATTGAGCTTGCAGAGCACAGAAATGTTCATGTGACAAGAGAGATCAGAGGGAACACAGGGAAGCGATGGTGTCTCTGCCTCCATTGCAAAGAGCAAGGCAAAATTATCTCCCCGTGTGTATAGCTAACCTGCATTTAACAACTATTCTCCTGAATGACAGTCAGTTTCCAAACTAAGTCTTCTTCGAGGCTTTTGTCAGTAGTCATTCACTTTTTAATTTCTCCTTTTAAACAAGGTGAATCTCAGAAATGTTATGCATAAGAACATTCTGGAAGAAACACCCAAAGGCAACAAATAGTTTACAGCAGGATCCCAGTGTCAGTTGTGGAACTAATGAAACAAACACAGATTGTTTATATAAATACCCAATGATGCAACCATCCCGCTAGGTCAAGTACCATTCAGAATCAATGCCAAAGGCAATCAGGCCAAATACACTGTAAACATATTTCACAGAAAGAAAAGGAAGAGGTAAGTCTTGGAAACAGTTAACTAAACAGCCCAACTGCTCTGTGATGGGGACTGGCCTCAGAAGATACTTGCTTCCCAAGCCAAGGGGAGATCTGACAGGTAACGAGAAAAATGAGGACTCTTAGGCAATAAAAGAGTTACTGCACATTTAATATTTCATTTAAAATATCTTCCAGCACTGACTTCTTTCCCCTTTCAATGAAGAAACCCTTTGATACATCAGCAGAAGATAGGCCTCAAAGAGCTAGCTGCTCTGCAAAACAATTCAGTTTCCCCTACCCAAAGATATGGATGCATTTTCCACTTGCATTTGAATTAGTTTCCTTGGGTATTCACAGATGAAACACCAGGCACAGCAACTATTTTTGCAGTTTCTTTTTCCTAAGGTCATTCTTTAAAAGCCATCTTTCTTTTCCTTCGCATTTATCACTGTTTGCCTGCAGGGAATCTGAGAGCAAGGCATGTACATCTGTATATACTGTAAGTGTGGCTAGCCCTTTTGCTGTAGCAAGTGAGCAATAAGAAAAAGAAAAGAAATAAATAAAAATAACCTGAAAAACATCCAACTTATCAAGCCAGCAAGGACTTTCAGACAGGGACAAACACACTTTTTGTTTGCACAAATCTGTACCTTAAGGAGTGCTGCCAGTGTATTGTGGCTTTATTCCAGACTTACATCACTGTAAAATGAGAGTGAGTTCTGATGCCCAAAAAAAGTTGAACAGAAATGAAACAAGCCTGAGGCTCATGTAATGTTCTGAATTGGTAGAGTACTGCACTTCAGAGGCATTGTACCAAAGCAAAACAATAATAACCAGCCATCAGCATGGAATATTCATCAGCTTAAAGCTTTTAAGGTCTGGAACTGGATGGCTCAGTGGTGTACATAGCCATGGCTCCATTTAGTTCAGTGAAAGTGCACTGACTTGCACCACCGTGCAGGTCTATCCTCTTCTCTTTTTAGTGCCGATTCTTAAATCAAGGTAGCTAAATCAACCAAGTTACTAAGGGTAAGCAAGTTCCATATTCATCACTGTTTTCTGGATATGGTTTTCAATAGCTTTTTCAAACATCGTAGCAGTTCGGTTGGCAAGAATCGGTGTGCCACACTCTTCAGAACAAGCTTGCTCTAGACATTGCGGTAATTTCCATTACCTACTAGCACGAAGCCCTGGCTGTAGAGATGTGGCCCTTTATCGTATCCCAAAGGAGGCAAATGTGCATAGGTACCAGCACTCAATCTCCAAGCCACTGTCTGACACACGGTCTTTGGACACAGGTAACTTACCATCACGCATAGCTCAGACACCACAGCACATTAAACTACACTGAATCCTGTTACAGAACAAAGTGTCCCCTTCTATATACCACAGTGACTCAACAGAATACAACGAAAAAGGTAGGCACTCTCAGACAAGCATCTTTGCTCTTTCAGTTTAGCTCAATCCACAGCCTTCCTAAGTACAAAGGTACCTGAACATTAACAATAGTCAGGAGAAAATGAAGATCTCAAGATATTCCTCAGTATACATTAAAGCAGACACTACTGCTACAGGATTACTTAAGGAACGAATTTCCACTCCACACCGAATTCTTTCCAAAGAGCAACTTGTAAGCTACTATAAGCCAGTGAAGCTTTTGAATGAGGCCTACAAATAGGTTTTTGAGTTGTGCCTATCACTGAGAGAATTGGATGACTCATGATGGGTGTGCAGGTAACTCCTTCAGGGTTGTACCAGGACTCAGTAGAGGACCCAGAGGATGGTGAGGGCTATCTGGGGTGAGAACACTGAGCTGCTGCCAAGGATGAACCATTGCTGGGACTGTCATCTTCAGGACTTGTTCATATGACCAGATGTAAAAGTACGGCTTCCAAGACTAATTTTCTGGCATGGCTCTCAGGTTGCCATTTTCACCTGTGGCTCTGCATGAACACAGCTTTGGAAGCCCCTACCCTGGAATTACTTCCACTAGAATAACGTGTTAGAGTAGTTATCGAGAGTCTGCTGGAGTCACACACGTCCTGCTTTGACATCAGCAGCCTGGTATTTTCATCATAAGTAAAAATGTCAGGCAGGCTAAGGCAGCCTAGTGACAGAGTCATACCGATGCTGACTCAAGAGCAACCTTGGGATTCCAGTTTCTGAGCCAGTGGTGACTGGACACATTGCACTGGTAATGGGCTTTTTTATCTGCAGATGAGCTGCCATCCTATTGCAGCAGCCTGGTGACTCATCCTGAGAGTATCTGCACTACTATTCGTCTAGCAGGAAATGCTGACAGTGGGGGGAAAATGGCTTTGTTCCAAAGGAGTGAAGTAATGGTGTCGTAGTAATAATAATTTACTTCTGCAAAGTGCCTCTTATTGTGAAGAATCACTCAACAGATTATATATGTGTATACACAGGGATCAATCAGTCCCCTCTGCAGGGGACGTGGCAACCACTCTGCATCAGCAGTGCTGCACAGAAGTGTTTTAGAAAAGTGAAGACCAACTTCTCCAAGCAAGCACACAGAAATAGGACGTCATGCAGGGAAAACCACCCAAGACTTATTTATGAATATTTGTCTCTTCAAACAGGAGGCTGCCTTATCTTGTGCTTTCTTAATGCTAGGGCAGTGCTGGGACAAGGTTTTGTGTGAGCTTCATAAAACACCCTGGACATGATAAAAACCCAAGCGTCCTGGTTTCAGGACTTCCCCCCACTGCTCAGCAGTGCTGGGTTTCACACAGCAATAGAAGTGTATCTGCAGCTCACTGAGATGAGGCAGCTCCTCTGAACTTAGTGATTTTGTCCCAGGTTCGTCCAGAGGATATCATCTCTCAGCTCTCACCCACCACCAAGGGAGGAGCTCGGGCAGGTGAGAACCTCCTCACCCAAAGCAGCCGCTGCAATGCTCAGTGCAGCAAGCAGTGCTATTCAGCTGCGGCCACTCCGATGGGACCTCCTGCACCCTCCCATGAGGTGCCCAGGCTCCTGGACCTTTACTAAATCCTACTTCAGCTTTAGGGCTGCTGTGAAAAAGGGTGAATCCACCTTCCTTCCCATGCAGCCAAACACCCCTCTCCCTCTTCCACTCTGCCATTAGTCATCATCATCTGGCTATGGGGTGATCAAAGGAATGGGCAGATCCAGCTCAGCATAAAATAAAATAAAATAAAATAAAATAAAATAAAATAAAATAAAATAAAATAAAATAAAGTAAAATAAAAGTTGTCAACTCTGTCAGTCCCCTGACCCAACTCAGCACAGGAGTACTTATGCTGACACAGCAGGGCCTCTGCCACCTGCCCTAGCCCACACCCTCTGCGTTGCAGCAGATGAGTGAATTCACAACCCTTGGTCCAATTCTTAGTCACACCTGAGGCACCTGTGAGGATACCATAAGTGGGAGCAAATCACCACTAGATAGTGTCAGAGTGCCTCAAAGGAGGGCTATGTTGTGTCTTCCTGGGAAACTGCTATTATCTCTTCTTTTCACAATAATCCTATAGAACGCACAGTAAGGTTCAAATAACTATGCTTATTAGCTCTGTGCAAGGTGTTATGGAACACTTTGCAGCGCTAGCAGTCATTTGAACCACAGTAGGGCCAGGAAACAAGCTGCATACAATTTAAAAGAAAGGTGGCCTATTGCAGTCCATTACAAGTAGGCTTTAGTATAAGAATTACTACAGTTAATGTAGGTAAGCGACCCATAAAAAAGGCGAAAAAGTCAGTAGGTTTTTCAAGACAATGCCAACCAAGCAAACAATAGACATACCCAGCTTGGGAATTCAAAGACAACCAACAGTGACCTAATTGTTCTCCCATCAAATTCTATGGGGGTTTTGCTATTGATTTCCAATATAGCTACCGTTTGCATAGGTTGGAATTTAACAGCAGTGTAAAGACCTCTCCTCCACCTTCAGTTTTATGGACTGCCTCTTCCTGTGCATAACTGCAGAGTCCTTTTTTCATGTCAGCTCCAGAACTTTTTATATAGAAAAGTCATAAATATTCAACCCTATTGAATTTTCTCTTGCTGCAGTTTAGAAGCTGGAAGCGAGGCAGGAAAACCAGTATCACAGATTCAGAAAAAAAAAATCAGCCAACAGTGTGGAGTCCCTCTGCAGCAAACCAAATCTACTGTCTGATACGTGGTTTTATTCAGAGTGTTGCAAGGCATTTTAATCTGGGAAGATACGAGGTGGATTCAAAGTAGTGTCTGACTCGTTCGGCAGAAACAGAAGGTAAAAGCCTGCGATGCTATTGTAGTCCAGGAATCCTTGAGATCAAAATCCTAGCAGATTACTGGTTTAATTTAATTAAGTGCTCAGATATACAGACACTCTCATTTATGTATATGGGCCATAATATACATAAATATACAAACTTCCCATGAAAGCATATTAGATACTCGGATTGCAGTGATGGCTGAACACTGTCGGCAGCGGTATTTCTTAATTTGTTCCCTGCCGTGCTGGATGTCACGTGCAACAGTCCCTCCTCTATAACTTAGGGCAAGGACAAGATGAGCTAATGAACAACACGTGGATATTGCATTTTGCCACCCCTCTGCTGGAACAATACATCTCACCACCCGCCCAGTGGATATTTTTCATATGCTGTTATTTAGAATATGTCAACAAATACATGTTTAATATATAAATGTTAATTATGCCAATGCAAAGGAAACCTAGATGATAATAACAATCCTCTCTGCACTCCACTTTGATTTTGTTTTCAGTTGATTCATTGGGTTGGCCTCACTGTGAGTTGCAGGGTGGCTGAGGTTTAAAAGCGCACATGATGGATCTCTCAAGCTGAGCTACCCAGCAGCCTTTGTAGCGAAGGTCACATCTTAAACCATTCCCTTGCTCGTAATCATGTCAGAATCAATAAACATTTATATCTGAATACCAAATGTAGCAGGGCTGGTGGTTTAGATTAAGGAGGAAGGAACACGGGTCAGGCAAAGAGACCCCTCCACTGGTTTTCTCTGTCACAATGTCTTTGATCAATACAACTAGCATCTCTCACCATCTGTCCCGCCACCTGACAACAGCTTACCTACCTCTGGAGAATAGCCTGCCTGGAGTCTCTTCTAAAAAATATGACTCTCTCAGTACTTTTACAGAACCTTGAAATGTGATCTGTTCTGGTCTTTCTTCAAGGTGAGGCCTCATCTTTTCAGCCATGAATTTGCAAAGCTAACAAAACAACTCAGACATGTTCACGAGGGTGTTTCCAATGTCACCAGGACAGATCGTAAATTTTGCTGCTTCTGCCAAAAACGGCAGATAAGCTCTAGGCTAAATTGCAAATTTAGCCTGAATGCTTCTGATACCCCTGTGCATATGTTGAAGTACTTGTAGTTAGCCTCTGGCTCTCAAAATTGGCATTTAAGTAGACAGAGTTTGTGCTCCTCTGGGTCTCAAATAAATTTTATCGAGTGGAAAATAAAGTATGTAAATTATTAGTCCCAAGATTTGGGTAATTAGAGGGTTAGTCAATTTATATCAGCGATTGCAACAACAAACAGAATGCCGTGGTATCTGCATCTTGCTGGACCAATTGGCACCTAACAACTGTGAAATTCAAGGTATGCTGCGACAAGCCAGCTCTCCTGAGTGACAACTAGGGCTTGTGAACTGCTTTCTGTGATTTTTCTGCTAATGTTGTGTGCAGGTTGCTTGAAATCTCACCTTTGTGGAAAATGGGGGGAAACAAGGGACTCGTGACTGATTGAGCATTCACAGACTAAATTATGTCTGAAGCAATGCTGGTTTTAAGAGGTTTCAAACCATCCACTCAGAGCTGTCACTGGAGGGATGGGTTCACTGTGGCAAAACAGTAAGAGTTTAGGAAACGTTTTCAGTACATTTCAGTGAATTAGGAATAACCCTTCTGTGTGCCTTTCCTTTGAGCAACTGGTGATCTAGAGAGTTTTAGAAGACAAAAGTAGAGAAAAAAAGAATAAGCTGAGTTTAAAATCCTGACACAATGCAGCATCTGAGTGTGAGCTGGGTGCACCAGACCTAAAGCAAATGCTGTGGTGGCACAGCTGAATTCTTCACTGTCATGGACCTTGCAGAGACATTTATGCCAAGGAAAAATTGTAAAAATTACTCTCCCACTTTGTAACATCATACAGGATCCTTTGTGTACTGGTAGGAATATCAACATAAAATGCAGAGCAGTAGCAATCCAGGCTGGTAGCAGTGATGGATGTTCACCTGGACTCCAAACATAGATCACCTCGACCCCACACATCTCTGCTATTAGTTGCTCTTTACTCACATGAGAACTCATTCGCCATAAAGCTTGGGAAGCCCTGGGAACATGGACCAGTGCTCACTCTCCCACACTGGCGAAGACACCAATGACAGCTGAAGGTAGGTCTTTGCTGCCTTGAAAATTCATACCTCCAGGGGATTTGCACCCATCCCCTCCCAATAATGGTGGTTTTTAATTTGTTATGCTCTTCAGAAAGTTTTACCCATCAGCACTGTGCAGTTCGGTTAAGCAATTCTACCCTATGAAGTAGATGATTTGAACATCATGGAAATTTGACATTTTTTGCCATGTTAGTTGCAGTTAGGGGAAAAAGAAAGAAAGGAGAAGAGAAAAATTAGAACTCCCCAACTGATTCACAAACCAAAATGATCTTGAGTACTTTGGATTATTTATTCACAGTTAACAATTTATCCAGCCCTAATTACAGCCGCTAGAACATTTTCTTAGCTGCAATATTAATTATATTTCTTTCATGGCCGCTATTTATATGAAGATGAAATATGCAATTAGGTGATCAGATGCTACAACGGTATCACTGATAATTTGTTTCACAACAGGTATCATTATCCTCTTAAAACGGTGCTAAAGGTTGGGTGTAATTGCTGCACAGAGTATACAGAGTTCCAGAAGACCCTTACAGAACCAGGGAGAAAGTCCAAGGCATCCCCTGTCTCCCAAGCAAGCCCAAAACTCCCAAAACAAGGCACATGTGTGTAGAGAGGTTTCTCTATTTGCCATGGCTTGAGTATCAATTACAAACACAAACAGAAACAGAGAGGCTAAGGGAGAAGGCTGCCAAGAAACACCAGATCAGAGTCAGGACAACACTAGGAGCACAGTTGTGAGAAAAACTAAAACAAAGAGACTTCTGCACCTACGTGCTGAATGGAAAGGGGCTCAATGCCGCAGGCAAGGACACTGACCAGCTGGACTTCTGTGCTGTCAGAAAAACAAAACTCTGGCTCGACAAAGAAGAAGAAATTAAAAGAAACCCTTGATTGTATCACCATTTTCTCCAGCTATGGAAAAGATCTATCATGACACTTTATATTTAGCTGAACACTTGCGTCAGAAAGGATAGAAACAGGAAGAGCACTAGTATCTTGGTCTTTTATACTGCTTGTTGTATACTGCTTTTCATAGGGGAACACATTATTTCCATTTTGTAGGTAGTAGAGCTGAAGCACAAAATAAAATAAAAATATGCTAAAGCATTACTGTACAGCACAACAGAAAAAACAATATTTGTGGCATGTTAAAAAATAAAATTAAAAGGAAAAAGACACATACAGCATATTTAATTCTGTAGAATCTTGGAAGAAATTATCCATATGAAAAGATCCGTATTAAAATTGGATGGAACATGTACTCTTATTATCTCTGCTTAGTTTACATCTCATATGCTTTGTTCTCATAAAGATCTTCTTTCACCAGAAAAGAACAGAGGAGGCATATCCCAGGGCTTCAGTTTTCTTACTTGCAAGTTTGAGGAGTGGTTTGCAACCTATTTTTCACCCTGTTCTTTCAGCAAAGGTCTATTTTGGTCAGTTTTGTGAGCCTGGCTTCTAAGGTTAGTTGACTGTTTGCTCTTTCTGTGTGGAAAAAGAAAGCACTACCACAGGTTAAAGGATTTCCTTTTAGAAAGAGAAGTATAAATATAAGAGGATTATCACATTTACTATTTAAAGTCCCAGCAACCTGCAGGATTTATTTTTCTGAGCCTGTTAATTGTCACTGCTATAGGAAAGAGTAAACTTTAACTAACAGAAGGAAGCTGGTTTGCTTGTGTTTTGCAGAGAATAAAGCCCAGACAGACTTTTAGTTGTTGTAAGCATGTACAATTTTGATGTTCTGAAAGGACAACATACGTTTGCAGAAAGTAGAACAATTTGGTCTGTGATTTTCTGCTCTGGATGGGCAGCCGTGAGGGAGCCTAACACTTGCCCATTTGAGAAAAGCACTGTTTCACAGGGTAATCAGGAACAGCCAGATTGCTGGTAGGAACACCCTGAGCCTACTGTGCTCTGGCAAGACACAAGTATTGTCCTGGTGTCGTTTAAAATGTATTTGGTGGCCAAATGTTTCCTTAAAGCTTCTCCAGAAGTGAAACTTTTAAAGCGAATGTGTTGATCTGGGTCAAATCATGAATAAGTGAAAGATTAAATAAATGATTTCTACAGCTTTGCGTTTACATCAGCTGTTCCACCTTGTTACATGCAAATTGTTTTTGTGAGCAAAACTGTTTACATTTAACCTGATAATTTTGACTTTCTTTTTAAAATCCGAAAGGATTATATTTAATAATTGATAGGATATTATTGCAATGTCACCAGATTGAGATTAGTAAATATTTTCTAATTATTTTTAAGCAGGAACTTCTTTTTCAATACTTTTAAGACTTGGATTCCTATTCAGAATATCAATTTTCAAATACTTGATTTTCCATTTTCTAACCAGTTTTTGCCTGTCAAAGTGCACTGTTCACTGCTTCTTTGTCCATTTAATAAATAATATCTCTTCCCACAGCTCATTCAGAGTTCATTGCTGGAAGTATATTTCTGTAGGGAGTTCTTTTTTTATGGGCATGACACATTTCCTTCCAAAATGTTTAACTTATTGAATTCCTTTGGTTTCCTTAGCTGACCTGGGCTTGCCGGGGAGAAATATGTAGCTTAATATATTTGGGGCAATAAGAACCTTCATACAGCTGATGAAGCAGCAGCACTGGCTAAGATTAATAGGGAGAAATAATCCCCTTAGAACATGCTTGGTGTGGTACCATGGAAATTGGAATGATTTCACCGAGAAAAGACAACATTTTTCTTTGAACATTGCCTCCTTCAAAGCAACTTCAACTCCAGTCCCGCTTCTCAGAACTGTGCACTACTTTCTAAGGCTGAGATACATGATGAATGGCCCACATTGTTTGAAGACAAAGCTGTTTATAAATATCTCAGCCTATGACAAAGGGCCTGATCTCACTTACACCAATTTTAGCTCAGTTTTACATTGACTTATGTGAAAGAAGCTCTGTAACATATAAACTCTGGAGAGTAAAGTTTCTTCCAGAAACGTGATCTGCTTCCTGTATTTAGAAGATATTTATGCTCCCTCTGTAGCAGGCTGGGGCCAGCAGGGATATATTTTTTTTCCTGAGGAAAGATTGATTTATGATGCTCTGTTCATACTGCTATGTAGTAGTCAGTCCTCTGTGCATTTAGAAGGTCTTTACCTTTCTACGTCCACTGACAGGACTTACCAGCAAATGCATACAGAAAAAGGGGATCACCAGGATGAGGCTGTTGGCCTATGACATCTGGACAGATACAATGCCATGCAAATTTCTGTATCTTATAACACAGACTGCAAACAATATTGCTCAAAAGACCAGGTATTTAGATAAAATACTCCCTGCCCTCATTTTAATGAATGTAAGTAATTAAGACATCTTTCCAACTTCTTCTACAGCCTTGCAGTCTATTGCCTGCTTGCCCTCCTTTCCAGGCTTGCTGAGTTTCTCAGACATCTACCACTCAAACTGATGGAGTCATATGTCTGAAAACCAGCGACGAAGGCGAACTGGAAGGTAAGAGAAATGCCACAGTAGGTCATCCAGAAGAATTGGCTCTGGAGGGGAAAACAGAGTCCATTAATAACAGACTTGTTTCTTTCCACTTCAGAGCTCTCAAGGTGCAAAGCTTCAGACGTGCAAGACTTGACAGGCCTGTAGCACTTACAATTAGGGTGTGCAGACAAGGGCATTTGGCACCAATGATATGGTTTGTGGAGTAAAAGGCACCATTTCAGTCATCTGCAAATGGAAGCATTAAACACTCTTCACAAGCAGAAATCGGAGGGAGATGGCAGCCACAAGGGCCGGGACACTTGTAGACAGGCTAGTGAGAAGCCCAGAGTTTAGGCAGTGGGAAAGAAGGACCTGGGTGATCAAATACCTGGGGAAGAAATGCAGCTGTCAGAAAAGTCACAGGGGAGCAGCACTGTAGTTGGAAGAAGGGTCAGTATCACTGAGCCAAAATACAAGGCTCCTCAGGACCCAGAAGAAAGAGTCCCTGAAGCCAAAGCTGAAAACCAACAAGGTCCACCATGGCCAGATTTACAAAAGTAGGGAAATCTGCTGAATTTCAAGCCTAAGCAAGGGCTCAGCTCAGCCTATGGGATGTGAATGGCCCATGCCCAGCTTGGCTGCTGCAATCACTCCTAGCGAAGCAGCTCTGGGGATCCACGAGAGGCAAGCAAGCAGGGGGTGATGTGCAATTAGCATGGGACTGTTGGATCTGGATCCTTCAGTCTGAAACTTACTCTTAGTAAGTTAGTGTTTAACATTTGCTGATTAAAAAAACCCCAAAACAAACATGTGCAATATAATATTAATTAGCTTCCCATCTCAAATACATTGTAGGACTCACAATGCTTAGGTAAAACACACCAATACAACCTCCATAAGTAAAAAGAAATGAGACCACTCATTCAAAACAAACAAACTCTTTGAAACTGAAATTGCTTTTGTAACTGCGAATTATTTTCCCCTTCAGCTCATGGGGATTTTTTATTCCTTATTTCAGTGTGACAAGAACTTGAATTTTGGTGGGGTTTTTTTTGTTGGGGTTCTTTTTTTTCCTCTTTATAATATCTGCAGGGCTACAATTTGCTATCACCTTCCACACTAAGGTCCTGTTGGCTTTGTTGTCTATAAGTACTAAAGTTTATTTTATAAGGGAAATCTACCTTGGTCCTGATCTTTCCTTCATTCATATCAACAGAAGATGGCTTCATCTAAGTCAGCTGTCTAAAATGTGAAACGGAGCAGAAGGAAATAAAACTTCTTTATTTCCACCACTGTTTGTTCTATAAACACTGGAGAAACTGAACAGCTATTTTCTGCATCATTTCTACTTTAGCAAAAAGTATGTCTGCTTTTTTATAAACTACACCATATCAAGGATAAAAAAAAAACCCCTCTTGAACTGGTTTGGAACATCGACTTGACTTGTATCTGCTCAAGAATGCTTACTTTAACACATCTTGAACATGCTGGTAAGAAATACATCTTGTGTCGTGGAAAGCAAACTGCATAAGACTACCTGTTGATTTTATCCATGCAATGAGTTAACATAACAAGCATGGTAGCTGTATACACAAAAGGATTTCCTACAGAAATGTGGATTTATTTTACTACAGGAAGAACATAAGTGAGCATATTAGAGCAGTTAATTTGAGAAACATAGATTAACATTGTGCTTGGGACTGAGGTCACACTGGTGTAAAGCTGATCACATCTGATTTACATTAGTGCGAATTCAAACTGGCTCTGACTTTTTGGTTAATGTGACAGTAAAGCTCACTAGTCACTGAACTGAAATGTTTTCCTTAGGGCAACTGTGACAGAGTGATGATTTCAAGAAGCCTGTTATCATTATGGCTGTGTCACTTACTATCCGTAGAACAAAATAAGCTTCAGAAAGCTGAACTATTCGTTTAACCAGTGCAATACGGAATTAAAGTGAGGTTGTATGAAAACAATAACACAGAATAAAAGGCCTTACATCTTTATGCCTTTTATATCTGTTCTGCAAATAATGCAGGTGTAAGACAGTATAAAATCAGGCCTCTCCATTAGTCTGTGTAAATGACAGTTTTCTAAATCGTCTTTATACTTGTTTCTCACTGGTGGGTCACTTCCTGTGTTCTTGCTACATTCTCTTCAGTACCAATGACGTAAACTACTGCTGTAAATGACAGAAGAAAAAGTATTTCCTTTCTTTCGACAGAGAAGTTGAGGTCCTGATGGAAAAGGAAGAGCTCTGACTATTCGGCACCTGCAGCTATGGCAACCTGCCAGCATGATCATCTAATAAAAAGTACAGAACAGTGGTAAACCTCTATTGCAGCCTCCTAAACTCAAATAGATTTTCAGCATAGAACAACACGTACCTAAAACTCTGCAAAGTGATGTGAGATTGCAGTGACGAGCAAATTCAGAGCAATATGTCACAAGCAATCACACGTCCTGGCCAGTCTTCCAGAAGACAAGCAGACATTTTATCTCTCAAGAGGGCAAAAGTAATAAAGCGCTTAATCCATTCATTCTGTTCTCAAAAGCAGGGTCCAATTCTAGCATAATATCACAGGAAGCATCTGTTTCATGTTGGCAGTCATTCATCAGCATTTAAGCCACCATAAATTCATCAACCTGAAACACACCTGAGGGAAATCCTAGGACTGGAAGAGCAGGAATGTTCCTGGTTCAGATGAAGACACAGTGACAGCTTTAGGTAGGGAAGGTCTTGAGCCCCAGTGTCAGGCCCCCTCCTTTTAAAAATGTGCTACCAGCATCCAAATCACACAGGCACTAAAGCCATGCACATGCATAAAATGCAAAAAAATAAGACCCATCCCTGATTCCTCTATCCAAGGAGAAAATGAGCTCCTCAGGGCCTGTCTAACCTGAATTAGCTATGACTGCATGGTGTTAGTTTTTGCCATTTCCCACTGCTATCTACTGCACCAGGTTAAGCAAATGTGAGAACAAGGTTCAGCCCAAACCTGCTCCAATATATATCTTACAATACCTCCCTTTACAGCAGCAGTTCCCATAAATGCTTTGCTAGAGTAAAACTATGTGTATACCAACAACAAAGGAAGTAATGATTTAAATTCATTAAAAATACTTAGGTTACTCAAATTTCTGATTTATTACAAAAGTTGTCTGTGCAGCTGACATTAAGTGCACCCTGGATGACTCCAATCACAAACTGAGCTGGGAGGCAGCTAGGAGTAACTCCTACCTTCCTCTGGTTCACACTCTCCATCTGGCAAGCAACAGAGCTGCCTGACCTGCAAGCACCATCCAAATGCACTTCAGGGTGCAGTGTCATGCTGAATTGGAAGTATCTCCTAGCAGATTATACATTAATACACCAGTGAATGCTTTTAGACACCCACTACTTACCATCTCCACTCCTCACAGTTAATTTTTACAGGAAGCGAAATATAGTGTTACAGAACAAAAGTCCTGAAAGGGTTTTTTTTTTTTACTTCAGAGTTTTGTCTGCCCTCTTCTTCTGCCCTAGAAAACCTAATGTTTACCCATATATGTGTCATTTACAAGCAAAGAGTGCACATTTGGTGCACTCAGAATATTTGATTTAGAATTCATATTTATAAAAATTCACTGAAATCCCATTTGCATTTACTCTTTTTTAATACAGAAAAAAAAAGCTGATATTATGCAGGATGGCAAATGCTTAAAAAGAGCATTCCACATGTGCTATATTGCCCTTTCTTTGGCTCAAGCAGGAGCCTTGGATATTTTCTGTTGGGTTGAGATGTGAAGTATATTGGACATGTCTAGCACCATTTGAGACTTTCCGGACATCCAAGCCGCATCCAACACCGGACTTCTGGGAGGCCATTACCTACTGAAGGGGGAGGTAGGAGGCTAAGTAGAATACTGTTAGAGCATCTCAAATGATGTTAGATGCTTGCAAATTGCCAAATTGTTTCCCAAATCCTGTTTCTTCCAGTGAAGAAATCAGGCAGTTTCCTAGCTTAAAAAATCTCTGCCAGCTATCCCAAGAGAGTCCACATCCAACCCCTCTCTTCCTCTGCTTCATTTTAAAGTCAATTTTCCGCTAGGGACAGAAGAACATTTCCTTAGCTGCTAATATTCTTTGTGTGTTCAAAAACCTGAAAATCCCTCAGTCCATATAATTTAGCTCTGAGTTCCAACTGAGGGCTTCACCTTCAGAAGCAAATTAAAAATCATAACAATCTCAGATAGATAGCTCATTATAAATATATATTCTCAGATTTATGGATGCATGTGCTTTGATGGGTCTTGGATGCCTCTCTGTAAAACAGGCTAGGCCATTTAGAAATCAGACATTTGCCAAAACTACTTACAAGTGCCCCAGTATATTGAGCGGTAGCCTCATAAATCCAGCTAGTTTTACTATAAAAAAGCAAATCTCTCTTGAAGCTGAAGGCAAATATTTTACTTTCATAAGATGATGGTTCCTGGATCTGAATCTCACATATTCACAGTTATTAACATTTCTCAGGCTATGAGTGTGTCATTAAGAGTGTAACAATGTCAATGTAACAACACATAACAAGTAACAAAGCTATTTCGGTGAAGCATTTATAATGATGGATTGTTACCAATTTTAAAATACTTGTCATGCTTCCTTATGTCTGGAGTTAGGAGATATCTTCACAGGCTCCTTGGCTGATCTAACAAAACACAGACCTTTGCCCCTGAGATAGCTGCCTCGAGTCTCTGCGCAGACAGGGGAGTGAATGGATACTTGCCGGGCATGATGCTCATGTCCCGATATGGGTGCCTGGAAAGGGCAAATGAAGAGAGCCATAAAAGGGCCTAATTCTTCCCTTAACGATAATGGACATGGAGGGTGATTGGCTCAGCACGCAGAGACTGGAGACTTTCACGTTCAGCAAGAAAGAGCTCATCACGAGCGCCTGCCACCTTCATTTTGGTCATGGCCCCAGGCTCTGCGACAGATGGAAAGGGAGGATATGCAAGCAGAAGGCCAAGGGCTTGGCCTAGGTTATCTGAGACATGTTAAAGAAGCACATTCCACTCTTCACACACATTTTCTTTTTTTTGAAAAACAAAAAGCAAGTATTATTAAACATGGGTCCTTTCCCATTACCCTCAACCAGGCTAAGAAGGACAGCTGAGGGTGAGCTGTTACACTGAAGAACAGGAGGACATGTTCTGCTTTCTCTACCAACAGGCAAGGCTGGGTTGTTTGTAATCAGGAAAACAACTTTGATTTATGCTGTCCGGGAAAAAAAAATCTTTGTCTTTATAACTGGAAATGCAGCTCTTGGTGAAGTCGAAACTTCTGTGGAAAAGTAATTTTTCACTTTTTCATTAGAACACAGAAATGCAATGCCTTTGAATCACGTCATCCTGAATAGAAACATCTCAGATGAATTTGCGGTGTGTCAGTTCAGCACTAAGCCGCGTCCACCCGAATTGCTGCAGTGCTACACACAAAACTTCAACACAACACAAGCTTTCCCAAGAGGACAGTTTCTCATGCTGCCCCTTCAGCTGAAACATTGTGCCTAGATGGGCAGTGCATGACTCTGGTGTGGCCAAACAGATTCAGTTCAATAAAGACACTTAACCTGGAGAGGCAAATCAAAAGCAGAGGAACTGGAAGTAGAAGTCCCACAAGACTCAGATTCTGGACACATTAAAGGTTAAAAAAAAAAAAAAAAAAATGGGGAGAATTAGAAGAAGCATTTCATTTCAGTTTAACAAAAATGATGAGTAAATGTGAAACTGAAAAGACTGGGACTTCCCCAACTTGTCTCAACATTTTATTCCAAGTCATAATGAAGAAAAATTAGAAGCACCAGATTTTTCCAGAGGATGGAAATCCTGGTCTTATGCCCACCTACAAGAATGACTTCAAGTTTTCTGCATTTAAGATGGATGTGGACAAGAAGTGAAAAAATTATATTTTTCTTTCTCAACATTAGTATTTCAACTTATCAATGATTCAAAAACACAGTCAGAGGGAGCTTTTTCAAAATAAAAATAGCCAGGGAGTTTTAGAGGAAAAACTGTATTTAGCAGAAAATAAAAGGCAGAAATCCTGCAGTATGCTTTTCTAGGAGCTATAATTATAGTTCACCTCTTTTCAAGATAAATTAAATCCATGATTAAAAATCTTGCTAAGAACAAAAATGGTATTAAGACCATCCTATGCCCCTAACATTCTTCTTATCTTGTTAGATTTGTAGAGATAAAATTCTTTCACATATGAAAGATTCCTTGAAGGAGAGTTGTTCATAATGGAAGTGACAATGAGAATTTGATGATTTTTATGTTAATTAAACAAATAATGTGAAATCATTTAACAGTAACTCTAATTATAAAACAAGAACATATTTTTCCTATGATTTTGAAACAGCATGAGTTGCTTTAAATTGATGCTTCCGGCAATCTCACACATTCCCTGAGCACCTTAACATTTTTTATACGGGTGGTATGCACATTTACTTGCACTACATGCCCAAGGGTCAAAGTATGGTGTAGGCTGCACAATTAGAGTTATCAAATATTTATGCAGATGTATAACTCTGCTGGATGTGCTTTAAGTGCTCCAATGCAAGAAACAAAATATGTGTGTGGAGGAAAACAATCTGCACAATACAAAGGCTATCCACATGCAATAGTGGCTGGGAAATTTGTTCAAATGACACTACCCACCTTCTGCTTTTTTTTTATCCCAGGCAGTCAAAAAATGGTGTTACTGAGAAAAATGAAAGCAGCAGATCCTAGATTTCTGCCTTGCTTAATTCACTCCTTTCTAAACAACTATATTCGAAAGTGGCAATACTTCTACTCTTCTTTCTTCTACTCCTCCTCTTGATACGGTGATTGCACATATGGAGATAAAGTATTTAAGAATGTGCCTTGATCATAGGTAACTTCATATGTCTTGCCAAAAGGCAATAGGTTTCCCCCTCCGGGATGCAGAGTCAGCCATAGCTATTTCCAGATAATTTATGAAACAATTTTATAGCCTCAGGATCCCAAATGAAAGTGTAATGAGGTGGAGGAGATCTATGTGCTATCACAGCATCTCGTGATAAGTAACCTTCAAAGGAGAGTTAGACAAAATGATCAGATGTGTACTTCAAGTGCATCGTTTCTGGGACGTATCCCCAACTCTGCATTGTCTGGAAAAAAACAATTGGCAAATTACTTGTAAAAATGAGGAAGTTTCTTGATTAGTGACTAAGGACTCCAGCTACCCCTGGGAGCATGGAGCTGCTTATTCAATGGCAGGAATCAATGTCGGGCTAAAGGACTTTCAAGGGGCACCTCGTCATGTAGCGGCTTTCAACCTGGGATCCGCAGACCTGGGGCATGCAAAGTGTATTCCTAAGGTGACCACTAGGAAAGGTTAAGGAAAACAAGACTGCTACTGTGACTTACATACCTCAGTACCAGTGATCAATAGGCAGGCTTCTTTGTGACTACTATATCTGACACAATCTTGAGTATTATGCATACTCACTGTATTATGCAAAATGCACAGTGTATAAACACCGGACTATCTTTGAAAGACCCCCAGACCTCCATCATTAATGGATTAATACTTAATACATTTTCTGGCTCTGACTGAGTTCTGCATACCACCCATACTCCTTATACTCCATTCACTGACTTGTTTTCAGGATCAACACTCACCTAGCTATCTACAAGCAAAATGGACCTGCCAGGAAGCACAAACAAAAGCCTAAGGACACAATCACACTCCTGAGGAGCTGTGCGTGAGGGGACATTCTGTACGCCCCAGAGCAGGGTAGCTGATGTGACCAGGTCAGACGAGCAAAGCTCTGCTTGGGACTTCTCACAGTCACAGCTGAATAGAGCAGGGGATTGGTAAGGAATAGAAACCTTCTTCCACATCACATCTATTTCCCTTCTCTCTCACAGAGAGCAGAATGTGACTTATTTTCTGACAATTAACAAAGCCAAGGGACCACTGCTGAAAAAGTGCCATGACCAACTCTGGCGTAACCCATCTGCAATCCCTTCTGCTTGGGCTTGTGCTGAAATTGGCTCTCCCATATCTCTATGGCACCAGTGCCTGAGAGGCAGAACTGAATGTGCTCCACATATCTTTTGGAAGAATCAACACTTGACAGAGTACCCAGAAATGTGTCAGAAGTTATACAGCACCAGGCTGAACCGAAAATTCCTTGTTGCTATGGTTGCCACTTGCTCTAAATCTCTTTACTACTCCCTGTTGAACAGCAGCTTAGGAGAATAAAAACATACACAACACTTGTAATTGCCTGGTGCATATTTTAACATTTCTCTTTTGTGGCTGCTTTAAATTATGCAGTAATATTGCTGGCATGTTTCTGCAGCCCCTCTTCCCTAAGAGGATACATTTTACAGTGCTGAAATTGGACACTGGGTGTAAGAATCACACATTTGAATATTTTTTCCAGTAGCGGATGTGTCACATGCAATGTATTACAACTCAAGCTGTAAAAACTAAGTGGCATTTGCATTCATTAAGCATACATGAAATCTAATTCCATTAGGTCCAGCAGCATTAAGGTCTGTCTGTTGCTGCTGATGTTACAGCTTAAGGATGTTATATCTTCTGGCTAGATTCTGTTTCATAACCTAATTAAGCCAGGAATTACATCCTGGCTTGATGCCTTTGCAAATCCAGCTCAGCGAACATACAACATGAAAGCTGTAGATGTAAATTATTTATATTCATCATTGTCCAAAATATTAATTTACCAAAGAAGGTTTAACAGACTAAGCAAACTACAGGCACCATACCCATAGCAGAACTAATTTAAAAGACAACAGTATGATTTGCTGAAGCCAAACCTCAGTTCTAATCTTCCTGCTTTGTTACAGATATGATACAGAAGAACTGTTAACATTTCATCAAGGCTATTTAAAGAATCAAAAGCTTACAGTTACATTTCAGTAAACTTCCCAGAAATGTTGATCTGCACAATCCCCCAGGAAAATCAGGGATACTTTACTTTCTAGATTTTGATGGTTTTAGCTGACATAGAAATTAGGTAAAGAAAAGGAAGGTAAAATGTGAAACAACTTGAATTGCAGCTTTTATAATTTATTCTGCTGAAAGGATAGTTTGAGTGCAGTACTACAGTACCACTAAGCCAGTGTGGACAAATCACTTCAGTCTGCATGTAGTTTGACAGAGGACATCATGACCAAGAACACCAGACTGCCCTCCTAACTACTCCAAAAATAAATCTATTAATTAAAAAGCATCAACTGAATTTTCATCAGCACTTTCTGTGAGGTGAATCCAGGTACCAGTGTAAGTTTTCATACAAAGTCCTTTATTTCCAACTATCAAATTAACAAGGGCTCAGGAATAAAAGTGCTTATCTTCCAAAGCCTTTGATTACTTCTCTGATTTGTAATGGCATCATCAGACTAGTCCTCCTATTTGAAGTACCAGCAAAATGTTTATTTCTAATGAGCTGGACAACAAATCTATTTCTATGAGAATGCAAGAAACAAAAAGGGTTTACTTAATTCTGTACAAATGATTCCTTATTTTCCTGAAGTAACTTCCCAGTGATCTCAGATATTACTTTTCAGAAATCAAAGTTCTCAGCTGTATCCACGACATAATTTCAATGGTGTAAGAGTCCACCACAGGCAAGAAATTATTTTTGCCTTTTCAAGGACTCTTTATGGGCAGTCTTCTCTTCATTTGACTTAAAAATGGGCTAAGTGTATATATTTCATTTATTAATATAAATGAAATTTAAACGAAAATATACAATGAAACAAAACTCATGGCAGCTTTACTTCTATTTCCAAACCGTTCTGTCATCTCTTTAAAAAAGTCCTTCAAATTACCAAGATAGCCTTTGAAATTCTTCATATCTAAGCTAAGTCATCCATATCTTTCTCCACAGTCAATGTAGAGAGATAAGAACCTTCAAAAAACAAAGCTCATCTTAAAACAGGTGGATTAGATAAAAGAGCTGTGACATTTTCGGGGTCGCTGTTTCCCTCTAGGAAAGCATGCATTGGACAGCTTAGATCACTAACTCTTAGAAAGCTTAATTGAGATTTCTCTTGGTATCTACTTTAAATGGAATCTACTTTGAGAGCACAGTCTCAGCAGCATGTTTCCTATTAATCTATTGGAACATTGTGGGAAGAAGCTAAGAAGCTGCACATATCTTTATTTATGAGTCAATATAAACCATTTCTTCTATAACAAGAAAACATGCAGGGGATGACTAAGCAACAAATGGTCCATGCTGCCTCGTACCCAACTCAGAGAAAAAGCCATAATGTAAAGTCTCAGTCATATTTAGGAAGAAACTAAATAGATAACTTTTTATGAAGTTGAAAAGAAGGTGATATTTCATCTTCTGTTTTCTAGTTGTCATGTTTTCAAATTGGTGTCTGTCTGGAACTTGACATACCACAAAAAATGAACCTATTTCTATGACAGTTAAGGCAGGAGAAATGCAGAAGGCTGTGATCATAGGCCCCAGCCACTTTGCACTGCAGAAGTGATACAGAACAAGCAGAAAAGTCCCTTCACTTAAGGCTGAGTAGACTCCTGTCTACAGCTTCTCTGCAGTGTTGATCTGCACCAGCTGATCCCAGCCTTTCCACCATGATACTCTGTGTCAGACCTGTGTTAAGGCATTCACTTTGATGCCGTATGGACTCTGAGCTGGGAAACATTTCAGGCCATGGTGGTGATGGAGGAGAGGGTGATTTCTCATGGGTGCTTATGGCCCAACATAGGAAACTGTCCTTCATTTACAGAGTGAACTTACCTTCCTTCTTCTCTTTCTGGCCCAGCACAGAGCTTCTCTCTGTAACAAGAGAAGCATGTTTTATGTAAATCACTTCCCAGTGGAGTCACTCATTATTAATGCAGACAGCTCTAAAGGGAGAAACCCATGGCATTTAGCAGCAAGAACTGTTATTGAAAATGTCATTAAAGAAGTCAATCTGCAAGCCATGAAATGGCCTCTCTACCTTTTTCTTTTTTTTTTTTTTTTTCTGTTTTACCTCTGGGTACATTTCCTTAAAGTCAATCTTTTTTGGCACCAAGTCACAGCTTTACCTGGAGGGGGCATCAATTTCTGGCAAACTGGTCATATTTGAGCAGAGGCACTAATTAGACATTGTGGAAAGGTGTCAGAAATACATTAGGTAGGTACGGGACTAAATGGCAAGGCTGAGGCAGCAGAGACTCCAATAACTGACTCTAGGGTAGGCAATTTCCAGCAGCACTGATCTGGAAGTTATGGTGTAGCCCCCGCTTTGCAGGTATTTTGCAGAGTTGATGACTGAGCATCTCACTCCCTTAGATCCTGCGAGTTCTCACTGCTTGTAACTCATATTGTTCAGAGGAGTATCCTTCTGGTTGCATCTATATCACAGAGATTTACTTAGCTGACTCAAAAAGCCTAATCCAACAATTCTGCTAAAAAATTCACTACTCCTTCAGACCATTTATATCTCAACATAATGGACTATGATAACTAGAAGCAGCTGCGTGATAAACTGAGTCAAATTGGCAGTGAACATCCCTTTTTTCTCTGTTTCCTGAGGACTTTCCTTTTCCACATTTGAATGTTGAGGGCTTTTCTTTGGAAAAAGCAGCTACTGGTATCAGGGAGAGGTGCACTCTGGCCATGTGCTGGTCATGGCTCACATCCCTAAGTTGTAAGGGAATATTTGCCTTTCTCCTTAATTCTGAGGACTATCAAGATCTGCATTGTGTTCATGTGTTTATATTAAACCAAATTTTTTTTGTGGTTAATGTCAGTGCCTTTTATCAAAACAGGTATTTATAACAATATCCAAGATTTTAGGCACACGGAAGATGATGAAAGTATGTGTCTAACAGTCTATTCATTTTTTTTTCTAAAAACATTATTGGTCTATTGAAAATTACTACTCCTCTACTCAAAAACCTTATCTCCCTTATGACCTGACAGAATTATAGCTATAACAGCCTAATATCCATAGATCATAGAAGGGTTAAAGTTGGAAGGGACCTCTGGAGGTCATGTCGTCCAACTCCCCTGCTCAAGCAGGGCCACCTAGAGCTGGTTGCCCAGGAACATGTCCAAATGGCTTTTGAATACCTTCAAGGATGGAAACTCCACAACCTCCCAGGGCAACCTGTGCCAGTGCTCAGTCACTCTCACAATAAAAACATGTTTCCTGATGTGCAGACAGAAACTCATGTTTAAATATACTGTTTAAACTGTATATCGACCCTTATTCGTGCTCAGTACCCACCATCCTGACTTGACAGTACATTCCTTTTCCCATCAGCTTGGAAACGGTTTCAGGCTTTTACACGGCGCTATTACAACCCACTTGGTGGCAAAAGGGCAAGTTGGGATGAGTCTGTTTTTTCTCAGCATAAAGTGGCAATTCAACACGATGTGGCAAAAAATATCAAAAAAAAAAAAAAAGAAAAACACATTTCCCTATTCTGCAAAGAAGCAGAAGCACAAAGAGACTGACACCAGCATAAGTCTGTTCCCCCTCCCCCTGTTACTGTACTTGGCAAGAAGAAGGGATGAGTACTGAAAATGTTCACACCAGGCAATAATAGGCTGCCAGCGATGGGCGGGGAAAAGCAAAGCAAAGCTGTTTCTTGCTGAAGTGTTAAGAAATAAATGAAAGTCCAACAGACAGACAAAACGTAACCAGCATTTCGGAACACTGCTCTTTTTGCCTTTGAAACTTGCACCCCCGTTTGGCAGCCGGCACTGGGGGAAGCCACTAGCATGCCCTGGCTGCCATGGGATGCCCGTGGGACAGCCAGCAGTGCTGTGTGGTAGCCCCTAGTGATTTGCTGCGGATTGTCCCTATATCCAACTGCTATTTATTGTGCAGGACACATACAACATTACGCCTCAGTGGATGTACTTCACTGTCATGCCTGATCAAAAGTGTTGCCTTGGAGCTATCTTAGCTTCAGAGAACCCCAAGTAAGATGTCACCCCAAGGTGACACTTGAGAGGAAGAACATTAAAGTGTACTCATCTCTCTTGTGTCCCTGGCTACTTCAGAAGCTCACAAATAAAGCCTAGCTCTTCTGGCTGGTACTTGGAGAGTAAAAGGACCCTTATGTCCTTTTTCATGTTTTATCAGTGCTTCCTAAGTAGAAAACTAACTAAAAATGCTGACTCTAGGCAGGAGCACTGGAGTTTTAAGTAAAGATAGTTAAGTAAAAGATTTATTTTAAGGATATTTAAGATAAAAATCTGTAAGCTAGTGAGCTCACTCTTTCACAAAGCCAGGGAGAAACCAATGGCACAGAAATGACACTTCAGGCCAGATGTCAAGGCACACAACAGATTAGTTACGCACTAACTACTATAGTTAGTCATAGACTAATATAGTCATACACCTAATATAGAGGTATATAACTAATAGAGTAATATAACTAATATAGAGTCATATACCCTTGCACACATACAGGCAATCACCCTGAGCAATGCAAGCTGCAGTCCCCCAAGGATTTTCCTTTAACTCCAACGAAATGCTTCCAGTGTGCATGGAGGTGTAGAGCAGAGATGCCTGAGCCAGCTCCAGAGCCAGCAAAAGCATAGCAGTACAGGGCAATATAGCATCCGTGCTGAGATGCCTGGCTGACACAAGCCAAGTGCAGGTTTTCCATATGCAGGGCTGAGGCACCATGCCATCTCTGCACCACACTGCTCCTGTTCAGTACAGGTGTGTTCTCAGTGTGGTGAGGAGGAAATGCTCTCCCCTTGAATCCACTGCATGCAAAGAGCAGACAGTCCTTTTGAAATATCATTCTGGTCAGTTCTTACAGCATTACTCCCAAGACCACACTTTCTTGCTCCTTGATTCAGTCTGCCTACAGCACCCTCACTGTTCTATCTAAATTGATTTTCTCCCCATTGGTACAGTACCCACAAGCAGACAAACAGATTAAATTCTCTTTACACTTTTGTCTTCTTCTTACTAGGCTTTTTCATAAAAGTAAGGCTCAAGTGTTGTCTTACAGCCCTCCCTCAGCTCTGTGTCCATCTGCTGAAATCAGGAACACAAATCCCAGATGATGGGTTGCAGCCAGCAGCCAAGAATGAGTTAAGTGAGCCTCTTGGGCAAAATAAAAAATGCCACTTCTCTGTTAGTAGCTGACATAAGACTTGTCTTGGGCAAAAGCACTTGGGATGGGACTGCAGGTGTTATTTATCTCCTCAGTCTGACAAACAGCTGAAGGGAAAGATTTGTTAAAAATTCATCAACCTTTCTCATTTCTTTAAGAGCTGAGAAATCCCACACAGGAGCCCTCTGAGCAGACCTCTTCTGAAGGCAGGGAAGAGTCCTCAGGTGAGAAAACAAGCAGGGCAGCTTGCTTAGGAGCAAGAAGAGCTACACTTTTCGGATAGTATCCATCAGAAAGAAGCAAAGCAGGCCATCTCCTTTCCCAACCAGGTCAACAGGAGAATCCCAGGTCTGTGCTATGATGGAGGTCACCACAGATGCTAGAATGGCCTCTTGGCTTTTACAGTTGATGCAACTTTTAATCTGTCCATGTGGATCCCAGTAAAGCCACCAAAATTATGCTTTATCATCTGCCAGCCCCAAACTCTTCTGTGGCACTAAGTACTCTGAAAGATTTCTCTTAATTTGCTCTACTAAAAATGTGAGAAAAGAGCTATTTCCTCTAATTTTTTATCCACATGGAAGTGTAAATTTTTAATGCTTTGGAAATCCTCTTTCTTTCTACTACACAGTGCACTAGGGTCTTCTGTCCCAAAGTCCTCTGAAGAGCTACGATATCAAGGATGCATATCAGATACCAACAAGCCATATAAAATGGACCACCCTGAAAAAAAACAGGTCTTTGGAAACCTACCAATGCCTTTGCAAATACAGTAAACCTAATTTAATTTTTCCGAGCTCTTTGAAAGATCCGATGCTGTCAAACACTTAAGAGATAGTTCATGAAGTTCTTCAATGAAATGTGATGGTTTTTTTAATCAGAAAGTAGCAAACAACTGAAACAAGTGTTTTGCAGGGAAATATAGCAGCATTGCCAGAACTTCTGTCAGGAAAGATTTTTCACTGTTGGGTGTGATTTATGGTCAAAACCTGAGAGAGGCTTAGAATTGACAATAGCCTAAAGTCCTGGGCTCTCACAGACCTGATCTTAGGATCCCTGTGTATCAGGCAGGTACTATAAATCACCAAGCTATTAACTACCTACCAAAATCAGCCTTTCACTTTCACAGGTTGGCACCACTCCATTTTGCATAAAAACATTGCAGACTGCAGAGGAGATCTCTGGTATTTCTGTGGTCAGAGCACTTTTCTGAAATGAGAGAGGCCAGCAGTGTTGAATCTTTTCCACCTGATGTGACTTGATTAATGAACTGTTGGCTATGCTAAGCGAGGATCTTCCTGTATTTTTTCTCCTACAAATAGAAGGAACTTGGTTTCAGTTGTGTATGGAACAGAAAACGGTTTGGTTTTTTCAAAACCTCAAAGTTGTGTACAACTAGAAAACCGTCTCTCACACAGCTATCAGAGGTGACTCCTCCTGTTAGACAGCAGTAGTTTTCTTTTGGGACACTCAGTAGCTTCCAGGTGACCGGCAGTGCAGTACATAATGGGCACATCCTGAACTGCAGGGGCTTCTAAAGCAAGCCCAGATTAAATGAGGCTCCTTGGAGTTTGGGAGCAAAGATCCAGGTTTAGCACAGACTTAGAGGGAGAAGGCTGTAGAAGCTGAGCAGTTGCAGGGTTTATACTTTGCCTGTCTCTTTACTAAAGCTCTAATGCTTCATGCTCAGGGGAAAGCAGGATTCAGGAACAAGAATTTTTTTTAAAGCATCCTGCTTCTGATACAGGCAATGAACTGGAACATTTGTTGCAGAGGGGCCACACAATTTTGCAGATCTAGGTCCCATTTTAGCTTTAAATCAACCTTGGGGTATTACAGTTCATTCTAGTCTAGTGCCCCTGCTTTCACCTTATCACAGGTTAACTGGGGGCCATCATACAACCAGTTATTGTTTCATGTAACCAGCAATAAAACTACATATCTGGATCACTGCACACTTATATATCAACAATAGGACATGATTTAGGAGCCCTTGGTCCTGCTGTTTCAGATATGAAACCGCAATGAAGCATAGCCATCATGTCAAAAGTTGCTCTTGGGGCCAGGGTTTGGGCAAAGTGGAGTGTACCCAGGAGATCTTAGCTTTACCTATGCAAAACAGCTGTTTCTGAGTTTTGCCATTACAAATACGGTCTGCATATGTACATATGTGTACATCCCAGCTAAGTGAGGCAGGAGCAACTGCCCGAAGCCTGGAATTTTTAGCTTTGGGCCTCCCAGGATGGCTCAAAGGACAGGCAAAAGAAGCAGGCTACTTTCTGCAGCCTGTCGGCAACAAGGTATCTGCACTGTCCGATTTGCTGTTTTCCCAGATGCAGAGTTGGAGGACTATGTAGTGGTAACCTTCTCACAGTTCTTCCCAGAATACCTGAAATCTCCTCCTCCTCCTCCTCAAGCCCAGGCAAACCCTCCTCTGCAGGCCCCCGAGCATGGTGCCTCTGAAATTGTCAAACCTCAGGTCCCACCAGCGCCAGGGGGGAAACAGGTGGTGAGACACTGGAACAGAGCAGCTGTGGCTGCCCCATCCCTTGAAGAGTTCAAGGCAAGGCTGGACAGGACTTTCAGCAATGTGGTATAGTGGAAGGTGTCCCTGCCCATGGCAGGAGGGTTGGAACTGGAAGAGCTTTAATGTCCTTTCCAACCCTTAAAACTACCTGCTTCACCTGTAGCAAGAGTATGTTCTACTGATGAAGTATTCTCTTTGCAGATTAAAAGTCAGCTGCACAACTTGTTAGGATAGAATAAAACTGAGTCCCCTCCAAAAAAAATTTACCTGGGTGTCTACGAACCTCTTGAAAATCTCCAACTCATCAAAGCACTGAAATAGGTAGAGAGCTAGGAGAAAACATGATGAAAGTAGATGCTGATCTACATTTTCCAGTCAGTCCCCACCTACACTAGCCCCAAGGATGAACATGTAGCTGCCCTAGCATTCCTCTAGCAATTACGTATCCTTTTCTGGAAGACTTCAGATGGCTGAAGACCCACCATCCCATTGGAAAGCCAGTGACAGTTGTTCTTCACCTTTCACTCCTTCAAAATAACAGTTTAAGACTGGCTTTTACAAATATGAAATACCATTTTTCTTCTGAAAACTTTCCGTGAACATGCAATTGCTCTTAAGATCTGGGAATTGAGCAGAAATCCTCTGGGATGTAAATGGTGCTGCCTTCATTTCAGGTGTGCTCACTGACAGCTGACACACACTGACAGCAGACATGAAATAATACAACTACGTTTATCCGCACATACTGTTTAGCTTGTGGCCATTGTCACAGTAGATAAAACTCTCACATCCCATTTGCAGAGACAGGTAAGCAGATTTAGCTTAAAAAAAGAATATGAAGCATCTATAGTATTTCCTGTGTCACACACTGTAGGTGTGCATATGTGTATGACAGACAGTGCTGGAATATTTTAAACACTAAACTGCTGCATCCAGAGATTGGTAAATTAAATAATCATTCATTAGTTACCATAGTGATGCAGATGCAATCACAGTGAACAAAGAAGGAAAGGGGCAGGGGGGTGTGTGTGGGGGGGAATAGAACAAATGCTGACAGGAGCAAGGCCCTGCATTGATTTTTGTTAATATATTTTTATTTAGTAAAATCCCCTGACTGCAAGATCTTGTTCCATATTCATTAGTGTTTCACACACCCGCAAAGGGAAATAACAGATACTCTGATGCAGCCTGAAAGATCCAAATCCTGAGCTGGAGCAAATTGGTATAGCCCTATTGACTTTGGCAGAGAGCAGCCAGTTTACGGCAGCTGAGGATCTGGTAGAAAAAAACCCCCATCTAATTCTCTTTAGCTTCTTCAGCAACTGAATCCTACTGCATTCTCTCTTCTTTATAACTTCTTACAGGAGCGCTCTCCAGTAAACAAGCACAGACAGCGAGAAGCTGATGTTCCGAAAGCCAGAAGGTTGGTCTAGCCATGTAACTGTCATTAATATCAATGGCAGCTATATAGCTCAGTCTTCCAGTCAGCCTTGAGAACCTCATCAATAACCCATTTGCCGCTGATAAGAGAAACAGCATGGGGTTAACATGCAGAAACAGCAGTGCTCATCAGGCAGGATTTAAGCAGAGGGGGACGTGCCACCTTGCCCAGGCCCCTCAGGTAGCGCTGCACCCAGCTGTGACCCCCGGACCCCTACAGCACCCAGGCACAAAAGCAGCAGCATCCATCTGTAGGAAGCTAAATGAGAGAGAGAAAGGAAGAGGAATCTTGCCTCCTCTAGGTCACTGGCAAACATGCCCACGGCCAACTGCCTGATGATAATGCTAAGTGACTGGCCTGCTGAAAGACCAATTAAAACTTCTTAATTTATTTCTGCATTTGTATTTGGATAGAAGAGACTGCGCTGATACATAGAAACTGTGCTGAAACTTGTAACAAGGTCTGGGCTAGAGAACAGGCTCTTCCCCAAACCAGGGCAAACTGCCTCAGTCCTGCCCTCTGCTATACATTCCCTCTCCCTAGCCAGTAGCATTGGGCAGATGAGTGCCTGGCCTGCTACCCTGTATTGCAAACCAGCAGCAAAGGAAGTTTGCACTGAAACACCAACACTAACACCTGACATGGTTACAGGTCTCTTTTTTTACTTCACTGCTTATTTGCCAGTGATAAACTATGACAAAGGAAAAGGGCAGAAGTCTGAGACAGTGAAAGCTTGGATGCAACAAACATAAGACAGACACCAGAGTGCATGTGTGAGGCACGGAGTAACCTTAGAACAAATCTCCATCACAGCCTGAGTTTGTTGTTCTTTGGGCTTCTGACACTTCTCCAAAGCCAGTGTAAATCTTCCAAAAGCTTCGACTAGTGTCAGCTTTTGGCTAGTGATTCTCAACAAAGTCCATGTCAAATGGCTGACAGATGTACTCTATAGCTTACTGTATACCTTACAAATATATCTCCCACATATCAAAAATATTATGTAGATGCTTCAAGAAAAATTATTACCATCTTAGTGGTAGAGGTGAAAGTAGGAAACTGGGCAGCATCAGGCTCAGAGGTCTGCCTGCAGTCCATCATCAACAGTACCTGAATACTTCTGCCAAATGACCATCACTGACTACTACATTCATTATCACTAATCATTACGGCTAAAATAGTCCATTGTGTGAATGAAGCTGGGCATCCGCCTCTGAGCTGCATTGTCCTGATACCCCCTGTAATATCAGGCACTCTCCAAAATGCAGATGCAGAAAGCCAGGCTGAGCTCCCTTATCTGAGCTCTAGATCTGTGCTGTAAGAAGGAAAGGCCACAGAGGCATAAAGGAAGCCCCCAAATATCCAGTGGCTACCCCTACTGCAAATGGTGTAAGATGCAGCTGCAAGTACCCCAGCCAGCCCCCAACAGGCAGTTACAGACAAACCCAAGACGGAGGTGCAGCATAAGGCTCTGCGCAGTTCAACTGAGGCTGCCGGAGTACGCTGATGAAAAGACACTATTTTCTGCAGCATGAGCTAAGCACTGGGAGCCAAGCAGCCTTGCTGCACCTCGGATAGCACGTCAGTCCCTCTTCTTACACTATTAACCAAAGACATCTGCTCAGTCATGTCTTAAATCCCTCAGCATCACACAGCTTTTGTTTAAAGGGCCAGTGTTCTCTAGCCCTTTAGTTAAGTAGGTATTATTAAATCTACTTAGACATCTTGAATACAGTAAATAATAACGATCTTTACATAGAAACCTTGAAGACAATCCCACTGGAAATGACCAACCTGTTTTACTGGAGGTAAGAGAACCACTATTAAACCTTTTCTTACTTCAGTGCAAAAAAAAGTAACACCTACTTCATTGCTATGGTGTGAGCTGTGAGAGGAAAAAAGCTTATGTTTACAAATAGTATTTTGTGTTACATTTTAGCTGATTGTAAAGACTCTATACACAGCCTGAGTCCTGTAAGTGGACCTCTGTGCAGAAGAGAACAGTCTGAGGTTACTGGTCTGCATTTTTTTATTTCTATTATATGTGTAAGTGGCTAATGGCCTCAAAACAACCTCTTTGCATTCACAGCACCCTGAAAAGCACAAAACCTTGAAAACATGGTTCACCTCCTGTCTCACTTCCACAGGCGCTATCTGGGAGTAACGCTGCTGAATACAAGAGGAAAGAAGCACCTCCTGTGTGCTCACGTGGCTGCTCTGCCCATCCCACCCTGCAGACATCCACCACTCCCCCAGGATGTGGTCTTTTACCAGGATTCACACCTATGGCAGAAAACCCTCCTCCCTCCCTCTGCAGCAATCAGGTAGCAGCAGATTAAAAGCTCCCCCATTCCCCTTTGCAGCAAAGCAAGCACCTCTTCACATTGGATGTGCTGTTCTCCTCAGGCACCAGTAAAGCCTGGGTTGTGAACACTCTTCCCATATGAGATGTGTCCCGGTGCTCTTACCCTGTGAAGTCATATAATGGAACTGCATATGGGGAGCATGTTGACATTGTTAAGGCTAATGATATAACAACAGAAAGCACATTTACAGGCAAATGGATTCTAATGGTTGCTTGAGAGAACAATACAAGCAACATATTGCAAATTGGCCTTCAGTGTGCTTTAGCAGGGTTGTAATCATCATCCTGTTTTCACGACGAGTAGTACGCTATCCCTGATCCTGGGAGACGTGATACTTTCCACAGAGACTCCCTGAATATAACTGTTGATCACACATAAGATGTACTCTATAGCTTACTGTATACCCTAATGTACTGTTGGGTGCCCGTCCTGCAGCTTCGCAGCATTCAGACATTCAGACAAGGGGGTGATGTGGTTTCATCATCACATGTGTCTTGCCTTTGACTTCCCAGACAAACGAGCAGCTACTGTCTGCAGGTGTTTGACAGCAAGAGGCCTTTAACCTGAGTAAGGCATTAATTGCTTTAGCACCATGCACTGAGGGGTACTCAAGAGATTCCCCTCCCCATCCAAAACCCAAGGGGGGATGCTTCTTGAGTTCTTTACTTGCTACTCCTGTTTCTGGATCTTTTCAGTAACGGACATGACTTTTTGATGGTTTTCTCTGACGAAAGCCTTTGACAAGAGCATGTGCCACAGTAAGTGCAGTGGTGAGCCATGGCTTTCATATGTATGTTAACCAGCCTTTATAGCATTATGGGGCTTGGGTGACACAAGAGTAATTCAGTTTAGCTGCAGCGGATTGAAAGGTGAGCATCCAGAAAGCAGCCAGTTCCACAGCATCCCACAGCACATGGTTAATAAGGAAATGCTGCTGTGCAAAACATGTGGGCCATACTCTGCTGGGGACAGTGCTGCTGGGACCACTGTGTTGGGACAGTACACTGTAAAGCAAAGCCTTTCCAGCCAGAAAAGCATTTACACACAGCTTAATGCTGAAGTGAGAATTTGGGACAGCTTGAAGCGCTGAAGAATATCACGTTTCTGCTGCAAATAGCCAGATTTGCCCACAAGCAAAATTCACCAGAGACATACACAAAATGAGTTTGCTTTTCCCTCTGATAACACCCCCCTCCCCATATAAAAGGAATCTCTGGCTTGTGTAAATCTGCCTTTGAATGAAACTTCATGTGTCTCAACTCCTTAGGAGCTGTTTTGAAAATCTGACTTTAAAAGTCCTGGTTTCCACCAAGCTAACAGTTGTCTTATTTAGATAATGACAATAGACTCAGTATCTGTCCCCATTTGCAGTCTATAAGGAGAGCTACTGAATAAATGCAAGTATTCTGCTTTTTTGGGGTTTTGTGGTTTGGGTTTTTTTTTTTTTTTTTTTAATTTAGCATTTTCTACAGAGGCTTAAAAAGTACCATCTACTATAATATGGAATCTTGAGATGAACTGAATAGGATAGCATGGAATCAAACATTTCTGAGGTTAACTTAGATGCATTTATTGGATTTCTATTTCTAGGCTTCAATTAGAGTAACATAATTTGTAAAAAGCTGAACAGGTAATCAAATTGCAATCAGCAAATCTTTGAGAAAAGGAGACAGAGAGAGAAAAGATTTAAACAACAAGCTTTACAGATAGGAGAATGAAAGTAAATTCACTTCTACAGCCTCATGGGAAAATCTTGATGCAATCAATTCAGGGTAAAATTTAATTAAAAGACAGAGCAATGGGATGGGGGATAAAATTCAGGTATATAGGAAATCTTTGAGAGATACTCCTGTGAGAACAGAGTAAGATCATTGTTATTCTGCTCATACAGTTGAATCATATCAGTAAGCGATCCATATACATGCATCATCCAACTTACAGGGGAAAGAAAATAGACTCATCTTCTCCCCCTACCCAAGTAACTCCCAGCTTAGAGGGGTTAAAAGACCACAAGAACTGCTTGATAGCATTCCAAATATTTATGTGCCTATCCCCCAAATAGTATCTGGTTTATCAATTCTGTTTTATCTAAATCCTAACTCCTCAGTGGCCTGCCACATAATTTGGTTGAAAAATACCCAGAAATTTAGCATAATAGTAATTACAAAAGAAAGTGAGAAAGAAAAGGAACACTCAGGGTTTTCTTTAACTAAAATCCAGTTCTGATCTCCTCGAGAAAGAAGAACTATTCAGTAAGGCACATAATTCGTTATTAAAGACAGTCTCATAACTCATAAAGAACATTAAGTTAATGTACACTACAAACAGGAAATTATGTAAAACTGCACCAACTATTATATACTTATTATAATCGAAAGATTATACAATTCCCTGAGAAAACACTTGAGAAATGCTAGCCACTGAAAGATGGTGTGAAGAAAAGACATGGAACAAAACAAAAATGGAAAAGAGTCTGATGTAGCTCAGGAAGTGTTACATTTGATTTGAGAAGTATGCAAAAATCAGGCATGAAATGCCGAGAGGTAAATTCATTAAATCTTTCATTGCAAAGTGCAGATTACATACTACATTTCATTTACCGGTCTTTTTTCTGCCAGGGCACTGCAGCACATGATGGGCCAGATCCTCAGCCAGGGGCAGTTGTTACCAACCCGTGACTCAGCTCAGGTACCAGCACTGCCCAGGGGAATGCTGAGAGTGGACCAAACAGCACCACATACACACCAAGGGCATTCAAACAGAAACAAAAGACACCTGGCAGGTGGGACAGATACCTCCAGTGATCTGGAAACTGCACACAGCACCTTTGCAGCCATGCTACAAGTCCAGATGATGGCCAAGCGAAAAAAAATAGGGTTTCAAACTTCCACCTGAGCAGAGAACATTTTGTCAGGTTAGTAAATATGGCATTTCATCACTCGCAGTAGTGAGAATATGCAGGAAGATTTTCACAAGGCTCATCGGTTCTGCCAACTGTGTGAGGTCACTCACAGTGTGCTACTCCCTGGGGACTCTTCCAATGCAGAAACAAGCACAGCCAGTGGTCCCAGGCCTCTCCACTGAGGATTTTTGTGGTCATTGCCCAAAATATAAATAGCTCCTATCCATCGCTACCATTCCCTGCGGGCTATGAACCCCTCAGTGTACCACTTCCCTGCTCCTTCCCTGGTGTTTAAGGTGACAGAAGGGAGATTTAGATTAGGCACTAGATGACCTTTCAAAGTCTCTTCCAATCCAAACTATTTATGATTCTATGATTAGGAAAAAATTCTTCACCATGAGAGTGGTGAGACACTGGCACAGGTTGCCCAGAGAAGCTGTGGCTGCCCCATCCCTGGCAGTGTTCAAGGCCAGGTTGGACGGAGCTTTGAGAAACCTGGTCTAGTGGAAGGTGTCCCTGCCCATCGCAGGGGGTTGGAACTAGATGATCTTTAAGGTCCTTTCCAACCGAAAACATTCTATGATTCTATATCTGTGCCTTTAGAGAGGCCTCCAGGTCACACTGTAGCATGCAGCTGCAGGAGGAGGGAATTTGTGGGTGAGAACTACCCCTGCCCACATCAGACCTATTTTCCAGATAAATACAGAGTTGGCTAAAGAGTAACCACCAAGATTTTCAGATAAACTAAAAACCAAAACAAAAACCCAACTCTAAGTTCAAAATAGTACAGCTTTACTGCTGCAGACCTGTGACTCCTGCATGTAGCGGAGTACTGCATCTACATGTGTAGAACCGGCCTGTGCCCTCGCTGTACAATGACAGGTTGCTCAGTGATGGGCTGTAGGGAAACCTTGAGGCTAGGTAGTGAGAAACACGGTGTCATAAGGAGGAAGTAAAAATGAAAACCAAGGAGAACATCTGTTATGATGATAATGAAGCACTGTTCGTGTCTTCTTGGCAGAGGTTTCCAACTTTCAGAAGGAAAATGAGAGGATTTGCAGAAGAGAGATTAAAAACTCTCTTGTTGCTAGATGCAAGGAAGACATTGTTCTGTTTTGTTGAAATAGCCTTTATAAAATGTTCATTGCCTATCAACTGATGTATTAATTATTAATAGGGGGAAAGCAGCAGGCAGCACTGCATTCAATTTGATTGAGGGTAAAGAAATGTCCTGGCTTGTACCACCAAATGCAGAAGTGCCCAATCCACGGGAAGCTGTTCTGAATGCAAAATCATTTCTAAGGGGAAATTTCTACATGAAAGGTAAGAATAAATCCTGTTCCTCTCTCCGACTAAATGCATATGCTATAGGGCTTTTACCTCAGTTGAAATAGTGTATCACACGAACATGCTTTCTTAAAGTAGTATTGTAGCTGCTAGGAAAACAAAAGTGAAAAACAAGTTAAAAGCAGTCAAAAAGGAATGAACGGCAAAAACCCTAACAGCCAACAAGAGTTCTAACACAAAGCAGAAGAAATACATAGAAAATGTAGATGTATATAAAATTTGCTAGAAGGTGGCTGGAATTATGGACATGCTGGAAGAGCCACAACCGGATTTTGCTTAAAATCAGATTACAGTTCAGTGTGTCGTGGGTTAAACTGTGTGTTACAGAAACCTCCAAGGATCTTAGGCCTAAATAGAAAAAATTCATGACATCAGCTATATGTAAGAAATTTTGCCAGCATGGCAAAATGTTCAGCTGAATAAAAAGCCGAGGTGTATGCTGTGTGCATGCTGGATGAGAACTGAGTGTTGCCCAAACTGAGATCTGTTTTGAAAGTTCATTCCCAAAGACAACACTGGGGATGGTGTTTTTTCCAACCTAAAAAATCCTTCTATTGATTTTCTTCCCTTTAAAGAAATCACATGCCTACCACATTTCAAAGGGAACTGTCCATCCTGCAAAAGCCCTTGTTTTTCTGCTGTTTCTTTTCCCTGGGTCTCAGTAGGGGTGCAGCTACACATTTGAAATGTGTATACAGCAGGCCAGCACATTGCTCACCCACCGCATAGTCAAAACCCCTGCAGGCAGCAGGCTGGCCTTACTGCTAACAGCAACTGCAGAATGAGAGATTTAGAAGCACGAATGAAAGCCCTGCTGAAGAAACTGAACAATTTTTCACACTAAAAGAAAGGAATCTGTAAGCAGGTGTATAATTACACATCACGGTTCACACACTGAGTCCCACCTAAACTTCTGGCCTTCCTGTCCTTCTCTTCACCCTAAAATCTTCCTATTTATTTTTTCCCTTTTTTCTTCTTGTTCTACACTAACTGTGCTCTCAGCCTTTTGAGTAGATTTACAAGATCTACTCCTGACCTACTTTCCTACTGTTACTCCTGCAGCTCTCATCAAGAAACTTGGCAGAACCAAAAGGCTTAGTCGCAAAGCAGTGAAGTCCTCTAATGAGCAACATCAGTGAGCAAACCTTTCCTGGCCTCACCCTGCCCTTGTTTCAGTTTCTTTGACGTTCAGGTCAGGAACAAGGTCTCAAAGGAAGAAGACTGATCTCCTTCACAGAGCAAAGACTCCGGAACCAGGCTCTTGAATGTAACCAGAATAGTGGCCCATGGAGGACCCTAGGAGCAAGCAAGGACATTTTGAACTTTTAGGGAAGAAACCAAACTCACTCATCCTATTTGGAGGCTTACAGCTGTGAGCAGGAACAACTGATTGGGTGTATCACTCTTGGAAGCTGGTAACATGACAAAACTTAACAACAAATGCAAAGATACAGTCAAGGACAAGAAAAAGAATAGCGTGGTTAACTTGGATATCACACTTGTCCAAAGAAGTAAGAAAGTGACAGTGAAAATAAACAGTTTTGGATTTCCTTCTGCTCATTTACTTTTTGCATCTGGCAGAACTTTGCTGCTTTTCACTCTTTCATCTCTCAGCTGTTCTCCACCCCTGCAAGACAACTCATACATCAGGTGCCCACGTGTGCATACAGCTCCCCCAGGGCTCTGACAGGCCTGTACACCAGCACAGAGAGGCACCCCCTCAGCCAAAAGCAGTATTTGCAGCATGATTAATATGGTTTATCCTTGCTGAAAAGGTCCTTTACAAAGCTCCACCAACCTCTACCATTGCTAACTAATAAAGGGAAAAAGCCCTAAGAAACTGCAAGGAATTTTAACAAGAGAAGTCAATGCATGCTCTTTTTTTACAGGGTGTTATACTAGAAATGGAAATCTTTTGCAACTTAAAAAGCAGCTAGACATGGAGTATAACCAACACCAACACTTCTCAAACTGGGGAAGCTTCAATTCCAGATCTGGAGCTTTAAATTATCTCTGGCCTTCACACATCCTGTTGCAGCATCAGAGCTCCAGAAGGTGTAAGCACTGGCACGATATAAAGGAAAGGTTTTAGTTGTCTGGGCAAAGTGGATGTTTCCAGCTTCCCTGGCATTCTTGCTAGGTTACAAATCTAAGTACTGTTCAGGAAGAGAAGCCCTTTAAAATGTACAGTACAACACGGTTTATTTTCTTCAGGCAAACATAGAATATGTGAAAGTGACCAGAATTACTGCTGTACAACTAAAGTACTTTTTCATCCACAGTATAAGTAGACTCATTGACAGCATGAGCTGCACTTGGTCCCTAAATTATACTAATACTAATTATACTAATACTAAATTATACTAATACATATCTCAACCAAAAGCAAAGGGAGTACCTCTCAGTGACACACAGAATTTTTGGCCAGAAGGTCCTATTATGATAATTTAGCTTGGTCTCCTGAATAGTGCTGCCAGTGTTCATTCGGACTTTCAAGAATACCAGCAGAAGAACCAATTAATTTTGTTTGTGAAGGCACTGGTTGCTTGCAGAATGCCACCTTTCGCTTACTAACGACTTCAGAACGGCAGCCCCCTTCTCTGGGCCATGCCCTTTAGCCCTCCTGGGGCCAAGAACAGCCTTTGGATGCTAGCAATGGAGTTACAGAGCCACACATGAACCTGTGAACAACTGCTGAAACTCTCTGTAAGAGGTTACTGGTTCCCTGTGTGATCCAATATGTTGGAAAATCACAATCAGCTATTTTCTCTTAGCTGGCTTTAAGTACCTGCAAACTGTGATTTCCTATTCCAGAAAGAACATGTATTTATGGAGCTGTTATAGAATCACTGAATCATAGAATAGTTTGCATTGGAAGGGACCTTCAAAGGTTATTGGGTCCAACCTCCCTTCAATAAGCAGGGACATCTTCTACTAGACCAGGTTGCTCAGAATCACATCCAGCCTGGCCTTGAATGTCTCCAGGGATGGCGCATCCACCACCTCTCTGGGTAACCTGTGCCAGTGTTTCACCACCCTCATTGTAAACAATTTCTTCCTTATGTCAGGCCTGAATCTCCCCTCTTTTAGTTTAAAACCACTACCCCTCACCCTATTACAACAGACCCTGCTAAAAAGTTAAGCTGATAACCTCACTTATTTAAGCTAATACTGTCTCCTGTTTGCCTGTGTGATTTCAGAAGAGTTTCCAGCACGCTTCATCACATACATGCAAATATCCTGCCACCAATTATATTGATGATATACCCTCCAGCTTGCAGATCAGATAAGATTAGAGCTCATTGTTAAAGATCTGCCTTTCATAGAATCAGAGACACTGCCAAACAGCAGTACATTACAGAGCAAAGCCTTTGTTTACAAAAGAAACAAATAAACCCCCCCACTGGAGATCTTCTTGTTGTGTGCAAGGGAAATTATAGGAAGTAAAATTAGGCCACTATATTTTAATAATTAAGGTTATACTCCCAGGATATACTTTTTCTTGACCCCCTTAATCTTTTCTCACTGGGATTTAAGATAGTTTTATTTCACGTTGGGTCAGTTAAGGGCATAAACATGGTCACTGAGGGACACAAGTTTCACCAGTGCTCCCTCAAGGTATCAGCATCCATCAGATGCCTGTGCTTGTTGGCATGCTCAGAGTTGAGCTAATCACCAGATCTGGAAGGAGGAAGCTATCCTCTTCCAGATTAGCTCATCAGAGATGCTGGTTTTCATTAGTCTTCCTCTGCAGCATAGTGCGTGGTCCAGAAGCATCTGCAAATGTCACTCAGCAAATCTCCTGCTAGCTGGGAGGACTCAGAAATGCCCTTGATCTCTCCTGTTCTCCTCCTGCAGCACAATTACTGTGGCATTTGTCTTCTAGCATGGACCTGAAGTCTGTTGTGGAAAGCCTGGAATTGTACAGCATCCTGGGGCGAGATGAGCTACAGCGCACAGGACTGCACATCTGCAGACTGCCTTTCTGCAATTTGCGAGGCACTGACTGCATGACTTCAGTGGTGCCCTTCAGTCCTATATCTTTAGTTCACCCATGTGGCGGATCCCTTGCTCTGGAATGACAAATGTTCAAATGTGACTAGGTTGCCTCTGCTAAGCAGGATGAATGAAGATCTTAGAGTGGAGATGAACAAACCTGCAAGATGTACAAATGAGATGAGTAGAGAGTGAAATGGAATCTGCAGCAAAGTTGACATCTCTTTTGTGCAGCATACTTCTCACACCCAGATTTGAGGTGCAGGGGCTGTCACCCCTTGCTGAGAATCACACACAGCCATCCCCTCTCACATGGACTATCCCACCAGCCAGACAGTCCTACACTGTTCCAGGTTGCAGTGCCACGTTCTTGGTGCACTCAGGAGAATGGGCCATTTTGCTGTTCAAGATCAGCCTACAAAAGCACAGCTGAGTTTTCAGAAAGTATTTTACCCCCTGCCTGCTTGCAATGATACAGATAGCTTTGAACAGAAGTGAGAAAGTACTGGGGGGAAGGAATCCTCCCCTGAGAACTTCCAGTGTTAGGGCCTTCATGAAAGATGTCATTATAAAGAAATGAATGAATGCATTTGTCAGCCTCTGGGAGGTTTCAGAGTGGCTTCTATTTTTATGTCTTTTTATCCCTTGAAGGAACTGAGAACTAATATTTGCAATGCCTGACTGAGGATATTAACGTTTTCAAAGAGCTGCCATTCCTTCCAGGGCAGGAAATAAGAGTAACCTGCTTGGGTTTTTTCACTGGTTTGTCTCTTGAAATGAAATTTCTGCAACTGTGATGCCAGTAAGACGTGCCTGCAGGACCATCCAAACCTTCTATTCCTGTCTATTTATCTAGTACCGAACCTTAACAAATCTGAATGATGTGTGAACAGCTAATACATGCCCAAAATACACTTCTTTTTCTTCCCTTGCAGTATTTTTGCTATGGTGTGCTATGCACTATTGTTTAGTCTGGACTTACAGACAGCCCAGAGACCACAGGCTCATGTAAAGTCATGATATGTGTTTACTCAAGATAAAATGCTGAGAGGATAGAAAAAGAAGGCTGAATAAGATGGTTTTGGAACAGAAAAATCTCATGGCTAACTGTTATATTGGTACCAAACTCTCTGCGTGTAACGATTTGACTGCCTGGAGCAGAAATATTTCTATTTATAGTCAGTAGAGTGGGAAATCATTAGTCCAGTTACCGCTACATTCATGCCTCAAACAAGCATCTGCAAATATGAGAAGGCTTTTTGAAGAATCTTCACCCACTACTGCAAGACTAGATGAGACCTGTCTAAAAGGCTGTTGATGTTGCATTTGATGAAGCAGATGGGTCACTGCTGAGCACACACTACTACCTTGCCAGAGGCGAGGTCTATTGTTAGAGCAACATTTCTGGCCTCCTCCGTTGGCCCGAAAAGTAAACGATCAGCAGCGGAAATTGAGACTGGAGATCCCATCAAAAGGAGGTGGGAAAGAGCTCGCTGTGTAAGGTTATATTAAGGACTCTTCCTTTATGGAGCAAAGATTTCACAGTATTTTCATTCGTTACTTTTCAAATTTCACTCTTCGCGACATGAAGCCATTACCAGCCTAGTCACGTGCTCCCTGTCTCAGGGCTCAGTTTGGGGAAGAGGACGAGATACTGCTACCTCTGAGTGACCTGCCACAGAAATATGTCAGGCTTGCATTTTCCAGAACTTTTTCTTCTTGATTATTTCCTCTGAAAAATTAAAATAAGCAATTTAAAGGCAAATTTGAGTTAGCATATCGAGGACAGTTTATTATTTATGAGATGGAAATCAGGATCTTGGATGACTGAACTCATTAAAGACCATTTGGAATAGTTCCCATCTATTTCTTGCACAGTACCCACACAACAAATAATTCACATGGTAATTAATGCCACGTCTTTTCAAACAATACATGCTTCCGACAGGAACTGTTCAAATAGGAAATGCACGGAACTGCACTGAAATAGCAATAAGCTTAAAATACATACCAGCAAAACCAGGAAACTTTGCATTAGGGCAATCACATCTTCCTCAGGTGACCTTACTGGGCCAAAGACATCCCTGAATTAGCTCAGAGAAGGCCAGTGGAGTTAGACAAGGGAGTATTTTGGCCACATAGGCCTCTGCACTGGCACAGCTCTCATCTGACCTTGTGTCAGGGGCTTGCTACAGACACTGCTCTGTCTTTCTGCTCACACAGAGTACATGGTGTAGCACAAGAGAAACAAGCTTATTTTCCTCCTTAGCTTACCCCACAGGGCAGTGAATTAAATCCTTTTCCAGCATTGCGACTACGTGTGAAAAGTTCCTACAGGCAACAGAGCCCTGGGGTCCCCCGGATGGGGCCAGACGAGGAACCGGCAGCAGGACAGCTGTGTCAGCACAGCAGTGCCGTGCCTGGACTAGCCCTCTCAAGAGCTGGGTTGATAATTACCTCAGGCAGGCTGCCACATCTTCAGTTCCTGAGAGCCCAGCATGGCAACATGGTAAACTACGTAGAGGCATTGGCCTCTCAGAGCATCTGCCCTTGTTCTGCAGGGCCCGCTCCTGAAATGCGGGAAGGAGCTAGTCGGGTCTTTCAGTAAGGAACTGCTCACTTCTAGCTGTTCTTCACTGCTGGTGAGGGGCTCCTGGCCTCACCACCAGTCTGTGGTGCTGCATTTCAGGGACAAGGAAAACAATCCCAATAATAGCCACTCTCCATCAATCCCCAGGGCAGGGGCCTGCAGGGATGCTGTGTGCTCTGTGCATCCCAGAGATTTCTTCCCTTCGAGGGGGCACTTACCCACTCAGCATCTCTGTGAAACACTGGTCATGTCTTATGAGAGGAACTCAGGCACAAATAAATTAGATCTCCCAGAGGAAACCTATGGCAAAAGAGAGCGTTGAATCTAGATGGACAGATTCCCACATTTATCCTCCTAAACCATAGTTTATCCTTTCCTTCTAATAAATAAATTGATGTAACAGGCCATGAGTTTGCCCTGTCCATACATTTAAGTTTCACATCACAGTGATCACCATGGTAAGTTAGAGTCAGCAAGTTACAGACATGAGCAGGACACCAGTAGGAAGTACTCCATACTTGCCACCTGCCAGAGCATGAATAAGGACAGAGCTTGAAGGGATGAAGCATGCAGAAGGTCATTGCTGTTGAGATCCCTGGAACAAAGCTGTTTTAGCCAAGAAAAGGTCCTCATCTTTACAGTGGAAATCCCACTGCCAGGCAAGCCAGAGAAAAGCATTCATTAGAGAGCCACCAGGTAGTCTCGGAGAACAAGAAGTGACGTGAAAAGTACAGGGCTAATGGGTTTCTGGTTTTGCTATCTCCACAAGCAGTTTCATACCTCCTGTTCACTAAGTGGGATGGAACATTTCTGCCCCCTTCCTACCAGGTAGTGGGTATCACTCAGTCTCATGCACAGCCAGTGAGGAATATCTGGTCCAGCTCTGCAGCCCTGCATAACAACATCCCTGGCTCTTTTTGGTTTGCTCTCTCTAAAGGAGAACTCTCAAAGCAGTCAAATTGATTTTAATTTGCTTTGAAATGGAAAAAGAGGAACAGCTTAGAAGCTGAAAATATGCAGTGAACAAAACAGCTGTACAGTAAACCTCCTGAAAAAACATACTTTACAATGGTAATTATGACAGATTAAACAATGAGTGTCATCAGTGTGATGGTACAATGCACACAATACTAAATGTTTCGTACTCAAATATTTGCAGACATCTCCAATTTTTTATTTTAATGAAAAATCATCTAACTATTGAATTGACTTTAAGAACCATCCTGAGGCACACAACAGCTTTCACTGTCAGAAGCTCTGTTAGATATTTGAACCACAATTTGCCCCCAATGGTTCCCAGCTTGAGCTAGAGGAATGTTGTAAACATAGCTTTTTAGGAGGTGGCAACTGAGAAATCACTGCCTACAGAGAGAATGCTAAACCCTGAGGACCTACCCTGCTCTCCAGTTACAACAGGAATTGGAAGGACCCCCACACCTTGAAGAAAACTTTTGGTTCAGATTTTCTCTGCCTCTCAAACATATGCACGCAACTGTGCTGCTGTGTGATGAAGCTGTCCTCTTCAGATGGCTAAGCACCTGGAATCCTTTCGTCATGCAGTATATATGTGCATGACAAGTATGGGTTGCAACTATGAAGCCAAAGAAAATAAATCAATCCCTTCAAGAACTTTCTGAGAGCTTCTCAGCTATTGGATGGGAAGTAACGCAATTTAAACAATGATACATTAATTAATGCTAAATGACAGCATGTGAACCCATGGGATTTGCATTAATGCCAAATGAGTTCATGATGGTTTTTATCAAATAAAAGACTGATGGTAAAGCCTCCATGTGCTTTAATAAGAACTTTTTTTAAATGAAGGAAATCACCTCAGATGTGACCTTTCTGGATACGTCTTGTTGTCATGTTCAATACAGTTGCCTAAGCTCCTGTATTTGTGACATCCTGCTTCCTGTTGGGTCTCACAGTGTCATTCCCTCTCTAGTATTTGCCAGGTTTTCCCATGTTTCCTTTAAGAGTCTGCTTGGACTATTTCCCCAGATCCAAAAAAGATGATGAGGGCTGCTCAGTACCGAAGGAGAAGCTGTGTTTTGCCGCAGTCCCATTAATCTTTGAAGAAATTTGGAATCAGAAGGCAAGCTGGCATGGGTTGTATTTCCAAGCTGGCTGTGAAAGCCGCAGATTCACACATATCTTAAAGGCAAACCATTTTCCCCTCCCTGAGGTAATGAGAAAACAATCCTGTGTGCTACCCTGCTGACTTTGCAGAAGTAACTCTGCCATAAGCCTTAACTCTTACCACTCTGAGAAAGTAAAATCCTAAGGACAGGAATGAAATCTTTAGAAAGACAGGAGACAGACTGGTGTTTGCCAAATGGAGAAGGGCCACACGACTAGGCAAATGGTGTTTATTTTAACACTCCTGAAGTCTGCTAAAGATAGTACAGAATGAAAATAAACGTGAGAGCTATCACACTGAAGTACGAGGAGTTAACAATCATCTTCAGGGTAGCAATGCAAGGGAGGTATTTTGGAGCTGTGTGTCTGAATAGGTTCTGTACCTGCTGTTCTGATCACCCAATTGATAGGGCACTTTGTGGACAGGACAGGAGGGTACACACTGAGAAGCTGGGAGAAACCTTCATTTTGATGGATATCAAAATGCCTATGCCAATAATATCATTGCAACTGTTCCCAGACTGCTCCATACATCACTAGATCTGTCAGCACTAAATTAAGGATCATTAAGTAGAATTTGGACACAGGAAACAGCAAAGCTCCCTGCAAAACACTGCACAATATAAAAAGAAACATACGCAAACAGTAGTTTCTGCATAGATCTAATATTCTAATTTGACTTTATTCCTTTTTGAAACCTTTTCTACTTTCTTCAAGAAAGAAACCTAAATATACTGCAAAAAACCTCAAATGCTTTGCTCATGTATTTTATAATTTTCCATTTTTTCTGAACTGAAGAAGAGAGTTCATGAAAACTGAAAGAGTTATTGAAGGCTGGCTTCCTTATTACTGAATTTCTTCCTGTTTATTGCCTTTTCACAAGTGGCTGACTCAACAGACAACTGAGAAAAGACTAAATAAGTCTTCTCTGGGTGGCATTTTAAGCTCAAGTATTTTAAGAACTGCTATTATGTTGCAGCTGAATATTCCAGCAGACTGTCTGACCCCTTTCTGAATCAGAATGCCACCAGGCTAAATATTTGCACAAATTCCAAACACCAGCCTGCAGATTCTGCAGAGAGAAGAGCAATTTTATATCCAGGTAAACAATGGCTCTTTACTCCAGCATTTGATCTGAAAAAAACGCAATCTTTAGAATGACACTAGAATAAGTAGTTTTAATTGTAGATGTAGCAAGATCTGTTTTCTCAAGATAGTTTTTCTTTACTAGTCATACTTCTCCATCCATAAACAGGTATACAACTGTATAGAGAAATCTCTTTGTGTACAGACACCAATAAATCTGAAATTTTTTGGAAATTAAGGGCAAAGACAGGCCCTTCAAAAATAGATTTGAACCAAAGTTGCTGAGTTGCTGCTAATGATACCAATTGCCTGGGTTGGAAGTTTTTGAGATGAAATGTCAGTACTTCAAACATACAAATAATGTCAGTGAAAGACTTTGCTGAATTAGCAAAATACCTCAGTCTTCCAGTCTTTTATAAAAAGCCCAGAAGAATTGAAGCCTAGTTCTAAGAAAGAGGACTGAATAGATTGCAATGAGAAGAACCAGAGCTATTTTAGAAAGAGAAAAGATTACTAAATGTAACTAATGTAGATCCTAATATGTACCTGCTGTATTTGGTACAGTAGCAGGCAATAAAGCTTGGCTCCATAACCCTGCCTCTCTGAGCCATCCCTATTTTCTAAACCACTTCTTTGTGACATGCAAACTAACGAAATGTTATCACAAGTCTCTTTAAAACAGTAGTTAGTAGAAACTAGGGCTATTGGAAAGAAAATGGTCTTTTTTTCTAACTTGCAACTTAACAACAAAATATTGTTGTCTTCTTATTTTGAAGAGAAATATGCTCGCGTGACCAGAGGACTGACTTAAGAAAACACACCAACAAGAACTAAATTAAAAATCAATACCCGTTTCTATTTAAATAGCTGTTTTGTCACTAACTTGCTGACCGATCTTACACAGCTTACTAACACCTATAGTTTTCACAAGTATTCAATAATTTTTATTTATCTTGTCTGTGCAAAACGAAATACAGGAACAGGGCTGATTTTCAGGGACTCAAAACTGAAAACTTCAGTTTCACATGGAACTACTGGGAGTGCAGAGGCTCAGCATCCTAAAACAAGGCTTTAGTTCCTCCATAATTTACCCCCTAACTCCAATCGCAGTTACCACACACAAAGTTCCTGCCTACACAAGTTGCGAGTTTCAAAATTAGGTTAGAAATCCAGGACTAAACATCATAGTCATACTATTCCCATCCGTAAAATAGACAAAATACCTATCCACTGTCTTCCTGAGGGATCTCAAGAAGCATCTGTTTGACCACTATTAAATACGCCTATCGTTTTCAGTGTATCAGGGAGTCTTTTGCCATTGTTCCTTTACGGAGAATGACAACCAACCTGTCAGACCATCCTGGGATAGGAACGGGGGTGGAGGAAAAGGAAGCACAAGGAAAGCAGATGACTGATGGCAGGAGATGAATGTGGCATCAAAATGGACTGGCCATTTGTTTCGTCTACCACAACGTCAGTACAATGGCAACACCCGAACACAAGTGGCCTTGACTGCAAAGGGCTTGTAGCTCTTAGACTCATGTGCTTAGAATAGAGACAGTGGAGGAACTCAGAAGAACTTAATTATTTACTCATTAAGCCCTGGTCACAATTCAGATGTCAAATTCCTTAACTGTGCTCTCAGACATAACAGCTAATGAAAGGTGTCCTTTAAATAACGATCATGAAGGACTAATGTCCTTTAAATAACAATGTCCTTTAAATAACAATGGTCGCAGACAAACAGTGAAAGGTTGGATTCTTTAACCATTTCCCGCTGGTTTTGGCTTTTCTAAAAAGTGATTGTAATTTTGCAGAGGAAGGAAAGGAGAAAAAAGAGGGCAACAGAAAGGGAGAGGGGATTGGTCTTTAAGTTACTTCCCTGGTGGTAAATAGTGAGGATGTACTGTAACTGTATCCCACCACCATCAGTTTAGGATACATGGTTTTAGCATCAACTTACTAACTGAACAAAACAATTTTTTTCCCAGCTAGGCAAGTATTTGCTGTGCCTGTGGCAAGGAGACTCTGGTGTAAGAGAAGGGCAGTCAGAAAGGGAAGGGCACTCTCTTTGTCAGGCAGGAGGCGAGGAGTGAAATTCCCCACAAGTGTGTCCACTGCAACTCCCACTTTACATGCAGGCAGAAGACAAAACCAGGAATTTTACCACTGCATGCCCAACGCACTCAGGCATTGCAGAGACTTAAATATGAAGAGGCAATATTTACAGCTGATTAGAAAAAAAATTATTAATGTAGTAGCACAGGTTTTAAAATCTCAGGTATGTATATGGGCCCTCAACTGTGGAGAGACTCCTCAGCACACGGCCCTTGGCACAGACTTCTATGTTTCTGTTGGGGTGGGAACAGGCCAGAAAGAAGCAGGACACGGTAATATCCCTCTCTGCCTCCACAAGCACTCGCTGACTGACGGAGCACAGCGCGCCATCCCGCCCCGGCCTATGTGCCTAGTACTCGTGATCCACAATGGCCAAAACAGGACACCGCCGTGCCGCAGACCCCTGCCAAGCACGGACTACAACTCCCAGGGTGCTTTGCAAAGGAGCGTTGCTGGGGAACGACTCCCGGGAAGGCTGACTGCACAACTCTCGCGGGAGAATGGGCGGCCGCAGCTGGCATCTCTCTCGCGAGAGTTGGGCGCGGCGTCATGGCGGCGGCGGTGGGGCTGTTCGAGCTGGAGGTGCTGGTGGAGGCGGTGCGGGTGGCGGCGCCGGGCCCCGTGCTGAGCCCCGCCGTAGCGCTGCGCCTCTTGGAGTTCCCCACCCTCCTGCTGCGCCCCGCCGCCGCCGCGCCGCCCCTGCGGCCGGGGCGGGCCTTCCCCTTCGGCCGCGGCAAGCGCTGCCTCTTCCGCTGGCGCCGGGGCTCGCTCTGCGCCGCGCTCCGCCGCCGCCCGCTCCGCGTCCTGCTCCTGGCGCTGCCCGCCGGGCTCGGCCCGGGGCCCTCCCGCCTCCTCGGCACCTGCGGCGTTTCCCTGGCCCCCGCCGCCGCTGAGCTGCTGCAGCGGCCCGGGGCGCCTGCCTCCTGCGGCCGCCGCGGCCGCTTCCCGTTGCGGGACGCTGCGGGCCGCCCCGTCGGGGAGCTGGTCCTGGGCTACCGGCTCAGCAGCTTGGAGGCCGGTGAGGAGCCGTCCCCGCCGAGCCCCGTTGGCCCCCGCGCTGCCACGCTGCCTGCCACGTCCCCTGAGCCGGGGAGCGAGGAGGAGGAGGAGCTGGAGGGCAACATCTTTTGCCCTCCTGTGCTCTATTACAGCCATGAGCCTGCTAAGCCTCATCTGCCGCCAGCAGCAGCGGCTGCAGGGCAGTGGGAACGTGTCGAGGCCTGTGGACCACAGGAGAAAGACAAGGGCCAAAGCCCACCACGTCCCAGTGCTGGGCCCTCGTTGCTGCACCCGGCCAGCCCTCCACAGCTTTGCAACATCCTGGGGCAGCTGCCGGTGCTCAGTGCCTTGCTGGCAGAGCTGTCAGTGCTCACCCACAGTGCTATGCCTGCTGCTGTGCACCCCCCTCCTCTCTGGCTCTACAGGGCCCCAGGGAGCAATGGCATGGCCTCACAAGCTCTCAGCCCCAGCCACTCTTCTGCCCTCAAGCCTGCAGAGGCACCTGTGGGGCCTGGTGGGAGCACTGGAGCTGCCAGCCCTCAACTCAAGCAAGGCCATCAGGAGGCCCCCTCAGCAGCATCTTGTCAGGCTGGGAGATCTACGAAAGCTGTACCCCAGGTGGAGATGGGCTCTGAAAGGAACTGTGGAACTAAGGAAAACAGACCTCCCAGAAAGAAATTATTGTATGGGCTGACAAATACACTGAGGCTACGGCTACAACAAACCAACCCTGATAAATTGGTAATTCATGAAAAGAGAGAGCAGTACAGAAAAAAGCAAATGGAGATGATGAAGAGAAGCCCTTTATCCAAAAGAAAGCTGCTCAGAAGTGCTGGAGAGCAGCATGTGGTTTCTTCCAGGCACTGTAGCAAGGGAGACAGTTCAAAGCGGAATAATCAGTTTGATAAAGCTGTTCAGACTTCATTACGAAACAGTGGTCTCCCAGAGTCCATTTCTGTGACAGAAGATGTGTCCTCTGACCTGCAGAAACAAGCTATTGCAAGTCCATTGAAGAATGATGAAATTGCAAGCAAGGAACGTCCATGCAAAGTGTCTACAGCCCCTTTACTGGAGGAAACTCTATTAAAATCTGCTCACAAGGAAAAGCATGTAAAAGCCCAACTCCCAGCAGCTTTCCCATCACATGCTAATGCAAAGGAAAGTAATGAGGAAGCAATACACTTAATCCATCATAAAACAATGGAGCATGATAACACATCTGTTACAAGTGATCATAAACCAAGTCCCAGAAGGAGTGCTGGAGACAACTCTGAATGCATTTACTCAGATGACTTTGTTACTAGTCCTGAGAACACAGTTTATTCAGAAGAGTTCACCAGTGCTGAGTGTACGGACAGGGACTCGGAAGCTTATGACAGTAGTCAACCTCTGTGGCTTGAAAGCCCAAAGCAAGGTTGCTCAGATACGGAGCCGGAATCCAGCAGGTCCAGAATTTCAAAGACAAGTCAAAGAGCTGAAAGCACTTCAGATCTTCTGCCAGTTCCTTCAGCTTTATCTCCAGTCCAGTCTTTGAAGAGAAACCGTGACTTAAAAATCAGCGAGAGAACTAGTGGCGAATCTGTTGATTCACTTAACCTTGTTTGAACAGAAGCATTGTTATTAGATGGAGAGCAGGAAGCCCGATAGATCAGTGTCACACTAAAAGGGGGTTTTCCTTGAACCCTTTATATTTGATCCACCTGTCAGTGTCCCAGGAAGGATGGGTACTAAGGTGGCAGGTTACCTAGGGAACTGTGGTGCACTAGATTCCATGTATGCCAACTGTCTTGGAAGTAGCAACTGTATTTCACTCTAAAAAAGTTTCCTTAATACTACATCTTCTGTTAGGCCTCGGTTTTCTCTGATTTTCCCATCAAGTAATGTTCCCACAATGAGTAAGGAAGAGAACAGGGGTGATCAGAATGTTAAACAAGTTAAGAAGCTGAGAAGCAAACACGTTAGGTCTCATACTGATCTGAACATAGGAAAGGGGCAGACCTCTGCAGGAAAAAGCCAGTCAGTAACTCAAGTTAGCTCTTACTTGCTACTCAACATGTCTGAACTTAGTGTCCTGCAAAATAGTATGTCAGACAAAGAGGATGATTTTTTTTGTGAAAAGTATGTCTGCTTCATAGACAAGAAAAAGGGAAGATAGATGAGGGGTCAAATCTTGCCTCACTAAACACGAAACCTCGGGTTTGAAATCTCAGCTTTTTGAGCAAGAATAGCTTATTTTTCCACATCAATTCAATCCATGGTTCTTTGTCAGAGTTTTGGGAAAGATTATTAACTAAATTACAGCGTGGGCCCTTACACACTGTGAGACTGATGTAAAACCAAGATGGTTTCTTGCAGTCCCCCAGGCATCTGCCTGTAAGAGTTTTCTGTTGTTGCTGCAGGTTGAGCAATCCCATAAACACGCAGTCTCTTTTACGGCTTTGTTACATGCTTGTCACAGTCAATGGCTAGTCACAAGCAGTGTCACAAACCGAAAATATTTACTAAAAGTTCCCTATTTCCTAATCTCCCATAGACTTCAGAGATTCCATATATAAATGTATTTTCACAGAATTTGCTGTAGTTTTGATCTCATTGACTCGTTAACTCCTTGCTCCACACTATTAAGCAGTAAACTATGGTTACTTCAAATTGAAGTTTTGTGGTGGTGTTAGTTACACTTTAAACTTTACTACAGTGAAATTAAAATGTAAAAAGTAACTACCTAAGTTTATTATAGATCCTCACTAAACAAAGCCATCTAGCTTCTTACTTTTGACTTGCTACTTTAGCAACTGATCTTTGTTTTAAATTATACAATATTCTAGAAATAAGGTAGATGGCTGTCCCATAAAACCCCATAGTTTTATTGCTTAAGATAAGGGTGATTAAATCAGCTCAAATAAAATTGAGCTTAATGTTTCACCACGAGTCCCAAACCGAGTAATAAACTCTTTGATATACACAATAATTCTTTTCAGACTTTATGACCTAAACCAAGTTTGCTATGACTGTCTTGTAAACAGTTATTTCAGCATGCTATTTATTAAAATAAATTTAGATAGCCAGTACTGTATAACTGATGGTGCAATGGGAAGAGCAGGATACCAAATACTGACAGTTTGGGTCAGTTTACCTCTTCAACTGTAATGTTTTCCTGCTGTTAAGTAGTTCTGATCAGTCTCAGCCAGTGGCTAGGAACATTTTTAAGAAGTCCCAGCCAAGCACATTTCCTCCACTTCATTTTTTATTCTTCAGCTCTTAGCACTCTGATTGTGTTTGTGATTTCTCTAATGATAGTTCCTACCACCTATTTTACAACTTGTAATCCCTTCATCATTGTAGAAGTTCCTTCCTTCAGTTTTCTGAAATTACATCCAGCCTTGGTAACTGCGCAATTGATTTTTTTCCACTGAGTTACTCATACTCTTAGTACCTTCATTTTTCTAGGTCCCAGTATTTTATGATGCCTGCTGTTGTAATAATTTTGTTTCTCTTTGTGTAAGTGCTGTTCAGAGTTAAATGCTAGTCATTATTTGAAAATCTTTAGACTTTGCTTCCCTTTTCTCAGCATTTGTCACCAGTATGTACTTTACTGCTTCCTCAGCTTTGATTGTCTTGAAAGAAGTCTTTAATTGAATCTTACATTCACATCCTTCAAAGGTTTCGTTGACTTCTACATGCAAGATCTTCACCAGCTCCTATGAAATGGCACACTGCTTATTTAGAGCTGCAGAATGACCATCCAGGGCTGTGAACATTTGCTCGTGGTTATCAGACATCAGGTTTCTCTACCTCTCCCAAATGTTGCCATTAATCCTTTTTTAAACTTTTGATTTCCAAACTAACCTTTCATTTAAGATGACTGAGGCCATCTCTGTGAGAACGGATGCTGGCTTTAATTTAACATGCATTTAGAGCTAATAGCAATCACATCTGCTATAGCTAACGTTTGCTACCAGCTAGCTGCTTGCATTTTCCATCCTCCCTTTTAGTCAGTATACTGTTTGGTTTTAATTTCAGTTTTGTTCACATTCAGATTCTTCCCTCATTTTAAATTCCTTGTATGTATGCAGTTCCGTTTTGTTGAAGTCACCCAGATGAGATGCAACCACTGCCTCTTTCTTGTTTGGCATTGACATTCACCTGTATTAAACTGTTCTTGTTTTGTTTCAGATTTTATGATTTCACTTGACTGTTTTTTATATGACAACTGTAATGTAAACCTCTCCTAACTTTATGGAATTGCTTGCATTTTCCCAGAAGGGTAGTCAATGTTCTCTATTGGTTTCTAGAGGATGAATTTGAATGTCTCATGCTGGAGAAAACAGCATTAATCTTCAGTTCTGCAGAGACCTCTGCAAGTGATTCACTATACCAATTGTTTAAAATAACATGGCTTGCCAGAGGAAATGTTCAAATAACATCCGAGATACACATTACTCCTAACTAAATTAACATTTAAAGATTGATTGAGGTACAGTTAATTAAAAAATAAAAAAAAAAAAACACAACAAAACCACAAAACAAACCCTTAAATGTTAAGTAAAAAAATCTTCAGATATATGTTATTTATTCTAATCCTAGACATTTTTCAAACATTTTGAGTGATAGCCTAGTAAATTTCCTTCATACATTGCAGTATCTGAGCTAAATCAGCTAAGAATTTGGTTCTCTACATATCCATTAACAAACGGTAGCAGGTCTTCAAAAGGAAGTAAAGGTATTTGCGTGGTCAGATCTCCCGAAATTCCACAGGGATTAGTCACTTACAAAAGGTTGCAGAGTGGAAACCAGTGCAGAGCACTCTTAACAGTATTATCTCTTGGAATGCAAAAATGTTTTTGGAAGAAGATAAGTCATGCTTCAACAAATATTTTCAGGGCCATTTGGAAAGTTGAGTGGTATCACGATTGAAAGAAGCTCCCTTGGTGTCAAGGAAATTCCAGCTCTTTTTCTCTTGTCTTTAACTGTTGGCAAACTCGCTATTTTTCCTGTCTCATGCTTATGTACTAAGAGTACATGACCTTTGATTCTCCCCTAAATTTCAATGCCACCACACAGTTGTGTCTGTTATTCCTCACAGTATCTCCAGAACCTCCCCCCAAATCCCTGTTCACCTTGATGCCTTGCCTGTTCCAGCTTCTCCTCATGACATATTTCATGCCATCTCTAGAACTCAGCTTGCCCTACTTATCATTCAAAAAAGTCTCCAAACACTTCTCAGATACCTTCACTGGCTTGTTCTCATCTTTGGTATCAAACTGAAGCTCTGCTAATTGTCTGCTGGGCTCTGCATGGTTTATCCCCTTCCTGCTTCCATGCACCTTAATGTCCTACTCTGTGCCCATTGTATGTAACTCTTCCATTCTCAAAAAAAAACAAACCCTCCTTAAAAAAATCTGGAAATTGTTGTACATCTGTGTTTCCTTCTTTCATCTCAGTTCTGCTCTTTCTGCCTGTGGGTAGCTGCAATTCTTTTGAGTTATTGTCCACAGGAGCATGCCAGACATAAGACAGAAACCACTAGATCACGGACTTTGCAGTCCTTAACATCTCATCTGCTTATTCCTGACTGCTGGTATCAGCACTGGGATACAACTATACTAATGATAATGCTGATCAAAATTTAATAGCATATGTAGTGAAGAAAACTTTTCAGGAAGAATGGTTAAACCTTGCTAACCTCAAACACAAAATGAGGGAAGCCCTGTTACATCATGGGATGCAGTTTTAATTTTCTTACCCATAAGTCTAATAAGACTCAGCAACAGAATTATTGTATGTAAGAAAATCTGGTTTCTAATTCAGAGCCGTAATTCATAGCCATTGCTGTACTCTTCTGAAACACAGTTAACAACCTTTCAATTGTTGCAGGTCTCTCATCTCCCACTGTCCTGTAATGCTACTTTACAGCCCTCTGAACATTGTGCAGTTTCATTTGTAAGTGGGAATAGATGCATAGGGTTTCTTCAAAACAAGCATCTAACCAGTTGTTTGGGGTTCTTCAACAGGCAAGAATCTGAAAACAAGGTATTTGTGTACATTTCCTATATACCTATTTTTAATAACAAAATATTGGGATAACAGCAGATTCACTGTTATCAAAACTTTTTATCAACACAAAATTTGATTCATTTTCAGTGAGAAGAGCAGATTTGCTAACCCACTGCTTCCATGGCATTCATCACTGGTAACAACACCACTTTTTAATTGCATCCTTTTCCCAAATTTTCAGTTGATTAAATTCTATCAAATTACACACATGCTGTGTGAATTTAGTTTGGGTTGATACAGTTGAGGGCTGCATTGAGGAAAGCACTAATTGCAATAGAGTTCTAACTGAAATTTGCTTTTGTTTTTTCTGAAGCCTTACAGCAGTGCAGGAGTCAGCCAAAGAAACATCCGTTGCTTGCTCCTGGCATCATGTTTTATATGTTCAGAGCAACGAGTCATAGGCAAACTTCTCTAAGTTCGGTGTCAAGTTGGGGGCTAAATTCCAGATGTTCCTCTGGAACCTTATTTGCTGCTTCTGAGATCTTAATATGGAACTGAAATTTTGTTTCCTTAGCTTCTATGAGATTTCTAACAAACCAAAGGGAAGACAAAATCTAATTTTCTAGAAGGAGCCCTGTCTACTTAAACGCACACCAAACCCTAGACACAGGAAAGCTATTCAAGGAATGTTTACAGAAACCATTTGAGAAATATTTCTAAGCACTTTCCCATTCCACTTAACATCCCAAATAATTTGAGAACAGCTTCCTTCACTCTATTTATTACTTCTACTTCTGATCTCAATAGGAAGAACTGTGAAGATAAGCATTTTGTTTTGGTGTTTGAGTTTAGCAATAGTGTAGATCCCAGCAGTCCTGCTTTTTCTGGAGCCATCTCACATCAGCCTGCCAACAGTTCCGCAACTGGAGTAAATACCAAAGTTATGGATCAGATGTACAGCATAAAGCAGAGTAAAGCAGTACTGATGCAATACTAACACCAGGAGTTTGCTCCCTGCACTCCAGCTCAAAGAAAGTATGTCTTTCTGGAGCCCCAGGGGCCATGCTTTTTGACCTGCAGGACATTAAAATGAAGACAGGAACAGGAAGGAGGAAGTAAGGGATGAATCTCTCTTGCAGAAACCCTAGTTTCATTTGCTTCTCCCCTGGCTAACTTAAGCATATCAAATGGTCTTGCAATAACCTTCCTGATTGCACAAGGAAGAGTGTGTCTTTTAAGACAATCCAGATAAAAATTACTTATATATCAGAAATGGCATCTTAGGTTGGACTTTTAAAATGAGTAATAGCCCATCCCTACACAAAACACCACAACTTGCTGATCTTTTTTCAGTTTGAGAGTTGGCATGGACAAAGAGTTAAGCAGTCCACATAGAAACACACACCACCAAACACCCTTCGCCACTGAAATTAAAGACAATTAATTGAGTGAAGCAAAAACAAGGGAAAAAAGCAAGAGGGAAGCCCTGCCACTTGAAGTTTAGAAATTGCTATAAAACCACCAGTGGTGACAGGGATTACTTGTTCTCTCTTTTTCTGTCATCTTCCAGCCAGCCGTTGGGGAACATCACCAAGACTTTTAGACGCATCTAGAGGGTAAGTCAAAAAATGTCTCTTGCTGCAAATGAGCTGCTGAAATGCATTACCTAGGAAACCTCCCATCACCAGTCTTGGAAGTGGTCAGGAAATCCTGCAGGCACCATATCACATAGTATTACATTCTATTTTCCAAAAGCAGTCTTTGTGGTTGTCTTCAGATCCTGTGTCTAAGTATGCAGCTGGTTCTGTCATTTGGTATCAAGTTTGTTACTCCTGAGGAGACCTAAATAGTTATGACCAATTCTGCATGAAAGCTCCCTCTTGCCATTTAGTCAGAGCAGGCCAGATTCCTGCTTTTACAAGAATCCTCTGCAACCACTTTACCTCCTACTGCTTAGTTATCCCCCATGCAGTGACAGAACCAGCTACGAGGAAAATGACAAGCTACCACTTCTTCATGTACATGACCAAAAGGGAAAAGACCTACAAGGACACAGGCAGGCAGGGAAGCAGAGTCCAACCCATGCCTACAACTTTAATGGGCTTCAGTGGTCATCACAGAGTCATAGAATGGTTCAGGTTAGAAGGAACCTTAAAGATCATCTAGTTCCAGCCGGCCTGCATGGGCAGGGACACCTTCCACTAGACCAGGTTGCTGAAAGCCCCCTCCATCTCTTTCAGGGAGGGAGGAGCCACAGCTTCTCTAGGCCTGTGTTTTCTGCCATGGGCAGGCTTGCCCCACTGCAGTAAGCAAGCTCACAACATGCGTTTTCTAAGCTCAGCACAGTGTGTGTATTTGATGGCGCAAAAGGTCCTGAGCAAGAGTTTGAGAAGTGCAAAGTGTGGTGGTGCACATCCACCTAGTATGTATTCTTGCCTTTCATAAACCTGTGATGGTTGTCAGATTTTCTCTGTTTGTTTGTCCTTTAACATCTCCTCATCTAACCTCCCAGTTTGGGTATCCCATCCCACATCCTGGAAGGCATTTGTCTCAGGATAAATGTTACTTATGTTGCACATACTGATAGGATGAGTCAGTTTGACTTAAATTACCTTCCTGATTGGACCAGATATTTTACAATCTCAGGAATACTGATTTTCTAATAGGGACCGCTAGTTGATTGTGGTTAAAAAGCTGTTAGGGTCTTACTGATGATTTAGAAAACAGCAACAAAAAATCCCAACTTAAAAGAGTTCCCTGTGGAAGTTTATTATTTTACACTTTAATAAATTATTTTATCAAATTATTAAAAGCAATTCTTTTAATCTTAAACAAGAAGATATGCATATTAAACATTTACAAAGTACATGTAGCAATTGTCCCAGTAACATTAGCACAAATGTCTGCTGCAATCCAGCACAGAATACATGGACATAACAATTAGGAACCATCTGTTGACCTGGCACTTGCTAGTACAGGAATGAAATTTCAATTAAGTTTTATTATCGGAAAGTGTAAGTGACAGGTCCCAGTTGAAACCCCAGAGCCAGTAAAGTGTCCAAATAAAGAGAAGGATGTCACCCACTTAATGGGTTGGATCACACTGCTTGATTACCTACTTTGTAAGTAATGTGCTCCTTTCCCATGGTCTTGGGCACAGATTGCTCATGCAGTTGGATTTTTAAGAACTGGCCATATGGCAGGTAAATTGGGAATCACGCTGCAATTTACTGAGAACAGGGAAATACAATAGATGAGTCAATAATTTCCCAGGTTTGGCAAGCCAAGATTGCATCTTGTGCAACAAAAAAAGAAACTGAAAAACTGGATTCAAACAATAAGGCTGTGCCACGTAGCACTGCAGCTGTATCCAGGTTTACCTGGAGCTGTGAAACAAAGCTCAGAACTGCGAGAAAACTTCTGTCCTACCCCAGTGCTCACCTTACAGTCAGACTGATTCAGGTAGTGGTCTTCAAAGTCTGAGAAGAAAACCAGCCCATCAGCACTAGATGAACAAGTCCTAGATTCCCTGTCCTCTCTCAGGCACTGACAGCTATTATTGCTATGATTGTTTTCTTTAATATTTAGTATATAAAACTAAAGGTGTGTCAAAAAAATATTAGCCACCTCATCCGAAACTGCTTCATTTTTTCTACGTTACAGTGGAGTTATATTTCTAGTTCCATTAAAGAAATCTACGCTGCAGCTACTGACCCACGAAAGTTATTACAGATCTCAATTTTGTAATCAAGAAACCAACCTGCAATACAATCACAGCATCTGGAGAAGGCCTTTTCTGCATCAGCCAATCTCCAGTTCTCTAAATCAGAATCAGAATTTACAAATAAGAAAATCAAATCCAGATTGCGACCTACTGCACTTTGAGTTCATTCAAGAACAATTCCACAGACCCACACTGCTGAAGAGCATTACAGTCTCAATCTCTGGAGAATTTCTCCAGTGCGCATTCACAAATATGTGGATACACTTGACTTTGCAAAATTAACCATTAACCTTAAAGTACCCACCAGATTAAGAAGGAAAGTAGAGGATTTCTATACATTCATTTTAAACCTTCAGCAATTTTTCTCTTTTAGCAAAGGTGTCTGTATAGACAGAAATAACTGCTGTCCACCACACAACCAAACCATCACAGCCTTTAGATTAAGCTTCATTGCACAAGTATAATATTGGTTATTGTTTATATTTTTACTTTTGGGGCACTTTGTATCAAGTAATGTGTTTTTCACCCATAAAATTATTTCTCACAGGCCCTATGTTGAGTAAGGCAGCAAGCACTGTACGAATAGAACCTGTTCTCAATGTTGAAAAACCCCAACATAAATTGATTCTACTCCTAAATTTGAGCAAATATCAGTAGTGTAATCCTGTTCTCAGAGTAAGCTCTGCTTGGAAACTAAATGGCCAAAGTGCTCCCAAGGGCAGCAATTAGTATTTTAGCCAGTGGATCATTTGGGAGGCTCTTGTAAATTTAATGAATTCTCTAGTAGTGAATCCATCATAGTCACTAATATGCTGGCAATACTGCTACTGATAATGTTGCAAATACATTATAAGCCCTCATTTATTGCCTTAAATTTAAATTCAATGAATTCTGCATGTGAATTCTTCTCAGATGGTGATACTTTGTGCTAATGCAATCATATATGGGCCGTTTGGGAGCATAACAAGAATGAACTGGGTACATTTGGCAGGATGTCACTGGGAAGGCAAGGCATTTCTCACCCAAGCTTCTGTTCTTTATCTCTTACCTCCCTAATACTTGTGCCTCTAAACTAGAACATAATTAGATCTACCCCTTCTGGGCTTCATTTTATGGATTAGAAAAAAGCATAGGGGAGTGGTCTGAGTGAATACTCAGGCTCCCTATGTACTCAGCCAGCCTTCAGACATGAATGTGGAAGTGCTGAATTCAGCAGCGACATACAGAACTACAGACGATAGTGCTTGAAGGACTCAGGACTTCATCTAACCCATCTCCTTGCCCTTAGACAAAAAGTCAACTTGTAACTGTATCAGTCCTGACAGATTTTTGTCTAGCTCTTTTTTTAAAAACCCCAGTAAGACAGATCATGCATCTTCCCCGGGCAACATGTTCCAGTGCTTAATTATCCTGAATGTTAAAAGTTTTTCCCAGTGTCAAGCCTCCATGTCCCATGATACAAAAGTCCATTCTTTCCCATCTTACACACTACAGACAAAGAGGACAAATTATTCCCCTGCTCTTTCAGGGAGCTTTCTGTGTACTTAAGACTTGCTTTTATTTTCCTCTGGACTAAGCAACCACTGCTCTTTCAGCCTTTTTTCACAGGCCAGTGGCCATTCTTGTTGCTTTCTGATCACAGCCGTACACATCTTCCTTGAAATACAGTACCCTGAGCTACACACGGTCACTCCGGTGGAAGCTTCCCTAGGACCTAATAGATTGGAAGAACTAGCTCCCACACCTTTCAGTCTCAACCTGTTTACTATGTGAGTACTGTGAGTGTAATACACATCCTTCCTCTTCCATCAGTTAGCTGTTAATGAAGATACTGAGTATGTCCAGAGTCATAACAGACCCTTACAATGCCTCACTACTACTTAGGTCCATTTGGGCAGCAACCCATGGAGAACTATGCACTGAGAACACAAAACCACATGCTGCATGAGAAATTTCACTTCCAAAGCATGTTCCCCAGCTTATCTGCAGGAATGTCAGAGCATCCTAATGTCAGGACTTGTGACATCTATTGATTCTCCCCTATTCCCTATCCAAACAGCCCGTTACATGGTCATAGGAAACAATAGATTAGTCTGATATAATTTGTTCTTGACAAATCCATGCTGGATATTACTCATTTCCTTGTTAACTTCCAAGCACCTACAGGATGTTTATGTGATTATTTGTTACAGCATTTTTCCTCTTGGATTTCAAAAGGAAAACAGTCAGGCAACGTGCAGGTAATCAGTAGTAAGGACAGTCTGTCCAGGAACACAAATAATGAATAAGGGAACACAACATATTTCAGTCTATAAGCCACCAAAACTCTAATAGATTAAAGTGCAGTTGAATAGGAAAAAAAAAGGCTTTAAAGTGAGACTAAAGAAATCCTTTATGTTCCTTACACATCTTTTCTCATTGTTAAGGTAAACCTACACAGAAAGTTAGTAATGATAACATTAAGCCATAACAGCATGATCAGACTCATTCAACTCCCATAACAACTTTGCCTTAAGAGGGTAACTGAACTATTACAAAACTACACTAATAAGACAAGCGATTCAAGATGTTCTAAAGAGAAGTAGATATAAGTCATGAATAGAAGTTGCATTTCCACTAAGTAGAAATTGCATTTCTGTGTAGGCTGGAAACGACTTACAGTACAGAGTTCTCACCATCAGTGCTTCGGAAGAAGTTTCTTTCCAGGTGTAATCAGGAAGAGGATTATCGTCATCTATAAAGCATCAGGCACCGGGTCTTGCTGGTGACAGGAGAACCCAAATCAGAAAGAAGTTCAAACGCTTATGGGGACATAGTACTTGGGCTATGTCAAAAATAATAAAACTAAGCAGGGCCAGAGCACAGACCTATGCCCTGGTAAATGAGCAACCATGCTGTTGAACAGGCTGCACCTCACCAGCTGGGCGTTATTTGCACTCAGCCCTGTCCCACATGTGCAGGCTTGGTTTGGAGAACAGCATGGTCTGGGGACAGCTCTCAGGAAACAAACCAGGTGAGACCATCCCTGTTTAGAAGGAAAAGAATGTGTTGATATTGAAATGATCAGAACTCTGCCACTTGATGATGGGCTGGAAGATAGATCTTGGCCTGCTGTATTTACTGTTATATGTGTAGCAATGAAGATCAGCCTGGAAACAGAAAAGGTTTCCCAGAGCTGTGTAAAGAGCCTTACTGAGAATCTGTGACAAGCTCAGAGCGTGCCTCTATCCAGTCCCTCAGTGCCATCTTGGTGTTGTATCTTAGGCTTAACCTGGAAGCAGCTTGCTCTCTGCTCACCAACCACATCCAGAGGCGAGGCTAGGCATCCAATGGTTCATATGGAAAGCACAGGGAAAAGGACCCAAATCCCTACAGGCTTTGCCCCATTGATCCTAGTGCATGCCTGGGTAGAAATGCCCATCTCCCTTTTTTCCCTATCCAAGAACTGCATATCAGCTTATGGCAGATTCCAGTCTGCAGTCCAGGGGAGAGAGCTGTAAGCCCCTTTTCCCTAAGGAAAGGCATAATGTCGAAGTGGTCTTTTTCTCCAAATGACAGGGCCCTTGCAAATCCCAGCTTTTATGGTAGAGAGTCTTGAATATAGTTGGAAGGACAGAGATACTGCAGATCTTCATATAAACTTCAAAAATAAAGCAGAAAGTAAAGCCAAAACGTGCTTTCATGCCTCCATATTGCACTATGTCCAATCTTTACCTCCTTTTTGGACCTGAGACCTCCAGAACTTCTCATCATGCAACCCAGTAAAACCAATTTACTTAATCATGGCTTTAAACCTCCCTCCCCTATTTCCTTCCACTAGTGCATCCCTTGATTACATTTCACCTTCTTACCAACATTTAAGCATTCTCTTTTCAACTTTGCACAAGCTCTTTCTGAATTTTCACAGCTGGACTCAGATTATATTTCCCCCGAATAAAAAGCTGCATCATCCTTTCCTCCTTTAATTTTTAATACTGTTTGGATTCAAGGCTGCACTGAGTCACACACTTCGTGCAAAAGACAGACGCTTTGCAAAACTTGTGAGTTTTCCATTCATTCATTTTGACAATTCAGTCAGCAGTTTCATACCTACAAAATCTTTTTTAAAGAAAACGTATTTTCAGTTTATTGTTATCTGACAAGCACTGTGTATTGAGCACCAGTATGAATAAAGCTGAGTGACAGACAGCTTGATCAAAGGAGTCCTGGTTTTGTCTGGGATAGAGTTAATTTTCTCCCTAGTGGAAGAAAACGACACAACAAAAGGCAAAAGTTCAGTTTCACATCTCACCAAACACTGGTGGAATCTATAAAATCTAAAAGAAGACTCTCTGGAGTGCAAGAAGTTATTTTAAGAAATGTTTTCTTAAATAATACCAAATTTAAACTAATATTGGTAAGAAAAGCATATGGCATATCACAAATGGACCAACATTTTCATTTCAGTAAAGGAAGACAGAAGCATAACTGGAGAACAGCTTTAAAAGTTATGAACATTAAAAGCAGCAGCAGAATTTGCAAAGCCAGAACAGAGCTACAGCATGCCTTCCTTCATTGCTTATGCATGACTCCAGCTTTAGTGTGCTTAATAAATCATTCTGAACCTTGTATTCATACTGGGTTTTTAAAAAGATCTATCAAACAGATAGTTCTTTAACTTCTGTATTTAGAATTAATTTAGCTCTAACCAACCAAAATGTATCCTTTAAATACACACTTAAACATATAACTATGAGAGTAGGAACCGCTATTTTTAATTTTAAATTTGCCCCACAACCATATTAGTCCATTCCTATTTCCCAAGGGAAGAAGACAATACCACCCATAAATGTACTTTGCGTTTTCTGATTCAGTTTGATTTTGCTGTTTATGGATAATCATTAGATGTGATGCAAGAGCTCAATATGTTTTTTCTAACACTTTCCCTATAGAAAGCTATTCCGCAGCTACTAGGGTAGCACAGAATACATTTATGTGTTATGCTCTTTTTTGCATGGTCCATGATAAGATATTAACTTTTGACTCTAATCTTGGTTTCTGTTCTCAAAAGGATAAAGTACAATGAGCCAAGTCTGAAGTGGATTTGCTTGGGTGGTTTGGGATTTCAGTAACAATTGCTTTAATCATGGATACGGAGCATTTAATAGAGTTCCTGTTATACTATTCAGGCTTGAATCTATTATCAAAAAGTGAATTTGTAACTTGTAAACAAAAGAGAAACATTTTCTTTACTAAGTCAGATTTCCCAAGAGCTCGGACTGGAGGCTTCTTGGCAGCAGCAAGAGCTTTGCCTTCTGTGTTACTGTCCCTTAGGCAAAAGAGATGGGTTGCGTGGTTTTACAGTGTGGAGGTATGTTCATTTGATATTGACTTTTAGCTGGAACCTTTCAGATTTAACAAGAGGCAACTTTGAATTCCATGAGTAAATCCTTACTCAGTGCAAGCAAGAAGGGAGGGAGGTGCAGATCTCAGTGTTACAGATTGGCAACAACAAGGAGAATCTGTCATCTTACTAAATACATTTAATAAGCATATTTTTTCAGTCAGCTACTCTTAGATTAATTTTCTTTGGATGCACCACATCTAAAGGTGTTAGCCCTCAGAGCATAAAATTCAAGAGTAAGAAGCTTTAAATTATGGAAGAGATCTCCCTTCAACAGAGGGCAAACTGGAGAATTTATCACAGAGCCAGGGCACAATAAATCCTGTCTTTCAAAGATAAGCTGAAAAGATCTTTCCATTGGGAACTAAGCACTTAGTTGAATTATGATATGCTAAGTTTTAAAAGCTGTTTTATCTATGACTTTACAGAGTGGCTGTACTGGGTATAATGAAAGGTTCAGTAAAAATTGCAAGAGAAGGGCACATATACAGTAGCCCCTCCTCACTGTACTCCCATCCTTTGCTGGATGCACTGTCCCAGTGATGCATCCATGACAACATGCTGATAATCCCTGCAGTGCTAAAGTAATCATTGCAGCCAGCTGCATCCCAGACACCCTTGTTCTATCCTTTTATCCTGTGAGAAAGCACACATGAGAGGGAAGTCAGATCGTTCTGACTTCCATTATTTTCCAAGGGCTTGTGGTGGAAACATCTCTTCTTTCAGAGAAGAGATGGAGAAAGCAAAGGGTGGTTCATGACACACACCTTAGTTACAATTTCAGAAAAGATATCAGAACAGGCTAACTTGATCTGTAACACTGGAGATACTTCTAGGCTGACCTGATGGTCAAGATATCCCAGATCAACTAAGAAGGATTATAAATTTAAATTAGGTTCTTTTAAGTGATAGCTTTTGTTCTCAGCAATCTACACATACAGTTAATCAGTCTTTATTTCCAGTGCCACTGCAGTGAACTTTGGAGCTGGGGAACAGCATACAGATGAATACCAGATGAACACAATGGTAGATTGGGGGCTGTAAGTAGCATCTCTTTTACATGCTTGGCTGATCAAGGATGGCACCCTGTCTGTCTCTGGGGTGCCAAAAGCATTGGGCACAGTGTTATTTTTCTAAAAGACTGATTCTTTTCTTGGTCCCTACACTGGCATTGGCAATGATGTAGAAGGCAAAAAGGACAGTTGCTTCTTCACAAGCTGCATTGAAAAAGCACATGAAGAGCTGGAGTTACTGACTGTGCTGGAAGAGCTCTGGTTTTAGTATGGCTGCTGGTGACAGGAAGGCATCTTGTTCCACAATGACCCAACCTACTGTGAAGTTGTGAAAGGCTGCGAAATGTTGCAATACTAACTGAAGGGCAAAACTAGGCCTTTAAAATGTCTTTGCTTTTCTCTGTTGTTTAGCACTGGTTCTACAAATAGGCAGAATATATAGTTTTACCAGGCTCTTTTAGCCTCCTGTACCCCCTCAGGCATAGAAAGGAAGACATTTATTTTTCTCTTACATACCTCAGAGTTCAGAAACAATACAGTGTATTCATCATTGTCAAGTTTTGAGCTTCTTCCTCTTCACAATATATTTTCAAATAATAAATATTCATGTAGTGACCTAGAAAATCTGACTTTTTGCAGACTCTCTCACTCATGGCAACAAAATTAAATACTGCATTTTCATCTGGGTATTCTCTACCCACCAATACCCATCCTCCTTTAAAAATGCTACTGGTAACAATACTTACAATACAAAAGTAGTCCCCAAAATAATCCAAACTCTTGTGTAACCTGCAACAAATCAAAGGAAAGGAATTAGACCACAAGGAACCAAGAACAAGGTGATGGGAAAAACTTTCCCTGGGCAAATGCTCCACGCTGTTATTGAGGCTCAAGGGTTTCACAGTTATTCATAAATTATATGTAGTCATCCAGGTAAGCAGAATAGACAGAAACCAGACTCTTTAATAACTTCCTTTCAAATCAAACCCAGCCAAGCAGCATTGAGAGATCAGCTCCAACCTAACTCTGTTAAGTCTCCTCCAGTTCCCTCAGTACATGGAAATAAACAGCCTAAGACCTAGAGAAACATTCACTAACCCTCCATTCCAGTGGCCCATCACTCTGCCTTCACTCCGAGCAGTGATTTCTTCCCTGGGCCTTGACTGTCACCAGAGGGACAAGCAAGGACATGAGTCTAGCTCAGGACGGCCATGGAGAGCTGGAGACCAGCACAGCTGCAGCATCACTAGAGAAGGGCCTGATAGCCCCAAGGCCTGAAATGGGGCCCTGAGCCATGAGCAGGGTGGTCCCAGGTAGGGCTCACTGGGGCTGTTAAAGCTTGTGGGTGCCTCCAGGCCGTGACACTCTTCTGAATACCTTTATCCAGTACAACATAGATCTTACCACTGCAGAGACAGCTGGTGTCAAATTCAGAGCCAGACTTTGATGTAGGTCTTCCAAAGACCCACTGCCTTTCAAGATGAGATTGCCTAAGGGTTCTCAGGACTATATCCCTATCCACACAGCTCTCCCCAGCGTGAGATGCCCTCAGGCATGTCATGGGAAGCAGCTGTGGATCCTTCTTCCTCATCCAAACCTACCTGTGGCTGCATTCACTCCTGGCATTTCCTTGCCTGTTCTGGAGAACAGAGCCAGCACACAAATCCCCCTTCACTCCTCTCCTGTAGCTGGGGCTGGGGTCTGATGTGGCACACCAACCACAGGCACTTGTAAAGGTACAACAGTTGCTGACCCTTGTAATAACCTGTCTACACATCAACTCCCTCTGCTTCATCACCACAGCATTTGGCATACTTTCTTAAGCACTTACTTTTCCCATAGTTTCCCACAAACCCAAGCAGGGAAACAACAGTGACAGTAGCCATTTGCCATCTAATGGCATGGGGAGGGGTTCCTACAAATACAGTTTACCTAAATGCCATCTGCTCTCCCACGCAGTCAGGAATGTTTTTCTTGCATAAGGAGTTATCCTGGATCTAGTTTATGTAACCCTCTGAGGCACATTAAGTCAAAAGCCCAATTGTTTTTGAGATGAAGACATATTGTTTAGACAATCAGGGTCTAAAATTATGTGTTCTGAAATGTAGTTGTGGATAATTACCAAAAAATAAAAAGGAGTTAAAAAAAAAATCTCTTCTCCTGCTTTTGCCTCTGCCTGAACTCCCCCAGTTTGTTTGTGCTAGCTCTCATGTTTATAGCCAGTGCGGGTCTCACACTGTGTTGTCCCAAGATGCAGTAATAATTTCAAAGCACTCTGTTCTTCCATGTATTCCTCACTCTTGTTAGGAGAGCGTTATTAATCATGTAACAATCCCATATGTCTCCAATCTGAAGAGGCTGTCACTTGCTCCAGAAGCATCTTCCCAAAGGCTCTTTGGTGAGCCTGCCCATTCTCATCATGCCTGCCTCCGCTGACCCCAGAGTATGTACAGATTGTGCTGACTTTCTAAAAGAAAAGACTGCAGGTGCCTAGCTCTTTGTTTATTCTGGCAAGGCTGAAAATAGCAACTGCTAACAAATATTTTGCCCTTCACAAGGCTTCTCACAGAGATGCAGCTGTTATCTCATCTAGTAAAAGTGCCAGCCCTAAGGGGAAAACAGACACTTAATTAGTTTAGGATAAGCTTCAAAAAGGTGACTGTCTAAAATTAATACCCATAATGCTGTGTGATCCTTAAACTGAATCCTCACTTGTGCAGTAGGGAACAATTATTTCAAGCTTTTTGTTTCCCATACTTGTCTCTCATGAGTTGATGGCTCTGTTTAATCATCAAAAGCAGCGTGTAAGAGGAAAAAGTATGGCTCTGTCGAGGTGGACAAGCCCTGAGAACATAACCTTAAACTTCTAGGGAATATATCACCCTCTGGATTCCTGAATTTGCAAGCCTCCCAAGGCAAAGTGCATCCACAAGAGAGTCCACTGCAGGTTTTACAGCGAGACCAGTGTGCTATGCAGAACTTTGTGATTTTTGTCTGCATCCTGCAAAAATTCCCACAACAAATGGTGGAGCCTGAGACACCTTTTCCCCAGTAAACTTTAGCGCCCTAACATGAGAACCTGTAATTAGGGACACAGTGGTTAGTGCTAAATTTGCAAGGAACAAATTCAGGTCAGATTTAATTATTAATACACATTCCAAAATATACAGGGCTTTGGACAAATAGCCTCCAAAGTGAGATAAGAAATGTTATATTCAGAGCCTCTACGATCCATACCAAAAGGAAAAGTTGTTCAAGCACATTGCTGTTTTCATAAAATAGCAATTAAAATAATACTAATACAGAACACAATTTGGTTTGGAAATTGAGCCACGTACAAGACCCTCACCAAGAAACAGTCACAGTGTCTGTGGGAAAATCTCCAACAGAGAGACTAAGCAAAAGGTCATATTGGAGCATTTATAATAGCTTAGTCTGAGAGATCACAAAACTCCAGGTACAATCCATTAATCCATTTTTGCAACACCCCATCATCCCTTTTTGTAGATATTCAACAAGAGAGGCAGAAATCATGGGTCTTCTGACTTCTGACTATGTCTGCTCTGAAGGCTTGGAAGCTTGCCTCAAAAGTTTATGAGGACAACCATGGCGGTCTGTCAAGACTGTTGCCCTGCTCATGTACATGAAGCTATTTTTAAAATTATGAGGTACTACAGTCTGGTTAAGAGGCAAATGGGATTAAGCTTGATTTAAAACAATTGAGGCTAAACAATGTTTGATATTTAAAGAGAAATACCTTCCTGGGATTTCATACAGGGCATGTCAGTTATATCTGCAGTTTCACATAAGTACATAGACACACACTCAGTAACTTACTGCAATTAAAAATAAATACGCCAAGTCCTTACATCAGTGTAAATGTAAAGGAGACTACAACCAAGAAGTTCTGGGTTGGTAAGATTACATTTAACAGTTTTGCCTATTAACGCATATGTAGAGAGAAGATTAGAAAGCTAAGAACCTGTATCAAATAAGAAAAGACAGCTCAACATTCAGCTTCCAGTTTTGACTGTCATCTTGTTTTTCTTCAAACTTGCAGACTTGAGTGCCCCACTGCTTCTCAGGCAAATGCTTACTGTAATAAAGATGGAAATATCCCCTTGCCACTGCCCCATGCAGTATAAAGAAATAAATCACCTTCTTTTCTCTGGGTAGATTCCAGTCCCTGTACATTTTGATAGCTAAAACAACAGTAAACATTCAGATCCATCAATAAAATGAATCATTAAAATCCCACAGTTTCTTCTTTCTCAGCAGGGGAAGAAAATCAGTCTGAAAATAGGCACTGTTATGGAAGATCCCAGGGTAAATATAGCAGCTTCTCATCCAAAGAAGTTTTAGTATGTTCTCTAAGCCATGGCTCTGCTTTTTCCATGAAAAGCATGCAATAGAAAACACACAGACAAGCAGTCAGGATCTAGGGCCACGTATTACAGAAGGATAATATGTATCGTGACTATCCCTTTTCTAACACTACAGCTCAGTCATCAGCAAGGAGGGCTGGAAGAAGCTGTGGCTCACAGTTCCCCCACACCAAAAGCAGCACCCACGGGTTGCTCTACAGACTTAGCTTATGCTGGATGATAGCTCATGGACAGGAGCTGTCTTAACCAGTATCTATTGCTTTTGCAGATAGCAACCCACAAGTGTTTCAGTTGCTCCAGCTTATTCTCTTTACTTCATTTCACAATGCTGTCATTCATGACTGGATGGTATCCAGAGTTCCCACTTGTAAGGCAGTACGAAATAATGAGCAAGGGCTGTTTCAGGGGTCCTAAGCAGACTGGCTGCCAGTCACATTGAGCCCACCCTAAGAGTTCAATTTAAAAGCAACAACAAAGCTCCAAGCATGGTCCATGCTGAGCACGCAAGGGAAATAACGCCAGTGCTTCATGAGACTCATATAGCTGCAAAGGCTTCTCTGCCCAAGGACAGAGAGGTCTCAATGTTATAACTCTTCAGAGAGCTAGGCAGGACCCATCTGTTTCAGTTTTTAAGGATATAGCTTGGAGAAGTCACCATGTCACAGAATCTGAAAAATTCATAGCAAACAGTAAGTCAAAAGCACTTTATCTACATCTGCTGGGGGGTGGGGTGGAAAATAAGTAAGGGAGAGCCTGGAGATGTTATGCAAAAAAGTAATCACTGCTAAATCTTGTCTGTAAGATACACACTGCTGAGGTCAGCTGACAACCTCAGTCACAAACCTTACTGAGCCTTTTCCCAAAACCCTATCAAATTTCAGACTTCACAGTGAGACCAGCTGAACTTTGCTTGATTTCTAGTTTTTGGCACAATTATTGGAGAGCTTTAGTTATCAGATGTCAAATAATTATTCTTTCAAGATAAAAGGTAACAAGGATCATAATCATTCATGTTGCCAAAGTACAGAAGTGGCTGGAGTTATGCTGGGGAGCATTCTGACCCACCATCTTCCAGCCTTAAATTAATTACCTAAAGGAATTTTACCATTTTTATACTTTACTTTTACAGGTCATTAAATAGCAATGTAATTGCTGCGCTGTTTCATTTCTAAAACACAAATTCTAATTAATATCATAGCAGTAAGTTAATTTAATATGGTAATAGCTTCAGACTAGCTTAATTGTTGTCATTATAGAGCACCTGCAGATGTTCAGCCAATCAGCTCATTCATTATCTGACCATGCTCATGTATCCATACATAGAGAGACCTTTCCCTGCAGGAAGGGTAATGAAATGTTTCCAGCATTACTACTGGAAAAAGCTTCGCCTTTTCTAAGGGTGAAAGGTCTAAAGGGAGGGAGGTGGTTGTAGCTATATAGGAGGAATTTTTTTGACATCACTGACATTCTGGGAAATGGAACTATCTCTCAATGTGTGCAAGGAGAACGTGCTGTCCTATCCTGCCTTCTACTTGCACGGCTCTTATAACTATTCAAATTCAGCTTCATGTTGCAAATGCCCACAAGCTCTGTGTAAGTCAACACTGGGCCATTCCTGCATCATTTTAAGCACTTTCTTATGTGGAATAACCAGATGCCACTGTTGTTGCTCCAATAAAAGGTGCTTATCTAGATTAAAAAACCACTTTGTTTCTGGAGATGTAGGAGAAAGGGTGAATTTGGCAAATAAACTTTATAATTTCAATTCCTCTCATAAAGAAACCCTTTATTTAAGGTGTTACAGCAGTGTCAGAATATTTGAACTATTGCCCTGTGGTTTTTTCAGTCTTTGCCTTCCTGAAGACTGGTATTTTCTTTATGACTTGTATACCTTCAAGTGCAGCCTTGGAACTAAAAAAGACAATAAAAATGAATGATCTAAGTTTCATGGAAGTAAAATACTATTTCCAATACGAAGGTAAGAAAGCAGATGCAAACAGAGTGAAGTGGCTTTCTACAGTCACTTTAGTTAGGAAATAATGTATGTAACGACCTGGAATCAACGAAAAATTTAGGGGGATCTGGAGCTTGTCTTGTTCAACACCCCCCCCCCCCCCCCCCCCCCCCGCCAGGGACACCTTCAAAGTGATAGTATGTTGCTTAGGGCTTTGTCCAGTCAGACTTTGTATACCTCCAAGGATGGAGACCCACCACCTTCCCTGAGCAATGTGTCCCCATGCTGCATCCCTCTGGCTGTGACATTTTTGTCCCTGTACTGAGCTGGTGTTTTTCTCATTGTAATGTGTGACTGATGGCACTGTATGCCCATCACTGTGCACCTCTTGGAAGAGCCTGGCTCCATCTCCTCAGCCCTCCTAGCTGGAGGCAGCAGTCAGATCTCCCTGCGTTTCCTCCAGGCTGAACAAAGTCTCTCCATCTCACCATGCACTGAAATTGTTTCCAGTCAGAAGTGAGTGTGCTTTTATTCTTGGCTAGAGTTATACAGATTTGCCCATCCTTGTTTCCACATCAGGGTTGGTAGCTTTTCAGGACTGGCATACAAGACTGTATTTTGCTTTCCTAAATTAGAGACTCTGTGTGCTGGTAGGAAGCCAGCAGGAGATGCTTCCTCTTTGGTGGGTAAGAAAGTGTCAATCAGCCTACATGTAGTACCAGGCCTCTGTGTGAACGAGTGGTTCCTGGCAAGTGTAGGTCCTGGGACTCCTCTTGTTCCCAAATGCTGTCTTTCCCAAAATGCTGCCGGCCCCAGCTCTTTTCTCTGCGTGGAAAGTTGCCTGCAGTTTGTGCTGCCTGAGTTGCCTCGGTCCTAATGGCTCAAATAGATGTAACCTTATTTCCAAAGCATGCTGCAGTTATGTAAAGCATGAAAGGACTGTTCATCTCTTTTTGAAAGGCAATGGGTGTTCTTTACAATTTATTCAGGTTCTTACTCTGCAAGTTAAAACGTTAATAGAGGCTCTACCCTGACAGCCTCTAAAAAAGAAGGAGGATGGATGACCTTGGTCACAAGCGCTGTAAGTTTCTGTAACATGAGAAACATTATAGCATCCCTTTTAGGAGAGAAGAGGCAAATTTCTGGCAAAGGAGCAAGACTGAGTAAAACAAGCTGAATTTGCCTTGCAATCTTCTCTCCTCAGTATCAGATATGATTTTCCTCTTGGATTTGTTCAAATACAGTAAAGTAACAGCAGAATTCAGCAAAGGACAGACCCTTAATTCAGAGCTAGGTAAATGTGCCCTGTATTCTGCTTCAGTACAGGTCATCCTTATCTATATATTTGACATCCAGGTTCACTAAGTCCAGGGACCATTGTGCAGAACTATAAAAGAACATTCATTCTGATTTAGGTTTGTAATTAATCTGAGGTCATTGGATCTAATCCAAGGCCATCTCAGTCTCTAAGCTTTTAGAAGAGTTGTTCCTATTTTATGCCAGCATGTGTTAAAGAAAATATTGGCCTCTTTTCCTGGAGCTGGACTTGTGTAATGCTTACATGTAAAAATAATCCCACGGAGACCCCCACAGCTGCTTTGATTGCAAAAAGCCAAATGTTCCTATCTACTACACAGCAAGGAAAGGAGCAAAGGGCTCTGCAAACTGGAAGAAAGGACAAGACGAAAGCACAGACGAAATGGGAGAGAGCTTTGCCCCAAATTGCTGGTGAGTTTGCAGAATATCTTCCATAGTATCATTGCAAAGTTTGGTATCTGCAAGGTTCAGAGGAGCTAGTGAGCAATCGCTGGAAAGGGCATAACCCTTAACGACCAGCATATTTTTCAATCAAAGTTAATGCTGCTTGCAGCAATGTTAGCAGCTCCTCAGTGCATCTGCAGTTGCCCATCTGCAGCAGAGCAGCTCTGGCAGGAGGGACTTTTAAGGGCAGGGCTGTCACTTCTTGGGATAGTGAGCAACAGTGAACTAGTGCTGCTGCCACAATGGAAATACTGCTCTACTGAATCTAGCTGGAACAGGGCCCTCAAGCCAAGAAGAGCCTGTGCAAGGTTAAATGGCTGTAGGGAGGTGAAGTCTCCATAGCAGCCACAGTCCATGCTGCATACCCCAGCCTTTTGTTTCTTGCTGCAGTGAAGTCTCAAATTTGCAGTATACAGCATATTTGTGGAAGACTCTCTGTATCTGTCATTCTGTCACAAACGTCTTCTCTCTCCAGGAAGGTGCTCTGAGTTTATGTCAGCTCGCAGAGCATTTCAGGTAGTTTCTCCTTTCTATGAAAGAAGAAAGGAGGCTTTTCACCAAGATTAGCAGGAAGCAGCACAGAAGCAGCGAAATGACACCTCACAGTTTCACAGGTGCTGAAGTCTGACCAGCTTTTGGCTGACAACTAGGAAAAAGATGAGAGATATGCTTTCTTTGCCTTGTATTGCTCTTAAGAAAAATCTTGAAAGATCTAACTTCAGTGAGATTGGCAAATTGAAGGAGACACAGGAGGTAGAAAATGATGACCCAAACTGACTGTTCATTCTCTCCTCCGTGATTCATTCCCACTCACCCACCTGACCTGCAGACAACCCCTTCCAGGAAGGGGGGAAAAAAATCCCTTTAAGGGACATTCTTCTCTGAATAGAGAATGCTCAGTCATCTAAGGTTTCCTCCCTCACTGTGTGTGAGACTGCAGTCCAGAATGGAAATAGGAGGGAGGCCTGTCATGGCAGGGATGGTGAATAGGGTAAGTTATCTGCTACTGAAACAAATGGTATCTCAAAATGAAGAAAAAAAAAAGAAACACATTAAAAAAAAAAAGGAATCTGCCAGCTCAGACATGAACACAAGAGTCCTTACTTCTCTGAGAAAAGTTACCTGGGTTGTCTTTTATCTCAGTAATGTCTGAACTATCTCAAAGGGAAAGCAGGAATGTTATCATATAAAAAAGAAAAGGAGTAAGAACAAAATGGTAAAGCTTTGTGCAACAGAAATCAGAAACTGGGAGACTTCCATGCCAACACACAGTAGCGACAGTCCTTTGCAATAGCCCTGTTTGACATCAGTCCCTAGGTGTGGTCTGTCCTGGGTACATTCACCATGAGCTAGCTGGCCATGAAAGGTGTCAGGCTGACAGTCAGACAGACCTACCTCCACCATAGTGACCTTTGGGGAGGTGGCTGGAGCTGGAAGGAAATGCATGGAAGTGGAACTGCTTTTCCTTTTATTTCATAAAAAAAACCAAAACAAAAGAGCAAAGTTTCCCTTTCTCTCCCCTTCCTGGATATGGGAGGAGAGAAATGGAAAATAAAATCTGGTTCAAAAGGATAACAGATTTTCAGCTCCAGTGAATTATCACTATCATGAATGTCATTATTCTTACTTAATGATGCATCTCAAAGAAACTACTAAGTGTGCACATTACCTTCTTCTAGTGCACATCCATGCATGATAGAAAGTAGAGAATAATCTAACCAGTTTTCCTTAAATTTAGAAATTTGGTATTTAGAAAACTTTGTTATACTCTGAGCTTATATATGCAAGCTGTAACATTTCTTGTACCTTACTATATTTTGCTCCATCTCAACACAGTTCTGCAACAGTCAGCAAAGAGTCTATTCAGAGATCTTCCCAGTAACAGATTTTCCAAAGGAAATTCATTTTCCAGGGTTATTTTAAAAATAAATTATATTCTAAGCTGTTAGAGGACTTTTTTCTTTGAATTAATTTCACTCTTTGTTCTCCAGCAGGCAGCCCCCTTGCAAAGAGTATTTCCAGGACTCCTCATTTACATGCAAGATCCCAGCAACACTGCGAACCCATACCTGAAGATGTGTGATACTGAATCAGTTCTCCAGCAGACTGACCTAACCTCCATAAACGTGTCGCTAAAGGTAACTACTTCCATCTCCCATCTATCAGTCAGCACACAGAGGAAACATTAATCTTGAAGGCTCTCTATTTTATTCCCTGGGAATAGTTCAGCAATTTGGATTTGCAGCAACACTCAAGTGGCTATGGAAAAATGCAAACATAGCTTAAGTAATCGCTCAAGTGCTAAGACTATTTTTTTTCTCATTGTCCAGTCAGTTCTCAAACCCCTTTAGTTGATGAAAATACCACATGCAGCAGATGCACTTAAAAATGCCTTAGCTGCTGGACTACACTGTCACACAAACCACATGCCAATTCCCTGAACCACTGCTCAACCCTTAGACAAGCCATTTATTTTTCTAACCATAACTCATTATGGTTAGTAAGTGATTCAAGTGGAGAGTAGCAAACACTGTGTCATGGCAGTGAGAAAAGCTGAATCTGCTCATCCCATGGCTGAATTTGTCCCTTTCTGCTACCAGCCAAGGGTGACAGATGAAACACCTTGTTAACCTGATGTAATTAAAAGATAGACCTGGGCTGGGACAATACAAGTGACAGCTGTCAAAACATAGTTCAGGCACAATATTTAAGCCTCTCTTATCAGTGTTTATTCATTCAAAGGTTGTTCTAATAGAGAAGAGCTTGTGTACAGCTGCACACATGCATGTCTGTACTTGGGAAGACAAGCAGCGCTTGCAGGCTTCTCACAGAGCTGTGTAACACTTTGGTTCTGGTTGTTAACAGACCAGCTCAGTACTTTGTATCTAAGCATACCTCCAGTCAGTGTTTTATATTTGCAGTGTTAGGCATCACAGAAGTGGATCCCAGAGATTCTTTCCTCCTGTTTCTGCATCCCAGTGATACCCAATGCGCTTAACTCAGCAGAAATTGTCCCTTTAGATACTTTTAGCTTAGCCAATTTCTGGCTTGACAGTTCTGCCTTTGTAGTTAAATACGAGGACTACAAATGAAGAGTGTGTGGCTAGATTTTACTCTCTGTAGCGGGGATGGTCAGGGAAACCTCTGCCCTGTCTTATAATGGTAGCTTAGCTGATTCCTTGGCAGCCTTCAATTGGCAGGATTCATCCCAGTTTCTTCAAGCATGGTTTCTTAAGGATTATTGCAGGTTTTGATCCAAATTGAAAACGAGTCTTCTACACTTCAGTCTGAAGGAACAAATTCTAGTGCCTGAGCCATTTGTCTGGCTGTAGTCACAGGGAATGCTTCCAGGTACCCTATACAGCCTGATACAGAGAAGCTATACGTGATCCACTTGTAAACTGCATGTGGCTCAGCAACCGCAGGTTTGCCATTCCTGTTACAGAACTGCTCTGTCACAAAAAAAGCCAAAGGTCATCCTAAGATGGGTGAAGCTAAATGTCATACTAAGCTATATATAATAGATTAAAGGAAATTTATAAAACTTCTGCTCTATGAAGTGCTGGTAAGACATGGTCTGGATTACTGCATCCAATTTTGGTAGCCCACTTCAAGGAAGAGATCTAGAGAAAGTGTGCAGCAGAGTATTATGATCAAAGGGATGGGAGAGATTTAATCTGGGAAAGAGAAGGCAGAGGGGAAACTGTAAGCTTCATGTACACAAAATGCTACTGCAAAGCGGGAAACTGACTCTTCCCAATGCCTGTTGCAATAGGACAGAATTAATGGCTTCAATGCACAAAGGAGATGCAAATGTGACACTAGGAAAGCTTTCTAGTGGGAAGCTTAGTTCAGCACTCAAAGACTGCCTGGGAAGCATGTGGTGTCTCCATCAGTGGAGGTTTTTAAGAAGAGGTTAGACAATCATCTGGTCAGAACAGTTAGGGAGAGTGGATTCAAGGAGTTCTTATAGTCTCTTATGATCCTATTTTTACAGTTCAAGAAGAGATTTTTTCTGGTTTGGTTTAGCTGCAACTGTCTGTTTCAGACTCCTGCTGACAGGGATGGCATTTGAGAAAAGTGATGTGTAAAGCACCTCAAAATGGATGTTTCTGCATTTGCTTCGCATACTACCGTGATCACCAAACCCCCCCAAACTTTAATGTGTTAATCACCAAAATAGTGCTTTTTTGTTTCAAAACCTGTGAGTCTGTAGTGGAAGAAGAGATGGATGTTAGGCATAATGAAACCTTAACCCTAGAAGCTCCTGAGTGGTTTCCCTTTGATTTTGTAATCACAGTAATGTTTAGCCCCACACACATAAACACAAGTATGATACAGAAGGAATTAATGATATGCTTTTATAGCACAGAAGGTTCATTTGAGCACACAGCATTTATGGTTTTCCTCACAAAGATCTCAGTTTCATAAGTCTCACTCATGCAGATAAGCCCCTTAAAACTGAAGGTACATAACCCAAAAAGGAAACAGCACAGCTTATCAGAACAGGAGTGAGGACTGTGAGATTTGCAAGGCCAAGACACCACTTCATACCAGTAAGCTACTTCTCTTGCTTGACACCCATGTAACTACTCGCAGCTGGAAAAAGGAAGGTATTATCTGGAATGAAAATCAGAGATTAGCCAAAATTTATTTTCCTGCTGCCAATGAAAACACCAACACAGGAGTCCAGATTTAAAAAAAGAACATGTGTCAATATGTGGATATGCATGTGTTATCTTTTAACACTGGGTGTTCCCTGCTGGTGTATGTAATTTAAAGATCTGTTGCCATCAATGACTTATGTATCCAGTCTTGCTTGTGCTCCATTGTTACATCTCACTGTTCCTATTTTCAAGGAAAATTTAACATTTTCATACTTATATTTTTAAGGTACGCCCCTGCTGTACTTTTCCTTTAGTGTTTTATTTTCTTCTGAACTTTTGACCTAATTATAAACAGATTTTAGGTTACCATATTTAAAGCATGTATAAAGACAGTATCTCAGCTGAACCTTCCTCATCATTCCTCATCCCATACCTTTTCCCCTAGGCTCCACATTAGATTTCAGGATTTAAATTTTTTTACATGACAGTACAAAGTGAGTCATTCTTTGGAAGCTCTTCCTGCAATATAGGAGTTGTGGTGGTAGTGTGTTGTGCCTTCACAAAGCCATGGACCAGGGGAATCTCTGTTTTATGATTCCCATTTGCCCATGCAGCACACATTTCAGTACACATTGCATGCTGAGCAAGAGATACTCTGGTCTTAAAATATAATTCCCGCTTATAGCTGTAGGCATTAAATGAAATTAGCAGGTGGCAAGAAGTTCAAAGTAAATGAGAGATTCTTCATACGACAATACACAGTTAAGCTGCAAAACGTCTTAACACAGGAACACATGTAAAAATGTATGTGTGTTAAAAAAGGGCAAATTTACAATGAAAAATCTGTTAAGGACTCTTGACTACAAAGATACCATCACTGTCTTAGGGAGTCCCTGAGCGAAAAATCCCTGGATCTTGGGAAAATATCCTGGGGAGGGATCACTACAGGTTTGCTCTGTTCTCATACTCCTTTCCAGGCTCCCCCATTTGGCTATCACTAGTGACAGGATAGTGATTAGGTGAACCTTTCTTCTGACCTTGCACTTTCTTACATAGAATTGCCTGTAGGTGATGATACAGGATTGACTCTGCCCCATACTTTCTTGTTTCACACTGGCAGATGACTCTCAGCTACAAAGTTGACAATATAATGCAGAGCCTAGCAAATCTCAGGTACCAAGCACAGGACTTCCTCTGCTGGGAGCACAGCCTCTCACGTGCTTGCAGCACAGAGCCACATCTTGCTTGGAGACCCCCCCAGTGCAGCCAGCCAGGCTCAAGGGCAATGGCTGTGCTGAGTGGCCCCATCTGGCATGGGAGTCCTGGAGCAGCAGGGACACCAGGATGCTGTGTTGCAGGACAGGAGGTATCTCGGCAGGGGAACACTGCTCAGGAAAGGCACTCAGCGTCAAAGGCATGCTCCCAGCTGCAGCCTAGCACAGGTCCCCACCTTATCATACAATCCAGCGTGAGCACTCTGGGACCCCTGAGGTCCAGAATCTGTGCCTTGGTCTCTCCTGAAAATAATGTAGACACAAATAGTGGTATCAGCTCTCCAGCTTGACACTCAGAAAACAAACAAAACCCTTCATCATAGCAACTACCTTCTTGCTAAACCAAAGCTGAGGCTGTTGAAATCTGTGGTCGTGGGTATTCTGCCCTGGTCCTAGAAATGCTATGATTCCTACTGATACCAACCATATCCCTTCATTCAAAGTCACATACAGATCAAGCATGGCGGGTAGAAAGAATCAAGAGAAGGAGGTCTCCACTAAGGAAACCAGTGAATCATTCCTTCAGCAAGCTGCAACGGGCCTGCCTCACACAGTTTTAACTGCAGACAGACAAACAGGTCTCTGCAGATCTGTTTAAAACACAGTGCAGAGAAAAATCTAGTCCTCTCAGTTAGATGGCTGCCTACCCTCCTGATGCTTGTTTTTCACTCTCCTGCCTTCTTCTCTCTCTTACTCAATGAACACTGGGGAACAAAAAGTGGAGCCAAAGCAAACATCAACTAGGACCAAGAGTTTGGCATGGAAGAGGTGAAAGTGAGGCTCCCAAATTTGTGAGCAAACACCTACCAGATTTTCAAAAGCACTGTTGGGATATCTGCTACCTCAGCCTACAAACAAGCCCAGCCTTGAGATGAGGAACGTGGTTCCCAACACGGGGGCAACGCTACACCACTTCCTTGGGAGATCAGTAGCGGAAAGTAGGCACCTACTTCATGAGCTTCTGATGGCTCTTACTAGAGGATATGTATGAGCTCCAAATTGTTAACTCCAGAGATGAAAGCCAGTGAGAATAGTTAATGTAAGCCTCTGTTCCAAAGTCCATGACATATGTTGCCTTTACCATGTTAGGGGAATTCGTGAGTCGTATTATTCTGGGGATACTGTGTTCAGCCTCAGAGCCCTGAGCCCTAGTCAAAGCACGCTATTTGGAAAAGCCAATTTCAAACCATTTCCTAAAGAACAAACTCTTATGTGTGCATATTTGCCCGAACAGACTTAAAATGAATTCCCACGTCTTGGAGACTTCACACAATTCATCAATTTCTCATGATCGGTCTGGGGAGGCGCAGAGGAAGGCTCATGGTACTTTCATGTTTTCTCATTAAAAAGCACCCATTGGTACATTAATAAGACAAGAGCATCTCAGCAGGACGTAGAGCTATGTGACATTTCAAGGCTTTTGAAGAAAATGCACGGAAAGGAAGTGAACCCCAGCAGCTACAGCCAGCAAGAAAACAAGTAAATGAGATTTTGATGCAGAGAACAAAGAGGTAGGGAGCCAGGAATGGATAAAGAAAGTGGAGATATGACAGAAAAGGGGAGATCATTCTGCCTGGGAGCCTCATTATTATTAACAGACTTGAAATAAGGAAAGACTTCAGAGGTCAAACTGTTCTGATGTGTCCACCTCACTTAGTCTAGGGTAAAAACACAAAACCCCCCATTGTCCTGTTCTTGCCAGTGTATCACACCCTGTACTGAGCCCCACTCTGAAAGAGTTGAACAAACTGGTTACATTTATTGAGTGTATGCATTACATCCTGTTTAATTTTTAAGTTTTTTCTGCAGAGTAGGACAAAGATGGAGGAAACCATCTCTCATGATAGGCCTCTAGAAACTCCTAGATTTACTTACAGTAAGGCAAACATACCTTGATTTTTTTTGCAGACATGCATGCCTCTCTTATTTGGGTCTATCCATCTTCATGTGATTATCCTTCCCTTCTTTCGAACAACCTTCATCTGAGATCACGCAAACCATGCCTTCATGGCTATCAGCAGTAAATCCTTCCCTTTGATGCTACTGCCATGTTGATCAGCACTTCACCACTGGGAGAAGCCATTAAGCCCCACCAGACTGAGGGAGTGAAAAGCATCTGCAAATACTGGCTAGAAGTCTAAACACTGACTCCAGCTTGTGCTCTGGAGCATGAGCAGCTGCTGGCAGCAAAGGCAAATAAATGCATGCTTTCCAGAAATACGTACTAGTAGTGAAAAACTGATTTTAAAAAGTAGATTCAGCTGTTCAAGATTGCCTTTCCATGAACCCCATAATTTGAGAAACGGAAGTTTAGTGCGCACCTGACCTAATGCATTCTCCACCACAAGGAACTTGCTTCACCTTTATTAGGTTATCTCCCTTTAGCAAGAGGAAAGCATAAGCCTTTAAATGTTTAATAGTTTTCATTTATTCCTGTATATTTGACAGCTATTCTTCGAAGTAGGCTCCATACTTTGTTAACATACTGAGTCTATTAATCCCATTTTGCTGAATTCACCCTCTCTCCCTTCACTTTGACCAAGCAATTTAACTGTCATAGCCAAAGGTAGAGAAATATCTTAACAACCTATATTTTCTGTTATATGTCCCCAGGTCTCTCAGATTTTCACATTTTTGGCATATGAATTTGGGGGGGATGGTGTCCCATAAAACACATGATATTCTTCCCTTTTTTTTCTTTTTTTAAACCTTGGGTTTTGGTTTTTTTCACAGTGTAGGAATAAAGTACTCTCACAGAGATGCCACACAGCATAACTAAATCTTCCAGTTTATTGTACTGTTTTGGAAATTTTCAGTCAGCAAATCAGACAGTATGTCTTAGAAGTACTGAAGTTTATGCATATCCAAAACATTTTCCTCCTGATCTAAAAATATCCACACTTAGTCTCTGACAAAGGACAGGGTATTTTACTTGCATGACTTGCTTAAATTACCTTCAGCTTTTAAAAAAATATTAAACAGCTCCCCTCCAGTTAATGTTAAAAAAATGTTTCAGTGCTGTAACCTTATAAAACATATCTCAACAAACAAACTTCAAGATATATGAATACATTTTTTCATATAAAGGAAATCAGAAACTGAAGTTGCTTGAACACACCAAAAAACAACACAAAACAAAAAATTTAAAGAAACTACATTGGTAAAAGGTAAAAATGCAGAACTTTTAATTAAAAGATCTGTTTTAGATGTGGTTTTCCTCATAAAGAAAATCCCTACATAGTTTTGGGACTTGTGACCTTTTGGGGTTGTTTGATTTTCATAAAAATCAAGCATTTTCATTTATCAAAATCCTTTCCTGAGAAAAATAAGCAATTCCCTGACCAGTTCTTTGAAGCATCTTGGATTATCTACCCATGTTTGTCACATACAAGAAAGGAATAAAAAATATCCCACAGGTGGCTTTTTCCAAACTGACTGAAATATTAGTAGGCAGATGCAAATAATTAATTTATGAGCTGGTATTTATTGTCATTTCAAGGTGATTAGGAATGTGTGTGTGAAGTAATGGAACTTACTAGCCTTAAGAAACTGTTCAGCACACCCAGCCCAAAGCAGAGCCCTCACGTCCAGTGACCCCAAAGACAACTAGCAGAAAAAAGTACCATGAATGGGAGGCATTCTGAAATAGTATTCATATATTAAAATTAAGTTGGAGGAAAACAAATACTGTTTTTTATTCCTATATGACATTAAGAAACAAAGGGGAGTTTTAATATTAAATGCCTTAAGTTGACCCTTTGGTATTAAATGTCAAATAAACTTTCAGTAAGAACTCCCACAAATCCAGTATTATATTTGCAACAGAACTGCTGACAGTCATCAGAGCAATCGTTTACAGTATGCTAGGCTTGCAGACCAGAACTATAGATAACAAAGTAAGCATATTTCCAGCACAACTAAAATCTGTAAAAAGAATTGTTTAGGTAATATCTGAGTTTGTTTTCCTCAGATGCACAATCAGAAAATATTACTTCCTGAGCCAGCTCTTAGAGAACAAGTATTCACCTTTTTCTTCCTCAAAGTTATGCTACTAAGAGGTTATTATTATTAATAACATTTTTTCTAACAAGATTCCAGTTTGCTGGATTGTCACCAGAAGTTGTCTATAAATACCAAGCATTAAACTGGTTTTCATGAGTAATTAAACTAAAAAGTTCACTGAATTATTTTCTTTCCATTAAAAAAGTGACTTTTGTGGTAGTTTAAGGAAGCTGACAGTCTGTTCTTATCCAGCAGGCACAATATGAACAGTAAGCAGAGAGACCAAATGAAGAAATTGTCTATAAGGGTGCCAGCCGGTGGAGGGACTTTTGGTAGTTTGGACATTTGAGCTAACACTTCCAAATTGTTTCCTATCTAGCACTAAATGGCATTATTTGGGTAATAAACTGGAATCCAAACCACGCTTATTGTCCTTTCAGTGTCTTGAGCATTTTTAACGTCCCCCTTCAGATACCTAAAGCAGCCAGTGCTTCCTGTGAGAAGCCACATCAAATATCCATTACTCAAATACCCTTGATTTATCCTTGTGGCAATTCAAAATGGCTGCAGAAGAAAGTCCAGCGCAGAGATACAATGAAGTTGGTTAAAAACAAGGAAGGCAAACGCTGCACAATGCCACACAATCTGCTCTAGAGAGCAGCACCTCTGGGAGGACCTCCATTATGTCATTGTGATGAGCTGAAATAGGAGTATGGTGCTGTCCCAGAGAGATAACACATCAAACAGCAAGAATTAAAATTTGGCACAAAATATATTGGTTTCAACCACTGTGTGCTGAGAGTACTGCCTCCCACTAAACTGCACTCTTCTGAAGAAATGTTTTATGGTTATTTCCCTAACTTTGTTCTTTGTTTTATTTTTTAACTGTTGACACACAGGAAGTTTGCACTATCCACTGCCAGTTTCAAAAGCCATCTAGTTTACATTTTCAGTCTGGCTCTCTATGTGTATCTGCCCGTCCTCCACATCTCTTTGCAATGCCTTGCACAATTTAAACAAAATTTGACAGTGTTGCTGATAAACAAAACAAAACAGGCCACTGGGTAAGGGAAGAAGACCACCAAGAGTGTGATGACTGAGAGAAAGGAGGTCAGGTGATCTCACATGTTAATGGACACCAAGGCAAACACATGGGAAAGTGAGACATTCCTAGTGCTCCAACCATGGGAAAGTCTTAACTGCTGCAAATGTAGTTTAATCACAAGAAACAAATCCAGGGTGCTCCTTTGGAACCAGACCTCAGTTTATCATCACTGGATCATCACTGCACCACTGAGACCATGTAGCAGGGGCTTCCTCATAGACTCTTGATGGGTCTCCTGATGGCTGCGTGAAGCCCAGAGACTACCTGTCAGTAGGACCAGCAGAAAGGGAGCATGCAAGGTTGTGTTATTATACCAGCCTCCTTCTTTCTGTGGTCTCCCCCTCCCTCCTCCTTACACCATTACCTGGGACTCTTTGAGAGGGTCTGCGCTGCCCAAGTCTTAAACCACTTAAGTTCCTTCTTCTCCCAGGTGTGTCATTCCACAGTTGCACTACCACTTTATGTGGATGGATGTACAATATTTTTAAAGTAAATATTCATAATAAATATTAAATATCTCACCAGTCAGACTCCTTGCAGGCAAAGATTTTAGTGCTATTTCATTATTTTGAGTGTTGCTTCACAGATCTCTGCTGTCTGAGCTATTGAGCTCACCAGTCTGTCGAGGTGGCAAATCCCTTAATGAGGTTAATGAGGCGACCCCAGATGGAAAATTGGATGGTCCCACAGAGCAGAGGAACACAGGAGCACCTCCACATCCTCTGAGTATGTGACATGAAAAATCAAAACATCAGATGTGTCCCGTAGTCCCAAAATGAACGCAAGTGCTTTTCTTCATTCTCAGAACCTCCATGGAAGGGAATTACTGCAATTGTCTCAATATAAACAAGCAGTTCCATGGGCAGCAAAGCTAATCAAACCTATTTTACTATGAACTGTGTTTTGTGGTTGCAGTTGCTGATATTTAATAGGATGGCAGGGCTGCTTACATAACCTTTTGCCATTAGGGCATTATACTATTCTTCTCCTGTGTGTACTCTCTGCTGCCTAAAACAGCACAAAACTGCCACAGGTTTTTTTCTTGTGGATGGGCTCTCTCTTCCCTCCTCCTTGGCTTCCTCCTGAAGCTGGTGGGATTATAACTCTGAGATCAGTGCTCTCCTGCTAATCTGCCTGAGCCTGTTGGTCCACCTCAAAAGGTGTTCACAGGGCGGGCAGGCACGATCCCAAAAACCTTCTTGTCTTAAAAAAATGCTGTAAGAAGACAAGATGGAAGCTTGCAGCTTCATTGAGAGGAAGAAGATGCTCTTGTACCCCTTCACGCTGCACTGAGAGAGATGTAAGTCCTACAAAGTTCCCTTCACTAAACTTTCTCCTGGAGAGGAAGGGAGGAAGTAAACGATAAAGGTATGCAGCACCAGAAACATTTTCAGAATTCATTCTGAGAAAACAGCATGACATTGCACTCATAATCCCTGCTGGGAAAACTCACTGTAGATTTTTCTACAGCCACAACGTTGGTGGTTGTGTTTTGTGGCTGCTGAGATAGCAAGGAGCCCGAACTGGCAAACCAGCTCACAGAGTCAAAAACCAAACCACCTTCCACCACCACCACCCTGAAAGCACTAGACTTTTATAGCGGGATTGAATTGTTATTTCTCAAAACTGAACAAGACTTGCAATTTCTGTCATTTGCCTGACTTCTTCTTGCTATCTACAGGCACACATCTTTGCTTGTTCTTAAACAGTTCCTTCCTTGGCTGAAGGGGCAGGAAAAATTTCTTTGTAGTCTACATTATCCTGGTCTTCAAAAGCTTGCTAGTGTGATAAAAATTGAACCCTAAATAGCCATTATTGAATGGATTGGCAGAAAGTGTCTATAGTACAATACAGTAAATTGATATTTACTGTGTGACAGCATGACAGATGCTCCAGAATTGTGGAAAACTCAAAAAGTACTGTATGAACTTTCTGACAGCTGTATGTACAGCTACAGACTTTTTGTCTACAAAGCTGGAAAAACAAGATAAAAATCCACTCTCTTCACAGACTTCAGGCAGTGAGAACTAATTAATGTAAATTCTCTGTACCAAACAAGGGAAAAAAAGTCTTTTGAAGTTTCACATTCTCCCCTTATAAGAAAAAGCGTGGAGTATTTCAACTAGATTCATAGGCCCCTGTTGATAACACCTAGTGGTTTGAGGACAGTCAGTCTTTACTAACAGGAATGACCTCACAACCAAGCAGAGCCAGTTGTGTGCAGTGCTCTGTGGTGTTGGCCTTTGAAGAGCCCTGCTGAAAGGCAGGGGACTAACTATTAAGCTATGGATGCTTAAAAGAATGGGGGGTTACTCCTAAAGGTTTTGTTTGAGAGCTAATGATCTAGTTTATGAGTCCTAACAGGTCAAGAGCAACACTGTTTCTCTAACTTTGGGTTTCTATGAGAAAATAAGAACTCTCAAGGTAGTCAGGGCACATGTCCACAACATGCTGGGAGCAGAGAGCAGAGATGCTGGAGAGAGAGCAGAGCCTACCTAGGTGCAGTGCAAGTGTGTCAGCACTGCAGGATACCTTGTTGGAATATGAAGACGGTGCTGTTTCTCCCTCCCAGAGCTATAATCTGCACATGGACAAGCACACAGGAGGTAATACCAACTCAACTCATTGACAGCTTTGGCATCTCAGTGCCGTATTCCATTGCAATTGTAGAGATGCACCCTCTGAGAACTGCAGACAGGCTCAGATGGGATTGCACAGTGGAGAGAGAACAGTAGGACTATCCAGCCAGGGAGACATCCTCCTTAGGTTGCAGCTGGGACCACTGGGAAGTCAGAGATGCAGATAACTTAGAAACTAAAACATATATCACTACATCCATGAAGGTGAATGGATGATTCCCTCCTCTTCTGCACGATTGCTTTAGTCTTGAAACATGATTAAAATGTAAACTGAACAAAACATGGAACAGAACTGAATTAAAAAGAAAGGCAAGGGTCTCTTTGAAACTCTTCCTCTGAACACACTTTTTCTTTTTAACTGCACCACTCTCTTGTGTAATCCTGGGCAGCCTGGGGAAGCTGCCTTACACAACTTTGAGAACTGATGCATTTCCCTGTGTTGGGGACTTTACCACAAATAATTTCCTCCAAACCAAACTGACCAAAAAACCACTGGTTTTATAATACCCAAACAAACAAAAAACTTGTTGTAATGAACCACCAGCAAGTTAGTCCAGAAACCACAATATTAAAAGATTTATGTTACTATAGTCACTCATACAAGTAGGAGAGATTATTCTGACAGAGAGTAAAGTGGTTAACTAAAATTACAGCTAATAACATCATTCCCTTCACAGGTATTTTTCTGTGAGATGCAACATATACAACTAAACCTGCTACAATAATAGATGCTTTGGTATCTTTACATGACCAGTTCAGCCAAGGTCAGGTTCTGACTGCTTCTGGATCCTACCAGAACTTCTGTGCCCAGTTAATTGAGGGGGGTTTTCTTGTGGATGGCATCTCTTCAGCACAGCAGGCAGAACTGAAGCAGAGGTGCAGAGAGTACAAAGGCGGGGTGGGGGATGATGACACTGTGGGCACTATGGGATGCATTCCCTCTTGCAAAATTAAACAGGATTTTGATCTTCTGGAGCTCCCTCTTGCACCACTGAGATGTGAGACAGGTCACTCCGATCAAACACAAGTCTATCTATGGGAGAACACCACTGGATATATTGTACTCTCACATCAGTACAAACCAGTTACACCATGCAACAAAGGTATCATAGAGCAAAATGTGTCCCACAGACATCCCTCTCTTTTGGGATGAAAGGGATTACTTCCCCACACCACTGTAAATTGTGTGTGCCAAAGTAACTGCAGCACTTGCCTTCAGTTTGTTATAGCCAGGTTTGAAAGAAATGCACTTTCACACTGAACACAAGTCGATTGAAATCTACACTTACAGAAGATGGAGCTGAACAACTTCTCCTGAATTAGCTGCACCTATTCCTTCCACAGTTGTACATACAGTTTTAAGAAGTTTGGATTTTGCCACACCAAAAGTACCATGTGGCAGCGTTCAGTGGAATTTACAGGACCCTCCACTAGGGCTAAGTGGTGTGTAATAGTGCAGGGAATCACTCTCACATGGTCAAATGCTGCTGAAAAACAGTAGCAAGAACATAGTGATCTGTCAGATCTCACTGGAGATCCAGTGAGGACGTAGGTGATCAGGGTTAGCAGAGACCACACTGAAAAAACTAGTGCTGCCTAGAGAAAAACCCCAACAAGGAAGAGCATTTCTATTCCTGCCAACACAAGTTCCAGTGATCTGCAATTTTAAAGGCAGTTTGTACTTTCAATAAAATTGAACCTTGGAACTTTCTGTAGAAAAGGACTACACGTCAACTACAAGTAAGCTTAAAACAGAAAGCACTCATCTAGCCAGAGCAGACAGCCTCACCGAACAATTCCCAAGTCACTTTAATAAGCTGCAGACATAACTAATTGTGTGGAGTAGTGCACAATGAGATTTAAGGTCTTGGAAGTGATGCAAAATCCATCATGACTGCTATGTCCCAGGAGCTAATTACCATCCCATTAGAAAATTTGGCATTCTATTTCCAATATGAGCTGGTACGATGCCCTCTTAGAGCTCATTAAAACTGCCTTACTACAAATCTTCCTGTGTGTATTAAGAGTGATTAAGTCATCTCAAGTCACCTGAATGGGTGAATTTGAGAGGTTACCATTTATGCTGGGAGGCTTAATGAGTTTTCTACACCACTGTCTCGTCTCTCCCTTGTGTATTAACACATCAGCACAGGACAAAGAAGCCCAGTAACAGATGCACTAATGCTGCGTAATGACAGAATGTGCTTTTCCATCCCTGCTCTAGATTCCATCTCCAATACTGCCAAGGACTGTGTTAGCTACTCAGCCTCTGTGTAAAACCAGCACACGTTCAAACAATTACCCCTCAACCTGTGCCCTTGTCCTTTTTGAAGCTTGCTTTCTCAAGACACAGCTCCCACTGTATAAGTGGGATCTACATCTTTTTGCTCCCAAAACATGCTGCCTAAATCTGTCCCTCCATCTCACAGGACAAAATATACAGAAGAGAGTTCTTCCAATTCTACAGGAATAAAAGGCAGGAATAGAAGAGGGTGTTCTGCCATCCCGTCAGAACACAGTGAGCCAAACTTTCTGCTCAGTTTCACTGCAGAGGCCACATTCTGTCTCTTGGTTTTTGCTTTAGTGAGGCTGTAAAGCGCATATGCTATTACCAGCCATAAAAGAAGAAAGCAATTTTTTATCTGACTCTGTGCGAAAGGAAGAAAAATTACATGAACACAAGTGTTTAAGTGTTTTTATAGACCAGAACTCCTGAAGACTTACCCCAGCAAAAGATTAAGGAGCAACAAGGCTGAAAAGGAAATCTGCCACCAAAAATAGTTTGTGTGGCTGTTTTCAGAGTGTATCACTGCAATGGCTGAGAAGTCAAAGAAACCAACTTTTTACATACTACAATTCTTACAGGGTTCCACATACATCCCATGTGCCGTAAAGTGTAATTATGGAATCAATGATAATTCATGGCTTTGTTCATTTCTTAGCACAGGAAGTTCCCTGCGCTTGTACCCTTTCCCTTGCCTTGCTCCTGCTGTTGGCTGGGAGATACAGTGCAGAGGCAAATGAACACAAGAAGCATCAAAGAAATAAGAAGTCAGAGTTCAGTGGCTCCTACAAGATAATCAGTGCATAACGCTTGCTAGAGACTAAGATGAGAGGGTAAAAAAAACCCTAAAAATGTATTTCTGAACTGTGAAGTATTTCAGGTAAAGCTACTTTGTGGAGACTGAAAACCATTTAGAAAAACATCCTCCCGTGGGTTTCATTCATGTGTTTGGGTTCAGAATCTTACTGAGAATCCTTTATGATAAGTCCATACCTACAACAAACAGTAAGCTACATATAAAACTTGAGCTACAAAACAAAAGATTGCACTTTCCAGTAAGGAAAACAGAGCAATCCCATAAGGTTTCACAGTGCAAGGGGTAAAAGACTGCTTACATGAAGTGACATTGAGCTTGTGCGCTATTTTTAACCTCTTTAATTGTTTAACTATGCACAATACTTGGGGATTATCCTGACAAAACAGCAAAAGCCTCAGTAACACCTACAGAGTTTCTTTTTAATTTTCCTTAATGTCCATAAATCTAAACTAAATAATGCACATTGTTCACCACTCTGTGATCTGTGCTGGATTCAGTCTAATTTATATGTCACTGTGAATTACTGAAATGCCGTAACTCTCATTTTCTGAGTATGATAAAGATAAAACACAACATGTAATTTTCTGACTCATTCTGAAAAATCAATTAATCTTCTTAAATACTTTGGAGAAAAAGTGATGGAGGAAAGCGAATGTACGTAGAATGTATGTCATAATGAGGTTATTCAAGTATTAATGCCACCATTATGAAAAAATATGTTCAAAATACATTTTCTAATGCATACATCTGCATGAAGGTGGACATGCAGCTGTGAAACTTGACAGGCTAAAGACACTGTTACAAGGTTTAAAAAATCTCTATAAATTCAGGGAAATAATCAAGAATTGGCATTGCTGGCTCAGTTCTCACCAGACTCTGCACACTGAATGTCTCAAATGAAAAAAATAAAACTCTTCATTAGAAAATCAACTTTCCTAATAGTGACCAGGTTAACCAAAAAAGGTTTAAAGGAACTGCTTATCTCAAGAGGAAGAAGGAACTGAATTTAATGCCTCTTCAGTGAGGAGAGACAAATGGAAGAGTGGCCTATGGACAGGCCTATGGGCCTTGCATGCAGTTTGTTCATTGTTTTGAGGATTGGTACCTACATTGTTAGCACTAGGAAGTGGGGTAGATATAAGAGGATGCAAAACCTAGAGGCTGAGGATTGTTAAGAATGTGATGCACAGAGTGCACTGAAGTAGCTTCCATTTTATTTCACTTGATTGTATATGACAATTTGTGTTCTTTCCCTTAAACGTTAATTTTCCACTTCAGCTAAACCCTCCAGCATTCTGAACTGTAATACTCGTGAGAAGATGATTATACTCAGCAAATGATGAAAGTTTTCTCCTACTGACAAGATAATCCTCATCAAATCAAACTGTCCTTATAGATTCCACAAGGCATCTTAGCTGTCACATTTAAGTGAGACTTCTTAAGGGGAACAGAAACCTTTCAGTCTACTAACACTTCCATCATAGCAAAGCAATTTGAACCACAGGCAGCAAACAAGAGTTAAATTAATTTAGGAATTTACTTAAATTCGTAAAGAATATTTTTTTTTAAACTGTAAACAGACATCTGTTTTGATACTGACAACCATTCATTAGCCCTGGTGGTTGCCAACACAGTGCAGCAGATGTTATTTTCTTGTTGTATATTTTCATAAGATGCGGTCATTGTTTAAGCTACATTCCAGCAAAGACTCAGAATTAAATGGACCTAGTTAAATTAAAAGTGGAATGTTATTCCCCAATGTGAATTAATTACAATGACACACTGAAGTGAGAAGAAATAATTCATGTTCTGCAAATAGCTGCAAAATGGTTACAACGTTAACATTTCGCTGATCTTTATGCACAAGTGGCAATAAGAGTATACTGGAAATGCCTGTTATTGTGTCTCTGAGCAAAATAATGCTCTTTTGCTCAGAGACACAGTCAGGTATTTAAATTCTGGATTTTTGCCCAAGCCAATGTGGGAAAGGACAAAATAATTTGAATAAACAGGAAATCTCTGCATTTTCTCAGTCTCTCTAAACTGAAATGCAGCCTAGCGTGTTAAAGAAACCTCCCAAAGTTCAGTCAGCTTACTTCACGTCTCTTCTGATACAAAAAATGGTGAGATGTAATGAAGAAAGTTGTTCTCACACTATTTCAGTTTAACAGCAAAGGAGGGTAAACCTATGTAAGATCTTCCTAGATCTGAGTGGTTCAGATAGCAATCTGAAGTGCTGGATGTTCATTTGGACTGAGTTTTAAATCCCTGAAGATTCATCCATCACCAGCTCAGAGTCTGCAGGAGCAAGAACACAAGTTACCACCTTTTTTTTTTTTTTTTTTAATCTTTCTTTTTTCCCCAACTTTACTACTTGTGAAAGGTCTGAAATTGCTGTAACTGGAGACTAGGCTGGATAAAAAGATGTTCTCTTTTATCACTAGAAAAACTGCCCTACCTTGTCCTCTCAACAAAACTGAAAGTCTGAAACTTAAAACCAGCTGGCAGATTCTGACTACTAACATGTCTTTCATCATTGGGCATTTAATACAAAATGAATGGCCCAGTTTGAAACTCCCTGTTCAGCATTCAAGGAACACAGAATACTTAGAGAATTCTACAGCTAAGGAGAAGACAAAGCTTGTAGGTCAATGTAACTTCTTTTATTTGACTGTCAGGTATAGCTTTTCGAAAAACTTGACTAAGCTTTTGGACATGCAATCCCTTCTTGGGGTATGAAAGACATAATAGAAGCAGCCTACTTAAGAACTATGTAACAGAGAAAACTGAGAACCATTACAATTGCAACAAAACACCACAAGACCATTGAAGACACTAAATTCTGCTATTTGAAATGGAGACTACACAAGGTAAAGGCAGCAGCCAAGTTAAACATGACATCTCTTTCCTAAGAGATCACAGAGATGCTGCTATTAGCCCTACAGTTAGAGCACATGACTAAAAGTCATTTCATGCCCTGGCTGTGCAACTATGCTATTCTTTTACTATCTGTAAAACTGTGGTATCAACTTTCTACCTGTTTCACTGAGCAGGCTCTCACCAATTACATTAATCTGTGTAGATCGCATACAGGACTTCAAAGGAAAGAACTATAAAGTACAAAGGATCGTATTATGAATAACACTTGGAAGAAAAGCAGAAAGAACATGCAGTGTTATGCCCAAAATATCCACAATTATCCAACCATCAGGTTTTGCCTCTAGCTGGAGTTCTGAACAAAACTTTGGAAGAAAACAGTGGAAGCAGAAATCATGGATGACATATCAGGAATAGACCTGAAGACCACTTCATTTATTGAAATCAATGGGTCTTGCTGAAACTAGATCTGTGACAGTGCAGATGAGAAGGGGAGAGAGCACACTTCTGGTCTACAGAGCCCCTTCCCTCCCATGGTCAGCAAGCATATCAGGCTATTCGGAGGATGCAGGGGCTCAGACTTTCAAGGACAGGGGCAACAGCAAGCCTGCTCTCTCTCGCACTCATGGATGTAACAGCATTCACCCAGAGTTTCCAGCCCTTGAGGCAGGCAGCTTGAGTCCGAGGTGAAGCCCATCTTTTGTTTTGATTCCAGTAGCCAAGAAGGAATGAATTTCCAGCAGCTTTAGTTATGAGGCAGGAAGCAAGAAAAACCCAGCAATAAAAATAAAAAAAAAATAAAATGTAGAAGAGGGCAAAGGAAGGAGTCAAAAGACAACGTAACAAGTTAATAGAAGAACAATATGCAGGATACATATATGTATGTGTGCGTGCCTGTGCGATACTAGTACTTGCCGTAAGACTTGGACGTATGCCAGAATTTAGCTTTCTGTTGATCATGATAATTTGAGATATCGGTGACTGGTATTCTCAGACAACAGTTAATATCATTGTTCACTAGGCATGACGCCTAAATACCATTCCAGCCCTTGAGGAATTATATGCCAAACTTAGGTAGTACTTTAAATAGTGGTATATTCTTTGCATGTGGCTTTGATTGATACAGGTTTTATAACAGCTAATAGCTCCTACTGGAAAGGCTCTGGGATCAGCTTGTGCTGAGTAATGGTTAGCTGTGGGAGTCAGGATTCTCAGCTTATTCTCTTTAAATAAAACCCCAAAACATTATGGACAAAGAAGAGCAGAAAAAGCACAGAACAACTTAGAACTACCAGCAAGGAAAGAGTGTCAGAAGTGTATTAAAGACCCTCCAAGAAGCACTCAGGTTTTTATAACAGTCTTGATATTGATCTTACACTTACAAAGCATCTTTTATCCAGAAGGATTCATTTATGGGCTATATGCATACCATGGGAATAACTGTCCTCCCTTCTGCCAACTTACAGAGTGAAATGGTGTTTATGCCTCTGGAGGAAAATGTTGTGCTATGTGAATTGCTACATCACAACTAAAATGGATTAGGACAGGCAGTGCCAAATGCTACAACAGTCAAATACAAAACATAGTAGGGAATTTGAAAGAAACAGAACATGAATAATCAAACCACATTCTGGTCAGGACACTGAGATTAACAGTATCTAAAATGTATCATGGTATTAGTCATCAAACTTTTGCTTTGAAATCTCCATTGGACCTTTTGGCTTTCACTTTGATTGTCTCAATGTATATTCGTACAGGCTGCTCTCTAAAACATTAGCAACCAGCCAGCTGAGGCTGCCAGAACTGTTTCCAAAACTTTAAATAGTTATGTTGCATGTAATATATGGTAATTACTGGCTTTTTAATTGTACCCAATGTAAAACAAGAAGGATCTTGAATTAAATAACATCAACAAAAAGCATTTATAGAGTAACATTTATATATTAAATGCATTATGATAATTCTCACTAGGTCCAGCTACCCTCCTTAAAGCAATTTGTTTCTGACTTGATCCCATCATCCTTGTTTTTTTCCCCATAAAGGTGGAAAAGAAGAGGGCTGCCCATAGAGGTAACGGGACCAAACTCAAGACTCCTGCAACAGAAGAAAGGTAACATGGAAGTCATATTGACTGCAACATTGTAATTGAGACTGGAGTAAATCTGCACTTGTCAGGGTGCAGTGAGGCTTTGCAGGAATGGATATGGGCTGAGGCCAGGGCGCTGGCAGTGCCTAAAGCAGTGAACTCCTCACTTTGTCACCAAGCAACCACCTTCATGGTAGGATAAGGAGAAAGGCAAAAAGCCTAAACACCGCCTGAGCTCCTTTAACTCAGTTCCGCTTTTACTCAGCAAGAGGAAAGCAAAGCCACAACAAAGCTTTTCTGGCCTTGGGTCCAAGCAACCCAGGGCTATAATCCTTCCATCCAACCAATCTACAAAGGCTGTGCCCTCAGGTTAGGAACTCACAACAAAAGCACAGAAAGAACCATTTTTGCTTATTCTTTCAGCACAAGACTAGTCTACAGCACAATCCAGGCAAATAATATAACAATTGATTATTGTTATATTATACAACATATATATTGTATAAATGTATATGTATACATATACATAAATGTAAATGTATATGTGTAAATACAACATATGTATTGTATAAATGATATATATATAAAATTTAAGAGCGTGAGTCAGGAGAGTTATGACTGAGGGAAAAGAGAGCATCTCCCCGAGCCTTAATTGTCCCCCCAACTCCCATGTTTTCTTCCTTTCATAGTTTCCCTAACTAAAAAAGGACTTCTGTCATGTCATCTCCCATTAGCTTAACAGGTCAGAGCAGTCAGCTCTCCTTTTGACACTAGGCTGCTCAGGTGATCTTCAGATGTTACTTTCCAAAACGTACTTTCCAACAATTAAACTTAATTCCAGGTTAACGCAGATTTAGATTTTTCCCCCTATAGAACAGGAATAATACTAAATGGGGAAAGTTTCCTAGTGCAAAAGTAGGTATTTCAAATGAAATTGGAATGAAGGAGCATTCCCCTAGGAACAGGACATGGTATTACTGGTCCATGGACCTATTATGACAATTAATGGTAGTAAGATTGAAGACAAACCTACGTGCTTGCAGGATGATGGCCAATCTGACACAAGATTATACGGCAGGGATCCATCCTTTATTAAATTTTAAATGTTAAGTGTATTGCCTTGCTATGATACTTCTACCCACTTGGTGTTGATCCATTTGCTTCGGTCATGAAGGATTTTTACTTGAAAAACACCTGAACTACAAATGGATCCAAGTATCAGTCATGCAGCCAAAGCACATATTACATACAAGTAAATAACAAGCTTTTCTTCTGGGAAGAAAACAAATCCTCAATTCCTGGCAAGGAGGCAAACCACTGTTCCTAGCAACCAGGACTTCAGAACAGCAATCTAAACTGATGAATCAGAATTTGTAATGACAGAAACAGAATTATACGCAGCCCTCTACAAGGGTTTATAGGAGAAATTAAACATAACTACATTACCAGTAACTTGACAAATGCAGCTAAGCTAGAAAACACATGACAAAAAATAGTAACTAAAGCAAATGGTAACCATAAAGATGGTTTTATAATTTAAAAATTGAATTTCATCCATCTGATTGCTCAAATTACATTTTTTTTTTCACAGTAGTATTGAGCTGAATTGGCTATTCAGCAATTTCAATACCATTAACTGCTAATGCTGAAACAGAGTTTTGTTTTTCACATCAGGCAAGAAATGATTGACAGCCATGCCAGAGTTTGCATAGATTTTAGCACAGGAGAGACTGTTTGTTTACTCTCTGTGACTTTCCTCATTGTGGCTGGGCAAAACCACAGGTGGCACTAAAAGAAATTTATTTAGCATGCAGAATTTCTTTCCTTTGTAGAAAAAGAAGGAATAAAAAAGTATCTACCAGTTACTGAATTTTCTTGGGAAAATGTGTTTGTTCTTATAACAACAGCAGGGGTACAGGATTTCCCTTAAACTAACAACTAAGGTGAGGGGGAAGATATAACAAGAGAAATGTACAGGCTTTTCTTTGATATTGACATAAATGTAAGCACACAGAGTGTCAAATTAGTAGAACAGCATCCTGTTTCTTTAATTAAACAGACAAAGACATAACAAGAAAGGTTGAAAAGCAAAGCTAGAAAAATCTGAACAGGAAGCAAAAAGCAAATTGTAAATGAAGGTAATTAACTACCGGAATATTTTATTGAAATGTGTTGGAAGATTCCTCAGCATCCCACTTGGACAGCTTTCTAAAAGATAAACCCTCAAACAACCAGAATGTATTAGGCTTTACACAGAAAAAGTGGGTAATATTTCATGGCATCTGTTATAACTCAGATAATAACTAGATGTACGTAATGGTCTCTGCTGACCCTGAATGATCAAAAGCTTTAACCTGAACAGAATATACAAAAGAAAAAGAAAACAATTTATGGATCCTTCTGCCAACTTCATTTATAATTATTAATATCTTACTGGATAATAAAATCTAACTGAAATCATTTCAAGGTATCACTAGTGTGAGTAAGGCTGGAAAAATCAGAAACTCTCTGGTTTAGGGAAATTTGATTTTGTAGTTATGCTGTTTCTCCATTTCTTGAGACTTAATAACTTTTGAAATTAATAACTAATTTAAAAACCAAATGAGAAAGTGCCTGAGAAAGTCTGGAAACTTACTGTAAGATTGTGGTGTCTGGTCCTGGCAAGAAACCAGTTATGTTTTATGGATCTCCTGGATTTTGTTGTAACACATGGAAACAGATAATCTGAATGAAAAAGTCCATTTGGGTTTCCAAAAGTCTTTGAAAAGGCCATTCACGTAAGGTTTTTGAAGAGCCAAACTGCCATGGAATAATCTCATTGTGGATAAATAATAAAATACAAGAAAGAAAATGTAAAGTAAATGGACTTTTTCCCAATGATGAAGTTTATCACCAGATGTCCATCTGGATCTACACGAGGTGCTACTTTATTCAACTTCATCACAAATTATATAGAGAAGAGTGGACAATAAAGTGCAAGGCTTGCTGCTAATGCTAAATCATTCAAGATAGGAAAAAACAGAAGCTGAACGGCAAGAGTTACAGAAGTATTTCAGGATACAGAATGGCTAGCAATAAAATGACAGATGTGGGGGGAAACACTGCAATTCATTGTAAATATGCAGAGTCCCAGCAAACCAGTCATAGTATAGTTTTGCAACCAAAACTGAATGGCAGAGAGTGAAGAATTGCACTATCTGCAGATCCAGCCAGTGGGGCAGGACATTGGATCCTTTTGCCCATTTGTGAAAGATTGAAGTCATTTCACCTAGCAAGAGGTGGGAGAGGCTATATTGCCTCTTTAAATGCTTTATGAGGGCAGAAAAAAAGCTTGTCTGCTCGCCTCATCTGTTCAGTTGTGATTAAAGGCTTGTCTCGACGCACACAAAGAAGCACAGAGGCACAGTGGCAGGCAAGTCAGCTCCTGGAGAGACTGTGAAATCTGTGGGTCAGCTGAGAGACCTGTTTGCATTTACGTATCTGTGCACAAGGCAACTGAAGACAAGAGGATCCAGGGCTAGCTACTGGACAGACCGAATGTCTATGGCCAGTTCCTGGAGGAGCCATGGTGTGCCTGTCTGAGTGTCTGTTTGTGCCTATGTGTGTGTGTGTGTGTACACAAGAGGGTTTGAGTAACAGCAACTGGAGTGAGGCTGCAAGACTCAGGGGCTTGTACATCCAGCTCCAGCAATTGGGGAGAGTAGGAAACTCAGGAGCCAGCTACTGGATGGACTGAGTGTCTAAAGCCAGCTTCTAGACGGAACCTTATTGTGTGTATACATATATGCATAGTTTCTATTTAAAGGGCTTTCACCCTGATCACCTAAAGAGGTGAATAGGATGAACCCATTGCTACTGTTTATGCTGTGTTTTCTGTTGGCGTTGATCTACATGGACAATCATGTGTGTATATATATATGTGCACTGTATGTGGGTATGTGTCTGTCGGGAATACATGCTTAGTCTCACTTCTGGTTGAATGGGGGAACAGGAGCAGCCTTTCCTCCCTCAAGCTATCAGATCCAGCAACAGCCTACATGATCACCCCATATTTGCCCTCTTCTGTGTGGATCATAGAATCACAGAATCATAGAATAGTTAGGGTTGGAAAGGACCTTGAGATCATCTAGTTCCAACCCCCATGCTATGGGCAGAGAGACATGAAGATCTTCCTGGAACATCTTTAGACTTCTCCACCAGTATACTGCAGGGCTTACCCCTGCATCCTTTATGCTACAAGCTGTTAATCATAAAAGGGAGCATATCTGAGGAAAAAAAAGTCTGAAAGTTACATTCTTCTAACTACATGTATATCTACAGTTTATCAGACTGGCTTAGCTTTTGTTTGTATTCTCTTCACTATTCACACCTGTTAACTTTGGGTATTTCTTTTTTTTACTGCATTTGAGAAGATTAGGCCCCAGTGGGAGATAATTTGCTTCACTGCCCTGGGATTTCTGTATTCCCTTCATCCTATGGTTTCTCTGATTGAACTGTCTTACAGGAATTACTGCCTGGTGCCCTTGTTCCAGTATAGCAGCTTGTACCAAGCACTTTGCCAACTGTCACTCAAAGTAGTATAGAAATTCACTTACGTTCCTGTCTATGTAAACCAACAATCACAAGAATGACATTTTCTTGACAAAATTGTTACACATTCAAAACAGCACTTGAAAAAAATTAGAAATACGAAAATTTTTTCCCTATTGTAATGAAGTTCTTCCTGAATTACAGATTGTTCCACTGACATCTAATGCACAGCAGAATTCAGCTGAAATTTGAAACTTGCAGGTAAGTATGTCAAAATAACAGATTAACATTTTTATCATCCCATAACAAACCAAGCTGGATTTTTTTTCCAGAGTGAATGCTTCTTGCTATTTCTACTAAAAATATAAAGGTACCATACAAAATGTTATGCGGTTTCAAGAACACAGTTTTCTTTTTGAAGAAGTAGGAGGTGGGAGATTACTGAAAAGAGCAAATAAGCAAGCTATTTCATCAAGAATGGCAACTATGAAACCTGGTTTCCTATGGCCTTATGCTATTGGTTGAGCTCTATGTGGCTTCTCTCCTACCTAATAAGGATCCTGTTTATGCTGCATAATTCCCTTCAGACCATTAGAAGGGTATTCCTCTTATATCCAGACATGTGTGTTCAAAAAAATGTATAGCAACTTATTAGATTTTTTACTTTTTCCTCTCTCCAAATTGGCTGCAATTGCCCCAGAGGTCTATGCTGGGAGAGACAGAGAACTACATTCTTTGAAGGTTGGTTGGTCCCTGTTTACAATAGTAAATTCAATTTCACAAATATTCCCCAACTTCCATATAGAGGGTATCTGTAACATTTGATACAATTTATTTCTTGTGTCTCTATTTTCAGGAAATACTTCAGGAATTTCTTCTGGTCTGGGAACATAACAACTGATGGAGCATAAAGGATTTCTACTGCATGAATCACACACAAAAGATCCATAGGTAAGTCACTGACAGAGGGAGTACCACAGTTTTTATGTAGAGGAAGCCCTGCATGCAGCTAATGGCTTATCTCTCTGGGAAGTTTAAGATTACCAACTGGCAGGCTATAGATGCTCAGTGCTTATTCTTAGACACCTGCTGATGACATGATTACTCCACAGCCAAAACAAAGTCACGTTAGAAATACCATCCGTGTTATCAGTAGATGGCCAGTGGTATACAGTTAGCCCTACTATCTGTGAGGAGGAGCATTCTCTGCAAGTGAAAACAAGGACAAAGTAACAAAATCTCTAAAATTAAACCTCTTCAAAAAATGAAATGTACTTCCCTATCCTAATGCAACAGAATGCTGTGCAAACTTGAGGCACCAGGAATCAAAAAGACAAGTTCAGCTGGGGAGCAAGAAAAGGGTTTCAACCTAACTATTCCCTCTCCCATGTGAGGAAAAAAAAACCCAAACAACAAACCAAACCAAACGAAAAACCCCAAAGCCAAACAAAATCAACAACAACAAAAAAAACCCAAACCTCTTAACAGCAAATGCCTCTCCCCACCAAAAAAATCCCCAAAAAACTACCCCCCCACCTCCCATCAAAAAAACAAAACCAAAAAGAAACAACAAAATAAACCTAACACCAGATAAACCAAGAGCTAAAACTGTAGCAATATACTGAGCCTTCCTTGAGGCAGAATGCTGAAATGTAAACTACTGCCCAGTTGAGGGCACAGGTCGAAGATGGTAGATTACACTCTCATTCCTTCCAGCTTCTACTCTAGGGAATACCATAAACATCATAAATGATCTCTTTTCTTAGCCACTGGTCTGGAAACTTGCAGTTAATTAATTTTACCCCATTCAACACAAAGGTCTAGGACTCTATCCAAGTCTTTTTTTAGTGAGCATCCAGCAATACAGGCTTCTCCAGGCTTAACTAACAGTTTGAAACAATGATTGTGAGCTTCTTCCAAAGTCTCCACAGGTCACCCAGAATCAAAACCTGCCCCTGGTATTCCAGAAGAGGTCTTTTCCAAGCACCAGACTTTTGTAAATACTTTGTGCATGGCCTTGCCCAACTATACAGTTTAATTCAGCATCAGTTGAATTTAACTGACTCTCGCCTACCAAAACCAGAGTCTAGGTACTTGGACAGGAAAATATTTTGAGCTGGAAACCTTTTAGGAATAAATGACCTCCCATTAAGTCACCCATATTGCAAGAGGAAAAGCTGGGGTTTTCTCTCCTCACCCTAAAAGAAGTAAAACCTGTGTTGTCTATTTTTTCTTTTTCAGAGCTATCTACACTGCCAGTGTATGTGCTGTTTCTACTTATTTCAGCTAACTATCTCCAGCCAAGAATGTAAAAATCTCATCACCAAGAGAGCACACAGGCTAACTCTAAAGACTCCAAACTCAGGCTAACTATGGTTACAGCACATAGCTACACAGAAGACAACTTGCACACTGCAGCTTATGCTTCTTGAACAACCTGCACATTCTATGTGGTCACTAGATTATAAAATAAATATATCAAAGGGAACAAACATGAATAGGAAATCTTTGACAAAATATCATAAAACTTCCAATTCATTTAGGAAACATAAGGTCCTCTTAACAGCAAAACTCTGTAAAACACAACTGGCATAACTATTTCCTGGTTTCAGTGCATTTAAACAACTTCAACCTAGGCAGAACATCCAGAAGGAGAGAACATTTTATGGTACAAGTTACAATGGAAATCAAAGTGGAATGCTAATTTAAACCCTGATGCTGCAACTACTTTACTCACACTTTTGTTTGCAAGACCAAGGTCTTTGCCACGTAAAGAAATAAGTATCAGAGTCCTGTATCTGGAAACAGGATGAAATGGTTCTTAGAATATAGTACCAAAAATCAAGGGCTCTGTCAAACAGTAGTGATAGCCCTAAAATTCTCCACCTGTGCTTCTGAAAATGAAAGGTTAATTTACAATATCTACTAAAACTCTATGTCAAGCAAAACAACATTGTCTGAATTTCTTCATGTGGCCTGCCTGGGCGACCAGCCAATAGTTTAACATTATATAAAAAAACCTACCTGTAAAATCAATTACGGTAAGCTCTGCGCAGGAAGCTCAGGGTAAAGGTGAAGTAGACAGTTAGAAAGTGTTGTTCTTGTGTTAGTAGCCTTTTGTCAGTAGTAAATAATGCAGTTCTTTTCTGTGGTTCTTTCTTTGCATTAAAGATGCCTGACAAAGATCTGCAGGAAGCCGTAAGTTAACATCACAATTTCATCTCTCCTGAAAAAAACATGAAACAAAGTAATGGAACGTAAACTAGGAAAATGTAGTTTTCATTTTAGATGACATGGGAAGCTGTCTTTGTTACCTCTCTGCCTTCCTGCCCCCCAAGAGGCATGCCAGACTTGTCAAATTTTTTTCATTAAATATTTAAGCACGAAACATGTTCCATACTACTCATGTGAAATGAGGAATAAAAGTCGTTATGTAAGAGAAAGATAAATTAATTAAATCCAGTCATTGGTGAAAGCAGAGAACAGGCAAACAAGAATTCAGAATGATGATATCCCCTCTGAATTGACCTCTGGCCAGATACAGTGAAGTAGTTAGGCCAAAGAAAGGTACAGATGTTGTAAACTATGATACAAACAATCCCTGGTCTGCTCGGAAGCAACACTTAAATTTTGCTTCTGATGACATCCCAACTTTTATATAAAACAGAAGTGTATGGATCATTTAATATGTGACTGTACAATACTGCAGAGGGCAGAAACTAGGTCTTCCCTCCTCTACATTAACATCTTAACTGTGCTCTCTGTGGCCCAATCAGCTTGAATTTGTGGCTGTACCACGTCTCAGCCTTAATAGGAAAATCCTGTGAATTTGATTATTTCCAACCCTTACTATTCTATGATTCTATAATACTCTCCTGGCAAATGGCAATATGAATTTCAACTCCCTTGAGGCTGCAGTTGAAGAGGATGTATATTTCCTACTACCTGACTAAATGTTTGCCTATTACATAAAGCAGAAGCGCTTCACCTGCATCTGTAGAGCAGCTGTAGAAGGTTCTGGTTTATCTATCCCAGCTAAAGAGAAATACTCCTACCATCCTGAAACATGGCACCAGATTTAGGGGTAGGTAGGGAGTGTTTCTAAGCATCCTCCTTACGTTTCCTACTGGCAAGCTTCCTTACCCTCTGTATTGTCTTGGGATCTTAGGTATCAGCTCTGGTTCTGCAGGCCATCCAGGGGATCAAATGTGTAATTTATTAACCCTACCTCATAAAATCTCTTTGTTGCAATTTCTCCTTCTGAAAGTGGTGATGATAATTTCTACCTCATGCGAGTTTTGACCCTTAACTGGAGCGTAACTGGAGACTGAGAGACTTTTGCTTTCCTCAGAAGACAGCAGCATAATGCTACGCTTATTATGCAGTGAAATAGCTGGTTGTATCCTTCACACTTTTAGGTGACCCACTGTTCTACATAGACATTGATTCTAGCTGCCCTGAAAGTATTGTATATTTAAAGACGCTCAATCACTAAATAGAGGGTTGCTCTTCATCCTGCTAGGAATATAAAACAATGCAAGGAAGAGTGGCTATATGTGATATATGCATCAAAAATATTTTGTTCAATTTATGGAAATACCTGTCTACTGTGATGTACACTCTACCTCCTGATCTATGGATTTCGTCTGGCTGACAAGGATACTGACTTTGTGAAAATTATTAACGACCTATAAATCCTTGGGAAATACTGAAAATGAAAGCCAGACAAGGATATGCTGAACCTGAAGAGATTCATTCAGGCTGAAGCAAGCAACAACCAGGATGTACCCCTTCCACACCTCAGTATTTTTGGGTAAACATTTTGGTGCTTATGGCCAGGCAGGAATCAGAACATCTCAGTGGTAGGACATCACCTCACCCAGACTTCCACCTGTGCACTGCAGCCTTCCGCACAGAAATCCTTTTCCCTGCTTTTTTACAGCTCCCCATCACCCAAGCCTAAACAAGTAAGAAGGCCACATGCATATGATGTTTTGGGATGCAGACAGATGTCTGTCAGTGTCTTTGTTAAACCTGCCAAGCCTTCTCATTTGTGACCCAATTCACTCAGCTTCATAACAGCCCCCTAGTTGCATATTAACCCCCGAGTTACATTTGCTGTCTGCACTGAGGTATCAGACAACCCGTTCATCTTTTAATTGACTGGTTTGCTGCATCCTGGAGCACATTGTTTACTGCTCTCTAGGGAGAGCTTTCTTAACATGCTGAGAAATTTAACAGGTCAAGCTGACACAATAAGGAAAATGCTGATCCACATTTAGTAAACTAATTGTTTTTTTTTCCTTCTTCCCTGACCTTAAATAATGTGTCTCCTGGGAAACACCACAGCAAGGGCCTATCCCTGGGCTGCGCCTGTGAGGCTGCCACAAGCCGAGAAGGGCTCTTAGCATCGACCGCCCGAGCTCTGTGGCCACGGCGGCTCCAGCCCTCCGGGCGGGATGACCCCGGTCCGCAGGCACACACCGCCTGCCCGGGGTTCTCCACGGGGGAGGCCAGGGTCTCCTCAGCAGCTGCCCGGGTTCTGTGCGCAAACGCCCGCCTGGGCGCTGTAACCGCCCGATCCCCGTTCGGGACCGGCCGATGGACGTCGCGCATCGGCCGCTGCAACCCAGGGCCACAAGAGCCGCCGTATCAGGCGCCGCCTGATACATACAGTGACCCGCGGCGGGAACCTCCCAAGGCGCCGACGGGGTGGGGAAGGGAATGTGTACTGGTGGCCGAGATCTGTGCCGCTTAACTACGGTCGCCCCAAACCGCCGCAGTCGACCCTGCCCCACTGCCAAAGAGCCGCGGCGGCAGTGCGGGCCCGAGCCGGGCGTGGGGCGGAGCGAGGGGCGGAGCGAGGGGCGGTGCAGCGCGGCACTCCCGCCAGCCGGGCCTCGTCGGGCGGGGAGAGGGTGGAGCGTGTTCTGCGGCCTCCGCCATGTCCAAGCACGTTTTTCTTACGGGACCCCCAGGTAACGGGGGCAGGAGGAATTTGGGGAGCGGGCGGGGGAGGTGTCGCCGCCGCAGGGGCTGCCCGGGGGCCTTGCTCGGCTCGGCTCGGCTCGGCTCGGCTCGGCTCGGCTTGGCTTGGCTTGGTTTGGTTTAGTCCGGCCTGTACTGCCTCTGGCGGGGCTGCGAGGCGCTTATAGCCAGGGGAAGGCACCTGCTGGCGGGCCTAGTGCCGGCCCAGGGTGTGATGGAGCCGCTCCTGGTGCAGCCGGGCCCAGCAGCTGCTTGCGAGGCAACTCCGGCTGTCGGCGTGCGGGCCTGTAGCTGCTCCACTCCCCGGGTGTTGCCTGGTGAGGTCCGAGCTGCCGCATTCCGTAATTTGTTCGCAATGAAAGTCCATTGTAGCTCTGCATCCGATCCCATGTCATGGAGGTTTCCAGATGCTTTTGCTTTGTGTCTGGCTCAGCAGTTCGATGTTAGGGGGAAAAAACCCTCCTGGACAGCTAACTTGCTTCGTTTAAACTGCAGCCATCACACGTTTCTGAGCACTCACCTTTTCTGGAACTTAATTGTAGGGGTTTAGCACTTCCACTCTAAGTAATGCTCAGTTATAGATAATAATTGGTATCCCAGATGGGCAGGCCTTGATTGATGTGGTGGAGTAGTTTATCGTAGTAGGGAAATCTGATTATTGTGGAGGTAGGGTGGGATATAGTATGAGGGTTGAACTAAATGGTTGATTAAGAAATAAACCAGTTATTATAATTGCAAAGCTTTCTTTTGTGTCCGGAAGTAAAGCAGTGGGCCTAATTCTCCTTTTGCTAATACCTGTCTTGTCTGGAATTAACTTAAAATTAATTGCGCTGCTAGGCTGAGATAGCAATACATTCCAACCCCTTCATTCTGTCTTTCCATCCGCTTGAATGTAGGCAGCCCTCTAGGAAATGCAGAGCTTAAGTCTACTCAGGCCTCGTCTCTGTTCATTTAACTGAAATGGAGTGTACTGTTTTGATTAGCTAAGTGTATAATTTTAAGCTTTCTTAAACTTAGTTTGAATCATTTTAGCTCTCTTTGGCAATTTATTGAATGAACAAAAGTAGAGATAGCAAATCTACTTAGCTAGATTAGTATGAATTTGCTTATGGAGGCAAGGCCTCAGAAAGATGGTAAATACTGATGGTGCCACATTTGTCATTTTGTTGTTGTTCAAATGCCAGGAATCCCTTTAGCTTGAGTTTTGAAAAGTTTGCTTAATGGTTTGACTAGGTGCCCTTGAAGCCACAGGATGTTTTGTCATTGATACTGCTAAGAAAGTAGGTCCTAAATCTGCTTAAAATGTAAGCGAGGTATTTGGTGTGTACCTGTTAAAATGCTATCTGTTGGCACCGTTGGGCACCTCACATTTGGTCTATATTCCTTGTCTCCAGGAATTTGAAGGTTTATTCTGCAGGATATTTTCTATCTTCTGACTTTTTTACAGCAATTATTAAAAGTTAAGTGATAACACTAAATTTTGTGTGTGGTGATGAAGTTGAATTTAAAAGGAGATTGTCAAGGGAAGTATGTGTACAATGGTAAAGGAGAAGAAATAGATCCTTTGTGGTAAGAGAAGATGTCTGGAACATGGCCAATGTTCACACCATAGAAGGTACATCAGTGCTAGCAGACATCTGGTGGCCAGGGTTTTAAGGATCTGTGTTAGGGTAAGAAAGTGGATTATAGGACCACAGGATAATTCATGTGAGAAGGGACTTCAGGACATGTAAAGGAAGGTCAGCTGTGAGGCCAGACCAAATTACTCAAGGCTTATCTAGTCAAGACTTGAAAACTGCAAAGGATATGAAGACTGCATAGCCTCTCTGGGCTACCTGTCCCATGGCTTGATTGTCTTCATGATAAAAAAAGCTTTTTCCTGTATCTAGTCAAAACTTTCTGCTTCAGATACCATAAGAAGCATGTTTCTGTGGTTGGAAATGCTTTTTGCCCTGTAGGACCTGATATCACAAGGGCACTGAGTGCTTCAGATTTCTAGGACATCAATAGAAGTAGTGTGTCCTTTGTGAAAGGTAGGCTTCTGGTAATAGCAGTCAGCCTTGACCTTATGATCTAAAAGGGGTATAAACTCAGCTCTCTTTAAAGAGTAGTGAACAGCAGTGGTAGAAAGAGAGATGCATCAGTCAATCTTCCAGCTGGCTTGGAAGTTGTGTGGAAGTATGGCTTTTGTGTATTCACCTGCCTTGGGCCAGACTTAGTGGACGGGCAGGCTACAGTCTAAGCTAAAAAGTTCAGTGGTAGTCTGGGATATTTGTACCATTCTGTTGTGGCTTCACTGTAGACATACTTTTTAAAGGCTAATAAAATATTACAGCGTCAGTACTGGATGAACTTTAAAAGGTGCTTCTGTTCTTTCCTACCATTTAAAAAAAGCAATTTGCAAACTTCAAAAACTGATCAATGTTCCTGCTGAACTGAATCATTACTGTGGTGCTTAAAAATGGGGTTTTAGTGTAGAAGATTAATCCTGTGTGCTTTTTGTTTTTTCTTCATTTTTAGGGGTTGGAAAGACTACTTTGATCCAGAAAGTCACTCAAGCTCTAAAATCCTCAGGCACTTCCATTGACGGATTTTACACAGAGGAGGTTAGAGAAGGTGGCAGGAGAACAGGATTTGATGTTGTCACTTTGTCTGGAAAACGAGGACCGTTATCTAGAGTCAGGTACTGAGATTTTAATAATTGCAAGTGGCTGTTGTTTTATGCTTCTGCTCCAGCCTGTCAGCATGTTAAATGCTCCTCCAGAAGGTGATTTCCAGCACACATTTCTTTCATGGTCAGGTTCTTTGTTCAGTTCTTGTATCAGCCAGGTCACCTGTATTGTGTATGTAGACAGTGTTTCTACTGTGTAATGAAATATTGAAAATGTACTAGGGAAGGGTGTTCTTTCTTACTGCTTATTTTACACCAGATAGAGAGGAAGCACTGCCAAGTCTTTTAATGTGAGACCAAGGCTCTTTGCTTTACATTAAGTAGCTTTTTATAGGCAGGGAGGAAGATTTTTTTTGTTTCCACAAGCTGATGTATAGAGTCAGAAGTGGAAAATAAAAGAGAAATTGCATATAACATTGTTTTACAGAGCCACTGACTGACCCACCAAACCCATATGTGAATTTTAGGAAAAAAAGAGGGCTTCAGACCCCCACTAAGAGTGGGGGCCTCTTGAAGTGCAGAGGGGCTCACAGTCTCTCCTGGTTGACTTAGCCTTTCATGCTTTGTGCAAAACTTTGTCTAGGTCCAGGTGTGCCGCTAGCACCTCCTTCAGACATAGGTGATCTTACTAAATAATTTGCATACTGCTAATAAAGGAAGTTTGTGTAAGAGAGCGTGATGCAGTGCAGGCAAACAGTATTTTTCTGAGATTGTTTAAGGGTTTTGCAGCCCATACTGGGATTTGGGCTACTGCTGTCTGTAGTGTCACCAAATTCAAAGATCTGAACTACAGGCATGTATTTTGATTTCACTGTAAATATACCTGCTAGCTTTTAGATCCCATTGTCCTTCCTTACACTGTTCAAATTTGAGCTTGCATAGTTGTGAAGGTAGCTTATGGTGTATTTATTACCTGAAAGTGTGCTATCTGCAATGTGATTTAATGGATGATTTACAGAGTTTCTTTGCTTTTCTTAGAAGAATTAAGGGGATTTGACTTATTAGGATAACTTCTCATAAATCCATTGAAACGACTGCAGCGGATTTTCACTAAACTCATTACTTAGAAGGAATTGTGTGTCTCTTTTTTTTGAATTTAGTTCTGATTCTTCTACTTCAAGACGTGAATGTCGGGTCGGACAGTATGTTGTAGACGTTGTTTCATTTGAGCAGTTGGTTCTACCTATGCTGAGAAATGTGAGTATTCTATCAAAGCTGCTGAAAAATTGATGCTTATGATAATCAGTGTTATTGGAAGGCCCTTCTAGAGCTCTAGTTTTGGATATTAATAAATGGCCTATTGAGTATCGCTGATTCTGATTGATATCAGGAAGCTGGAGGGGCAAATCTGACTTATTCTTTTGTGCTTAATGTGGTGTTTGGAGAGATTACAGTCCCCACTTATTCCCGATCTGACATTACCCTGTGAGCAGGACCTCCTCAGCCTGAGGGATAGCTGATAGGAAGTTTCTTCCAATGCCACTGTCTTGCATATTGGAAAGCAAACAAAATGCACGAGTGACTTACTGCACAGAACTGGGTAGAGTCTGTGAGTCCAAGAAAAAGGCTTTTGCTGCTGTTCTTTACAGCCCTTTTTTTCCCTGTTGTTCCAATTCCCATCTTCTTCCAGTAGAAACATTTGTTCCTTGAATCCAGTGGTTACTTTTGATTACCACTGTGTAAGTACCTGCAGACTGGTAGGTTTTAACTGATAATAGCAGCCCGATAATTAGTCTGCTGCACAAGGAGTGCTCTGACTGTGACAAGAGTTTCTACACGATCTTTTTCCTGTCTTTCTCCTGGCGTTTTGTTATGGCCTTTTGCCTTCTCCTTCCTCTCTCTCACTCCAACCTTTGCCCTCTCCAAAATTAAACAAGGGCAGATCTGTTTTTGGCAATAACATATCACAAACAGTGTGCAGCAGCTGCTGAACTGTGCTACTGAAAAGATCCTATTGTGATTTTTCTACCCTGCCAAAGCTCAAGGGGCCAAGAAGAGACTTCTTATTTGAACTTCGAAAGGAAAAAAAAAACCAGAGGTGCAAGGAGCAAAAATGAGATTGAGGCTCTGATTCTTGTTTTTGTCAAGAAACAGTAAAGTCTGAGAGTAGGGAAGCAGAAACATTGGGGGCAGGGAAGAAAGGAAATAAGAAGAAAATGGGGCATTTTTCATATGTTTAATTTCACTGTAACTTGGTTTACTATGTTAGTAAATAGAAAGATAGTTTAATAAAACGGACTTCATTAAGCCAGCACTGTACTCCGAATCCTTTTACTGCTTGCCTTTATGTGAAGTCCAGGAGAGATCTTGCTAGAAGGGTGTTAGCACTGTTGAGTTTTTCTGGTTGTTATGTGGCTTTGTCATGGAAAGTGCCATTAACCAGTTTTGTGGGAATGTGGTCATGCATATAGGTGGCACAAAATGGAAGATGAGGGAAGTGAGGAAGATCATAGAACTGAAACAAGAAGTGGCAAATGAAGAATGAGGGCAAGAGAGTCATGGGTATGGTCCGGTTTGATCAGAGAGCAGCACAGAGTGGGCATGTGCCCATTTAGTCTTCAGGACAGATTCAGCTCTTGAAGGCTTTTATCTCATTCACTGCACTGAGAACAGGGGTAGATCCTACAGTGGATGATCTCTCAGGTCTGGAAACTTTACCAGGCAGGACTGAGGATGATTTTTTCAAAGCAAAATGTTCTGTTTCTCAATGGGTGACCTAGTGACTAGTATTGGCTTTTTAGCTCACTGATCTATAAAAGGATTTTAGATAAAACAGCTACTCAGCAGAGACTTAGCTTGAAAAGATTTTAGGATGCATGTTATACAGTTCTTCCACTTTCCCAGAAGCAAATACTTTGCCTTCACAGGGGAAAATACTTCGATTTCTTTTTTCCTTCTTTTTTAGGTTCTGTATAATATGGCTGCTATTGGTATATATTTATGAATCTACAGTGGTGTTTTGACTTGAGCTGATTTCTTCCTCACTTCTGTAAGTGATGGAGTACAGTTCAAGGTTACTTTTACCAAGGGAGGGTAGGCAGTGCACTTCCTTTTCTGCTGAATAGTTCCTCTGCTTTCCAAATTGCCTTTTCTTCAGTGGCAGTCACCTAAGTTCTCTCCTAGACTTCCCTGCTGCTCATACCACTCTGCAGCACGGTGCTATTTGGCACAGTATTCACTTCATGAAAAAAGCAAACAAACCGCAAATACAGTCAGTTGTTAGTATGGTGCCTATCCTATAATCCAGGGGGATGGTTGGGACTATAGAATGAGCCGTATCTAGACAAAGAAATGGAAGATGACTGTTCTGATGTGAGAGAGGCTTGGAAATGGCTTGGTTCTTATCCAGATAGCTTAGAAGAAAGCTAATTGTTTTGAGAGAAATGCTAGTTTTGACCATTATTTGACCCAGCTACAAGAGGAGAAACTTCCAAATATAGATTTAATGCAAATCTTTTATTTATTTTTTTTAATACTTGTGTAGATATTCATCTATTCTAAATGCAGAATTTGATGGGGAGAGTGAAGTTTGGAAAAATTGGTGTCCCTCAGATTGATTGGTAGCTGCTAGTAGACAGTGTGCAGTTTCTGATTGTCAAATAGCTCATGTGGGACCACTGTGAGAATTCTGCTTTGAAGGAAAACTGATATTATGGATATTTCATATTGTAATTGGTATTTATGCTGTATATATATTTTCATCTTTCCAAAAAATCTATGCTGAAATGGAAATGATAGATTTATAAGTCTGTCACTTACCAGGAGCAGCTTTGACTTCTCCACTTTCCCCCATATTACAATTGTACTGATTTCTTTTGGAGGTATTTCTTTTATTAGCATAGAAATTATTACTGTTACTTGTTCTAAGTTCTGTATTGTTTACAGTCTCTTGATGCACTTTTCCACAGGTAAACCATGGCAGTGATGCAGAGAGAAAAATTTGCGTCATAGATGAGGTTGGTAAAATGGAACTCTTCAGCCAGCCTTTTATTCAAGCTGTTCGTCAAACGCTCACTGCCTCAGGGACTGTGGTGCTTGGAACTATTCCAATACCTAAGGGAAAGCCACTGGATCTTGTTGAAGAAATAAGAAATAGAAAAGATATTAAAGTGTTCAATGTGAGTAATATTTAATATCCTTAAAGAGCATTCTGTTCTGGGTTCTGGTTTGTATTTGGCTCTGCTTAAAAAGCTAATTGTTACTACCAATTGATAGCTGTGGGTAGCTTGTAGGAAATAAGTTTTTCAGTTTCCATTTTATTCTTAATGGGCAGGTGTTCACCTTATTAAAAAAGAAAAAAAAAATCACATTTGGCACTTACTGTAGCAGCCTTACGCAGGTGGCTTTGCTTGTGAGGGGTTGCAGAAGTAATGATATAGTTGTTTTAAAAGGTTTTCTTGCTGTAGTATTATTGCCGTATAAGCATTCATTATTCCTGAGAGTTAAATCTTTCAAAGTACAGTCAGATTTTTGGACTTACTTTCTTTTTCAGATTAGCTTGCAGAAATGTTACCAGTAATCATATTCAAGGGAAAAAAAAAAAAGGTAGTAGTGGAGTTTGCAGAAATCCCTTTTAGGGGACAGACACTTGTAAATGGAGTCAGTGAACCAATTTTGGAATTCATAATGTTACTTTTACAGACATAATTTCCAGAATATTAAGGTCTCAAAGTGCATTTCTGATCACTTGCAGGGAGGTTCTCAAAAACTTAACCACAACAAAACATAGCCTGTTCACAGGAATATGTATGTGAGGTTTCCTTAACGTCTGCAAGTGTCTTGGATGCTTCACAAAAACAAGCAAAATGCAGCCCCCACTCTTTTGATTTCTTTTTCTACTCAGTGTATACTATTTGTAGGAGAGAATAAGGCTGTATATCCAAAACTGAACTATAAAGTATAAATTCAGGAAGTGGGACTTACACATCTTGGCTTAGCAGCAGGGTTAATATGCTGTAGAGCTGTATACTGATGCAGCCTGTTCTTTATCAGATGCCCATCACAGTGAGAATGCTTACTTTGTTTTCATCCGAGTGGATCAGGAAGGAAAATACACTATCTCAACAATTTATATTGAATGATCTTAATTACTGCAGAGAAAGCAAAGCCTCCATCTTCTTTTCTTCTCTTCAAAGTGAGACTAATAAAACTGTAGAGCTCAGAAAAGTTCCTCAGCTTTTTTTTAGTTGGTGGTGCCATTATCATCTTCAATTTCTGTTTTTTAAATTAAGTGCCTGTCAAGTGCTAAAGCAATCCTATGGGCAAAGACAAGAGAAGATTCCTTTCCTCATGTAAGCATTCAACTCCTACTATTCCTTTCAGAGGTAAACCCCCAGGTTTCCTACTGACAAGCTGATGTGTGTTGTCAGGCTACTGAACAGAGATGCATGTGAATGTGAAGTTTATATGACTTGCTTTACAGTGGTAGGACTGGGGAAGAGGGAATGGATAATGCCTCACTGAAAGTAACATGTTCGGCATTTATGCTGCAGTCATGACAAGACAATAGCGTGCTAGTGTGTGATGAGGAAATAGGGTGCTAGAAAACAGCATTTGGCTCTTCAGGGAAGCTTTTCAGGCTTTCACTGTCTCCCTTTATAGGTGATGTTCTGAGGGCATATGCCACTCAGCCCCAAGTTGTTAGCTATATCAGACTGCCAATACACCTTTCTCTTAAATACTGACTACAGCCAGCGAAAGTCTTCCTGTAAATTTCAATGGAGCAATATTTTCTTTACTGCAAAAATGAGCCATCCTGTTCATGCTGCTGAGATTAGGAGGTACAGGTTTCTCTGTTTAGAGTTCTCTGGTGAATCCATTAGCCAAAAGCATGGGTGTGAAACGTGTGGCAGACTGCAATAGTTCCCAGGTGGCAGAGACCTGCTACGCTAAAGTCTTGTGCAGGAGAGCATCTGTCTCACTTGCTCCAGTGGCACACGGCATGTTCTTTCCCAGCTGGTTAAAACGTGTGCCTGAGTAGGAACAGAACCTGCCTGTGGGGAGTCAGAGGTGTTACTAGCTGAAGTACATACTGGATCACCAGCTGTGTTCTTCAAGGGCTGTGGCTTGGGGAGAACCTGGAGTGTCCAAATAGTTCATGGTCAGTAATTTCTTACTAACATTTATGGTGCCTGGAAGTGTGCAGAAGTAGGTGGCCACCTTCCAAAAAGCTTATGCCTGCTTTGTCGCTTCATGTGGAGTTAGGCTGCACTCAAGTAACGCAGTAAGAGTTTTGTCATCCTTCTCAGTGTCATGAGGAGAGTTCTGATGTTTGACACTAAGAGCAGAGAGACAGCTGTTTGGGGTTTCACAGTCCCTTTTGTCTTGAAAGCATATTCAGATGGTGTAAATGGGCCCAGATGCCCTAAAAGCAGTTGACGATTTGGTCCCAAATGTTTAATTTATTATGCTTAGAGCACTTAACAAGAGGAGCTCTGATATGTAACAGATTTCTTTCCATTGTTGCCCAATTCCATTTTGCTGAGAACTAAACCTTCCAGTGAAACTATAGAGGCTCTTTTAGCACCGCTTGGGTCTGTGTAGTTTTGCAGACAGTGTCATAAATAGGATCAGATTAGCAGCTGGCACATACTTATTTTCTCCCATTTTCCCAGCTATTAATTTTGCTTCCATGAAATCCATTAGTGAAGTTTGGTTGCATATGCCTTTTAAGAAAGAAAATAAATAGCTAAATGGAGCAGAAGAAGAAAAAGGTTCCATTTGAATAGGCTGCACAAGAGCGGTTTCCTTGATGGTACTCTTAACAGTTAGGGGAAGAAAGCTTTTGTCCTCTACTGTTTCCTGCTTGGAATCTAGGTGGTAGTTTCCTCCAGATTACCTAAATGCTTAGAATAAGCAGCATCTACAGTTATTGTCAACTCCGTGCCTAAAAAGGTACCTATCTGTTTGTACAGATGTTGAGAGATTGGTTCTCTCTAGGAAAGCTGCCTGCACTGAATGTCCCCAGATCTTAAGAGGAGACCTCTATCTATGAAGCAGCCTTTGTAAAAGAGTTGTGAAAATTTCCCAGCACTTGGCACTTTCTCTATGCTGCTCTCACTGGACTTCTGGCATGTAGTATGGAAAAGGGATAGATAAAATGTAGTATGGTTTTTGTTGGCTTTGAGACAGTGGGAAGAGCTATAAAATGTTCAGAAGGTCTTTTGAAAGTCAGGGTATTGGGACACTTGCTGTGAGTTTGGCTGATCTATGCTCTGTGCCTTGTTTACCTTGGGGTCTCTCAATACCCTTACTGAAGAGCAATTTCATTCTTTGTTGTCTTGCTCTGTTATTGTGGGGCTTTCTGTTTATCTTACAATAGGCTTGGAATGATACTTAATAAAACCAGCAACATTTTCAGGCAGATCTTCCCTTTCATTCCTTTGGGTTTGGTTGGCTTTTTTTGTTTGTTTGTTTGTTTTTTTAATGACACTTTTTCATCAGTCCCATGTTGATGATCTCTCTTGAATTCAAGTGGCATAGGCAGGGCCACCATCCATAGGTTTACGGTGTTAGTTTCCAGACATCCTATCTAAATGCTGTAAATAGCAGTAGACTTCTATTTAATAAGAACAACAACAACAACAGTAATACTTCCTCCTGTTCAGAATTGACTGTAGTACTGGAAGGGATACAAACTTGTCTGATCAGATCTTAAATGCAGCTATAGGGAAAGCAGTGAAACCTTGCTGGTAGAGAGGTTTATGCCATGCATAGTGTGGTGTCTCCTTCCTCGTCAAGCAGCATTTCTCAAACTTTGTTAAAAATATGAATGCCTGCCCTTTTTTTTGGCTCATCTGTCTGAGTTTTTCCTGCCCTCTCTGCAGGGATCTGAACAGTTGGGAAAATTCCTTAGGCTCTTTAGAATGAGGCTTTTGCTGACACTTCACAATTGCTTGTTAACCCTCTCACCATCCCAGCCATCTCCCCAGGTTTTGGTTGAGTAATGCACTGTGGGTCACTGGGCTCTGTATCAGTACCCAGTCTATCAAGAAGGTGTAATTTATACCTCCTACCAGCTCAGTGCTCTGTCTTCGCTGCAGCTGAAAGCTGAGCTGACTAGCAAGTGCTGGCATTTACTTGGCGGTTTACAGTAATCTGCATGTGCTGCAATGCAGATAGGCCCACCAAAAGATAGTACACTGGACTTATGGATTGTCACATGTATTGGTCTTAAAGCCCAACATTTCCATGGACTGGTCAACCAAAGGCATACTGCAGTGTGCTGCAAAAGCTCCCCAGCTTGCTCAAGTAGTCTGATTTCTTTTTCAAGGTGTTTCTATCCTGCAGTGCTAAGGCTTCTCAGAATAGAGAGTTGTGCTACTAAGCCTGTTTTAATTTTTTTTCGTTACACATGTTTTTGACTAGGTTTGTCATCCTAATAGACAGAACCCGTTCAAGAACTGAAGGCATAAGAACTCCTACTTCATAGCAGGAAAATTATATTTGGTAATTGAAAAGGATTTCTAGTAATGACAAAAGTGCATGCTGGTTCTTCGAGTGATTCTTGTTACGTTATTCAAGCCCTGAATAATACTGCAAAATACCATGGGTAATTAAATCAAAAAGATCAGTGAATATGCAATTACATATGCAGGTTTGTGGCTTTAGCTTATAGTGTTCTCAGTAGCAGAAGGCGGCAGGTGTTTGACACTCAGCATTCCTTCACTGAGAAAGAAATGCATTTGAATTTCTGCTTTGTTTGTTTTTGAAGTCAACACTGATATAGAGGTTATTCACCAAATTACATCAGTTTTAATTTCTCTTTCTCTAGGTTAGTAAAGAAAACAGAAACAGCATTTTTCAAGACATCTTGGCAGCTGTGGAGTCCTGCAGAAAATGAAGACATTTTGTTGCCTGTAAACACTAAAGCTTTTATTTCAACAAAACATTACAAGGTTTTGCGGCTGTTCTAGTCTGTCCTTACTGCTTTAGCCCCTGGAGGCTTTACTGGAGCTTTCAGGGTAAGCAAGGTAAAGCTGGTAATGCTCTAAAATGTGAAAATGAGCTATCAGGCTTCTTGTTTATTCAGTTCACAAGCTGATCCATTCAAAAAAATGAACAGATGCATAGTTAACATCTTGTTCTCATCTGGGTATTTGGAAGTTAGGTGGTCTGACTCTCATGCTAGTTACACCATGTAAAAGCATCTTAATCTTTCAGAGTGTGGTGTGGACTGTTCTGCCTAGACTGCAGCTCAGTATGGGGAACTTGGGCCCTGGTAGAACAGAACAGAGCCCTGCCCAAGATGTACATGTGCTCCGCCTCATTTATGTAGAAATATCTTTGCTGTCAGTGACCCAGCTGACGTGTGTCCAAGTGTGTTTCAACATGGGTGCTGACCATGAGGTAGAAGGAATAAGCAGATGCTCTCCCTCCAGTCTTTCCAGTTGCAGTATAAAGAGGGTTATGTAGAATTTCAAGGAAATTTCTTGTAGTCCTAAATGACATTAACAGAATTCTACAACAGGAGGAAAAATAACCAACATTGCCCTCTCTTAAGTACTGTAAACTCAGACAGTAGTTGATAAGAAGGCTGCGTTTTGGATTTATTTTCAAGTTTCTGATGGCAATCTTGCGTTGCACCCACTTAAAAAAGTTACATATGTAAATCTTCAAGTTCAGTCAAATCTCAGCTTGTGTTTTCATGCAGCATTTATTGTCAGGATTGACTTAATACTATATTAAATAAACCCTATTTGTCTATATGGGTTTTACAATCCATTATGTTTATTGATACTTATTGTTTGGTTGGGGTTTTTTTTTCTTATTCAGTTCTGTACAATGTTAATGATGAAGTAAGTGTTTCACCATATTAGACAATGTGTTTCCTTTTGAGGTGTGCAGATGTGTTCAGGAAAAGTGCTACCACTTAATCAGTTTTGTGTGTTGTGAAAGAAGAATTCCTTCCCAGGTGCACACTCATTCATTGTACAGTTTATAATCATCTTTGGCTGTAAAAAGTTGTTAAGAATTCAGTTGTTTCTTAACTTTTTTTCTGTTCAGTTCCACAACTGTTAAAATAAGCAAACTATTTAAAGGCATTTTCAAATATCGTTTTAGTTATTTATTTCTGTAAAACTGATGCCCAAAGTTGGAGCATACTAGATGGGAACAGGCATTTTTACAGGTGTCCTGGAAACAGCTGGGAGCATGGAGGGAAATGTCCTTTCTATTTCTCATATTCAGAACAAGGGTCTGGTACAAACTGCCCCTCCATAAATGGTAAGAAGTAAATGCCATGTTAAAGGACACCATGGACTTGTTTGCTGACTGCCCCATTACACTACCATTCTGCCCAAATCCATTTGGATGGTAGTATTGTCTTTATATTTGGGAAAAAGAGAATTCCTTTTAGGGTCCCACTCCCTTAAGCTCTTGGCTGCTTTTTGCAAAATAAGGCTGTGCCCTGAAGGTATCGCTAATCCCTTAATTGCTTGAGGCGTCTTACTCAGACATGACGCCTTGTTAGAAGTGAAGGACTTTGGACCAAAGTAAACTTTTTAAGGGCTATGTGCCATAGACTTTGAAACAGAAACCTCTCTGCACTTAAGTGTTGGATGTCCTACTGTTTCAGTGTTAAGTCTTTTAAGCTGTCAAATATGCTGCAAAAGAATAATTCTTTCAATTATTAAATAATTACCCAAAGTCTAGCAAGGTTTTAATGGGACTGCAGTTGAATCTTAAATGAGGACTGACCTTTAAAGCTAAATAAAATGGAGGTATTTGGCACGTCTCTGTAGAGGCTGGAGAGGGGAGTTCCTTCAGGAGCAATGGCAGAGTTTAGTTTTCCAAATTCCAGTTCAGCCACTGTTGCTAGAAGGTAGTCACTTAAAGTGGTATTTGTACCTCATGAAAGTACATTACATTGCCCTGCATACAGTGACATGATGCCTGCTATAGTCCTATTGTTTAATAGACTGGAAAAAAGGAAAAATCGTAACAAGTTTGGAGAATTTTTGACCATTGTGCTTCTAATACTTTTAAGCCACTGTCTCATGGTGCAAGGGAGACCCTTTATAGTAAGGGTAGTTAGTCACTGGAAAAACTTCCAAATGGATGTGGATTTTTCGTTCACTGGAACTGTGAATGAAGTGTCTGCCCTTTTAAATCAAAGGGTATTTTTGCTGCTGCCATCACTGGCTCTTGGTTTCTGCTACCTATCTTAAGATTGGTGAGTCTTTAATTTGTTGTTCTTTTCTTCAAGCCCAACTTCTCTCTGAGCTAGAGTGCTTTGCAGGAGAAAGAAAGAGAAATTTTGTGGTCTTTGTTCAGCAGGAGATCCTGGATGACCTTAACAGTCATGTCTGGCCTTTAAATCTGAGACAGTCCTGAAGAGATGATTTTCTTGTTTCAAATATACATTGAGTGGGTGAGAAAGTAGTATTTCCAACTGAAGTTTTTATGACACCTGGGCTTACTTTAGAGGTGAAAATTTATTGTCTGGTCCTGCACTAGTAGAATATTTGGAAGGCCTTGAGAGCACTGTAACAACAAACAGCGCATTCAGAATTCCCCTGATGGGCTGATTTTCCTAATAGCACACATTTGGGGAAAATAACCTCTGATGTACCAGCAAGATTCCAGATGACAGCATTAGTGCACCTGCAGGTTTTAATTGGTGCAAAAAAGGGGAAAATGTGAGGTACCAATTACTCTCTTGAAGCCCGAGAATCAAGGATGTTTTTGGCAAGGAGGCTCGTAATTCCACCATCAAATTGAGCACAGCATGGAATAAACAGGGCCTGCATTATTTATCATGCATTAGACAATTTTTGACTTGTAAAACTCTGAATGAGAGAGGTGAATCTTTAACACTGGACCTACTGCAAAGTTAATTATAAGTAGTATGTCTGTGTTGCAGATTTAAGGGTGTACAAGCACTAGTGAAATATTGTAATTAAATACAAGCTCCCAATCCAGGGAGTAATCTAAATATGGCAATAATTGGGTAGCTAAAAAACATGCATTGATGAGAAGATGATTATTACATGCCGGAGAATTTTACTGGTAATTCTAATCTTCTAAAATGAGCTGCACAAAATTCAACTAATCTTTAACTTAAATTCCCCAGCAAGAGAAGAGCAGTCAGTTGGTGGGTTGGAACTAAATGCAAATGACATTTCTTGCTTTATTCTAATAAATAGCATTTTTAAAAAGCTGTGAATGACATTGCAGAGCCTCCTAAGAACTTAATAAGATATTCAGAGTGTGTGGCCACCCTGTCGAGGGAAAAAGATTCACAGTGGTAAGCCCTTTTTGTTAACATTTGTCTTAACTGCAATGAATGCCAAGATTTTCCATCTGTGGGAATGAGGTGAGACTTCACAATGAGAACTCCAGTTCCTCATATAGAAGTTTAGATAGCACTTCAAAATGGAGGGAACCAGGACTTCCAGCATTTGTATTTTTGGATGAACAGACATGAGCTTTGTACATCGCACCGATCACTGTTTCCTTCTTGCTTGCTGTGGTGGGCAACAGCTGGGCTGAAGGGCAGCATACCCCTAGTAGATGTGAGCAGTTCAGCAGCCTGTGCTTGGCTTTGGTAAATGTTACTAAGTCTTTTTACCACATCTTAGGGCTACATTTCAGCCTTATGAGTGTAGCACCTGGCTTTTACTGTATGATGTAAACAGGAGCCCATTAGTGAAAGGAAAGTTTAGGAAAACAAAAAGTATCCCACATTTAATGCAAGGGCTGTCGTACTGTGTTTGTGCATGGTTTACCATACACTCATTATCCTCCTTCCTGTAGCCTGCTGTACTGTATGCGTTCCTCTGTGCTCTCTGGTTGTGAGGGCCTCGCTGAGCCAGTGTGGATAAAATCACGCCGGATGTTTCTTTTTAGCAGTAGTTATCTGAAGTTAAGCTGGGGGGAGGCAAATGAGGCATCTGTCTCTTCATCCCTTCTGACATTTGTATGAAAGAACCATGTACCAAATGCTCTTGTGGGTTGAGTGATTCCCTCAAATGATGCATTCAGCTTGCTAGCAAGATGGGAGGATCACTGCTTTCAGGTTGTAGAAACAAAAAGGTTCTGGGCTGGCTGGAGGAGCCACGGCCAGGCTTCTGCCTTCAGCCCCTGCTGAGTCAGTAGCCTTTGCAGCTCTGGAAAAATTTAAGCATAGCACCTGCATCTTCGAAACGCAAGATGGAACCGCACAGGAAAGGTACTTGTGTGTTGGTGGTGGCCATCCTTCCTGCATCGCAGCTGTGGTAAGAGGTCAGACATGGAACGTCAACAAACTGATCAGCCTGAGCAACTACAGGGCCAGGTTTTAACAACAGCATTATGCATTGTGAAACCTATCATCAGTGCTGCAGCTGACTTGAAAGCAGTCTAAGTTGCCTTTGCTTTTCATTCAGAGCCCAAAAGTGCACAGGTGAGGTTCCTGAGGTGTCACAGGTATCTCCATCTTACAATTCTGAAGTGCCTCGTGTGAGGTTAAGTACCAAGCTGCTTAGGTTTTTCAGGAATAATAGGATGGCTTAAAGGCTTTGTGTATTTGTATGGTGCTGAGAATGGCATTCCTATGGGCTCAGGTGCCTTTTGGTGCTATGCAGAGCTGTTCTGACTGTTGAAACTAGGTCTTGTATAAGGGTTAGGCACCTCTTTGTTAGCTTTGTGTGTATCAGAGCCTCAAATGCATCTTCTGTCAGGTACAGAGTAATCAGGTCTATCTGCCTCATGCAGACATGGTGCAAGGCCTAAGATGTGCTTAATCAGTACAACGTCATACCTAGTTCCAGATTTTATTTCATCATGTTTGATTATTCTGTAGGATTGGCCCATATTTAAAAACACTGTGTATTGCAGTAGTCTTATTAATAACAGCAGACCATCTCCAAAATGGTGGACAAATGTGACATGAGAGAGTTTGTGCTGTCATCTTCAATTTATTTTTTTCGTCTTTGTTACTGTTAATGGTCACTCCTGGTTTTTTTCAACCCACTATGTTACAGTAACAACTTTAAGGCCAAGTAAAAACTGTGTAGGACATGGCTAGAAAAGGAACTAATTTTTGAATCTCACCGTGACCCCTGCTTGTACGCTGTGCCTCAACAAAGGGGTTGAGGGATGCCTTTTCTGGCACAGCCACCCTGTGCAGCAGGAAGTTGAGCTTCATGACATGCAGCTGTCCCCGTGGAGCTATGCTCCAGGGGCCAGTGCCTTGAAGGGAGTCAGGAACTATGAGGCAAGTGCAGTATCTTATGGTGCAGTACCAGAGGCCATGGAGATTAACGTTAGTCTCTTACATAAGATGTGGTGCTGGGGGAAGGTGATGTTGCTGGGCCTCGGTCCATGCTAAGCAGATACAGCAACTTGCTGCTGGGAGGATTTGCGCAGCTGTTTCCCAGTCTGGTTTAGTATGCTTAAGCTGCATACACAGATTAATTTAGGTTGATTAGGACTACTGGAATTACTTACTTTTCATGGAAATTAATTCAAACTTAAGATAAAGATGTGAAAATTGGAGACCCCAGTGAGGCTAACTGAATGTGGGGAAGTTTTCAGTGCTTTCCACAGCCATGTGTTTGCTCTGTCTCCACACAAGGCTAGGTTTAGGAAGACAAAGCAGTGATGGTTTATCATAGTAGGCTGCCATGCTAAAGCCCCCAGAGCAGAAACGGGGCTGGTGGCTGTTAGTAAGAGCCCTCTACCTACCTGTATAACCTCCATCCTTCATTTGTAATGCAGCACTTCATGAGCAGGGTGGTGAGAGCTGAGGTACGATCTGCCAGAAATGGTCAGAAGCGAGCAGGTGAATTCAGTTTCCTCTTCCACATCACATCTGGATGCTGGAGAAGACACTAGTAGGCCCTAAACTTACTGAAGACCACGTGTCTTGGGGCTGTACATGAATACTTTGCTTTTGCCAATGTAAACGTGAACAGAATTTTGCCTAGGTTGTGCTGAGCTTTATAAATAACCAATTCATCAAGATCTGAAGTGAAAGAACAACAATAGATTTCTCATTTTCATAAGGCAGAAAGCAATTCAAAATACAAAAGAAGACCCAAAGACTGCTGCCACACAAAATGTACTTGGATCATTTTATTTTCAGCAGGTGTTATTTAGTTTAACTACTTAAATCTTAAGTGTGGCACAGTAGGAAGCTCAGAATGCAACTGTGTATCGCCTAACAGTAATGAGACTTTAGCTACAGCAGGTCGTGTTAAATCTTTCTTGTTAATTGGGACAGGACAGCCTGGCTGCACATCATCGTGTTGAGCATTAGAAACAATCTATGGTAGTTACAGTAAAGATGAACAGCAGGACACTGATAGCTGCAATATTTTTAATTAAAAAAATAATAATAATGAGAATACGGCACGGGTGTGTTTAGATGCTGTTGTAGAGGAAGGATCTGTTGTAGCCTTTAGGCTTCCAAAGTAGTCATGCATTCCCGTAAATCAGTGTTTGTCAGACTTTGCAAAAGCGTGGCCTTCCTTTTTGCATCATGTGTCTTTATGCAACTATTAAATTGGCAGCAGCTCAGTTTCTCTGGGGGAGGGAAATCAGAATGGTCTGTAATTACTGGCTACAGGTGTTTATGGACACTGAGCTGTGTCCAGCAATTAAAGGCATTTAGCTGTTCCCTTCCTAATCCAAACACTTCCAGACAATAATTATAGCCTGCTTTGCACTTTCCTGTCTTTGAGGAGGATCCTGTCTTTGAGGAGGATTCCTCTGGGCCCTTTTGCTACTCCCAAGGGAGCTGTTGCCTGAAATTTGAGAAACACTGCTGTAAACCAACCAGGAGCACGAGATAATACCTAAGAGCAGCTGTTTATGCAAAGCTGCTTTCTTTGCAAATAAGGTGCACCATATGCTTTGAAGGCTTTCCATGCACTGGATACTTTCTTTTCTCACGCTTGACTTCTGTTAATCTGTGTAGCATGGCTTGTTTGCACAATATTTCAGTATGGCTGCATGCAGCATATCAATCTGTGATGCTATGTTGCTATTCAGAATTACCACCTGCAGAACATGTTAAAGAAAAATAAGAGAGATCTACTGTTGGGAAAAAAACCCAACAAAAATCAGATGTAGCTCTAAGTTACAGTACATGTTGTACTATCCTCTTATGTATTCACTGCTCCTGTTCAAAGCTGCCTTTTGCTATATGTTGTATATCAAATGCCAATTAGTTTGCATGCAATCAGCTGTTTAGTTATGGCAGGAAAGAGATGTCTTGTGTGCTTTTCACTGAGTTGTATTAATATTTCCCACTGTATTGATTCGTGATTCCAGCCATTCCAGGGGAAGGAACATTAAACAGGTTGTAGTCATTGTTCTAGGATTTACAAGAACCTGAGATGAAGTGGCACTGTGTGTTTTTTAGGACATCTTCTAATCCTACCCATGCCAAGGCCTTTAGCTGAAGAACATCTGCCCCATAGTGTTCTTGTGTAGAAGTTAGAAAAATAAACATTTGGAGGTTGCTTGTTACATCTGAAAGAACCTAAACCGCCGTGCAGCTCCCTGACTTGACTATGTCTTTATTTAATGCAAAGAAGCATGTGGCCCTTGCGCTAGGAATACTCCTTACTGCTCCTCAGACAGGCTTTGCTGGGAAGCAGTGTCTTCCAGGGCCATATCTTCTTGGCTGGCCCTCCTGCACTCCAGGTTTTGGCTCATGAATATGGCGTGGGCTGGACCTGCCTCTCGCTGTGGTCTGGGTTCTGTAGCATCAGTTGCTTCACAAGTTTCAGTGAGTTGCTGGAAAGAAAGAAAAAGTCAACTAGTTTAGGAAACTTCTGAGTAACACTTCTGCTAAATTTTGGAGTGAGAGGTGAAAAAATGAATATTGATTTAGGAATGTCATTCTCTGAAACTGCATAGGACTCTCAACCTGTGTTATTCACAAGGGACTTTGTGTAACACATACATTTGGAAAAAAAAGCAGACCAGGAGCTAGAGGTTTAGTACCACAGATGTACATGTAGAGAGAGCTGTAAAATAATTTAGAGTGGAAAGGACTTCTGGAGGTCATCCAGTCCAAACCACTGCTTCAAGCAGGGCGCACTTCTAAGAAGTTAAATTGGGTTGCTCTGGGGCTTGCTTTATACACCAAATTTCAAATCCAGCTTACAAAGAAACCTTTTCATCAAAACTGGAATGCAGTTATCAGTCTGGAAATGTTATGCATTCCCACTGTAAGGAGTCCATTAGTAGAAAAACTTTCCAGGACTCTGCTGTGTTAACCTTTAAATGAAACACTTCCTCTTTACCGCTTTCAATCAAATAGACACCTGGACTCTGAGCAGTTACTTTGGCCAGGACTCACTTCATCTAAATTTAATCATGTAGTGTATCATCTGAGCTGTCAATGGTTGGCAGAGAGATACGAGTGTCCCAGGGGAAAATTTCTTCCTGAGAGCTGTAAGGCTGAAGTGGCTTGTCCTCTCGCATGAATACAGAGGCCACAGCAACAATCTACTGAGACTTCAGGCCCAAATTTTAGATGGCTTAAAGTTAGACAAGGTGAATCCTACCGTGAGTACTCAGTATTGCAGACTGGCTCTGTTCTTGCAAATTAGGCTATAAACTCTTGAGAGTTGGAATTATGCCTTGTCATTTGATACGTTCAGCTGTACATGTAGAAATATTATTAATGCTCATTAGAGTAATAAAGCAGGATTGAACCCAGATGAGTAACGCTCAGTCAACTTCTATTGAAGTTCATGGCAAAACTCCAGGGAACTGAACTATAGCAATCATAGTATTTTGGGGTTGAGAGCAAAATACACACAGGCTAAGGAGCCTTTTTCACTTGAGGTTTAGAGAATTCTTTAAAAAGTAGGGAAGTTATACACAGTTCAGAATGATAGTAGCAGAAAAATGATTTGGACTTTCCATATCCACAGTCTCTCCCTGTTGCCAATTTGGTTTCCATTTTGATAGGCCAAATGCAAAAGTCTGTCTTAATTATGTTGTCACTCAACCTGTAGTTGCCCTTTTATCTCTAGTCCATCTTCTCACATTACTGCTCTGTAGGGCTGAGGTGAAAGTTTCAAAACTCAGGATAGCAATTCATAGCAACCAAAGTTAAATAAATGTACTTAAGTAGACAATAAAACAATAACACTACTGTGTGCACTGAATTTTCTAGGGAAGATGGGAATAGAAATGGGAGCCTACTGGGAAGAGGGCTGGAAGTTCTTTGTGTGGACTGTTTTGCTGTTAGCAAATGCTGAATCACAGGGCATGCAGGTTTCCTTTGGGAAATATTTCCTACAGATTTCTTTGACTAACCCTTTCAGCAACAAGGTTTTCAGGTCCTGGATTGAATTTCTGGTGAGAGAGAGGAACAGAACAAGTGCCCTGTTGAGTGGGAATGGTTCCTATTTGAACAAATAATTAAGTCCTGCGTAAGCAAGGAAGGAGCTATTTAGTCTGCTTATGATGGCACTCATCGCCTGGGCTGCAGAAAATGGAGATGTAAGTCCCTGGTCTTGAGTGAAAAGCAGAGGGACTTTGCCCCATTTTGCAATTTCAGGTGCATACTTGACAGCTAACCTGCCAATTACTTACAAATACATCACTCTCATATACACACTAATATTAAACAGTCTCATTTTCACTGTGATTCAGCAAACTCCAAAACAAATACCAAAATCCTGATGTTGTTTCTGGAGATTGTTTTCTGGCCAGTGAGAAGGAAGAAACCAAACAGTGGTGAGGACAGTTCAAGAACCTGATAGGACAACAGTATAGAAGCTCATGCTTCGTTCTGCTATTTTGGCTTCAGCCTTACCCGAGTTGCCTGACTTGCTGCTCTAGCAGATGGACCCATGGCAATATTCATACTGCTGGATGACTGGGTGTCACTGGTGTTACCTCCGTCTGCAGCCGAGAGCCCAGAAATCACCAAAGCACTTGAAAAGCTTCTCTTGCCAAACAGCAGGCTGAGAGTTGAGCTGGTGGAAGAGGCCAGACTGGACCTGAGCATTGCTGCAGCTCTGTCCTGCACAGTCAGCTGGCCTGCAACAGGAACAGCCGGGGACTGGGAAAACACAGATGTTGCCGAGTTGTGGAGTGACAGCTGACTACTAGAAAGCCTTCGGGCAATTTCGTGGGCAGATGTAGATGTCTGGATGAAAGGCTGGCGGTTTTCTACAATAGGTCCAGAGTGACTGGAGGCAGGACGCCTTTGGTTTAAAGCAGTGTGTGCCTGGATGGACTGACTCCTGGGTTTTCTCCTGCCTTTAAAAGAAAGATTAATATATTTAAGTAAGTGGCATCCTGATGAACTCCATGCTAACAGTGTCCCACTTGTACATATTACTATTGGCATATCACTACTCATTTTGTCAGCCTAAGAATCCCAAGAATAACAGAAATAACAAATGGCTAAACCCATAAACCTTTCTCTGTTTTCCACTACAGGGGTCTGGCTTTTGGTCAGGATAGCTCTAGTGGTTCTGCACTCAGTCGAAAGAGAGGAAGATGAGAAGACAGCCCAAGGAGAGTGCTCTAATCACAGGCTCACACCTATTCTGCCATCTACATTTAACCTGCCCAGTGAATGACTGAGCATTGTGTTGCTATAAATCCACTCCCCTTTGACAACCACACTAAAGTAGGGGATGTTGACTGTCTGCCTTATATGTCTTGGTATAATTAAATGCAACAATAAAACCAAAAAACTGTGAGTTAAAACAATGGCACATTAAGAATTGTTCCCGCATACGGAGAAAGAGAAATTGAGAATTCAACCAAGTGGAAGGCTTCAGCATTCAGATAGTTTTTAAGACTAACATTAAACTATATCTGAGTTCCAAGAGTGATATATACAGTATATCACAGACTGAAAAGATGTAAACACCTCAAGTTAGGGTAGTCTGTTGGAGGTCTGAATGAGACCCATATAAGGCTCTTGCTTCATTCTGTGAAGTGTCTCAACGCAGCCAGATACAGAGTTGGGCACAGAGGGTATTAGATAAGCTCTTCTCATGTGCCTGAACAACTTCTATCTTCCTGTACATATACACCCCCATTTTTTAACACTGATATCAACACCTTACATCATTCAAACAAATAATTTCTGTATTTCTTATGCTTGCATAGTTAAATAGGCATAGAATGAAAAATAAACCAACTTATTGGTCAGTCAACACACCAGAAACCTGCTTGTACCCAGGCACGCTGCAGATGGCACGCAGCAGGTTGGCACACACCGCAGGCCCTGAGTGAGTTTCCTGTTTCTGAGGACAGGCTCTAACCCAGGCTGACACAGCACATACCCAGCCATGCAAGTGCCTGCTTGGCTTTCCTGCTTTCCAGGAAACTCCAAATATTAACACAAGCTGGCATTTTGGTTTCCTTGCTATAGCTGTGGGGTAGAGAGTTGATGCCAGAAAATCTGTTGAGAGCCATCAACACAGAAACAAGTTTTTTTGGCAGGCATTTCTAGGTTGGTAATTTTTTTTTTGCTTTGGTTTTTTCCCAATACCCAAACTGTGGAGGGGAGGGAAGCACTGAAACTACTCCAGATAGTGAAATTTTGCAGGCATAAAGGAATATAAATCTCACACATGTCTTCTAGAAACATGACTGAATTCATGAGGGTTCCAATAATGCAGAATTTCATATCCAAACTATTCACATTATATAGCTGAAACATGCTGTTTCACATCCACAGACCCACATTCCAGAGGCTGGTATCATTAGCCCTGTTTTTCAGACGCTGATGCAAACGGAATTTAGGTTATTTGGCAGAAAGTCAGGTGGTAGAGCTAGGCTACAGCCTAACTGGAGCTCTTTAGCAGGACTAAAACTTAGTTGGTCTGGCAAGCACTGGACACTTTCGCACCCCTCTTACACTGTATCTTTAGATCTTTTATACTCCAAACAATAAAATTTTCCTAAGATGGCATGCAAAGCAGCATTATTTGTAATAAAAGCACCAAGATCTCTGCTTGAGAGCAGTAGGACAGATACACATGGCTCCTGTGTGCCACGTTGCTGGTGTCCTCCGCACTTCAGACATGATGAACAGGCAGGGCATGCACTGTGCTGGGGTCAGGCCTGGCTGCTGCACGGGCAGCCGAGTGCATGTTTGGCCTCCACAGGGATTCAGGTTCTTCAGACGGGGGTTTTGTTGAAGTGCTTTGGTTTCTACATCTGATGGTTATTTGAATACGTTACTCTTTTTAAATAAAAAGAACAGTCTGGAATTAAGAACAGAGGGGCTGCGGTGTGTTCGTTTGTGCAGGGGCTAACGTGGCCAAACATCTGTTTGTGATTTAAACTGCCAAGCTGACCCCTGTCCAAAAGTATTCTATATTCATCCCAAATGCAGTGGTTAGAGCATTGGACAGGAGACCACCCGCATCTACGCATAAATAACTCTTGTCCCTGAAAACACTTAGGAAACAAAGGCTGTTCTATAAACTGCATCATGAAATTAGGACACTTTGGGGAAGAACCCCACATGTTTCCACCAATGCTCCTGATTTTGGTCGCACTTTTATATAGGACTTTCATTGCGTTTTGCAGACTCAGTGGCACCAGGCTGCAAAATGAAATATGAAATATGAAAACATTAAATGCACTCGATTCATAGATTATGAGTCTAGAAGAGATTGTTGTGATCATCTAGTCTGCTGTGTTATATAGTATGGGCCATAGAACTGCCTGGTATTAATGTCTGTATGGTATTATTAATTGCTGCAGTGATTTTTAAGAAATGCATCCAGTATCTCCACTCATGGAGAACCCTCTTTAACCCTTAGTCATTTGTTTCACTATTTATTTACTCTCACTGTTAAAAATGTGTTCCTGATTTCAAATCTGAATTTGTTTAGCTTTGTTACATCCAAGTCTGCTTGAATCAGCAGTCTTTGGGCATCTTTTGTTGCCCAGGTGAGTACTTACAGACTATGATCAAAGCATCTCTTACAATATAAATTGTTTGAAAGCTCTTAATCTTTCACTACAGGATGTATTTCCCAGATCTTTGATCATTTTTTGGCTCTTCTTTGAACTCCTTCCAAATTAAAAATGTCCTACTTCAATTAGGGCACTAGGACTGTGCCTAGTAGGCCAACAGCATCCTGAACCAAAGTCAGAGAGACAGACATGCATTATCCAGGTCACCCTGTCATTCTGTTTTTTAAACAATGGGCATAGCGTAAGTTCTTTCCCCATCTTCTGGTACTGCCTTAGTGTCCTGATACTTACTGAAGATCAAAAAGAGCTTGCTATTTAACCAGCTCTCTTAAAAACCTTCTTGAATGAGAGTAATTTGGATTTGCCCAGTTAAGCATATAGCTTTGATAGCCGCTCCTTCATGTTCGTTGTAGCTGTTAGGATGGAAGGAACTACTTCATGATCAGATCATAGAAACATCATCTGCATTTTTCCCAATACAAACCAGACATTTCTCATTTCTACACCTTGGCAACTCTGCCATTCTGTATAGTGATGGACCGAGACCACTGGTTAGGATTTTTTTCTTCTAATAGTCTCTAAAAATAAAACCCCACAAACCCAGTTTCATCTTTTTGTCCCTAATGGTGCTAGCCAGAAACTTCTCAACTTCTTGTTTCATTCCCTTTCTCTTATCAGCAGTCTCTAAGGACTGAAAACTGATTTGCATTTGCTATTTTCCACTTCCCTGCATTTGTTGTGCATTTCTTCATTTTACCTCAAAGCCAGGTTGCTGTACTTAACTGTGACTTTCTCTCTTGATTGTGGTTTTCTGGGTGCCCAATACACACTTTTAAACAACTCATAATTAACTTTCATTATTGTATGGCATGCTCAACATCATTATTTTACAATTAAGTTTGCCATTCTGATTACTGCTGTGGCAAGTTATAAGTATGCACATGAGGATTCCTCTAATGCTAAACTCAATTAAAAGCAGCAGTTATTTTATTCTGCAACATGATTTATGTTCAGGGCAAGATTTTCTCCAGTCCTGTCTATTATCTTTAATGATAGGTCAAAATGCTCTAACAGGAAACTAGCAAGTGTCATACCCCTCTAGTTCTCTCCTTTAATTTGTATAGTAATACCACAACTTGTTGAAAGGTTGAGTTAATTGGCTTTAAAAGTCCTGATCCCACAGCAATAGGTCTGACAGTGACCCACTGCCAAACTTAATGTGTATTTCCAGTGTGAAGGCCAGTAGTTCTACCTTGTGAATATGTCTGCAGTACTTTTGACTCCATAATCTAATGTGAGAAGGGCTCAGCTGTTAGTCGACAGAACAATTGGCAACATTTAATTTTCTCTTGGTAACTGCTGTAGAAACCTAAGACGTTATTTCCTATTTGTTTGTCCTCCACATGTGCTGACGAACAGTCAAACTAATTCCTCAAATAAATGGTCACGGTCCTTCCAAGATAATTAAGACGTTTTCATACTTTCACTTCTACTTCCCAGCCAACAGTAAGCCCAGGTTCACTGTGGTATGGGCTCCCTGCACTGCACAGGTAGACTCTCTCACACCTGCATTTCTCATTCTCCATTGTTAGCAGAATCTCCTAGTCCAAAAGTTACATGTAAAGGAGTTTAACAGCAGCACCTTTGGCGAATCACGTTTGTCTTATTCCCCCCTTCCCAGTAAATACCTGGAACAGTATCAGGAAGCCATCTCTTACATGTGCGTGGTCATCAGAAAAGACGAAGCTCCCTCTTTCTAAAATTAGTTTTCCTCTGGATATGAGCATGCTCCAGAAGCATGTGCCTATGTGGCATGGCCCCTCAGGAGGAGACTACAGAAAAAGCCAAATAAATTGTGCAGATACCTGCACGCTGGTGGACCTCTTGAGATGAAGCTTGCAACTGTGGGGTTCCATCTCTGGTGGGCTGTGAGCTACTGCTCTGGCTTGAATTGCCTGTGGGATTGCTGCTAGACGAAGAACCCCTTACACCATCTACCTCTTCAGCATTTCCTCTCTCGTGGTGAGCTGCATGGCAGTCCTTCCGCATTCTGTTGGCAGGAACACACGCGTGGTCAGCCATTTATTATGCATGAAAATTTCTGCCACCAATGTTAAGTGCCCTTACAATGTGTAACTGTACTCTCGCATACTGCTCATACTCTTTTGACATTTTATGAGATGACAAAGATGATATGGTAAGCTTCCTGGGAACAAAACTGTATACAACATACACCAAATCTTTCCTTGTCTGTGTTACATGGCTTGGGAGCCCAGTGAGACCATAGGACTCTCTGTCTGATGGTACAGTGGGATCTAAAGACCAAGTTTTGCATTGGTAGCCAAGTAGCAAAGAAGAGGAATGGACTGGAGGGAGCTCAGTGGGAATGAGCTGTGTGGTGGGAAACTAGTTTATTAAGCCAGTAGATTTAATCTTGGCATTTAAGCATAGGTCTTAGCATGCAAGCTGGCTCCTATAGTCTCTCCATGGTCCCCTGTCTCTCCTCAGCCACTGTTGCGATAGGGCAGGTAGAGGGAATGAGACAAGAATGAGTTATTGCTGTATGAACAATGTGTGCAGGAATGAGAGATGGAATGTGTCAGACACTGATCATGCTTACCTATAGGAAGTCAGGTAGTTTTGGTTGGTAGTAAGTAAATTTTTAGATGTGTTTTGGTCAAGAATAGACTTGGGGATGATGATCTATACTGCCAAAGTTTTGGAGCATAACCCACCAACACATTTACTCATGTTCTGACACGTCACTGAGTTACAGAAAAGATACCCTTATTTACAAGGCATAAACAGTAAAATTTCCTGGAATAAGGGAAATGTCTGTAGTGCTAAGAGACTTGATAATGAATCTTCTTGAACATGCAGAAATCTTTGCTTAAGAGCCATGAATATGTTTATAAATTTGCTTTCTGCTGTATCTGAAGGGTTATTTTGTTATATTCTGAGTTATTTGCCATGAATTTTTTAATCATACTATGGAATTACTCTCTTTTAACAGAAAATACAGTGGAACCAAGACTGCAGGTTCTCTATCTGCATAGCCAAAATTTAACACCTACCTTAACCATTTGGATCTGAACCACTTTTTAATGTTGTCCAAACTGACAGGTCCCCCCCAAATGTTCCTCAGTTGGCTGTGTGTCCCGAGGTACGAGGTGGTTAAAGGGGAAACATACATTGGGTATCCCAGTGGCTGATCACATGAAGAGTTAATTAAGTTCCTCAAGACCTGTTTATTGTTCTGGATGCTTCCTCTCTCCGGGTTACGATTGCGTAAGAATATCAGTTCCTGCTGCTGCCCAGCCCAAAGCCCTCTGACGCACTCCTTGTTGACCTACAGGTGGGTTAAAAACATGTGGATCACGTGGAAGTGTTTGGTGCTTAAGATGCAGAATGACACAATTTAGGTAGAAGGGCGATAGCTGTGTGTGCAAACCCTCATGTCTTTGCACCAACAGGTCCTGTGAACTTTTGTAGCTACTCCCTGGTAAAGCCTGGAATGATATTTCAGATACAAACATGGGTGCAAAATGGAAGTCAACTGAAGAGAGCTTTTTTAGCCTCCAATCCCTATTCCAGTAACTATGATCGACCTCTCCTTTTGGCCAGATTACTCAAAACTATTATTAGTTACCACAGCCCTAAATTACTGCAATATTAGCAAGAGATTATATGTACCTTGATAACCTTGAAGCTCAAGTAGCTTTTGTGGAGCATGATAACTTTATACTCATCTGCTCCTTCATCCACCACGTGTCTCAGGGTTAGCAGCTCCTCTCTGTTGGAAAGTACAGCGCTGCGCCAGGCTGGGTCCCCTTCGTGACAAATCACCACCTTTTCTTCAAAAGATTGGATTGCTTCATACAAAACTGCTGGGTCCTCGTACTCATCTGGGCAGGTGAACTGGTCCTGGTAGCATGGGAAAAAAGTGTTAAAGAAATCAGGTATATTTGTGAAAACACAATAAACAAAATCTAGTGTTTCAAACAGTTAACAGCTGACCCCACAAGTGACTTGCCATTTGATACAGCATGTCTTTGGGGAGGGAGAACAATTAATTTAACAGTAATATAAGAAAGGTGTGATTTTTGTTTTACTGTAGCTTGTTCTGATCTCATGTCTCCACTGGACAAAGACACTTGGAGGATGCCAACTTATCAACTTTCTTTTTATAGAGTGGGAAAACCATGGGAGGCAGAGCTTTTGGGTAAGCTGGGGAGGGGATCAGAATCACCTGGGGCATTCCACAGTTCTTGTGGAAATCCTTATTTTTATTCACAAAAATCCACTAGCAAAAGCACAGACTGGGGATCCATCAGCAGATATCACAATATTGTGTTACTATTTTAGCTGTCACGCAGCAACACAGCCAGCGATAACATTCATAAAATTATTGTGTCAAACTCTCAGATATTAATTCCCAGCAGTTCTGCTTCAGTTACATTCAGAGCAATTATAAATATCATGCATGATAAAAGCATATGATACTAAATCATCATGTGCCAGAGCAAGAAAAATGTCAACTCCAAGCTATAAAGGGGTTGCCTTGAAAAAATCGGAGCAACTTCAATGGAAATGTGCCAGATTTTTACAACTGAAAACAGAACGGAGTCAGAAACAACCTGACATAAACAGCTGTGACACTGACCCTTCAAACCACTCTCCTCTCAGCTGTCTCTTAACATATGGGAGTGTTACATGTGTATCGCCATTCACAAAAGGATTGATGAATTAGCAGTGGAATCAGTCTAATTCATGTAGGTTTCTTCAATCTAAAACTATCTTTATAGTGTCCATACAAGTAAGACATGACATGACTGCCAGTTTTGTTTTGATGAAAAATGCAGGGTCAAGCTCTGCAATATGAATGATTTCAAATGGGCAGCAGGGGGTAGAGAAAAGAAGATAAGGGAATGCGAAATAAATAAAAGCCAAACTTTTCCATTTTGGTTAAGGAAGTTTCTCAGAATAAGGCAAAAAGCACTCCATTTCCCTCTCATTTTTTGTTTAGCTCCTTTGGACAGTTTCTAAGGTTTCCTGTGTTTCCCTAAGAAAACAGACACAATAGTAAACTTAAAACTAAAAATTAAAAAAAAGCCCCTACCTGGTGTAGCTTCAGAGACATTCGGATTGCTGGGGCAACAACCTTATGCAATAGGTCCATGTCTGCAAAGACCCACTCATCTTTTGCTGCTATCCGAAAGTCTCCTTTGAACAGTGCATGGAGCCCATAAAGAAAGGAGTCCAAGCTGTAAGAGAGAGGCAGCAGTCACTCACAAAAGTCATTCCCATCTCACCAGGCCAGACCCCTGCCAGCCACTGGCCACGTGCTGAGCGGTGGGTATAAAGCTGGGGTCGAAGTGCATACTTCTAATGGAAAAACATTCCTCGGGATAGGTGGTTTTCTTTCTGCTTGCAGTGTAAGCAATTGGCCATGGAATGAGTGTGGCACCTGGAAGGAAGGATGTCCTAAGGATGGGTAGCTGGGTCACAGGGTGCTGCAAGGCGCTGCACTACTCTGCAGCAGTGCCAGAGAGACCAAGTCAAAGAGTGCCAGCAGAAGCTTCTCGCTCATGTGGAGGCTTATTGATCAGCCCTGTGAGCAGTTCTGCTCGTGAGGTAAAATTCAAAAAAAAGCTGTAAAAAGTATTTTCAGCAAATCTGAGACTTCTGTCATGAAACTCAAACCCAGATGTGAACATTAAACCAGATGTACAGAGAAGAATACTTAGTTTCAGGACCTGTGCAGCAAACCAAGTGAGAGCATGAATCAAATGACAGGCTTTTCATACCGAAACAATGAGCCCTAAAGCAAACATGCACTGGGTTTCTTTTTTCTGATATAAGAAACTAGATGTAACCAGTTCTGCCTGACCTTGGATACCAGTTTGCCTGGACCTGAAATTTAAACGAGGTAAAACGTACAAAATCAAGTAGCTGTTAGAAGATGGTCGCAAAAGGGCTTTGTGAAGGGAAACGACCAGCCTTCAGCTCCAATCTGCACCCCGAACCACGAGCTTCCCACGACACCACAGTTACTTGTATAATGCCTATAGCAGGACTGCTGTTCTAATGCTGCCCTGAAGCAGCGAGGTCAAAACTGAAGAAAGCAGAATGATCTGTTAAAAACAAGCATCTCCTGCAAACCCACAGGACATGGTTTCACCTACCTGCCAAGATTTTGCTCACTCTTACAACAGCTGATTTTTTAGATTGTAAAGGCTCTGAGGAGAAGCTGCATTAAGATGTTGGCAGTTTTCATTACTGCCCAGACTCTCTCTAGAGAATGCATAATCTTTCCACATAATTGAGCTCTCTTAATTATTTTAGGAAAAGAAAAAAAATCATTTAGATGTTTTCTCTGAGAGGGAGAACTGCTTGGCCTATCTGCAGCAAAAACATTCTAATTTTGCCCTTGGTGGGTAGCATGTTTTAGAAATTAAAATGGAAAGAGAGATAAGCTGTTACCAGAAGAGCAGCTGGATACCGGTTCTCTCTGTGAAAGCACCATGTAATAAAAATCAACTAATCAGTGGGAGCAAGGCCAGTCAGGAAGGCAGGGCTGCTGTCGCTGCTGGGAACATGAGGAGTACAGGGAAGCTCTTGTGAATTCTTAACTGCTTTGCATTTATTAGTACTGTGTTACGTATTAAAACATGCCTGTGTGTGACAGGCACTTACACATGGATCTTCAAAACATTCAAGCACTGATTTCAATGGGAGTTACGTGTCTTCAAGGAGCGGGTCCTGATCCCCACTGACTTTCAGTTAATCATCTCCACAATTTAGAAAATGGTAATATCCCCAAATCCTGCTGAATAGCTAGGAAAGCCCTAAAGGGCAGTTGGGAGGAGGAGAAATAGTGGGTGCAGCCAGTGTGAAATATGTGGTGAAATATGAGACTCTCATCTCCTTTGAAAAGGCTAGAAATCAGGAAGGGTCCTTTCACTTGCCCACCCACTAGACAAATCCAGCATACATAGCTGAATCCTTGCCTGGTAAAAAAACACTGTTGTATCTAAATATTCTTCTCAGGGTGACATTGAAAAATAGCCTACCATGAATTCTGCATCTAATGATGATCTGTAGTATAGTTTTTCCGCATGTAACACCCCCCATATTTGTTCTGAAAAGTTGGCTGGGGTGAAGGGAGGAGTAGGCAGGAAAGATAACTGGTTTTTATGCCATTAGAAGCTCTCAGAGACAAATCTGAACACCAGAGCAGACAGAGAGTTTGCATTCACATGCGTCTCACAGGCACCAGCACATGCTAAACAGGCTGCTGTGAACAGCAGTACCTACTGAAAGCAAGGCCAGGACTAGGACAGCTATGCAAACTGCAGCTGAGCATCAGCAGAGGGAGAGGAAGGAAGCACATACAGTTCTCACTGTGCTTAGTTAGGGAAGACTTATCCATTTTTTATCCCTCTGCATAATGAGCTCTCTAATGAGCATTTTTAAGAACAAATATGACTGCAACAAGGAGCAAAGCAGTGGTGGCAGTAGTTGTGAGAGGCTGAGAGTCAATTATTTTCCATATCATATTTTCCAGCAGAGAGGTCTGGAGGAGATTGCTGTATTCACAAAACTATGGACATCTTTTATTCTCCTGCCAATCGTAATGAGGCTTTTGAGTACATTCTGCCTATAATGTGACACTATCTCAAGCCATTACTTCTGTAACACGCAGCCCTTAATCCACATAAGATACAGCCATTGCTATTCTTCCCATTGTTATGCTCTCTGCTGAAGACTCTAATGAGATTATAAGGAAGCTGTAAAGCCAACAGCTTTGATCTCAGTCCTTACTCAAGGTTGTTGCTGCATTCTTGGCCCAGTTTTAACATACCTCAATTAGTAATCTGCTGTAGTTACAGGCTCGTTCAAAATATTTTAAAAACTAGTTAAGGTAAATTCACATGCCAGAGAAATGACGTTAATCAGAAAGAGACATAATTACTATTTCTGGCAACATTTCTAACCCTCTCAGCTAAGAACCTGAAAAGCTGCTGCCACAACTGTGAGCTATTTAGAACAAGACTAGTAGGTGTGTGGGAACTGTCTGCCCCTCAAACGTAGAGAAAGAAGGGGATTAAGTAGCACCACAAATACCAGAGGGAAGGCAACAGAGCCAAAACAAATACTCCCTCCTACTGTACCCCTTACATTGGTCCAACAGCTGAAACTAAAAGCATTTGCTGCAAGCCCGAAAACAGCATGGATGAAGACTAATCAGCTGGTGAATATACCTGTGTGTAGTTTGCACATCAAAACCCATCCTCTGTCTGCAGTTTATAGACCTTTCTCAGTATTAATTGTAGATTTATTTAAGGAATGAAGAAACATGCATGCCTGTGAGCTGGTAATGACCCAAATGTTGCAGCTCATCTGAATTAAGTATTTTCAGTGGTAGGCCTCCACCTCTTTCCCTCAGATGCTGGGCAGTCCAGTGTGGTGCCCAGGAGGGAAAGAACAAGCAGGGCCAGCTGCTTCCCTGGGCTTCAGCATGAAGAGTGGTTCTTCCAGGCAGAGGCGTTCCTTGGAGTAACCCTCTGTCCACTGTGAGTGATAACGCCCAAAGGGAGCTCAGGGGACATGAGCATCCAGGCTTTGTAGTGTCGGAAGTATCTGATGAGAGATGCTTAAGGGATTTTTATATTTTTCCAAACTTGAAATGTATACTAAACATTTATTTACTAGCAGGTCTAGTGGCTGAATAGGAATTTTAAGTATTTTTTACAAATGTGCACCTAAACATATCACTCATATTTGAATAAATGAATGGTAATGTCATATCATTCTTCAAATTGCATTTTGTGCAGGATGCCTCCTAATGATAGTTTAAAAGAGCAAGTGATTTGCATAGCAATGTTCTGCCTTCTTAATGAATGCATTTATTGTGTAATCTAGTGTTAATGTTGGGTTTCTACTGACATTTACATGAACGGGGACACTGAATAATTATTTACATACATTATATAAGAGCATTTAAAATCTTGGTTTACACAGTGACATTTACTGATTAATAGATTAGACAAAATCATGTGTAAATGAGTGCAAATTGGTAGTTTACATACACAATGTAAACTTGAATCTCAATTCTGTAGCGTAACATTACCTTTGCATTACTATTTCTGTGAAGCAGTTAGATGAGTGGAACTCCTCAAGATACAGCAAGGGTTAGATTTAGTCCAGAGAAAGTTCCCTACAACTTGCATAATTACCACCGAGAACAAAACATGGACTGCAGAGCACAGCTTCCTGGCTCGTTTGCTTATAATGAACATATCCAAAACACTTCATAGAAATAAGCATGAGAAGAGTACAATGCCTATCTGGCCATTACATCTCAAACTCATCACAAAACCTCTAGCAGTGTTGTACACAAGATGCTTCACAGCCAGAATTCATATTCCTAAGATGAAGTTCAAAGGTCACTTCTCAGTGCCTACGTGAGTAACCCAAGTAATGTAAATTTTGGTAGTCCAGCATTCGAGCGTGACAGAGCGTGTGTCAGGAGCCCTGATCTCTTACAAAGTAGGCCAGCTTCCAACAGCTGCACATGCAGTACATCCCCCCCATGCACACAGCTGGCTGTGGAACTGCCTGCTCTGGCACCATCTCTGCAGAAAACTAAAACACTCTTCAGCACAAGCAGGCTCCAAAAGGTCCCCAAAATCTCATAGCACCTTTTCAAGGAAAATGACTGTGAAGCATCACCTAAGAGGACCTTACATACTTCTCCCCATCTGACTGAATGCAGATCTGCAACAGCCCAAGAGCTGGGGGGGTGAGGACCAGCAATAATGCTCTATATCACCCTCTGTAAGAGCTGCTGTATCTCCATCAGAGAGAGGGGAGAGAGACCTGCCTTCAATGCCTAAAGCTGATCCTCAGGAACATCTCCTTCTGCCCTCAGCAGCATTGTACATGTCGGAAAAAGTTCTCTTCCCCCTGGCACACTGTATAATTGTACTCCAATCAGAACCTCACTGACTTACTGTTGCTTTGTGTTTAAATAAGTTGTGCAGATCTGTGAAGCGGTAAAAACAGTAAGTACAGTAAAAGCTGTCCCCTGTGCTGAAGTGAGTGTATTTGGGGGATTTTTGTTGATAAAGGTCTTTACGTCAGGGGTAGCGTACCCACCTTGCTCCTTAGTTATCTCACCAAGCTGAAGTAATATTTTGTAGCTGTGGCAATTTATAACTTGAACTGTGCTACTTGGATTCCCTTTTTTCCTCCAAATCTTTCTGACAGTTGAGATGTATTAAAGGTAATTTAACCAGGTGGGAAAGCGACACAGTTTTTCCACAGTGAAACTTTTCTAGGGAAAGCTTTTGTGAAGTAGCACCAGAAAAGATACTGACAGAAGCTTCCACTTAATCCCTTTTATGTCACCAAATACATTTTAAAAATACAATGATTCAATATTGCCCTGGAGCACTCGCTTAATAAAAAGAAAGCCAGGACTTTAATTAAAGATACAGGATTACATAGAATAGATCCAGAAAAACAGGGATAGAGCTGTGCACTGCATATGACTACCACTTTTTTTTTGCCTTTCTACAGACCTTTTCTCACCAAGAAAAGTATTTTATGTATGGAGTGTCCACTCATCAAAAGAGAGGAACTGATTTAGTTCATTGGTAATTTCCCAGATTTTAAAAAGACATGCTATAGCCAACTCTTGCAATTAGTATTAACATCTTTACAGAAGACTTTGCAAATAATTATCCCCAACATTCATACTTTCCATGTTAAGCTTTAAACGCCTCTGATAACATTATCTCTTTGCATTAGCTACTAACCATGTAAGCCAATACAAATAGGTGACATTGTTACTGTATCTGTACTAGTGCCAAAACACTGTAATGAAGATTTTAAGATCCGGTGGAAAGTACATGCAACATAATGACAATTTTAGGAAGCTTTTGTGATATTTTTAGATGTGTTTCTAATATCCCTATGACATATCTATTGCAGCTCCAGATCAAAAATTGTTTCAATCTTACCTCAAAAAAGAAAAGAAAAAAAAGTACATCAATTTGGATCATCTAAAAAATAGGGCAATTTTAGAAATACCAATGACTTACTAAATATCACACTAATTTGAGTGCAGAGAAATGAAAGGAGAGGAAACTCAACCTAGAAGAAAACTACTACTGGAAGGGAATGTGCAAACTAGTGGAAAAGAGATGGCAAAGCCACTTTAGAAAGCAGAAAGAAGCAGCACACCAAGAAATAAGCTGTGTGGGCCACAAACATCTTGCATGACTGACTGAAAGAGGAAGACATAAAACCAAATATTACAAACATCTAAACAGATAACAATGCTGAAATGAATAATTAAAAGGACTGTTTTATCTTGGAACACAGAATGCATTCAAAATCACACATACTGTCTTTGCTTGCTTGTTAGTAAGACAAATCCTCTCTAAGGAGCATGTTGATAGAGGGCTAGCTGCCTTTCCTCACAGTTTTGTGCCAATGCAGCAAGGTCACCTAGAAAATGTGTTTACTCAAATTCTCTACTGCTACTAAACTCCTGCGAACACAGGGAGTTCAAATACATCTAATAAAAATCTAAAATTAGGTAAGAAGTTCGATTTGGTTAACATAAAGATTATTTCATTAATAAAATGCCTTATCTATAGAACAGTGTAAATGGTACCTTGTAACTTGTATAACAGTATCCAAATGACTCAAAACTGCTAGAGAAAATGGAAGAATCCTTAATGAAGATGTAAGATGAAGAGCATGTTCAGAAGCAATCTTAATCAAGCATGTTTTAATGAAACCAAACTTTCCAGGAAGTGTTTTGGATGAATGAATGAATGAAGGAGTGAGACTGAGAACAGACAAAGCTGGACTCTCAAGTGATGCAAGGTCTCCCTTTCCTCCGTCACCAGAATGAAGTGGCATAATGAATGTGAATACAGCCCGGAGGAATACAGGAGCCTTATGGATTTATTATTATTTAGCTAACTAGATTTCAGTTGGGTGACTTAGCAGTTTCTTCCTCTTCTGGAGGGAGCCAGCATTCCACTAGCTAGGCCAGGCATGAGTGAACACAAACAATAACCATTGGTATCTATTGTTTCAATGCAAAGTTCTGCTTTGCCCTATGAAATGAAGACCCGTATTAATTATTTAGGCAGCTACCAAAGTAAAAGATGTCCAGGCATGGCAGAAAACAAATTATTTTATAGAAGAAAGAGGAAAGAGGCTTCTCTTTTATAGAGGAAAGAGACTTCACTATCTAATCTTCTGTTGAGATTCCACATTAACTGAAAAAAGACAAACAGGTCTTTGCTTTATGATAAGGATTCTTAGAAATTACCTGATGGCCATATTGTGAGCTGCAGTTCCCAAAGCTCTTCGACCCAGTATACACAAGGCAAAGGAAAGTGTCACTAGAGGAGAATCTTCATCGCTGTCCAGATGCTACAAAGTTATAATAACATCATGTTATTCTAAATGCAAATACCATCTTTAAAAGCACTGCAATAGTGTAAATGGTAACATTCATAAAATTTGCATGTAACTGGACTTGCGCACAAAAACATTCTTTGTAATTCTTTTGCAATTAAACAGAAGAAGGAAGATCACTGCCATCAAAGGCTTTCTGCAAAATTCAAGCTTATTTTGCCCCCTGGCTGAAAACAGAACATTTCAATCTCGTGTGGAGAGATCCCAAGGGAGGGGAGCTTTGGTGGTGGGGGGGGGGTTTGTGCGTTTGTTTGTTTTTCCCAGATCTGACATTCTAAATCAGAGCAGATTCCTTATTGCTAAGAGATGCTGCAACTGGAGGCAGCCAAACCCCTTTTCATGGGACACAGTGCCTATAAACCCCCACCACATATTCCAGAACAATCTATTTGGAAAGATTTAGAGGAACACACCTTTAGCGAATAACTATGTCTAAAACATACACCATTGATGGCACTGACCTCATATTTTAACAAGCAGTTGAAATATTTCATGTTCATTTCCTAGCTCAGGAGAGATTCTTTACTGAAATTTTTGCAAAGAAAACTATCAAGCAGGAGGAAAATGAAATAACCCTTCATGAATATGAATCTTCAGGAGGATACAGACTATTATTTCAGCCCATGCGATGAGTGATCTCTTGTAGCTTTCTTTGACTCTAAAACTGAGTCCAATTTTAACAGAGAATGAAGCTCCTTTTATAAAATACATTGATTGTCATTTGATTTTTCTATGTGTACAGTGAAGCTTTTTTCACATCTCATCTCCTACATGGACTGCACCCTTATATAGTCAGTGAATTACAAAAACAGAGGTAAAGATGTAAAAATTACATAAATATGTGTGTGCACACTAATGCAGACATTCCTTTCCTCTTTTAAGTCTGAGAAGTTTTAAGTCTACTTGGTGTCCCTAAGTCTATTATTCAATTTGAAAGTCTCAGCCACAGAACAGGTGAAAAAGCATCATTTAACAGTGGCTGTCTCTCCACCATGCAGTTCTTTGTGTGTCAGAACCTGGGAGCTGAGACATGGAGATGGAAAAGAGATTAAATATTTCCCAATAGGAGGTGATGGTGGGGAAGGCTCAGAGAACAATTCAATGAAACCAGTATCAATGCAATGATAGAGGAACTGGTGGAATGGTATTTAGGGTTAAGGACATGATAAGGAACCAAAGTGGAGAAGAAACATTAAGGTTCAGCAGCGTTACGCCAGCTAAGGTCAGTGGCAGCAAATGGGATGTGCACTCTGTGATCCTAAATGAAAAGTGTACAAATAAGAGTGCATGGTGGCCAGGAAAGATAAGCTTCTCATTTTTTGCCATCATCAGCAATAAACAGAAAGTTAAATCAAGGGAACATTCTTGTTTGAAACTGCATTCTCCTTCTGGGCTATTTTGAGTATTCCATGGAAATACATGAAAGCATTTCCAACAAATTATTGCTGACCATCAGTAATCTTAATGATTCAAAGCATGTGAACGTGTAGCTGAAAACCTGTCCTTGACCTTCTAGAGCTGCAAGATCATTTCACACGGTTTTGTAGCATGGTTCATACTTGAATTATGAGCTCTCGGAGGTGACCTATGCTAGCAGTGAGTTTGTTACGCACTTCCCTACCATCTGAAGACCAAATATACTCAAATATAGGAAAATTTTTGGAAAGGGTACAAATGTACCCAACACAGGCAACACTGAAGGACAGTAACGCTCCAGTGACATTCCTTGAATACAGCTTTCTCTAGCAGCACTTCTGCAAGCACTTGTTATATCCACACATGCTAAAGCTGAAGAAATGAACAGTGTTGGAAGTGTGCACAATAAGCAGCTGGTTCTGTATTCAAACACTGATGATTCTTGAATTTTGCACGAAGGTAATCTCCAAAATACGTATTTCCATTCCACTAAATAGGTATTTTCCTTTTATGTTCAATTTGACAGCTTAAATTAAATAAATTTTATTGTATTAATCCTGAGCAAGCAAAAGAGTAACTGCATCATTTAACTCTTATCCCAAGAATTAAAACTGTGACTACCAAAAAATAAACAAATGCAAGCTTACCTCCACCCTTTTTCTTGCACAGAACTGAATCCAGTCCAGATAAACACTGCAGAAACTAGCTCTTGTTATTCCTTGGAGACAAGGAACATAATCTTCATCTATGTTAATGTTAAACATTGCAAGGTCACGTTCAATGTAATGCCACTTTGCATAAGGCTGCAGTATCTTTTGGATGGATTCGTCTTTTATCCAGTCAAAGATTTTGGGAGAACTTGCTGTAAAGTATATTATACTCTGTTGACAAAATGCACAAATGTTAGACACTCTACCTCTGATTAAAGCAGATATAGTTTGCACAGAAAAGGACAAATCAAAGAGGACCACATTAACTACCTATAATGGTACATTTTTTTTCTAATTTTTTACTGCTTGGCATCATTGCTTCACAAAACTGTTTGAGATAGAAAGATTATAATAATCAATATCTAAATAGCAGACAACAGAAAAAGAAGTTGTACTTTTAATACTCTTCTGCCTTAAAGAAAAATAAGTACAAACAATACACTATGATATGAATACAGAGTTCCAGGATCCAAAGGTGTTAATTACTGAATATTAGTCTATCTAGACTATCACCAAGAAGGTGATATCGATAAAGTTTAGGCATATTTTGAAAACACAGTAGTAGCTGGTTACATGCTCAAAACAGGACTCTATTTTTCCTCCATGAACTTCCTGTTTTCTGGGGATGAAGCTTTCCTAATTCTTTAACAAAAACAGTTCCACCATGATTTAACCACAAACGTGGGATCTGACAACACAAGTCTGAAAACCCCTGCTTTAATTGCTGTTTTCTTTCTGCATTTAGTAACATCACAGTGAGGCCAGTACAGAATAATGGATTTTTCTTGTATGTCAGGTTTAGAAGCTGATAACCTATGTAACCAAGTTTGCTTTTAAAGAACTGAAGGAGAAGCAGCATTCAGCAGGAGTTCTTTTATCAAAGGAAGGCCCAAATATTTGAAAGCAGCAACACTCGTATCTCATATGTATACTTGAGTTTCTACATTTAGGTTCCTCTAACTGCTGTGTCTGGAGCCATTAAATTAACAACAAAAAAACAAACAAACAAACAAAAAATAATAATTCAAAAAAAAAAAAAAATCTATCTGAAACAAATTTAAAGCATATTTTCAAAAGAATATGAAACTTAAGGAGAAGTTCCTGTGCTGCAAAGGGAAGTGGCATCAGCTGGAAAGTCCCATTATAATGTTTCATTATTATAATATTAATATATTCATTAAGAATTGGATTCCAAAGCAAATGAGCAGCAAGTAAACATGACTGAAGATGTAGTTCTACTTTACCCATGCAATGGAAATATTATTAAGCAAATAAATGTATAAAATGAAAATCTGATGGATTAAAAAGGGCAGAAGCACTACCAGCCCTTTAAAAAATCCCAGATGCCCTCCACAGTTTATCTTTCAAATTGTACAAAAATACACAAGCAAGAGGAAAATTAAACTCCAGAGGAAAAAGACAAGTTAGACAGATACAGACTGAGGATGGACCTTTAATTTTTGGACATGTGGAGAACAAATCACTCTTTCAAAGATTCAGGCAGAAACAATGAGAGCTGAAAACATAGCACTCAGCAAATGCAAACTTCACGAATACTAAAAGATGTTTAAATAAGAATATATTGAAAAAAGATGGAAGAGGCACAAGGGAAAAATCTCACAGTAGTTGGGCAGGATATTATTTCAAAATAGATGCAGAATGGCTACAGGAGCTGACCCACTTTATTTGTGGAGAATAAAATCCTTTTATAAGAAGAAAGATGGGCCTTTCTGGGCTGTCAATGAAACTGCAAATAAAATAAATACATCTTAGGAATAAGATGCTCAGTGCAACTCATTGTTTAAAAGACCAATATGGTAATTATTCTTGACGGACAGGAGAACTGAAACAAAGCATACATTTTCATTGTTGATCTTCAAGATAAGAGTTTGCTTTATTTATTATTCTCACCTGTGTTTACAGAGAAGCAGACTCAGATGGAAAAAAATCAGACTTACCATCAGACATAAAAATCGGAGGAACTCCTGCCACCTAATTAAATTCTGCTCTTAGTAGCTCTTCCTAGATATGTTTTGTGCACAAGTACATCCTCAGCTATATGGCAATTCAGAAATAATGTGGTAAATATTTACAATATTGTAAGCCACAAAGAATAAACTGGAAGCACTCCAAAGGCTGAGTGCAATGGAAATGCAGTTGCTGCAGAAACTCCAGCCCAAGTGTTTTCTGAGTTTGTGATTTATGTGACCTGAATTCTATATTAACCAGAGTTCTTCTTAAAATTAGTTTCCTATGCCATTAAAAGGAAAATTTCGGGGCTTTACAATGTTCACAGAGGAATTGTGCAGGGTCTTCACAGCTCAAGATTCCCCCATAAGAAAGAGCTGGGGAAGGAACGAATTCTCACTTTCTGATATTGTTTATCTGTAGGTAAGTACTAAATAAACAGGATGAAAGCTGATCTGATACATAATAGGATCTCCTCACTTTCTGAGGCTGTGCTAAGGATTTTACGAACCCTTATCAAAGCTCTTTATGGAAGAAACTAATAACTTGAAGAACAAGAGAAGAAAATCTCCATATAGCTTTCTTTTGGGAAGCGCCATTCTAAATAAGGGATCTCCTGAGCGTGCTCTCCCTTTACTGAAGGGACCTCCAGCCCAGGCTAATATTGAAGCTGCCAACAGGTTACTATTTATTATCTTGTGTTGATCCTTCCCTAAGAAGAGAAGTAGATTAAAGGACTTACTCCTTTCTGAGAATGAAGATGTGACAATGCAGTGTTATAGCACTGGTTCAACTCAATCCAAGAAAGAGTTGATTTTCGCATCTTTTGAAGATGTAGTGGTGGACATACAACATCTGCCTACAGCGGAGATGGAATCCCAGCATATCTCAGTAGTGCGAAGATTGTCTAACCCACCTCCCTTTAACTCAAAACCAGATTAATTAACCACATCTGTATCAATGGGACAAAAGTTCGTCTAAGTGATCCTACCTATGTCAGCTGCTTCTCAGCTATATCCAGAACCACAAGCCCTAAACCATTTTTGAGTGAAGTTTCACTTCCCATGTGATGAACCTCACACTTTCCACAAGTTCTCTGCGTATTAATTGACTTAAAGGCACTAAAAAAGTTCCAGTCTACAATGCACAATTCCTCATTGCTTTAAACTAATAAACTGCTGCGTTGATTGCAGCTTTGACTGGGATTTTTTTCAGTCTTGTTCAACATCAAAAGCTGAGTCATATGTCAGCTTGCACCTGTTTATGTCCAGGTTACCTTTTGAAGTAGAACAAAATAGTTGTAGCAATATATTCATAATAGTTTAAAGAAGTTTGGTGGTTTGTTGGGGTTTTTTTGTTTTTTTAGTTTAGATACATTGCTTAAAACCAATTTAATTTATAGCCACAAACCCCACTTCTAAAATAAAAAATTCCTGCTCACATGCAGTTTTGTTTCTAATTAGTTAATTAAACAAAGCAGGTTGGTTACCAGGCCCTACTGCCTGTAAAATTATTTATGAAATCCCAGTCTGCATTTTACAAAGTAATCGACTGCATGATCAAAGCAGCTTTGTGAGGCAACAATCTTGGGTTTACTGCATTGGCTCACTTGCAAAAAAAGGTGGTTAATTTATTTACAACAGGTCTCAAAGTTTGACAGGATTTTTACAACTGCAGAGTTGTAAGTAGGAAGGAGATGTCAGGGATGGTTGGGAGCTTTAGTGACTGGCTTTGTGTCAGTACCAGTGGGACAGGAGGCAGCATTTGGCTTTTATTGATTCAGTAGAATACAAGCAAGCTCAGCAATTTCTTCATTTGCTGGACTGGAAACCATCTGACAGAGGATGAAGATGTCATGCTAGATTTTAAGGTTCAATTATTTTGACAAATTAATGTCTGTATGGCCATTGTGATCTTAATAACAGCACAAATATAGAAGTGATGTAAATGAATTACTGTTTAATCAATGGAATAAAACAAGATGAGTTGTGGTATATATGTAAAACAGCAGGTAAGAAGGGGGTTTGCTCTACTATAAAAATACCTTTGAGAAACAGCTCTTCAGAGGTTTCCCAAGAACTTTATGCTTGTTATTCTTTTCTGTTTTTGCCAGAAAAAACAGTGGAAAGGCCAAGTCAAGAAGAAATAACAAACTGTCAGTGAAGCTTTGCTTTGTAAGGATGCTTCCTCTGACTTTATTGCTAGAGGATGTTAACTCACATTCTTGATTTCTGCTTAAGCATGCCTGCAATTTTCTGTACTAACTGTAAGTATAAGCTGTCAGAATCAAATGTACCAAAGGGAGATATGAATTAATTATCCCCATCTAACATCAAGTCAGTCTGACTGCCAGTAGTGTAAGTGAATAAATATAAAGCCAAAAACTTCAAACACTCTTTCTTCTGTGGACAGCCAGAAAGTTCTTTCTATTTTACAAACCTGCCTAGAAATTAAGTACACTTTGCCAAGGAGTTTACCTTTATGTAGTATCTGATAAGTATTCTCCGCAGATCGAACACTTGCAGCATTGTTGCAGCGTTGTTATCAATGATGCTATATCCTTCCAGGATGTACTGGGTTCGTGTTATTTCCCATGTCAGCCATCGGAGGTTAAAGGCTGCATTACATGACAACAAGTGAGGCAAGTGCCCTGGCTTACAACAGCAGCAGCCTTCATTGTCTTCATCTCCTTCTGTTATAGCTTCCACTTCTCTCTGCTGGCAATATGTCCCTTGGCAGTGAGAAAAAGAGAGTATGCTGCCAGTTATCGGGGGAGGAGGAAACAAAGGATTTCTTCCAAGCTGAAAAAGTACGATTGAAGGCTCTATGCACTTAGCAAAATCTAATAGAAAGAACTATGGCAACATATTAGATGTGCCAATTGATCTGTGCGCAGTAGCAAATAAAGAGCTGTATATTATTTACTATCACCTATAAAAGCCAAAAGGGCCTGATCTAATGTTCTAGGTGCTCAGTTCTGAGCTAAGCTAAACTACAGAGTACAGCTTCTGCCTTAATAAAATCTCACCAGTAAGCAACACTAAAGAGTCCTGCTCCATCACGCACATTAAGCAAATTGATCCAAGTCTCAGTCTGCTTTTTCAAGTAACATACCGGATGCAAACAAAGATTTTACAGTGTGTCAGAGCACTTGTAAAATCTGGGGTTTAGCAAACTATCTTGGAAAACAGGTTCCAAAAATAACATCCACCCTCTCTCACCAGAGTAAAAGCTACTCCAGATCAAACATCTCTAATGAATAGCACTAGTGTCAGTATATCATGAAGACAGAGCAGCTTTCTAATTAGCCTATTACACAGGCTTTACATCAAAATAGAGTAAATCTTTCTGAAAAAGAGATGTTAACTGAAAAAGAAGTCCTAAGGCAGGTGCAGAAACAATAATAGATCTGCACTTCTAGCCTGTGCTGTGCACACTAGATGGTCAAGCTGAGCCCTTTGGGATTTGAAGTCTATGAATGTGGTTTCTACACCATGTAGAGCACTGCAAATCAAAACCAAGGTGGACACTCATGTACCCCCTCCCCCATTCTCCAAATACATGAGTTCTATGTTCTTGATGCATGGATCTTTTTAAAATTTACTCTCTGTGGGCTGTTGCAGAAGTCATTCTCCACTGAATTTATACATAAACCATCTTTCAAGGCCATTTCCTATGATGCAAGTTACACATACGTCTCACATGGGACTTCTGCCAAAGTTTCCCCACAAGAGAGCTGGCTCCATCAGCTTCCAAATGGTCTCAAGAGAAGAGGAAGGTGATAGACGCTGTGCTGCAGTTCAACAGCTATGAACCCCCTGCCAGGACCAACAGACCTGTTCAGTTGTGTCACTGTAAATGGGAGAAGAATTTGGCTATGTTCATCATCTGAATGTTGGACCAGGAAAAAACAGTGTCAGCTCCAATACCCTGCAGTTTGCCAGCACCCTGAAAGAAAGCCTGGAGCAAGGCAGCATCCCAAAGGCCTTTCTGTGGAGTGTGATGACAGTCCTTGACTGTCTATCCTGGTCCCATCACAACTGTCTGGTCAAGAACCTGTGGACTTTAGCTTGTACCTATTGAAGTAGTACTCAGCATATTCCTTTCTCGGGACTAAGAAAAGCCTTTCAAAATATAACTAAGTATGTTGAAGTATTGGTTATCACTTTCTCTTTTTGGTCTGTACACTTTCTAAAATATATCCAGCAAGCAAAAACATACAAGAAAAAAAGAAGAATAGAAAGATCTGAAGGAAATGTGTGAGAAAATACAGGATTGTAGCCCTAAGAGATGTGGGGAAAAAAAGATCCAGTACATTCCACTGTTCTCCATTCAGTTTTCTATGAGTGAAAATTTATACGACAAATTATTAAATGCCTTCAACTCACTCAAATATAAACATCTTCTCTTTCAACATCGCCACAAAGTACAAAACATGACCTATCAAGCTGACATTTCCAGTTGGACTGGACATGAACTGGACTGCTTCTGCTGCATATTTCACAGATTTCTACATGAATTAACGCTTACTGCTCAACAGCAAAAAAGCAGCAACTGCTCTGGGTCAGTGGATGCTTTGCTGAAGTCAAGTCAAAATCCATAGTACTCAAACTGGAGCAGGGAGAGGCATATTCTTTTGTATGCAGCTTGAAAAGAGGAAAATGACTGTTCCATGCTGGTGCTGTTACTATTGCTGTTATGTGTATTTTTGAAAGCTTAAAGGTCTCTCAGTATTAAACTGAATTTAAGAGAAGATACATCTTTATCCCAGGCTCTAAATTAAGTATTGCCAAATGTTTATAAGTGATGAAAAACACAAGCCTAATAAACAGTTGCCACTGAACTCCTTCCAGCTTAGAGAATTAAAGCTGGCTTTGCTCAGTCTAGGTAACTCTAGTCTTAAATCACTCTTTTCTTCTTTTGGTATGGAAATATAGCATTTCATTCCTATGGGATGCTGGCTGTTTCTATGTGCTGTCTCTATTATCTCTATTAGTAAGTACCAAATATTATTACTGCAGATTCTGTAAATACTAGTTTTCTTAAGCCACATATTTTGCAAAATATGGGTCCTAAAGAGGCTGGCAAGCAAATAATAGGTGAATTTAAGAGACCCTCAATGTTTGGGGGAAGCTGTCATCACATGCATAACAATGAAAGAAGATGCCAGAACAATTATCTGCATTCTCAGCTAATTCAACAGGCAAAAATGTCTCAAAGTCATCTTTGCTAGGTAATTTTAATCAACTAAAGTTAAAATCATACTGCAGTGGGCACAATCAACATTGAACGTGGTGAGCATTCTAACTGGTACTGCGTTATTACAAAAGCTCTGAAACCCAACCAAAGGAGCTCATGTGGTCATTTTGCAGATTTATTCCAAAGCATGAAATTGGGGCTGTGGTCTTCAACATCTGGCAAACACGCACTTGCTTAACAAAAGTTGTTTGATGGACTTGGGTACTACCACCTTGGGGATTTGGTGTCTTGACCACTTGCAGAGCCTCTGGAGTATCCCTGCTAAGTTTAAATGTGTAACCTAAACCATGGCCAGTGCTCTGACAAAACACCAAATCCCTATTCCTGTCATCATGCTGCTGATGGGCATTTCCAAGTGACATCTAGTGAAAGGACTCAAGTCTGCAAAGACAAAACGCAGGCTTGATGCTCAAGTACATGTGGGTTCCCTCCAAATTCTCGCAGTCAGTTCTAGAAAGACAGCCAGTAACTCTCTCATCTTTAATTGAGCCTTACTTTAATTCATAACGCGCTGGCTGGACTTCAATGCCACAGATTCGCATGTTACTGAGAAATTTCATTTTTCCAGTGCCTGCATCAATCCTTTTTGGTCCATTACTCTAGACACTGGTACTGCAGAGACTAAGAGCATGTGCTCAGCTTTATGCGCTGAGCCAAAAGATTTAAGTTTTAATAACGGCAGTTAAGCATTTGTATACATCTTTTACAGAAGGGTGACTCTAAACTTTTATGTATATGTTGTAAGTTGATAATTTCAATGAAAATTTTTATATTGCTTCTCAAAAAATTATCAAGTTCAAGCAACTCTGGCAGAATTATTCATCAAAACCAAAAAGCAGGGAGCAGAACATGCACTTCAGTGCAGCAATATAATTAACTGTAGTACCGTTAAATATTAAGATATTGGAAAATGTTTTCACTGGTAATTAGTCATTCTAAAATCTGAGGGAAAACATTTTTTTTTTACATTGATTTCTGCAGTAGAAAGAAAACAAGCTCCTCCATTTCACTCAAACTTAGTGATTCACTGTGACCCCTGTGAGTATAAATGAGACTGATTCATTTGTAAGATATCTAACATTGGAGGGCTGCCAAAAACCCATCAATGCAAAAACATGTGCCAGTTGAACAAAGCAGGGTCAATCTATGTGAGGTCAGGAGAAAACCAGGATGAGAACTTGGAGCTTTTTCTATTTTACTGACACATCAGGATTTGAGGACTGACTTGTGCTCTGCCAGAATGAGCTGACCTAAATGGAAATGAGAAAACTGAAACTATAGACTGCAATCTCACTTTAAGAGGATGCATGAAATAAACCTAAATTAATGACCACCCAGCTGTCTAAAATTTAAGGCTGAAATCATAGTGTGCTTTTGAACTCAATTTTGAAAATTCAATGAGTGAAAAGCTTTTTTTTTTTTTTTTTTAAGTTCTGAAGAGGCCCATAACACAACAACATACTTCTAGAGGCAATTTTAACTTCCATAAAACACTTCAGTTTAACAACACATCCAGAATGGGGAATAATTATTTTGGCTGAAGGTAGCAATAGATTGAGCCCTAAGGATCACTGACAATCATAAACAACTAGGGTGCAAATGTACATAGAAAGGGCTTATAGGACTAATGAACTGACTCCACCCCACAGATGTTAAAAAGATCATAAATCACTCTCCTGCACTGGGCACTTCAAGCTTTAAATGCTTGGACACCAACAACCAGTTTTGGACTTGGGATTTAAATAGGTGTTAAACCTGAGAGATGGAGCTGGGTATGGTCATGGGAACCATAAAGATGGACTGAAACCCAGGGTAAATTCCTTTTGTACACTGTGCAGAGGTCTCACCACTGATGACTTCACAAAAATGCCTGGTTGCTCATCATCTTTTTGGCAAAATCATGCACATGAGTGTTTTAGAAATAAATGCATTACAGTGGAAATATCTGACTCTGCTCCACCAAGTTCTGTTGCAAATCCGAGTAGTCCCAAATTCTGATGGATAAGGCTCCTTCTCACTCAACACTTCTCTGCTCAGGTTAGCAGGCTAATAATCAGTAAACTAGCACCCAGAAGCAGCACAAAAAGCATAATTACAGCCATTGAAAGGCCATCCTCTCCTGAAACAAGCAACAAGGAACAACAAGAAACACAGAACAACAAATACTTCAAAAAGGAGCAAACTGAGTTCCCAAATGGAAACTCATGAACCCCAGAACTGGACACAATCTGGAAACCACCAACAGTTTTGGCTCCTTCCTACTCTTTTCCTTGTGGAATTGGGATTAAGAAGAGTAATTTATAGGCTCTGATAGTTTCAGGTTGTTTCAAAGAAAAATCTCAGAACTTAAAAACCAGTATCAATTCCTCAAAGATCAAAGCTATTAGTTACAAAACTGTGCTTTGGTTTTCAGCTCCTTCAGGTGCTTGCATGCCTGAAAAATAGTCTGGTTTTCAAAGCAGATCAGTTGCTCTAATAATAGGCATCCCCTCTCCTCAGAAACCTTCCATTTTCTTGGTCCACAGAGGCACATTATGGAAGCCCAGGTGGAAGAAAGCATTCTCTAAGGATGTTGGTTGTTAAACTTGCAGCTACCAAATACCGTGAAAACCTTTCATGTCACCTCTTTTGGAGTGCAAAGCAACATGCAACATTTTATTTCTGGCAAAAACATTTTCTCAATAAAAAGGTTGCAGTATGTCTAACAACATTTTCCTTTCTTCCAAGTCTTCTCCAGTGCACCCACAGACACATAAAATTTTGGAAGGGAGGAAAGTGAAAAAAGATATAAAATATTTAGTCTACTCTTGTTACAGAAGCTATTCTAAGCCTATTTGAAATTCCTAGGTGGCTTCTACTGTTGGAGCATCATTATATATCTAGAAAGATTTCCTGCATTCAACAAAGTATTCTCTTCCCTGTTCCATGCCAATTCTCCCAATTAAATCACCAAGATTAAAGAAAACCCTCGCACTCGTTCTGTTGCCTCTAATATTGCTGAGCATTGTGTCTCTCAGCCTTTGTTATTTCCCATGAACAATCTACTTTTTGGGTTTTAACCTTCTCTCCAAAGAGATGTGTTAAAACCAGCAGCTTTTCTTTGAACTCCTTGTAATTTATCAATACCTTTTGGTCTGGTGCATACACTGAACATACCTCAAGTGTGGTTGCAGGAAAGACATGAGGGTGGGTACTTCTATTTCCCAACAGCAAGAAGTCATTTGTAAAAGCAAAAAGTGAAAGTTGCAACCACTCTTTAAATAAAGAATTATTCTTGCTAGCACTACAGCGCCTTCAGACACAAAAATAAAACACCAATAAATATTCCTTACATCGGTAATGTACTTGCTACTGTAAAAAACTATGCAGCATACACATACACTGCAGAAATGAGTAACTGTCCTTATTTCTTAGACATCATTACTGTGCCTGAAGCATATACCCTAAACTGGCTGTGTTCATACACAATTTTGCATGGGAAATAAGCTTGCTAACACAGAGAAAGCCCCACAGGCAATCCAATCCTGCTGTCACAGCTGCCTTTACTACGTACATTTACATTTGTGTCTGCTCTGCACTTCTTTCCTTGATTCATCCAACGAAGCTCCAAGTGAAGCATGAATATTGCACGTGCAACATGCAGTAACAAAGAGTCACAGCAGATATTTAGAAGTAAATTACATGACTGAAGAATAGTGGGCATGATACAGAAAAGAGCTCCTCAATATTTCAGCATGGCCATCCACACGCAGTTTCTGCACATATAACGCCTAACTGGATATTCTCCAAAAGACACTTTGTAGAGGCACAGACTAGACAGAAAAATATTTTAAGTCTTCTTTGTTCTACAGGGAACTAGATATTTTGACATTCTTTCTGCTTGTTCCCTGATTGTGGGTTTTCCCTTCTCTTCCTTTCAAATTAAATGATACATTACGTATTTCTTCTGGCAGGCTGCTTTTAGCATACTGCTGTGGTCTAACACAGACAGTAGAGTTAAGTTACTGAAGGGCTTGATTCCCCCACACCAACGTGCAGCTACTTGAAAGTTTTCACTGAACCTGAGCTCATTACTACCCTCTCTTCATTTTCAACAAAGGAGTAGTTGGGTGTCTCCTCTCAACGCCTGGAGGTATTGAGCCTCCCCCTGCTTGACACATGGGATGAACGACATGATGGAGGTTCATCACCTCTCTGCCTGCAGAAAGGGAGAACGAGGAACTAATTCATGCAAGGTGCTTAAATTGAACAGGACTAAGGATGGATGAGAGGAATCCCAGCTCTGCCGGCTTTCTTCTGTCAGTCTATATCTTTTTGCTCTGCCTGCAAGATTTTGAGGGGTGGGGGTAGGTGGGGTGTGCGTGTTCATTTAAAATCTGAGCCAAATGCTTCTATTACATTCAGTTAGAAAGGCATCTGGATCAGTCATTTATAATGCCAATTCCCAGTTAGGCTGGGCTGCAAACTGGGGAGGCAGTACCTCCTGTCCACAGTACGCTTAAATTCAGAAGACTCTACGACCCCTTCTTCAGCCACTACTGTGGCAGTATTGCTAGCACAGCTTTTCAGCTACCACAATGAGAAACACCCACAGGAAAATCCAGAGCTCCACAATGCAAATATTGTTTTTGGTTTACTCACAAACAGAACACAGTTAGAGGCACAGAGAACACTGTTGTGATTCATTCATTTCCAAAGCAAACATAGACTTCCTATTTAAGGAAGAGCAGATTTTTAGGGCCCTCAATTAAAATTACTTGTTTGAAATTGAAGTCAAGCAGTCAAAGCTCAGAAATTACAGATTTCAAGTTCCTCCTCTAGCCCTTTTTTTCCTCTCTGTGGGAAACCATTCTGTACAATGAAAAGGAATCAGGGTCCTATATGAAAAACAGTGCCTGGCCAGACAACTAAAAATAAGAATGTAAGATGCCCAAAGCAAGGGAAATGAGCATAGTGATTAACAACTCCCTCTTGATTTTGCAAACTACCACATTCTTCCAGGGCAGTTGCATACTCTCTTCCCACTTATGCAGAAAAACACCCTACTGCATTCAGTTGTACCCCACACCAGCTATTTGCAAGATTTGAAATGGGGAAGAATGTGCCTGGTCTGTGCAGGAGCTGGCTCTTGGTGCTAGCTGGGTGCAGCCCACCCTAACTTCCTGCCCCTGCAGGCAGCGATCCCACTCAAAAGAAGGAGCAAAGAAAACCTGCCAAGGAAGAGTTTCAGCTCAATCTCAGCTTCCTTGGGACAACCTACTGCAGCAGCAAACATGTTGAATCTATTCACAAAGTGAACCGGCTACAGTACTAACACTGAACAGCATTAGATAACCTGCATGGAAAGGTCAATTTTTAGACCCATTTAGTTACTTAAACTTTGATTTAAGGGAATCCAGAGATGCCTTGACTGCAATTTTTGAACTTTGCTCTCAGATCCAAATGCAAAATGGCACTCGCCTGGTAATGAACCATCCTGGCTCAAAGTCAGACCAAGTCTTCCCAAACCACTTTGCAAAAGAACTATACCACTTGAACAACAAAACTTCATTCCAAATTCACCATTCTACTTCCAGTTCACTCAGCCCATCTGCTAGGCTTTTTATCCAGACGTTTGAGGATCCTCTCATATTTTTTCATCTCTGTTTCCAAGATTTACTTTTCTTGATCTACCTGGGGATAGTGATGATGGAGAGGGACCCAGCAGCAGGTGGCAACTACATAAAGGAAAAAAAACATTCCCAAAAGTCATGTAATTTCATCATGAAAATGAGAATTCTTTCTTCTGTGTGTTTCAGATCCTACAGTGAACTATCTTAACACAAAAGGATGATCAGCAAGAATAATTTTCTAAAATTAGAATGCAAGTTAATGGAAATGTAAATGTTCTTGCTTACCCCAAATCCCAACAAATCTGAACAAAATGTCAACAGTGCCCAACATATGTCTCTTTTTTACCATGCATAAATTCCTCCTGAAAGTCACTTTTCAGATCTGCAGAAATGAACGAACTATTTTTTGATTTCAGAGTTTCCATTAAGAATTACAACTGTGAGCAACATAAGAGGAACCAAAAGTGACAGGCTGAATAAAACTGTCTTCAAAAAAGAGAAAAAAAGCAATTATCTCCGAGATTTACTGGCCTGTGAAACCAGTGGTACTGTGACTAAGAGATTTGAACTGCCACAGTATTTAACTGTTCTTGCAGAACAACATAAATCTGCATTTGTCTGGCCTGGATTTGAAAGAAGTAATAGCAAATTCCAAACCTATCCAAAATAAGCTTTTAAGTTGTTTTCTTTAAGTACCTGTGGACTCTATAGGATACTTAACCTCAGCACTTCTCTCTGACACAGCAACAGCACAGCTCACCTTGTAGGCACACAAGAAACTAATACTTGCACAGATGTCTTCGAAGCTGAAGAAAGCCACAAACCCACACATATATCATCATCATTATAAACAAGAAATCATAAGGCTGACAAAAAAAAAAATTTCTCTTTCCTTTCCAGTTGCTTTTGCTTATAAATTGCCTTTTTACCGAATACGTATCTCTGCAGATACTACAATACGAAGCTGCTTCAGGTTACTGTTTTCTACATAACCTTTCTTAAGACACAGGATTGTTAACTTCATCCCCACCATAGAAGAAAGAAAGTGAACATCAAGCATTTACCACAACCTGTTCAACATCCTACAAGGAGCCTGTCACAGAGTCAAGATTTGAGCCCACACATGTTATTTCCTAGTCTAATCCTCCCACACCTCAGTGCATTCAAAGAGCCAGTCTCCTATTTTCTCATACCTAATCTTGTTGAAAAGTCGCCTTGATTATACACTCCTTTACATATTGCCCATTAGTTGCTCAGCCCTGGAGCCTGGAAAGCTGTTTATTCTAGGATTTTAAAACTCCTGTCACCTGCAACTGCAAAGTGTTATCTCTGAAAGGTTACAAACATAAGCAGCAAGCTCAGGAAGCCAACATGTGTAGCATGAGCAAAATTTAAAAGCTGTTTAAAAGTTTTGTGGGTTTACTTTCATTTTCCTTCCTACTCCAGGGACAACAACAGACAAAAAGGCAGGAGTATGACACTATGAGCAACTGGCCTCACAAAATCCACACCACCGAGGACAGGGACGCAACTGCCATTCCTTAAAGAGAAGTGTCCTAACAAAGGAATATACTGAGCAGGAACAAAGTGAGGTCACTTCTTCAACTGAAGTCAGCACTTTCTAAATAATAGAAATATGAAACCCTGACTGACTTGCTTCTCTTCTCTTGTTTTGCTGTAATGGAGACTATCATGGCACTGGCATCTTGCATGATCTGACACAGGTTACTTTCCATGGGAGGAGTCTAATGATATTTGGGGTTTTATTCAAAAACAAGTTTTGGGGGGTTGATCAATTCTAAGAGTAACTTCATTTTTCATCATTATGGAGGGAAAGAAATAATCTGAAAACGTAACTAATCATAACCTAAAAGATCTGTGAACCAAGCAAATAACTCAGTGTGCCTTCTTTCTGAAAGTCTTATGATATTGCAGAACGTGACTCCAAAATTCTTAACATCAAATTTCAAAACATTGTTATTCAGATAATAACACAAAGAAGTACAGAGCTTTTAGACAAACAGACAAGTATCTATAAAAAGAGAGAGAGAAAGATCCTTAAACTCTATGTCCTGCTATAGAGTTGTGATCGATGAAAAGGTCACACAGGGTTTGTTGCTGGTTTTGTTGTTATTTAAATCATCAAGGATCCTTACCTCGAAATTCCAGCCCTCTGAGCTGAAAGGTGACAAGGCCATTTCCAATTTCGATCAAGTGCACAAAGGCATTTAAATAATCTGATGCCAGAATAAAACAGTCTCCTGTGTTGTAGTTTCCCCAGCGGCCCAGAACCAAATCTCCACAAAGAGACTCCTGCAGAGATCTTGTCAGATGCTCATAAAAAATGGAGTTGAGATTATTGTCATCATTTCCTACAACCAGAGCAGCAGACATTTGTAAAGAATAAAATTTAAAATACACTAAGCCATTCTGCATAAAATCCCACATTCTTTTTTATTCCTGCGTAAAGCTTCTTCCTCTAGCTGGATATCTTCCTCATGCTTTACACAATCTACATTTCCCAGGTGGTGTTTAGCCCTCCAGAGAATCAGGCATGAAACTTTTGTTTCATATGAAGAATAGCATAGAACATCAAATTAGTGCTAACACCTATTTCAGACCAAATCAAATGACCTCCATGTTTACAACAGCAAGAATTTTTTAGCTCCACTGAAAGTCTCTGCAATGCTAAGTTTATGTCTACATATTGTCCTTAATTTAAGAACCCAGAAATCATCATTTCAGCACATAAGCTTAAATCTGACTATTATTTCTGAGATTTTTAAATAACTCGATCACACAGCTTCCAGGAATTTTGGTGGGATTTTTTTCTTTTAGTACTCCAGGACAGGAATTTTCCACAATGGCTTCTCCATGAAGTATCTGTTGGTACTTAAGATGAAGATACGTATTTTAAAAGAGCTCACTGAGTATACCAAGAAAGAATAAAACTAGAATTGCTACCACTTCTTTAAAAATAGTAGCTGTCCAATTACACATTGCTTGGACCAATTGTTCACCCCATCACAGTCTGGAAGTGTCATCTCCTAAAAGTTTATGGCATTTAACTGGATTAAAAGTAGCACTTTATGACAGTGATACATGAAAGCAAATGAACTTTTCACAAATGTTGACACAGTGCTGCATAATCCAACCTGGTATTGTCTTGTGCTTGTCCTCTTTTACCTAATATATGCTTGACCTAAGAACTGCTTTTCATTTCTATAATGCATCAGTGTCTCACCTTCAATACTTTCAAAATGCTGGCGCATTGATATACACATACAAACTAATGTCTTGTAGGTGTATTTCTATACATGAGCATGTATGTGGATACACATGTACAGGTACATATGCATATTTATGTATGTGCATATTTAGGAGCAGATCTAACATGGAGAAAAAACCCAGAGGGTGACAGGCTATAGCTTTCCCTACAAATTGCTCCCCAGTAAAAAAGAAGGAGTGAGCATGTTGCTACCCTGCTTTTCATCACCAAGGCCATTATGCATTCAGCGTGGTATGTATGTACATGCAGGTGTGTATGCACATATAGACATAATCAGTTATACACCTTCCGGAATGCATTTAGTCAAAATCTAAATGAGTCATCAAATTAATCTTTTAAGCACACATACAAAGGAATGTTTTGCTTGAGCTATGAGGTGTAAAACATAATCAACTTATTAGCATGTAGAATAGTGCTAAAGGTTATTGCTGTCAGATGATGGAATGGCCTTGGGAAATATCTTAACTCCCTGCCTTGAAATGATAAATAATGAAAGAGCATTATATATGCCTCAAAGTGCTAATACCTCTCTTGTCTTCTTGGACACTCTGCACTACACCCACTTCTGCTTAAAGATGTGTATTTGTTCATGCTACTGATGTAATGGATAAAGATAAAAGGGGATGTGTGTAAATAAAAATATAACAGCAATAAACACAATGTAATCTTATACCTTTACAATACAAGCCCCTAACACCTCAGGGGCAAAATAAAACCAGCTGCAGAACACTAAAGTAGCAGAAACCCATATATGAAACCCTGGCTTCTCCCACTGGAATGAGTATTTGGCATGAAACACTGGTATAGACTTCCACTGGAAAGGGCTCTGTCCCACCATGTGCTTAAGAGCATCAGCTAACGTACCACGCACTCTCCGTTTCCACTGTCTTGCCCCAAAATGCTCTTGCTTCCCAGTCTCACAGGAACCACTTGGTGCAGCCCAGGAAGGTGCCTCACACTGCCACGGATCAGAGCTCATTTAATGCACTGGCACCCAGAGAAGAAGCCCACCACCCTTCTTCTTTTTTTTTACCCCCTCCTGCAAATTTTCCGATTTCCCTTTCCCTCATCTCCAGAAAGGTTTCTTCCCAGGGAAGAGGTGATATCTGTCAGCTGTTATGGGCACCATCAACCTGCTGCTTTTTAACAAAAACTTTACTTATTAAGTCACAAGACTTAAACCAGTGCTCTACTACATTTAAAATGCTCTGGCTTGTTCACACAACATTTAAATCCTTTGCATCTCTTCAGCTTACCCAGCAAAGCCTCAATAGTGTAAACACATCACATTTTGCAAATCAAGCAAAACACCCAAACTTCCAGGCCATACCTGCATCCTTTTCGATCTGAATTGCCAGTCTCGTGTTGGAATGGTCCGATCTTTTGGTGCTGGAAATAAAGACATATTGTACAGCCAATTCTTTTTTCTGTTTTCTTTTTTTTTTTTTTTTCTTTTTAAATAAGACTCTCCCAGAATCACATTTGTATTTTCTTTTTAACATATCTTCTCATTCTGTGTTTATGTCATTATGCAGTTCACACTCTAATCCATTCATCAGTTTATTCCAAGTAGGCATACATAGTTATTTCAGTTCAGCATTGATATTGCAGCTTATCAGCACACAGGAGTGTCTGTGTCTCCTTTTCCCTTCCTCAAACTCTGTCTTCCCCATTTTCCTTCTTGTGGGGCAGAGAATCTGTGGTAATAGACAACACTATGTACTTAAATAATGGAACTGGCTCCAGCAGCACATAGGCACATGCCACCAAAACAGTGAATAGAAAGAATATTAAATCAGTCTTTCTTCCCTTCTAAGCCTTAAGAAAAACAGCTAGACTCAAGGGATTTTTTTTTTTGTGTGAAAATATTTCTGTGAGTATATACCACGCATGGAAAAACAACAATAACAAAAAAACCAGTTAGTTTCATATTTAGCTAGGCAGCAATGAGAGAGTCTCTGGTCATTCTTATTGCTTGGAAAAAAAAAAAAAGAGTAAATTACAGGCTCTTAGTCCATATAGACCATAACCCTGTCTCCCTTATGAATGACACATTCCTTATTCAGTGCTTTCATTGTAGCAGTGGAATATAAATACCATAGGAAAAATGGTCATAAAAGAGAAAGCAACTAAGGTAGACTGGATTGAGCTTTTATTCCTACCCGTAACAGAAGACACTAAGTCTGAAAATAAGGAACAAGTAAATCACTGTGGGCAACCAAGTGTCCAACAGAAGAGAGTGATGTTGTGGTGACTAGGGGGATTCAACATCAGAAGTCCACAGATCTCCCAAGCCTTCAGGGTGCAAGTGAAAGCCTGGCTAACAAAAGTACTACAGTAAATATAAATTTCCCTGAAATACTGTTCTGGCAGCAATGCTTTAGGATTTCAGGACACTTCATGAAGAACGCTGCCTCAAAAGTTTTGCACTCAATCACTAGCCTTAGCAGGTCTATCACATATGTAAATATTACTATTCCTTGGAAAATGGGGTTAAAGCAGAGATCAGGGAAAGACAAAGCCATTTGCCCCAAACAATGGTCAGCATGAGGTTACACATGACAGTGGTGAGAGTCTAATCTGTTCAACAGCCTGGAAACACAGGAGAAAAATGCCAAGGCACCACCTCTCCTGGCACTGGAACCAAGGGAGACACTCAGGCATGGTCCTGAGCAGCATGGCCAGGTGGGACTGGCTGGCTCTTGCTCACTAGGGTGGGAAGCACAGGGCTCCATGGAGGTTTTGAACGGGCTGATGGTTGGCCAGTCAACTTGCAAAGCCTGAATATACTCACTATGAGACTTGCAGGAAGACTGCATCAAAGAGGGTAGAAATTGTATGGGAGGTTTTCAAACAGCTTAAATAACACTGAAAAAGGATGGTGCAAACCCGGCACAATGTTGTTTTTGAAGCACAGCAGAGCACCTCTGGGAATCCGTATGTCTTCGTGTCAGTATTGGCTCCTAGGTGTCAATGTGCAGCTTTTTTAAAAGCATGGAATTTTCTGAGTTATAAGCTCATGCTGAAGCCAACTGGGAGAAGGATGTCATTGATGCCCCTAATGGTAGAAAGCCTTTTCATCCACCCTCTAAAGCCTTCCCAAAAAGCTGTGGAAAACCAACCAACAGATAATTTGCACACAGGCTTCCATGAGTAGACAGAAGAGGAACAGAATTGCTTTACTTCTACTCCCTACCAGCAATGATTTTTTGCTTTAAAAAGGCATGTTCTTTACTTTGCAAGAAATACAGTTGAGGAGAATATGAGCCTTAATTAGAATTATTTGTAATTAGCATTAGTACATTATCTACATAGATTAGCATTTTATTTGATGTATTATTTATCTTCCTGCCTCTGGTTGGCTCAGCTTATTGTAACTGCAATTTTCATTTCCCATGCAACAGAAAATGGCAATGGGGGGGAGGGCCTTCTAGGCAGTTCAGAACATAAAGAATGATTTTACTTCAAAAGGTTGTCAGAATTCTACCCTGATATACATCCACCTGCAATTGCAACATATGCAAGAGTAAGCATAAAGATTAGGTTATGGAATTCAATCAATTTTCTATTCTCAGCAGAGAAACGCTGCTGATTTCCAAATGCATATGTTTTAAGATTATGAGGCTCCTTATTAACTTTCAGTCCCTCTGAAATCAGTGTGGCAGTATGAGGTACAAGTCAATACTATTCTTCACTCCAATTTTTTACCAACCTTTAAAGCATTTCTGTTCTTGAGGCATATTGAGACCTATACAAATCAAGCAATACTTCAGAAAATTCTAATCTATAAGTAGGAATCTTTTTGCCCAGCATGCGGCTCTGGCTCCATTTCTTTCCTTTTTATTTTTCTTTGAGAGAAAGATGCATGATACAATCAGGGAAAATCATGAGTGCTTCAGGACACTCTTAGACAGATAATTCAGCATGACTGGGAAAAAAGCAAAGAAACAGAACAGCTCTCACAAACAAAACAAAACCAGGATTGCAGCTTTAACTTCCATTACAAGCACAGTAATGGTTGCTTAAGCAGCTAAAACATGGGCCTCAGGACATGAGATAAGGAAGGATTTACCTTTTCAGACACTAAGAGAAAAATTCAAATCTTTAACCAGGTATTTTGAAGATTATTTTTTTAGTATAATTTTTTTTTTTTTTTAAGACCATAGGTAATAAGAGAGTTTGTAAAGCAAACTCCTCTCCTGAAGTTCAGTTACTTGAATAAACTCAGTCAGGTAATCCATTTTGGACCTTAAACTCTTCCACAATTATCAGTAACCAAAGTACTTTCTTGAAGGCAATGGGAATTTGCATAGCATTAGACTATAATACACCACGCCTAACAATCAAGTCAGAGACACCTTTCCTCCTGGGCTTTTCACTGTCAACTAGGACCTCTCTAAGTGAACTAGTGGGTGACTCGGGCTTTCCTCCAGTGGCCTCTTACTTAACTTTGGTTGTTACCACTCATCCAAGGTGATAATTAGCTCAGTAATTGAATTTCTTCCTGAATTGCATTATTTATACAAACCGAGTGCAGGTCCTTCAGCACTTGCCCGAGAGAGCAAGTGATTGTTTAAGTCAACATCTGCTTAGTTCCTGAAACATCTATCTCATGCTTTTTTAATTCGTCATTTACATGGGCACTGAGATAATCTGCTGGTTTGCATAGAACCGTTCATGCCATTATAACTATCGCTTCCCTTTGCAAAAGGATGAATTCACTTTCTTTACTTGCCTTCTCCAAAAATACTGTCTCGTTTTTCAACCTGGGAAGACTTTCTTCTTCCACTTTACTCTCCCAATTTCCTCAGCAAGGTAGGAAAAAGACTGAGAGGGATTCAGGCACCCTGGGGAACATACAGTGGATGGTGAGAATTGGGGAAATTGAGGAGGAAAAAAAAAAGCAGATTATTGCTGTGCTTATTTCCAGAAGATGACAATAAAATTGCAGCTGTTCTATCTGCCTTGCTGGTGCTGGGTTTTGCCCCAAAACACAAATTCAAGAGTTCCAGGATTCCTGTTGTGAAGGAGGGGATCTCTACTTTGAAAGAGAACAAAAGAACATCCCCCCCGTCTGGGAGATGCAAGAGATGCATTTCTAGGGTAGATCCGAAGTTTTTCTTTGTCTGTGTCCAATGAATTTTAATCAGCCTTTCCATGACATCTAACAGGCAAATCTAAGAGAGAAACTCTACTGTGCTGCAGCCCTATTATTATTCATGGGAGTCTGGGAAAAGAAAAAAAATCCTCAACATTTCCATGCGAAAGTCTTACGCTGCTGGCACTATAAATGGAAGGCTTAGCATTAAAACACAGTGGTAGTAGTAGGCTACAACAGTGAGGCAGGAGGGAGAATGAGAACATGGCAGAATAAGCAGGCATCCATGAATATTTGAAGGACACCAGAGGCGAAAACGATGGTACTAATTAGAAGTGTGAAGATGCCCAAGTAGTTCTAAATCAATTTCATCTAAAACAAAGAATTATTTCAGTGTGATTGTAATAGCAAAGGCTGACAGCCCCTTTGTGCATAACCATGCCCAGGTTTTCTGGGCAGCTGCATGTAAAACATGCCTTATGTTTAACTCACGTTAATAAAGATGTCTTACAAATGAATGAAACTTCTCCTTCCTCATCACTTGCTCTGATTCTTATTTTTTATGTTTTTTTCCTCCCCTCCTTCCTTGACTGCTCCAGTGTTTCATCTAACAATAATAAAAAGTGACTTTGATTGCACACTAGGAAACTGGGAGAAGGCTAAGGGATAAAGTTGTAAAAGACAATGCTGTTGAATAATCCTTTTAAAACATCCAAAGATCTTATCATCAATAATTGTTTTAAGGTTTTTTTACTATCTTAAAAAGGTGTTTCTAATTTATGCTGACAACTTCTTAGGTTTGGTTTTCAGCTTTTTTGTGGTTTGTTTGGTGCTCATACTGCTGGGCTCAGCTCATACTACTGTTAGGTGCTCGTACTACTAAGCATGTATAATTGGCATATTCTTAAGCCTTTTCTTAAGATGAGGTTTCTGTGCTTCTGCAGCAATAGGGAGAGGTGTGAATTTGAGATCAAAAGCTGACTGCTCAAACAAGGACTAAACGTCCCACCTACATGCATATTCAAAGGTTTAGCTGGGGAATTCACCTCTTATTCTAAGCCAGGTTATTTAAGCATCGCAATACTTCAAAATATTCACTAATGCTTTACCAAATTGTCATCAATATCCCTGCTTTTGTGTTATTTGCCTACCTTGCTACTTGATTTCTTTCCCCTTGTCCAACTATGCTTTTTCTTTTAAAAGCCATCTAGTCATTATCTTCATATATTTTATAGTAATCAATACAAGAAGCTTTATAAGTGGAAGGATTATGCCAACTGCACAGACACGTTTGTGCTCATTCTTGTGCCAGGGAAAAAAGGCCAGGAACCTGACATTGCCTGTAATGTTGGGGCTTAGCACGGGATCCTGCATCACAGCTACACCTCACTGTCTGCAATTCATAGAGGTACTTTAAATTTAAAAGCAAATACATTAATTACACACAAAACCATGTATATGAAACAGTGTATGTGAGTGTTAGTTTTCTGATTTTCCCATCATGAGCCAATACAAACATTATAGGAAAGTACCACACTGTGCCCAGCTCTGGGTAAAGAGCTCTGCAGAACTAATTACTAATTCATGGGCCCATCAGTGAAGGGGCAAAAGCCTGAGAAACTGTAAGGACCTGGAGAGTAGGAAGGAGGTGATGAGAAATGTCCTGGTGAAGTTTTCATTAGAAACAGAGAGTGAGATCTGACAGCAAAAAAAAAAAAAAAAAAAATAAAAAAATGTTGGGAGCTGCTTCAGCAAACGAGGGCAAAATGTTTGCCTCCTTTACGCCACACAGAGCAATGCGCTGCTTAAAAATAAAATTAGGAGGTAGAGATGGCACGAAAGTGTCAGGAAATACAAGAATAAGAGAAAGACTGGTGAATGATGTCTTACAAATAAAGCCTACATCAGAAATACTAGTTTAGTTCACTATAGGGTTTTCCATGTACGTATTTCTCACCAAAAGATGAAGGGAGGCAAAGCAGAAGCTAACTAAGCCATTCCAGTGCCATTAAGCTGTGAGTGTAGCATCAGTGATACTACACTGAAGAACAAGAAAAATCTTTCTGCTACTGTGCAGTTGTACAAAATCCAATCATAACCAGGGATTTTAATACCTCTAGATATTTCACTGCAAGGACTGTTTAGAGTGTTAATCATTGACAGCAGTCATTATGATAGTCTCTTCAGACTGAAAAAAATCTCTGGTATTTTGAGAGCAAACACCTCCAGACATAGGATTAAAAAAAAAAAAAAAGAGCAAACAAAAACCAAACACCAAAAATCCCCAATCCTCTCGCTTTCATCCAGTGTTTACTCACTCCCAACTAGTACAAAGCTTCAGAGACAATTCTGACCAATGGTGACAATAATTCTGCATTTTGCATTATCTCAGAAAGAAGTGAGTTATTTTACATTTTGCTTTTAGAAGCCCCAAGACTGTTTGGGCCCAGTACATATCCTTGTACATCAGGAGACAACCAGGATTTAGGCAAGCTGTAGTATTAAATATTCCCAGCTGCTATCTGTACACAATTTACATATCACCTCAGTTAGAACAGTTACACTTGTGCAACATCTCTGTGATCTCAGTTTTTTCCCATCTTCACATTTTGACAAAAGTTGCTAGAGTAAGCATCTTCTCCAAGGTTTGAGTTTAGTGCTCCAAACCTCATCTTGCCCCATAATGTTTGGTTCATTAAAATCTAAACCAGGAGGTGATCTACATTCTTGAAGTGTATAGGATGAAAGCTTGCTGAGAACACTTACTCTTATGGAAATTCAGTCAATCCACTTTAACAGGTCTCCAATATTTGATATGACAGAAATTTCATGTGTTTACTCGATCTCATTAGATTTACATAATTTAGAAGCTAAGCGTTAGATGAACAGCCTATAAAATTTTAGTGCCACTGCATATCCACACAAGCCCTTAAAATATTACATGCTTCCTATTTCTGATTCTATGAGTCCATTCTCATCCTTCTCTTATGCCTGTTGCTGCTTTCCTTTCCAAATATCTTTAGAAGTCCTCTTATATCACGCTCATGATTTTCTTCATAAGTCTGAGTTCCTGCTTATCAATGTCTGTTGAGTTATTCTCTCAGATTTTTCACTACATGCATTTTCCTTTTTTGCCCATCCCTTTCCCTTTTCATTTATCCCATTGTGGTTTTGATCTTCACTTGTGTTCCTGCCTGCTCTCAGCACGCATTCCCTCTCTGATGCCTCCCTTCTGTCTTTATTCTGTCCTCTTAGAATGATTCAGTGAATTGGAGTTGTGAATGCATCTTTAACTCAGCAGGGAACTACAAAGCACTGAATCAGAATGCACTCCCAATTAATTATCACACATATGGCTCCTATTCAATTAGCCTCAATTTGTTTTGTTGACTGCCAGGGGCAAAATCTGGGAAGAGATGTTACCAGTGAAGGAGATACTGCCAAATAGTTAAAATACAACTTTGAATTTTGTATAGCCTCCCTTGAGTGTGAAACTCTTGGCAACTCAGAAAACACTTATTTTAATATCAGACCTATTTGATTAAAGGTGCCTTGTTTTCCTCACCCATCCTTCCTCAGACAGCCCTCACATTTTCACAGTTCAGTGTGACTCCGCACATGGAATCAAGCATGAGGTGAGGGCTGGATTGGAGAGGAGATGTGCATACCTCCATGCTACAGGAAGTGGCCAAAGGGGCAAACATGCACACAGGGTTACTTACTCCAGGTAAGATAACAGTTCAAGATGCTGAGGGGAGTGTAACTTCTACTGGGCTTCTTCTAGCTCGGGGCTTTACCTGAAGCAACACCTCCCACATCTGAATGCTGTGGCTTTGTCACTCCTCAAAGCCCTACACGCCTGCTGAAAGGGATTAAAGACTCCCAAACCAGACAAGTTTTGCAGGTACAAGTCCGTGGGCAGTACTGGCGGTATGCAATGTGAAGATGTAAGGTAAGTAGACAGTACAGTGAAAGTTCTTGAGAAGACAGTCAAATGAGTAAGTCTAATGAATAACGTGTAACTTCAGAGGGCTCTTAAAGAACTAAGGCTGAAGTATGGACAAGGATGTTCCCTGTTCTTCAAACATTTTGGTTTTCTCTATTCTCTCCCCCAATGCCAGAACCATGTCCACACATGCACCTGGAGAATAGGGCACAACTTCGTAAAGGCCAGTTTATACTCACTGTTTCAAGAGAGAGAATTTTTTTCCCCAAAAAAATAATCTTTATTGGGAAATCTGCAGCTAGAAGAGTAACGAATTAAAATAACAGCAGTTTGCTAACATTCCAGCTTTAGCCTCACTGCCAGCCAGGAAGTACCACTACAATCAGTAGAAATGCTATAGCTGTGGGCACGCAAGCCGGGCCTAAACATCGCTCAGTACCAGTATGGGCTGGATGCTCAAGGATCTCAATTCCTTTGAAGTCTCCAGAAAGACTCTCATCAAATTCTACATGCTTTGCAAGCAGGACCAAGCAGTCCTTCTAATTTGAAGACAACACACAAAAATTTCAGACTAAACCTCTTCATTCACTGGTCCTATATGTTTTGACTTGTAAGTCCCAGGTACTAACAAGCACCCATTTTTGTTTTATCTGAACATTGATACTTACTTATACCATTTTGCCGAGTTCTAAATTAACTTAACACTCAATAAAAGACTGAAGGAACTCTCAGGCCAACTCAGTGAAGACCTCTATTGAAAGAGCCACAGCCATCAAAGGGGCTAGCATTCATAAAACTGAGTAATAGCTGATAGCAAAGGAACTAGAACCTCAGTACACTCTGAAGTTGTGCAACTGGAATACAGTGCTTCTTTCTGGTCAGTTCATAAAAGACAGTACAGAAGTAGAAGCAGCTAGAGAGAAACACAAAAATTAGCAGAGAAAGAAACAGTTCAGAAGAAACTAAAATGATCACAATGAACGCTAAAACTCATGGTTGTAATTTGGCTTTCATGCCAGGTGGCTGGAAGTATTCAGCAAAGTTTGAACTTTAAGTAAGGAGAACAGGCAGTGACAGCAGTCAAAACATAACATTTCTGAAGTGGTATTTGAGGAAATCAGGCTAACACAAACTCCTGCCGATTAGGGGGAAAAAAGTGGTTCTCCTATGCTTAACTTATGCTGTAATTGTTGACTTCAGAGGTTAATGTACATTTCTTTAAAGTATTCATTGTAAATCAATGTCCAAGGCATTAGTGAACTATAAACATCTGCTGCAGTTGTTCCTCTGTAAACATCACCACTATGGAGGTCCACAAACATGTGAAAAATCAAACATAGCCAGAAAAGACTAAAAGAAACCCAGCCCTAAGAAAGAGAACATGAAAGGTCTGAACACACAGCTCCCAAAGAAGGCCCATGGACAGTTATGAGTGAATGACATCTTGCGTTCAGAGCGGGGGTCTTAGCAGCTGTAACAGATGAGCAGGCTCACAAGGAAACCAGATGCACTAGGATGTGTTAAAGTAAGCATTTGGAAGTAGAAGGCCTGTTATTTTATGGGAAAAAGGGAGGTAGTAGACAAGTACTTTTCACAACTCCTTTTCCCACACATATGCATAACATGGGGTCAACCCAAATTACATCTACACTGGGAAAATTCTTCCTATTACACCTGCAGGCTGTCCACGATGGGCAGGTTAAGTGAGCTGGTAGGACAAAAGAAAAGGCCAGCTTCACTAGATTTGAGGCAGGGGAGGCTTTCCTTACCCTCCATTCCCAGCTGTATTAACCTTATAGGTGGCTATTTTCCAGACCACAATGACTGGAACAGTAACATAGTGATATTTAAAAAGATTGGAAAAAGAAAGGCTTGCTCACACATTCTCAAACACAGAGAGGTGTCCTGTAATTTCCTTCTGAGATACCTGGCAATTTAATCACAGCCTCTTTAGAGACACCTTACTAATTCAGTTACACCACATTGTAAGTCACTCAAGACTCTTCAAAGCAAATGCAAGCTGTGCCTTACCCCAAAATACGCACTGAACCAGAAGGATAGAAACAGGAATGAGTAGGAGAGATGAGGGGCTTGTAGGCAGTGAAATCTCCAGATTCCTGATGGCAGTTTGCTGTTTGCGGGGACAAGTCACAGCTGCAGCAGAGAATGGGCTACTCAATGTGATCCAGTGGTTAGACCCACTGGGGAATGAAAGTAAACTTCTACTCTGTTCTGTCCATTGCCATATCCAAGATACAAAGCAAGATACGATGAAGGGAGGAGGGGGACAGGGTCAGGCTGCAGCATGAAAAAGTATTTAAGAAAAGAAGCAAGGCAGAGGAATAGCACAACAGTGTTTGAACAAACACTTTATGCTTTAAAGTGCCTATACATGAAACAAGATTTACTGCTATTTCCTTTTCTCTCTCCCTGACATCTACAGCCTAATCATTCCAACAGCTGTGAAAATAAAGACTAAACCAGGACTCTTCAAACTGGGAAGCAGGACGCAGGCTAAGGGCAGGACAAAGCTGGTGTTGCATCAATTTTTTATCTTTAATTTTTTTGAGAGACAGAAAATGTCTCATATCTCGACTCTCACGAGGCAACGAGCTCATGAGCAGCAGGCCAGCTTTCTGATTTCACACCCCTCTCTTTTCAACAATGTCAGCAAAAGCTGTAAATAAGTGGTTGCATGAGAAATTCTTTCTTACCTTCCTTATTGCCTTATTTTTAATTTTTCTTAAAGTCACCCTTCTCTTTCCCTCAAAAAAGATCCCTGACCTCAGTTATATATTGGCATACTAGGCTCTGCACGCAGTGAGTACCAAAGTGCACACTATAAACAAACAGCATCTGTTGATGCAGGGAAGAACACCCATGCTCTGCACACACGCTGCAAGAGCACAAACAGGCACAGTGTGATTCCTGAATTTTGAAGAGCTTACTAGGAATTTCACAGTTTGCTTACTGTCAAAATGATTTTTATTTTTCTTCCAACCCACTTGAGTTCCTCCATCTCCTTTTAAAAACAAACATGCCATCATCTTAATTCTTTAAGACTTTCAGCTCCAGCTCACATCATCTAGAGTGGCAGATGCCCAGTCAGAAACCCAAGGAATCAAACTCCTCTTCTGCCAGCAGAGAAAAACGGGACTAAATGAAACACTGGAAATGCAAGATATGTCTGTGTGCACTCAGAAAACACCAGGTAGAGCAAATCAAACCAACACTTTAACGAACAGATGGAGCAGTTGCTCACCACTTGGGCTACTGGCTTATGAGCCCAGCTTTATTAATAAACATGGCATTTTCTACTTGCTAATGTCCAAGACTTCAACTTTGGATTCACTTTACAGTAAATGAACCAGTTGGTTTTTCCTCATCTCATTTCACATTGCTGGCCCAAATGAGATACAAAAATAAGTTTTCCTTAAGTGAAACAAAGAAAAAATGAAGTTTGCTTGACAAGCAGTTAAGTGTGAGCATAGCAATGAACAGAAATGACACTCTAAAAAAGCAACCTAATTTATGAGTTGGAAGAAAAACAAAACCGTGATATTTTGCTATCTAGACTGCTTATCAAAATTGTTTTCAGTTACTCCAATTAAGAGTTTAAATTATAAAAGATATAACCATGGAATTGACTACCTCTACTTCATATAAACGCAAATGAGTTTTTATGTAGCTAATATAAATGTGATAATTTAATGTAGCCATCAGTACAGCAAGGAAGTGTTTGAAAATGAGTATGCAAAACAGGCAAAACAAAAAAGCTATATAAAGCTAGCTGAATAATAAATATATATAATAGAAAAGTCTGCCAGAGCTTCTGCTTCATATGAGCATATCTCAGATTGCACTGTAGCTAACCTGCGACTTTCCATTTTACAATGATATGTAGTGACAGGACAAGGGGGAATGGCTTTAAACTGACAGAGGGGAGATGTAGATTCAATATTAGGAAAAAATTCTTCATTATGACAGTGGTGAGACACTGGAACAAGCTGCCCACAGAAGCTGTAGATGCCCCTTCCCTGCAACTGTTCAAGGCCAGGCTGGATGAGGCTTTGAGCAACCTGGTCTAGTGGAAAGTGTCCCTGCCTGTGGCAGGGGGGTTGGAACTGGATGAGCTTTAAGGTCTCTTCCAACTCTAACCATTGTATGATTCTACAGTAATACCCTTAGCTGAACATGTGCACGCCAAAAAGGAAATCTATACACCAACTTCTCCATCTGTGTGTTCTGTTTTGTCTTACAGCACCTGAGAACTCAGCGCACATCTGGCCCTAGGGCACCACAGCCCACAGGTCCGTGCAGTAGCCAGAACAACTTTCCACTCCAGCTTAAGTTCCCAATCCTATTTAACTCCACAGGTCTGAAAGAAAGCAATTATGCCATCCGTTTGAATTTTCAGATGTTGAAGGGTCAAGATTTAAAGCAGTAAAGCAAGACCTATCTCAATTCAATTATTTTAAGTATTTTGTAAAAAATTTGCCTACTCTTAATACAAAATTACTCCCTTCCCTTGACTTTTTCTGTCTTTCACTGTGTCCTTTCAGTGAACCAGGAATTTTTCAGTTCAATGCTCACTCTGGTCAATTCTTCATGGGAGCAATGAAATACTGAAATGGAAACGAGGCAAAGGAGAATCAGAAGTGCTAGAGACAAAATGAATATAAATTTAGGAGGAGTCATTACATGTGCATATTGTAGGATGCCACAAGTTCAGCCAAACCTTTATTTCACTTTGATGACTATCTGAATCTTCTGCGGGGCTGTTTTCTACTTCTGAAAGGTTTATGAGGGGCAAGCTTGTGGTTTTAAGTGAGAAGATCATAAAAGATAGATACACTAGAATTTCTTACAAATAAAGCACGATTTTTGCCACAGAGTCTAATTTAAGCATTCATGTTGAAGACAAAGTTGTAGTTACTGCTTATTTTGGAAGGACAAACAGTGGTAAAGTATTAAAAGGGCTAGGGTTTTTTTGCACTTGAAATTTCACAGTTTATGGGTAAAATAATTAGCTAGCTTTGCTTTCAAAAATTATTAGCACCAACTTCTTCACTTCTCTTACTGGGAGTCAAAGATGGTCAATAATGATGAAAACAAGACCCCTCCCTTATCTAAGTATCAAGCCTCATTCAAATCTTTTGAAATTTCGTTTGAACATCTTCTGTTCATCTCATCCCAAAAGCCTTAGACAAACCAAAATTAAATTAAACAAATCCATTCTATTTCTATCTATAATAACATACAGATTCTATGCTAACCTAGCTATATGGAAGTGATGTGCCTACAACCAAGTCTGATTCTCTAACTGGTACCTAGAAGTGAAGACACATGCCCTCGAAATGCTATGGTTGAAGTAAAATATAGCAGATGTTAAAATCTCCACTTCCTACTTAATATTGTTCAAACTTTCCATCCAAAAATGTAAAGTTGTCTGTGGGATTAGTGGCAGCTTCCTGCCTTTCCATGACTCCCCTCAACCTCACTCCTACAAAATAATGAAACTGTTAACCCCCCAAAAAAGATGTGTAAAAGAATTTTGGTAAGATCTGGCCAGAGTATACAAAATTCAGCTCCCCTCAAAAAGGTTTCCACAAATCTCATTATGTTTGGAAACAAATACAAAGCCTCTTTATATGATTTGGCTTTGTCTGAGTAATTGCTTTATAGATGAGTACATACGCACTCACTGACGCAAGTCAAAATCAAACAAAATAAACTCCTTTGCCTTAAATAATGGAAAAAACAATCACTGTAATTTCTAGTTTTGAATTCTCTTGAGGTGCTCAGATACGTTAGTGGCACCAATACAAGAAGTGGGGTAAGTGTAGCACTTCTCACTGGTCTGGCCAAGTCCTGATTTGGCCAATACAATTTTCACTTTATGCAGCTGCAATAAGTTACTCCAAGCCTGCTTACATGTTAATAGTGGATGAAGGGCTCACACACCGCCCAGAGCACAGGACTCAAAGGACCACCTCCCTCCTCCTTCCCTTAATCACTGAATCCAGTCCCTAACCTTGCAGACTGCTCATTCATCCCTTGCAAAAAACTATCTCCATTTGGAAAAGAAAGTGTTTCCCAGTCTCCAGTACTCTTGTTGGAAGCCCATTAGATCTCAGTTACCAAGAGCTTCCAAATCCCTCTGGGCAGAAGGAGCAAAAACTCTTTATTCAATCTTTTCAATATTCTATGTTTGTGTCCTTGTCAAACTGAATGAATGACAGCTACAATCTGACAAAACCAACCAATTCTTAAGTCAAACTCCAAGATCAGATGAAGCAAGAATGACAATGCACACTCGTCATCACTTCACTGGGAGAGTTACCTGCCACATCCCAAATGGTAACAATCAGGATAGTATATAATGTATTTATGCAGCCTGACTTCTATTGCCAAAGGCTTCACAGATTTAGTTGCTAACACTAGCTAGGCAAGACAAAAAAGGTTGACAAGTGGGAGTTTTACTGATTTTTTTTTCACAGCTTCATTACTGTATGTCTGTACAACAAATGCAACATGACACCTCATCTGTAACATACGGATAATTCCTTAAATACATTTTCAGAATAACCACATAATCATGCAACAGTAAAACACCAGAATCAAGGTTCAAAGATTAACCTCTCAAACCCTACAACAATTTAAGGATTATCTTTGGAAAGAAAAATACCTCCAGAGATTAAACTACTGAGGGCAAAACCTTTATGAATAACAAGTATAGAAATCTTTTGAACAGTCTTACTTGTAGTTTTTCTCCCAGAACTTGATCGGTCTTGCGTATGATGCAATAAAGATGACACTGCCAAGAAATGGACTCAGCGGTGTAGAAAAGACTGAGGTGGCCAGGGTTTGAAAAAAAAGCATAGCAGAGTCTGAAAACTGCAAGTTAAGGTAACACAAATGATTTAATTATATCTTTAAACCATTGTTGAGGCAGTTCTTTGAACTGCGTATTTTTGGGTTTTTGTTCTGATTTATTATACCAAAGAGGTGGTAAGGTAAGGTAAGGAAAGGAAAGGCAGGCAGTGCCAAATTGCCAATTATCAACATGTAATCGGTGGCTTTCAATGCTACACAGCTGTAATGGAGGTGACATGCCTGAACAGAATATGTTATTAACTGGCTGACCCTGTCTAATCTTTGCCCGAGGACAGATCCTGAGCGTTGGCAGAGCAGTAAGTGCCCTTTTCCAGCTACCTAGTGTACCTTCTGTAATACTAAGAGCCTTTCCAGAGTCTGACACAGAGCTTAAAGCAAAGTCCCCCCCATTAGCACTTTCTTGGAAATCCTTTGTTCTCTGCACTGGAGTCTGGCTCCTAGTATGTCTGGTATTCTATTCTGTGAGTTTCTGCTTACTTTGGAATGACCTAGTATGTGGAGAAACAACTATGCCTCTAATAATCCAGCCTGCTGGCTTAAAAGCATGCTTTCATGTTAATTCTTACTGACAAATTAATATTCCACGCTGACTGAAAGGTAAAAAATATTCAGTATTTCATACTCTTTGAAATACATATGAAATGAGAAGGTGAGGAGAGGGAAATTGTAAATATCACACATACATAAACATCATACTGAATGCCTGAATCCATAGCTTACTTTCTATTTAAAGTAATAGTTCAGATGGCTGGAAAGCAAGTTAGGAGACAGTAAAGGATACTGAAAAGATGCAAGTTAAAGGAACATGATTAAAACAACCCAAGTAAATGAAATGTTAGGCTTTAATTCTTCATTAATTCAAACCATGACCATGAAACCTCAGGAAAAAGGTTTCCAAATTGGCATAAGAGACCAGTTGCCCTTCCTTACACCTCTCTTGGGAGGAAGGTGCTAAGTAAAGAAGCCATGAATTGAAGTAATTGAAGTGAAGGAGCCACTATTGAAGTACAGCAACCAAGTACATCTCCAACTAAAATTAAGGTCAAATCACCCAGTAACAATAGTCTTCTAGCCTACCCTCATAAGAAATAGCCCTTTATGTGTCCCACATAAGGTCTCCTGAGACTTTGCAAAAAACGTTTTAAACACATGCAGCACATTGTGGTACAATATTTCCATTGAGAGGCTAGCTAGCCATGCTTTCAAAGCAACCTGTGAAATATTTGCTAAAATATCTCCCTCAAATCCCTCAAACTTTTTAAAAGAAAGTGGTCTGGAAGGGTGTCTTTGTGCATTAGCGAGACTGGAAAATGAGCTGCCCTCTGAGTCTAAAGTTCAAAAAGCAACAGAGAGCACAGAGCAGGAAGCTAGTGCATCAAAAAAGTTAAACTGTCACATTACACTGTAGTCATAACCAGCACTGGCTGTGAAAGATTAACAAGTATTTACAAGTGTCAGATAAGGAAAGGAAGCAAGGGAACTGAAGAGACAAAAAGAGAACAAGGAGGACAGATAGGGACAGCAAATCATGTTTTCTAAAGTAAGCTCTAATGTCATGATTGATTTAAAAATTGCCACCATGATAAGACATTTATGACTTCGCTGTGAAGTGTTCATGTCTAAGACATAATCAGTAGCAACAGTTTTATTTTTGCTGAAAGACATAATCCTCTACTAAATGCGCATTGGAAGACATTTCCCATCTGACTTTTGAAGAGTGATTTTAACTGTTTCATATATGTGAATGAGTCATGACAGCAAGTAACAGCACCTGTCTTCCTTACATATAGTTGATAAGTACAGTGCGCAATTATCTGTCATCAGGGGGTTTTATTTGATAGTATCCAATTTGCCTTTATCAGGCAATAAAAAAAGCCTCTTTATACCAATACTTTAATTATGTCTAAATAAAAAATATAAAATTACCACCAAAACCTAACAGGCCTACTTCCTTACTCTATGTCCCAAGACAGGTTTCCTGCCTTTGAAGAACTGCTTTAGTGTTGATGGACATACATTGTTACTCATAAAACAGAACGGAGGAGTTAAAAAGGAGAATGTTTCTGAGCACCACAATGAAAAATGTACATTGAAATGTTAAAATCCAGTTGCTTCTGAAACAGAATAAAAAACTGGGACAGCTGCAACAGAAATTGGCTCACTGAAAGGAATTTGTATCTGAGATACCAACTAGAAGCAACTGAGAAAGTAACTTTTTAGAGCTCAGTCAGCCATATGCCCAACATTTTACAGAACTAGCTTCTGCGTACATAGAAGTCCACCCAAGTTGGAGCTAATTTGTCAGTCACAACGTTTCTTTCTGGATGCACCAAAAGTCCGTGCTGAAGACTGTGGAAATAAGTGATCTATAGAATGTGGCTGGGTGGGAAGTGAGCAGGCATAAACAGATGAGTTTGAGTCAGAGATCAGTTTCCCAGTTTCAGATCCCATGCAGCCAAGACAGAGAAAACCGTATTTCTCAGGAGATGCTCCAAGCATTTTCATATTTTAAAGTAAGTTATCTAGGAATTTCACACCTTGTTCAAACACTGTAAATCAATTACAAACATGAAGAGGAATTTAAGAATAAAGAAAAACAAATTTATAAAGGATATGAGGTATTGCAAAAAGCTGAGCAAAAACATGGAACGACGATCCCCAGGCAATCTGCCAGGGTGCAATGTATGTCATGATGAACTGCAACTTCTGCAGTAGGTCCCACAGCTGGAAAAACAAAAAGACAAGAGAAAAACATGGTGATTTTTTAGGCACTGATAAAGTTTCAATACTAATATCTGAAAGTGACACTTTTTAGAACTGTGCCCTGGAATGAATGTGAGATAAATAGATAAATTATATCATATTATTAGTTTTCAAGGGGATTAAGGCCTTACTTCAGTAAGCACCAAAGTATATTCTTCATTTGAAATTCAAACTTGCAATAAAGTACGTTTTTAACCACCATTCTGAGGTAGCTCCCACATTACCTTTCTTCAAAAGTATGTCTGCTTTAATTATAAAGTGGGAAAACAGGTTCTGATATTCACTGCATCTCTCGTACTGTCAGAAGGTTAGAGGAGAAGACTCCAGGAGAAAGTGGATATAGTGAGCAGATGAAGCTCAGTGTGGCTCTGCATGCACAAATCAGACTTATTTCTCAAGAACACAACATTTTCATTAATTGAATCAATGGGAGAAACCATCACTATGTAAGCATTTGTTTGGCATTAAGCGTGAATCGTAGCTGCATTTTCAAGATCAAATGTATCCTACCACAAAAACATCGCATTAATATGAATTCTTATTGTTGTGCAGTACAAATTGAAACACACACACTCAATTTACTTCTGTTTCATGTAAAATATGCTTGGTGCTGCAACCAGCAGTTTCTGATTCAAGAATAATGTGTACTTCTTCCCTACGATATATTTTTTTTTCTGCCAGCTCTGTTGGCATCAGGTCAAAACAGATCTTATATCTTGTCTGCATTGGGCCATCAGATTCTTATTGCAGAGTAGGTTCTTGACAAACTGTCAGGAAAGATTTGGCCATCAATAGGCATTAGTGCTCAACACACATAACAAGTTGACAGTGAAACAGGAGTGTATGCAATATTTTGTGATCATACAGCAAATATATGTTGAATTTCCTATAGTAAATTTTTAATTGAGTTAATGAAAAACAAGACATTGCCAACATCCTGATAGACACTGAGGCTATATCAACACATATATTAAATGCTTCCAGGGAATGTTCCCAGGCACTGGTATTGTGTATGTTATTAAACTGTTAGAAAGGTCCGTGGGAAGGTTTTGGTCTAGCTCAGCACACACTCTTCCAAACAATCCCCAGGCATCCACTTCAGTGAAAACCCTCCATGATCCATTTCCAGGTGGCAGTTCCATGCCTCCACCAGTCTGCGTACAGACTGGGAGAGTTCATTAGCATGGACACAAGCTTCTCCATAACAGCTGGCCTCAGGAACAGAGCATGGTCGTAGGCACACTTCATTTAGTAGTACGTTGGCAGTCAGAGAGTATGCACCTTCACTGGCTAGCTTATTTCATCTGTCCTTAAGTTACCAGCCCAAAGTAACACCTGGCCATCTGTATCCACATTGGCAGTGCACTTAACAAGATATTTCATTGAGCTTCTCTATGAGATGTTGTAAATAACTGCAAATTAATTGGGAGGGAAGTAAGAATGTTTTGGTATTTGTGCTACCAAATGATCACAAAAGCAGCTGCTAACTCCAGTTTTAACCAGTGTCACACTAAGTCAAATTCCAGCCTTCCAGTTGAGATGCAAGCAGTGTTTCACATGTTTTCTGTGCTTTGGCATGACTCAAGTTAGCTGCAATATGCAAAATAGAGATTATGTTAAATTTTGCACAGGCATACTATTTAAAACCAGCAAAGCCCTGATAAAAACAAGCCTTTATGATTTGAGGCACAGCCTGGTTACCCCTACCTATGAGAAATTCATATCTTGCCAACTTTGTTTTCTCTCAAAAATATTACATGTGACTTGAAAACTACAACATTATATAAAGTACGCAAGTGAAATTGAACTGTAACTAGAATTGGCTTTTATTCATTTGAACCCTGTTTAGCAGGTTGTGGAGTTGCTTTGTTTTGCTTAATTTTTTTTATCTGAAATGTCTCAATAAACAGCTGTAAGAAAAATTTTATCTAAAAAGATTTAAGTGAAGGGCTGAAAAAGCTGATGACTCACATCTGAAACCTCAAAAAATTGGAAACTGCAGCACAACCCAGCAAACTTCTGCCTGTTACAGATTGAAATCACAAAGCCATAAATCACTCCAGCTGTGCTCAAAGATCTGGGTTCATCGAAAGGTTTTCAAACCTCAAATAAAATTCAGGTTTTGCATTTGCTAGGAAACCAAATCCAGGAGGAAACCCTTCTGGCTTCTTGTTCCATTACACCATTTTAATCATTCTTTAATATTTACATATTCTTGCAGAACAGGCCGTGGAGCCCAAGTTCCCTGTTGCTTCTAACAAGTCCTACTACTTCTATGCCCACTACTGCTTGAACTCGCTGTTGTTTCTTTTAACATGTGCCTCTTGGCTAATATTTCTACAAGGCAGGCAATGGAGCTCATTTCCATTCGCAAAACATGAATGTAAAAAGAATGCTGTAGTGAATATCTCTTCAGTTTTGAAAGCCGTACAGCAGTGCACCTAAAGGCCTGGAAATGTGTGATTTTCAAGCTACTGCTTTCATTAAGAGTTGTCAAGTGCCTCTATTACCTCTCAAACCACTGCTCCCAGGACATGTTTTGCAGAACATCTTAGGGTAACATATCGTTAGCGTTTTACACATCTAACTATAATTGCTAAAAGTGATGATCCCTAACAACTAAATTATAGAGATTTAGGGGGCAGGGGGAACAACGACTTGGCTCTAAATTTTCTCTTTTTCATTTTGCTAGAATAATCTGAAAAAAATATTTCTCCTTGTCAGTTTTACCCAATTTACAATATGGTTTTTCCTATATCTGATATAGGAACTCCAAGGAGTCACAAAGCACTTCTGCTTTCCTCACAGAAAGAAACTAAAGCTGCTAAAAACTGCTTTCACAAATAGAAGGAAGCTGATCCTCAGAAACAGTAACTCTCATTTCAACTACAACTAACTACATTTCAGTCTTCAATAACTCTTAAGACACCAGGAAAATCTTCAGCTTTTAATGATATAGGATTAGAAAGGGTTAGGAAAGCCAAAACCCATCTGGAGTTGAACCTAGTGAGGGAATTAAAAGGCAACAGGAAGGACTTCCACAGGTATATCAGCAGCAAAGGCAGACTGGGGAAATGCTAAATGGGGCAGAAGACCTGGTGACAAAGGGCACAGAGAAGGCGGAGGTACTCAATGCCTTCTTTGTCTTGGTCCTTACTGGTTAGCCTTCAGGAATTGCAGGCTCCTAAGACCTATGGGAAAGCATGGAGAAATGAAGACACCCTAAGTAGTGAAGGATTAATTAGGGATACATCTAAACAAACTAGACAAAAACACTTCCATGGGACCTGCATGGGACATCACACCATTTCTGTGGTCCTGTGAAACACATGATTTATCCTCAGTAAAGTTTTGTTTGAATGAGGGTAATAACTTGCTCTTGAGGGTGTGAGGGATATTTTTCAACAGTGCTAGTTACAAAAAGGAAACCTTCCCATCTTACGTGAAAGTGGGAAACAAACTCAAACACAACTTGTACTGAGTTTTAACCCTTTCTAACAATTTCTTTAAACACGTAGAAAAGTTTAAGTCTTCTACATCCCAGTTTAGGATGATTTACAAAAGAATATTTTTATTAAGCCTTCTTAGATTCTCCATGTTTTCTACAGTTTACTAAGCAGAAAAAATACATATTATTTAGGGGACATAAAGTTCTAATATTCCTAGATATCTTTACTCATGTGACAGTTTTGCACAGTAAAGGGGTTTTAAGTCTTTGATAAACAGTTTAAATTATCAGGATATTCAGTGAATTTAAACCAGCATATTCCCACTACTGTCAAGTTGAAGAGCAGAACATGTATCCATCTTTCATATTTATTTCATGTGGACACACACATTTTATCATCTTACTAATGCTTAAGTCTGAGTTCTGAAGCCTCTACAGACCTCTGGCACGTAAGCTAGTATTCTATAGGTCTATAAATAAAACAAAGGCAATGACTTATCTTTAAAGGTCAAATTTAAATAACATTACAAACTAGAACTTCATGGAAATTAGTTAACATACATTAAAAAAAAAAAAAAAAAAAAAAGAGAGATTTTGGGAGTCTGAAACACCACTAAAATGCGATGTCCTTTTGTCAGTTTGGAAGATTTCAATAAACTAGGCAGAGATTAACACCTGAATTTAAATTACACTGAATGCGAGATGGAGACTACGCAGTGCTTTGAGCTTTTGGCAGCCTTTCTATCTTTTTAGCATCTGTTGGGACTCTGTGTGGGCAGACTTCTTGGCAATACTGGGACTAAATAATGCATAAACATTAACATTTTCTTGCTAAGCTTGAATTTCGCTGTGTTTTTAAAAAGTATATGCACAAATTGGTTTTAAACAAAAATAACTGTTATATACATATGGCTATATGCTCTATGTGCAACACAAAATTGAGAGATTAAAAAAATTACATCCAGAAAGCAATTATTTCCTGCTTTGAACAGTTATGTCTTTATATTTCCATTTAAATCCTGAGAACTTGAGATAGATTTGAACTCAAGGCTCTCAGATACTAGGGGGTATTTAATTTTTCATGTTAAGCTAATTCTGGTCAATTGGTAGCTCCAAGTCTTGGAAGTAAATTCTAATAGTTTCTGGCAATTTATATTTTTTTTTGTATCTCAATAAAAATTAAGATATATTAGGGGAAAATTTGTGAGCATGTGCTTATGGATATGAAATTAAACTTATGTGGAATAATTTTATTCTAGTTCATGGCTTTGCTTTGCAAATCATTAACTTTTTGGTCTTTATTTAATACCATTTAAAACAAACTTCACCTATAAAATCCTATGAAACAAGGTTTACTGGAAATATTAAAGGTTTCTAAAGTTTGTGTCTTAAGTCATTGTGACATTCTGTTGGTGTATTTGAACAGCACTGTTTCTGAATCTACAACAAATACTTTCCAGGCTGTCTTCATTTGCATCTGCTTACAGATATTTGAAGCCTTTATGCTGTGGGATTTCAAGATCATTGTCTAATGCAACATATATAAAAGGATCAAAATATAATCAGTCCAAGGCTCCAACATAAACCTCTGAGGAATATATTCCTGAAACAAAATGTCCAGCACTTAGTATTGACAGTGTATAAAACACACATGGTTTAAACAGTTTGAGTAACAAGCCTCAGAAGCCTTACATTTGAAGTTAAATGTTAACCATCAGGCAGAAGTAAGTATGATGAGGATTATGACAATAAGACGATGATAAAACCTAGCAGTCCTGGATCTGCTCATGGCAGATGTTGCCTCTTCCTACATTGACAGCTGACAGCAAGATCTCAGGGAAAGCGCCTGTGGTATGGTAAGAAACCATCTCCCGTATCTCCCAAGGTGGGCAAAAAGGACAAGATCAAAGCTATTCAGCTTAATCTGCAGAGGGCCAGACAACTGAAACAAATCAGATGATCCAGCCTCTTCACTGAAGCCTCCATAGGCATGGCTCCTGCTAAGGCTGCATCTTCCCAGAAATCTTCCTTACTAAAAGCAGACATAAAAGATGCACAGAGCAACTTGTGCACTGAAGTGCCAGATAGTCAAGATTTCTCTTCCAGCGCCTGCATCAACAGACAGAGAATGCACCTCTATCAGCATGAATGTAGCATGAGTACAGTCCTCAGTGTGTAGAGAGCCAGACTGACCCAAGGAGTGGGTGTCTATCTCCCTGCATCCCTGAGTGCATTTGTCTATTCTAAAGGAAAAACATAAAAAAGAGAGAAAATGCAATTTGGAAATAGTGTCGAGAATGAAGTCTGGCAAAGAGGTCAGTGACAGAAGGCTGAATGAAAAATCAATTAAACCATTTCTCCAATATTAAAAGGAAACATGAACTGTACAGTGCTCAAGAGAGTTAAGGAGTCTATGGAAAATACCACTGGGATTATCCTGTCAAATATCAGATGTAGCCTTGGGTATTTTACTTAGCAGAAAGTGTCTTAACAGGGCTTATATGCCAGATATCAAAAGTTGAGGAAACAGCTGTGAGCCAAGAGGTTGCAGCTGATTAAGACACTGGATTTCAGTATGCAAGAATGGCAAGAAATGGATTAAAATATGAATTAACAACTTGGTGCCAGAAGCTTTGAAGTGAAATATCAGATTAACAGAGGATGAAAAATCAGAAGGGGAAAGAAAAAAAGAGTGAGGCTTTTGACTTCTGCATAGCACCTACATCAATCAATGGGACATGCCAATTAACCAAGAGTTTTATTGCCACATAGGCAATAACAAGATCCAATAGGTTAATTACTTGACTTCAACAAAGCACCAAGGTCAATGCACTTGGTAGTACTTTCTCATAAAATGAAGGAAAACAAGATGACATGCATAATTTCTTTCCTGTCCAAGGGATTGTGTGTGGATATTGAAAGTTAGGCCTGATCAGCACAGGTCTGGAAGCTTGCTACAAACTAGCTGTCTTAGCTGGAGTTACTCCGACATAAAGATCATCTTTCATAAATGTTCAACACTGGATATTATGGCAGAAAGAAGTATGCAGAAAGAGAAAAATTCCTATAAAAAAATAAAAAATGCAGATTCTTTATTAACTGGAAAATGTATTCTGGGAAAGAAGGAAAAAAATCAGACAGAGAAATTGTATTCTTAAGTGAGCTCAGCAGGGGTAAGAGTACTTAGGCAAATGAATTCGGTGTTAATGAAGGCAAATTTAACAAGCTCTGGTTCTTTGATTATTTTGCCTTATGCATGAAGACAAATTCAGAATCCCCAGAGGACTTCTCTATAAGAAAATATAAGGTGATTTTATATTTTAGTATTGCTAATTAGTTCATCCACACACACAAATTAAGAGGCCATTAATCTGCTTGCCAGTAACATACAAGACACTGAAAGAGATAAGAAGTTGTAGTCCTACACATTAGAGGGTTAATGACACTCAGTCTTACCATTCCCATTCAATCTGTGCAGTAGATGAGTGTGTAAGATGGGGGTGGCTCTTTCTTTAAGGATTAAAGGAAGCTACACAGATTTGTCAAAAAAAAACCCCAAACATATTCCGAAGATATTTCTCAGTCGTGCTCTACAAATGAAAGAGTTGCTGGTAAAAGAGCCAGTTTACTATAGTTTGGCATACAGGAATCCTCAACATGCTGCTGGTTGCTCAGCTCAGCCAGTAGTGAACAAACTGGCAAAAAAACCCCCAAAAAAACAACGACCATTTTTTTTTTTTTTGTAGTAGCCAAGAGCATACTACAACCAGAAGCATCCACAATCTTACTACTAAGGGGGTTTTTCTGTCTTTGCTCCTTCAGCTAAACATCAGCTCCACTTGAGATTCCAAAAGCAGTTCAGGGAGACACTATGACCCCTGCTCACCAGCAAGATTTAGAGGATTCCCATTGCACTGGATGAAATAGAACTCCACATCTATAACAGAAACACAGCAAAAGGGCTGTGGACAAGCCTTCCGTGAGCATCTTTGTTAGTGTCTCAGCCAGTTCTAAACTGATACCTTGCTGTTTGAATGATTTTCATTGGTTTTTACTTCAAACTTAACAATATCTGTTTATTCCTGACTTGAACAGTTGTTACTCCATACATCCTTTAAAAGCAGCTCCCACATCTGGCAAGGAGGGCAGTGCTGGGTACATTCTTTTTTGTTTGTTTTGGGGCTTGTTTGTTTTGGGATTTAATTTGGTTTTTATTTTTTTGTTTTATCACACTGAAGAAAGATGGACTCGATGAGCTATAAAACATGCATTTAACCACTCATATGGTCTCCCCCTCATATATGTGTTGCATGCGTTAGTTTTTCTTCAGTTAAATGTTATGTCGCTAGACATCAAATGGGTGGAGGAAAAGCCCATTTTTCATCATTCCCAAATAGTTTATTCAAATGGGTTAATATTCCCACGTTTTTTACCCTATTACAGATGAAGTCACAGATATTTTCTTACTATTAGAAGTCTAGGAAGAAATCTCCTCATATATTCCATCTTTGCTATGCCTATGAAGAATATATTCTCAGTTATTTGTGGTTTTCCATTTTCCACTACTATGAACATTCTTATTAACCTTTGCACTGACATCATCTCCTAAAAAGTCTAGGGAGAACAATTGGCTCATTTGAAAAGTTTACACAGAGTCATATAGACCAAGAAGATTGTCTTGATTATCCAGTTTGACTTCCTACAGAGCGTACATCAGAGCATTACACCCACAATTTTTGAATAAGCAACCACATTTTTTAAAAGACCATTCAGCTTTGATTTGAAGTATATAGACAACAGGAGTTTTGGACAGAAGAATCCCAGACTGTAGCCAAGGACACAAACTGGGCCAGCTACATGGAAAATTTTAGCCTAAGAAAGATGGAGAAGTCCTGTCCCACTTGAATTGAAAGCTGCACTCATTCTTAAAAACAAAAAGTAAGTCTTTCCTAACTGTTTATCTTGCTCCCTTAGCAAGGCAATCTAAAAGATAAAACAGCCCACTCTGCATGTGCCTAATCAACTTTTAGCACTGTTTCCATGTTCCACAACTTGTCAAAATGTAAACAGCTAATGATTTGAAAAAAACCCCGAAGTTAATTAACTGTCGCATTAATAAGTCCTATGATGTTAAAACGGCAAAAAATTCCAGCTTGATTAAATAAAATCCTCAGGAATAGAACTGAATAGACTCTTTTGTTCTCTGTGAGAGTGTGGGCGGCATGGCTATTTACAAACAAAGATAAAAATCGGTGAGCAGCGATTTGGACTTCCATGCCTCAACTTGTTCAGGGAGCTTCTGATTTGACTAAAATACATTAAATCAATAGCACAATGGGGAAAATGAGGGAAGCACAATCAGTGAGATGTTCAGAAATATTCTACCCAGTATTATTAGCAAAGTTTTATTCAACATAATCTGCTTCAAGAGTCACTAGTGCAGTAATGAAAGTCTACTGAATTTAGATGCCTTCTTCCCCAGAGCCTGGCAGAAGAAAATAAATGCTTACTACCACAGTGCTTTGAGAGCATGCAAATATTCTTTTGTGGAGCAACCATACTTAAAAATTACCATTAGTATGACTAAGGCACAGCACTTCTAGTGTTCCTTAATTCAGAGGGTGGTAAATTGACATTTTCAATGAGTAAGCAGAAATCAGCCATGACTCTGTAATAAGTTCTGCATAGCCAAAGGTGATGGTTACAGAGACTATTTCAGTTTGTTTCTTTCTTTCTTTCTAAATAGTTGCAAACATAAAAATGACTGAACTACAGATGAACAGAATCTGTGAAGACCCATAAAGCTTTTTACCTATAAAAGAACAGAGGTAGATGCAGCTTGCTTAGGGCCTATAGTATGGAATAAACACTGTCATCTTTATCCTCAAGTGACCATATCCTTTACTAAAGTTCCACAATATTGAGCTAATTAAAGCTCAGACCTTAATCAGGGTAAAAGAAAACTTATGCCCTTTATGATTTGAAATTAATAGGACTCCAATTGCTATCATCTGCAATGTTGTTTTTCAGATTGGCTTTAACTATCATTGTGTAACTGCATGTGCTTTTGTAATATAAGGAATTCAACCGTTCAACTTCAATTTTTTTTTTTTTAATGGAACAAGGGCAAGTCCACTTGATGAACTAATGATCTGCAAAATTTCAAATATTATCAGATATGAAGAAGATGGCAGATCAGAGCTAAAACTACATTTTTAAAATGTGACTGTATCACAAGCTTTTAGTCTAGTAGAGTAGCAATTATTCTAGCAAACATCTCTGCTTAAGTTGGTATGCATCCTTCATTTATCTCATTCTTATTGCACCACTCTTCTTTCTGCTGTAAACAGCAGCTTCAAACTAATGAAGCAACTCTCCCCCAGATCCCACTGAAAAGCCTTTACAGCACTCTTCCAAAACCAGTCGATAATCCACACCTGTGTTTTGTGACAGACTCACAAGGTCAACATTTTCAAAAGAAATAATGAAACTTTCAATCCTGAAGAGCTAATTTTCTGATCTTTCAAAGAGGTTTTTGGAGAATGAGTTTTAGGACTAACCAAGCCATTATCCAGACATGGGATGTTGACTGATGCACATCATTGACACTCTTATCTGGAGACAGAAATTCACCCCCTACACAGTAATACAACAAATACTGAAAACTGCCATAATGTTACCTCTTCACCCCTTTAACTGCTTATCTTTCACTCCAATGTAAGAAGCTTAAAAAATAAACCCTATTTTAGGATCAAAGAGCATGAGGCAGGGGTCCTTTCTAGAGCGGGGCTTTGTATCATCTCTTCTCCTTTTCTTCTGCCCTCCCTCCCCAGTACTTGCTGCCTCATCCCAGCAGACAGAAAGCAGAGCAACACATCCGAGAGCTGAAGCCTTGAAGCAGGTGAAGCTCCTACTGGAGTGTGGTCCAAGAATTCAAAGAAAGGAAAAAGCCCAAGTTCCCGAAGTTGTCACTCCTCCCTCTCCTCCTCCCTTACAGCAGCACAGAAATAAACTGGGAGAAGCACATTTCTGCTTCATTCTCTGCCTGAATGACTGAAACTCCCAACATAACACCAATTAACTTAGCCTTTCCTCAGGAAGCTTGAAACTTCCAGGTAGGCATGGGCAGCAGTGTAAGCTGATGCTCCTTGTGCAGAAGGGCTAAATATCTCCACGTGCATTGTTGAGCATCTCCACAGCCCATGCAGCAGTCATTGTGGAACCATGTCTTTCACCTCTCAGAAATGAAGTGGTGCTAGCTGGATCATACACATATAGTAGGAATATTTTAGAAAAAGAAACCAAACAAACAGGCCTGACCAAGGGGGAAAAAAAACCCCAAAAATAAAAAAAAATTAAAAACAGCAACAAAACCACCTCAATGGAGTTATCCCTGGATGAACTGTATCATCTGTTATGGCAATCAGGGACCAAGAAGTTTAAAACCAAAACAAAATACAAGAAGTTGGTAAAAGCTAAAGGCAAGTCTTCAATACTTTCTCATGTTTTATCAAGGTATGCTTTAAACCTGCTTCTTTCAGTGAAACAGCATAAGTAGCAAATCAAGACAGAATCTGGTCTGATTGATGAATAAAGGTTTTGTTTTGTTTTGTTTTTTAAGTAAATTCAGCTAAAGCACACTTCAAGAGTTAACAATGTTAAAGAGAGGAAGGAGCTCTGAGGTTAAGGTTAAGGGCAGCATCACAAGGATAACAGACTTCAAATAGGAAAAGAAAAATGTTAAGGCTGACATTAGGAAAACATTTATTATCATGAGGCTGATTAGATAATGGAATAATTTCCCAAAGGAAGTTGTTGAGTCAACCACTAGAGGCATTCAAAGGAAACCTAGATAAAAACACCAGGTGATTGATCTGGAGGGCAGCCCTGCACTAATGACCCAAGACGCTCTTTCCAACTCGTTGAGGATTCTCCTCTTGAGAACAGGAATTCTGAACTTTCTATAGTGACATGTGAAAAAAAGTAAATGTAAAACATTGCACAAAAATAGTGAAGACACTTCACAGGAGCCTTTTGAGTTTACAGCTTTCTCCTCCATAGTACCAATAATCTGTATCTATATATGCATTCATTGCTTCTAAAAAACTCCTACCACACATTGATCAGCACAGTGACACTAAGAAGATAAGTAAAGATATGAAATAAAGCTATAGGAGCTATAAAACTTGCCTTATGAAACACAATGGACATCATGAAGAAATCCAGCAAGAAATTTTCTGAAATGTCTCTGTAGTCAAATCGGAAGAAGATTACAGTAAAGCTCAAAGTAACAAATTGATTAATAGGATTACAGAATGAGGAGCGGAGGAGTTTCATCCCAGCAACTGTTATCAGGATAATATCACAGCTGTAAGAAAGGCAGAAAGAAAAACCTAATCAAGTCAAAGTCATAAACTATTAAATTATTGAGCTCTTAAATAAAAATACCAGACGTTTTTTTGATTGCCATGTGTATCTAAATCTACACATTTTATTGATTTGATATTAATCCTATGTTCTTTTAATGATTACATTTTACCCATGTGCAACTTCATGTTTTTCCTTTATAATTTTCACACACTTGTAATCTGAAATGAAGAAATAACTGTACTGAAAAGAGTATCATTGACTCTTAAAAGCCAAGAATCTAGAAAGAATATTTTTATACAGCTCTCAAAATAAAATTTCAGAAATTTCCATTTGGGAAATGTTTTGGCACTCCCATTAATACATTACTGTGATTTGAAAAAAGTATCTTGAACTCCAGTTTTTTTTATTACTAGAAATTTCACTTGATGACAAAATTTATAACTATTCTCCTAATTTCATTACACACAATGCCAAACTTCTGGATAGAAACACCCTTAGATATTAAGTGCTTGAAATTCTTACCACTGTTCTTGATCGCAAGGTCAACTATATACAGTAATTCCTTCATCAGATTAAAAGAAACTGTGTTGCATCTGTGCTGTAAAATGCATACAGTCTGCATTTTACTCTCCCTTACTATAGTTCAGAGAGTGAATTTAAGCTGAGAACTCTAAACAGTAAATGACAACATGGAAAATCAAGAAGTCTAATCTTTAAAAATTAAAGTGCTTGCTGCTGTATCTCCAAGAAGATAATGTTCCTCTTTGAACTCTCCAGAAAACTACACAGTTTTCTGTGTAAGAAAATACAATTAGACAAGAAGGAAAGATGAGAAGGAATGTGTTGGCACCCCTTGAACTTAAATAACCACTCCAGTCTCTGGATATATATCTGACCTCAGAAACTTGAGACTGTTCACATTTTTGAGTTTTGATTTTAAGAATCTTTACAGAATTAGAAAGATGGTCTTGCTTGGACAGCAATTTTGGTCTCTTGACAATAAAGCCTATTCCAGGAATTAGATCCTAGAAAGATCTCAGACACACATTATTGATTTTCAGTCACCTGAGCAGAATGAAAATCCAATCTTGGATCCTTCTCCAAGTGCGAATGGAGAATCAGGCTGCAAGCAGCTGACTAAAGCTAGCCTACAGGAAATCCTCAGGATAGTGATTTGTTTGAAAATACTGTCTTAACTCACCTTGACCTAAGATTGCAGGTGAGGATTCTTTGTCTCCCCCCATTCCCTCCAGCACAGCTAAGCACATCTGATCACTCCTGCAGGGAACTGAGCAGGCTCTTCTCTTTCAAAAGAGCAGTTGTTATGCTAGACTTCTGCAGCAGCCTACTGGTTAGACTACTTCCCTGGGAAGGAACCCAAATCCATTCTGAAGGGATTCAGACTCATATCTCATTCTCCAAGTTACCCTCTACTCCCCCTTCCTTAGCTGAACCTGTACCAAGAAAAGTTAAAGGGTTTTTAGCCAAAGTCAGACCATGAGTCTACATTTCTGTTGATAGGCACTCCCCCGAGATGCAACACAGTACTGGGCTCCAGACCGTGAACACTTGCATGGTTCTATATTTTATCCAACAACCACTAAAAACTACAGGAACAGGGTCAGGAGCAGGAATTGGAACATGTGATTCCCCACTCCTGTAAGAATATCCTTACCACCAGAGCAGGAGGAATCAAAAGTAAACCTCCCATAGCTTCTACTTTCCTGATAAGTGCTTAACAGTTGACACTTGTTAAATTAAATAGATAATGACACCTTCTACATCTAGGTTTTTAAAAGGAAGGAAATCAAAGCAGTATTTGTGAACTCAATCCTGATCACATACTGGGGATGCTGCAAAACAGCTCTCAGCTCAAAACCTTTGGGTTTCTGGATCTAATCTGAACAAGAGACAAGTGATTTATGCAGAAAGCTCTGGGCATGTTCAGGTTCATTAGGAGGCTTGAAACATCATATCAAACTCAGGAGTATTTAGTGGTATTAGGCACACTCAGGGTTTTCTGGCAGTTGAACAAGTATATTTGGATTGCAGTTTTGCACGTTGATGCCCAAGAACTGTACTGTACTGAAAAGACAACCCAAACTTAATAGACACATACAGTAAATCCCCATGAATCGAGACCCAGGTGACTCCTCTTAAGTAAATTAAGCACGTTCACTTTCTGGGAGATACATTGTTTTTCTGGTGCTGGTGAAAATAGGTAAGGACTTCAATACATTATGAATGACTCAAAGTAGGCCAGGTATTTTCAAAATGCATGGAAGTTTTTTCTCCATCCTGCGGTGAACCAGGAGAACACCTGATGCCACGGCTGACACTTGACAGGCTAGAAAGCTCTAAACTTTAAAAGATTTTAAACTTTTTTTTAACTCTTAAACCTTTTTTTTAAAGGTTTTTGTCATTCTAGCAGGGCTCATAAGTCTGTACATTTTCAGGTTGATTTTATTTTATGTGGCATTTATTCATTATTGTGGCATTTATCCATAACACAGATGCAACTTTATTTGAATGCAGGTCATTCTAAAGGATCATCAGGACATCAATGTTGGAATGAAATGACAAGTTTACCTTATTTCTCACTTTTTCAAAGCTGTTATTTTCAATTTGCCCCAGAATTCTGAATGGAAAACCTAGTGACTAAGCTAAATAGCTTCCGAAGCCAACAGAAGCCATCCCAGTGTGTCCTGTATGAATTGCTTGGGTCTTTCATTCTTCAGAAAGAAGAAAATTCTTGCAACATGAAGGAATTTTCACATGTAAAACTTACAGATCATACAGCAAAAATATGACATTTTCCTCACTGGACCTATTAATATGCAAAAAAATTTCACCCAAGCATGCCATTTCATAAAATAATGCTCTCGGGCAGGCGCAACAGAAAATAATTTACTCATTATCCCTGTTCTTTAAGAATATTGTCACACAAGATGCTTTTCCTCAGGCCTTAGCTCCCAGCAAAGAGAAAGTAAGAGAGAGCAAGAAGGGGGTGTATTTCTGTGGCAGGCAACATGGGCAGGCATTGCAGCTTGTCAGCACGGGCCCCGTTAATAACCAGCACATCAGGGTCTAGAGAGCTCAGGCTAACTCCTGACTGTGAAGGAGCTGTACTGCCTCCTCCAGAAGCAAACTGCCTCAGTCCTTTAAATCACAAAGCAAGATGAAGCTTTTTCAAAAAATACATTGAGAAAACCTCCAAAATCAAATCATACAAAATATACCACCTTAGACACTTTCAGATGCAGGAGAGTTCTCCTCTGTGGTATGATGCAGCCTGATCACTGAGTGGTCAAGAACTAAGGAATGTTCCAGCAACAGGAAATGGGTATTTATGTATTAAAGCAGAGAAAGTACAAGCCTCAGTAACACTGTCTATGGAAGAAGCAAGGAGAATCCAGGATACCTCATGGGCTTACAGAGTGGAGCAGAAGGAGGTACGATCTGAATACAGATCTTTTGTGTGTGGCATCTACATAGTAGCTGTAGGGGAAGCATATTAAAGAGGAGTGCCAGAGAAGAAGGGATACTGGGGGTGTTGTGGAGCTACCAGCTACAAGGAGAAAACACAGGTTTTAAATCCAAGGTGATCACACAGACACAAAGGGGATAGGGAAGGAAAGGATTGTCTTGGTATTCCCCTACAGGCCAAACAATCACAGGCAGACAAATGTAATTACTGTCTTTAATCTCAAGATTTCTGGGGGACTGACTCACTACTCCTGAACACTTGAGGGAGGCGCTACTTTAAAGTGCAACCTAGCTTGAAGGAATGACTATGTAAAAATAGCACTTTCCTAACCCTACATATTTGCTCCGTGCATGTATTCAGTCATGCCTGCTAACTAGTAACAAATGACATTTTGATTACTTTTTAGTTTGCTCAACCTTGCAGAACCAAATAGAGGGAGGAGTGTGAACTCAGTTTCACCCTGGACAATACAGCTAAACTCCTGAAGCATCTTGGCCTTAGCATCTCCCAAGTACCTGGGGGAAAAATGTCAATGGGGAACTACACAGGCTATCTCTGACTGACTGGTGAGAGTCTCTCTGGAGAAGCAGTTTTCTGGGAGGAATATGCAGAAAATTTGACTAATGCCCTAGTCCTAGTTTCAGCCCCTAAAAGCAGGGACCACCTTTTCCTTCAGGTTGTTCAGTTCCTAAAGCTCTTCAAGAGAGAAGAATAATTAAAAAAACATGCAATTTTTACATCAAAGTTCTTTTTTCTATATACTTAAAGTTAAGAATCTAAATTATTATTAATACTGAGGAACTTCTCCCCCCCACCCCACTGTTTTTCCTGCTACTGGAACCTTCTTTCCTGAACACAGGCTGGTTTTTTTTTTTTATCACCTGCATCACTGTCATTCTGATAAAAAGACTGCAGAAACTCTGCTCACTGGGGTGCTGCAGTCACTAAGCCTGCTGAATATCTGCAGTAGGCAACTCACTGATGAAAATATTTACCATAAAAGGCTGTCTGCAAGGATCATACTGTGAGACCATGGATCAGCATCACCAGTTCTGCTTAATATCAGAGACATCAGACTTTGGAAAAACTTGTATCCCTACCTTTCTCAAACCATTTTTAATGTAAGACTACCCATCATTCTACACTGTTGAATATTTTATTCAGTCTTGCTGTAAAAGACTTGTCTAGTGAAGCTTCTGATCACTCCTTTGGGAGATACGCCATAGTCTTATAACTCCTCAGTTAGGAAATATTTCCTGATATCCGACCTAGATTTCTCATTTTCATCTGATTAATTCTAGTTACCCCACTGTGTTTATGCCCAAACACCTGCAGCCTAGTATAGTGTGTCTGGCTTTTAATTGACATTTAGACATTCGATATATATATCTATATATAGCTCTTTAATCTTTAAATTTCTCTCTCTCTCATGTCTTAGCATGTGCTAAGATAGTTCTGCTTTTTTCTTTCAGCAAAGCCAATGCTTATTGTATACTGAACTAATAATGCACAAAAACTGTGACAAGCAGGCTTATTTAAGAAACAAATACAATTTCTCATTCTTCAGTCTAAACCCAAATACTCTACTAATCACATGCTTTGAGTTATAATCTACTTACTGTGTACCAAGCTTCTTGTATTTACTAATTGAGAAAGCATCAATGGTGAGGGCATTCAGTATTATAGCTGGATACAAAATGTATTTCTCAAAGCACTGAAGCCACACATACAGCCTTTCAAACCACATCAAATGAGCAGCTTCTGAAATAGAAATTCAGATAACGATCATTTAATGAAATTATCAGCATTTTTTGCACTGCATGACAGTAGAAGAAATGAGTTAGCTGACATTAACAATCAACCTATTTATGAAATAACAGAATTCATAATTCTTTTGTAATTTGAATTTAGAGAGTATCTGCTTTGCTGCTTATAACTGCACTCATGAGAAATGCTCAGAAATTATTAAGATGATACATGCTAGATGGTAGTTTCTACATAATCCAATTACTTATTCACTATATCAAATAGCACTTTTAGTGATGTAATGACTCCAGAGAGGCCCTCTCCAGCTCCAGCACTGACCTGGTGGATGACCTAGGGAACCTCACTTAAGCTCTGTGCCTCTCCTTTCCCGTCTTATAGTGGCAAAACACTGTTCATTGGACTGCAAAGTGTCACTGACCTCACTGATAAATTAAGTATCCTTTGAGATCTAAAGACTGCAGAATTAACAGGAGCTAGAAACTGCTGCTGTTGTTTCTCAAAACACTTAAAACAGCCATTGTAAAAGGTATCTGCCAGGATCACACCATTCACGAGTAAAGAATTTTTTTTTTTTTTCAGTAGACTTTTCTAACAACATCTCAGTGCTTAATATGAGTATTAAACAAGAACTGAATGCTCTGTGTAATTCAATTCCTATGAGAACTTCGGTGAACTGAGTGCAGAAACACTTGTGTACAGACACGAATAATGTCTTTATTCTCAACTGAGCTCAGCTAGACAAGGTTATTGGAAAAACAGTGAATGCAAAAAGGTAGAACTTGGTATTGACTCAGAAATAACAATGTCAGCTACTGAATCTCCAATACTCTTCCCTGCAGAAATGAAAATAATTATGTATACACATCCTACCCTCCCACATGCACCTTTTCAATGACAGGCAAAGACAACATGCTGAATCAACAAATTTAAATGTTCTGCAGGCACAGTTCTATATTGTACAGGCTCAAAAGAAAGATCTAAAAGCAATCCTTCCAATTTAACTCACAGTATCTTGAGCATCTTAAGCTAAGGCAATGCTCTTGCAAAGATCCGCCTTCAGAAAATATGACCAACTTCTATTTCTTGTTATAACATAAAAATATTTCCTCCTATTACCTGAAGACTACCTCCTAAAAGTTCATACACACAGTGAAATGTCCATTTTGGAACCTGGCTGTTATTATCCATTCCTCTCACCTCCTGCTGAACTACAAATTGCTCTCAGAGCTCCACTTGCGAACTTCCTCCAGCTGCCCAAAGCTGAGCTCTGTGTATGAACTCAAGCTTGAATAAAGAGATGTGCATATCAAGCAGACTAAAAAGAAAGTAGCTGCAGGAGCACAGAGAGATGTGTGCAGACAATGCAGACAGAAGAAAGAGCTCACATTCAGAGGAAGCCCAGTGAAAGACGCAGACGATTTGAAAATGGCTTACATGAATCTGTGCGGTATAAAAGCAGCGGCATGGAGGAAGGAGTTGAAAAAATAGTCTCTAGTGTTTCAGGGTTTCTTTCTCATTCAGTCCTGCACTAGTTTCTACACACCTATTATAACACAAGTTCATACATCTTGACCTCAGCCTTTCTTCCTGCAGTCAGGCACAACAATGACAAGTAATAAATGAGTCATCTCACAGGGACATCATGAGAACAGGTCTGATAATTGCTATTCTGTGGAAGGCCTGAAACTTTGAACAGCTTATCCAGAGTCTAGGAAACAAAGCCAAGAATAAACCTGTGGAATTGTCATTACCAGCTGCCTTGCTAATTGCAAGCAGCCATTTTTCTCCCCATAACACTACACTTGTCAAAAATTAGGAAGCTGAAAATTAAATTCTATGCAGTAAAATCTCACAGACATCTTGTTTTGCGTACTTCTTTCACTGGCCATGCCTGACAACTACAGGATACTGTCCTTTTCCAAGCTTCTCTTTCTACACAAACAGGGAACCTTTAAGTTTGGCTCCTACATTTTTCTTACAGAGTAGAAGAAAAGACAGCCTGTCAGACATATCTATCAAAGGGATTACACAACCTTTTCCTCAGCCTGTTTCATCTCAGAACATGATAAAAAGCCTCTGCAGCAGCCTAAGGGACTGAAATATGTATTTTATTTTTTTTACTCTTGTTTTCTAACACACAACACCAGATACATTGCAATAATACTTAAGCCCCAAAGTGCGGGAATTGACCACACATAAAATGAGGACTGCAAAAGAAGGAAAAAAGCCTGTTGCCTGCAGCAGGTAGCACAGAAAATGCAGCTGCATCTCAAAGTAGAAGGAAACCCATCTTTAGAGATCGGTCTGGCAGATCTCTATGCTCAACCTTTTCAAAAGCTGAGTCATTGCGTTTAGGAAAACAATGTTTTGTGACAAATGAAAATAGACTTAATCAGGACAAGGGAAAGAAATTCTACAGTATTCTTTGATGATTACGTGATGTAATAAACAATAAAACTTGGGCATTCATCAGAATTACTGATTATCAGGAAGAGTAAGCCCTGAGCAATGTTTTCAGTTGGGTGTGATCCTTAATAAGATTTATATTTCTACTACACTTTCCTTGGCATATTGCAATAAAAGTTAAAAGGCAACCTTCAATCAAGTCTCTTGGGTACTTTTTTTCATACCCAAGCCTTGTTTGAGTAGTAATAGTTTAGAAAAACATGTTTTTTCTTTTTTTTCTTTTCTTTTAAAGTTTGAAATCCTTAATGCGTGGTTTTGCAGTGAGTGATCTGAACTATTTCGTTGCTTGTTGAAGACCAGACTAAAGTCCCTCAGCAGACTGTGTTCTGACAATGCTTCAAACACCTCAGGAACATATACTGAGAATGATTAAGGCACAGGATCCATCGAAAAATGACAAGCAAGCTTTTGGCTGGTAGCAAAGGCAAGATGAGAGCTGGGGGCAAGGGGGAAGCTGTGCTTCTCAAAGTACATTAACTGCTTGCAGAAATAACTCTATCAGAAGAGGAAATCAGACCTCGGCATACTAAAATATTTACCAATACTCACATGTACCACAGCACTACCCACTGAAGCCAGCAGACATCATTGGCAAGAACAAATCTTGAAGAAAGCTTCACAGTTCCTTTCAATTTTAATGTTTCTTTAAAAGTGCTATGATGGGAATTATAACTCTAAGTTGCACTATCCTTGCTGTTCAAATGATATATAGTTACATATCAGAAAGTAGAAAAGATTCTGCCTTAATTTCATCAATCATTTAAGTTTTTAAATTATATAAAATGCCACTGTATTAAGTACGAACTATAACATATAAAGCAACACGGGAAGTAACAGTACTGTAATGTAAAAGCAAAAGGCAGACAATGAAAGGCCACTTACAGCCAGTAAAAGGACAGGAGCATTTGACATAGGAGGAGAGGCTGACAGCTGTGATTGCTTAGCCTTGAGAAGAGAAGGCTCAGGGGGCATCTTACTAATACCTGACTGGGGGCATTTTGGGGGCATAAACACCTGATAGAAAGGATAAAGCTGATGGAGCCAGACTGTTCTCAGTAGTGCCCAGTGACAAGACAAAAGGAAACGGGCACAAACTGAAATTCCATTTCAACATAAGTAACCAAAATAACCTTTCTTACTGTAAGGATGATCGAATACTAGAACAGGCTGTCCAGAAAGGTTGTGGGGTCTCCATGCTTGAAGATAATCAAAGCTGGACACAGCCCTAAGCAACCTGCTCTAGCTGACCATGCTCTGAGCAGGGGCATTAGACTAGACAACCTCCAGAGGTGCCTGCCCAGCCTCAGCCCTTCTGTGCAGTGGTCTCAGGAGACAAATTCTACAGGTTCATGGATTTGCTGGTGGTCAGGGAGGGCGCAACAGAAGTGGTGGGCTATGCGTGCTATTTAAGAGAGGGAAATATAAAGCACAATTTATTCTCCCTGCTCTGTCCCTTCTGGATTTTTTATTTTTTTTTTATTTTAAACCAAGACAAGCTGCAAGTCATTTCATCCACTGTTTAGAAAAGATTTTATTACAAACCTCTCACTTCCCGTTGCTGGTGCTCTTTGCTTTTAAGTATGGGGTGGGAGATCCACAGCCAGGGGTGATGTTTGCGAAGCTGAGGAAGTACGTAATGTGTTACGAATCCTACAGTCCATGCTAAAGCAAACAGAACGATGCTGAGAAATGGCTGGGCCAAGAGAGGAAGAAAAAAGTCATGGTTATAATTTTCAAACAACATTTTTTTATATTTTTTTTTTTTTTAACAGTTTCTATTAATTGCATTTTTGTGCAAATGATTTTTATTCCTATCTTCAAACTCTCTGACCCCTTGGTGGATATGGATTTTGAAAAACGTATTTTGCACACACAGCCAATTTTTTCCTCCCTAACTGCAGAAAAAAAGGCAAGAGATCTGGCTTATTCTTTCTATCCCCCAGCTCCCATATCATAAAACAGCTATGGATATGCAGAGTTTTAAGGAATGAGATGTCAAATAAATAACACAGAAATTAATACAAACATCCATAACCTAACTGCCTCACACATAAAAAATGTTGTCATGACCAGAAAATACATTTTCACTAACATCTCTTCCCACAGTCTCTATTCTTTCCAGATAAAGCACCCTGTTGTTTGGCATTAAAGAAATAATACCTTGGATGGGGTGGGGAGAAAAAAAAAAGGACTGATACACACCCTTAATGATAGAAACACCGTACTGGCACTGACAGCAAATGACAGAACAGCAGCCGCTGTGCAGACAATGATATCCGATTTCAAGATTTCTTTCTGTGAAAATAATTATTTTATACAAAATTAGCAATCCAATACTATTTTAACCAAATTAAATGATTCTGTTCTCAATTACTCACAGTCTGCTTTGTGATAAAGCTCATCACCATTCCCTGATACAGAAGTATTTTCCTTACTCTGCTTGCTTTCAGAAATTATTTCTTCACACTCTAAGTTTGTCAAAGTAACTACATTTAAATTCATCATGCCTAATTTTAAATTATATTTTTAAACAACATAGTTTGAAAATTGGAGAAATGAAAGCAATACATTTTTATATTGAGTCTGACTCTGCTTAAGGAATATAACTTTTACATTATGACTATTTTGGGGAATCAGAATTCTGGTTCTATTTCCTATTTGCAAGCATTAAGATTTCTTCAGATTCAGTTTCTCTTGCTTTACTGAAATGACTCATGCTCTTCTGTAATGTCTTCAGAAGTTAATACATTTATTATGTTCTAAAATGACATGACCCATTCTCTGATTTTCTGTATCAGAAGCCAAATTTCGGCAAGATTTTATGGATTTCAGTGTCACTGAATGATAATGAAAGGACATGGCTGCCGTCACATAAATATCTAGAACTAGGGTAGGAGTAATTTTGTTTCTAAAGATTGGAAAATATCACTATCTTTCCAGCCTGTTTTTCCTTGTGATTAAAATGTCATTCTCAGTAAACAAATAAACAAGATGGCTTGCAATCTGTGCCATCTTCTGAATTGTACTTCAGAGGTCACCCAAATGTTTTTGTGAGTAAATAAAAACCTTGCCTAAGATTTATGAGAGGGACATTTAAGTTTAGCACTCAATACTACTGCTAAGTGATCAAATGAGTAACTATTTGCAGCCCTTGGTTTAGAAACTGACTTATGCTTTAATTCAAAGACATCTAGAAATTACATATGAAATACAATGCTTTTGATAGAGTTAGAAGTTCATCTGATTTCCTGGTGCTGTAATCTAGGTAGTCTTCATGTATCTCATCAGAGAAAAAGAAAGAAAACTGAAATAATGCTGGAATAGCAAACCTACGAATAAGGGAGACAGAAAGAAAGCAAGCAGAATAAGTGAACAACAGACGGGTTGTGAATTACAGGGGAAGCTGGTAGCTACCACTATATTTAGGCTGCCTATCACTCCCTATTACGAAAGATGCTTCTTAGTAAAAGGTCACAAGCATCGGCACTTCCACTTACTGCAACAGGCCTTTGAAATTCAGCAGGACTAAAAAGCCTTCAGGCTCAAGAAGTACTTTTGCTTTGTCTCAGGAAACTCCAATCAGGTTCACTGAATTCTCAAGCCATCACCACTCTCCTTCCCTTTCCCAGGCTGCTCAGGAGCACGTACAGCCAAAAGAGCAGCACTCCCTCCCCTCCAACAGCTGTGCCCTCTCCCAACAGCTCTGTAATCCACATGGATTTGTAGGTGGCAAGGTATAGAGCAGAGTTAAGTCCTCCTAACTCTTCCTGACCATCTGCTCAAAACACGCTGGCCTTGCTCCTTGCTTCTTGGCTGTCATATGCAACAGGAGAACCACAACATAACGGGGCTCACAGGAAAGGCCTTCTCTTCCCTGAACAAACCTTTGACCCCTGCCTGTCCCCACAGGTCCTCTACATTCAGTTCAGAGCTTCTCTCACTAGCAAGTTGTGTATCCAACTCAAATGGTTTTACTATGTGAAGCAGTACTGAAAAATCATGGCCAAACCCCTGATAAAGATGGGTAAGGAAATTATTACCAATGCATATGATTTTTTTAACCTTTCCAATTTTTAAACACATTGAATACAAACTCTACATAAAGCAGTGATATTTAGCTTGTAAAATTCAGGATCTGAGGAAGCGGTACCAGATTTATATGGCACTATTTCAGCCCTTTTTGTGAATACATATTATGAAAATTCTTGATCAAGTATCATTTTCTGCACAGCTGAATCCAAATACTCAATAATCTAAAACAAGCTTATAAGAACAACAAACACATTCCAATCATATTTTCAAGCTCTTCTGTACAACCAGGGAGGATTACTATTAGCATGACTTACTTCTCTTACAATCAGGTGACCAAAGAAGCTGCCACTTAAAGAAGTACATCAAATATTAAGGATTAAGATGTAAAATCAGCAGAGGTGATAGTATGGACATTTTTGGGGGAAGCGGCATCTTAACTTTCCATTCTGTGCCAGGTCAGCAAAGAGAATTTTCTTTAAAAGATTACAGTCAAATGAGAATGCATTACATTGATGAAATTGCACAGGAGCGGTATTTCCCACCTTTCCCATTTCGAGTTAGCAAGTGTTCTTTTTAGGTTGCTCTCACTGGTTTTGACACATTAATAATCCCATACAGGAAAAGGCCTGGTTTTAAAGCAATTATTATTATTCAAGTATTTAAACCCAAATTTGATATTTTAACTCTGGCAACACCTAAAATGTTTAAAAGCATCATATATGCTTGCCCTTTTGCCTTTGCACAGAACTGCTTCAAAATGTAAATATACTGCTCAGTTGCTGACTTGCACAATGGTCCCCACAGGAGCTCCTTCTTGATGTGGCAGACACTTTCCAACTTCTCAGAGAATTAAGGTTTTTTACCTTCTAAAACAAATCTGAGCTGTGGTTGCCTCTGTTTCATGTCATGGCACAGTGGTAAGGGCCCTGCAGGAAACAGTTGACCCTGGACAGTTATCTCTCTGGTTGAGAGGGTTTCAAAGTTACCTTCCAGGAGAAAACCCTGGGCATCCACCTACAAGCTGCTGTAGGTGGAACTGTGGCTTCCACCCTTCCTGCTGAAGGTACCTAGCTCCTGCAAAACACATGCCTACCTTGGACGCAACCATGTTCCCCATCCTGCATTTAGACCCAGCTGTCCAAAGCAGGAATTTGGATTTCATTCCCAAGGCCAGACACTTACAAGCTGAATGTTGAATAACCCTATAATGTGATGCTCCAGTCCTTCATTGCAGTTGGCCCAATGTGGAAAAGTTAAGCTCCAATCACAGTTAAAATCTCTGCAGTGAGAGATAATCACTGTTACAATTTGGGTTGAAAGCAGGTGTACCTTTTTCTCCATTTTACACTCAAGGAAAAGAAGAAACCCCAAACCAACATCGCTACATTTGATACCTCAGCTTTTACAAGCAGAATATATTATAGTGGCGCTTTTTTTTTTTTTTTTTTTAATTATTATCATACAATCACAGAATTGTTTAGGTTGGAAAATATCTTTAAGATTACCAGATTGAACCATTACTTTCAATTATGCTTTTGGAGCTGAGCACAAATTCTTTTACTAGCTATCTAAATGTTTGTATCAAGCGCCAGGAAGGAAGCTGAATTTGACTGTAACACATTAGCACCCTCAGGCCACTGGTTAATCTAGTAATCAGCCATGTGGATGCCTACAGAAATTAATTATAATGGTAGGAAGCTCCTTTCTCAAAGTTGAATGGTCAATTATCCATCACAGCTGCTTTATAAAGGCTTCTAAAGCTGGCAATTCTTAAACAGCTATTCAAGCAAAGGAAAATAGTAAAGGTCATCTAACTGAATATGAGGGATGCTGTATTTATTATTCTGAACATCAATGCAAAGCCACTACAGAATACAACACATTAATTTTCAGTATTAACCTTGTTTGCTTTCAGCTCCTTGAGGAGGTGATTTGGTGCAGTATGCTTCAGGATTTCTGATTAAAATGGGTCTTATTTAAATGGCATGTTATGTAGACCATGGATCCGTATATAGACCAGGGTAGGACTGGCTGTTGCATCCTGCCATATCTTGCCACTGGCAACCAATTAGGAATACTCTCCTTGTAGATGAGTACTCCAAGAGGAAAAAAAATGGACCACCACCAGGAATCACCTTCAAATAGTGACATATTGTTTCACCCAATTTCTAAACTGTTTGAAAACCCCCTTGCAGAAGTTCTGGAAGTTATTTAAAATGGGCTTTTAAGAGTCTAACATCCGAAACATGACTGCTGTTGCTGAAGAATGCCAGCAGAGACTGTGGCTTGGTTGTGCTCCTCAAACTTGAGGCACACACATTTTCTCCTGCCTCAATTCTCCCCTACTTGTTCTATTAGCACTGCACTGTGAGACAGCAGTAGGAGTCTCCTGGCAAACTGTTTAATGTTTAATTGAGACAGAGGTATCAGGTAGCACAGGGGTTAGACAAAGAGCCTATATTAATCAGAAATTGCTCTCTCTTTCTTCAGGAGATCTCCCAGTGTGAAAGAATTAACACTGCTAATTGACATTGTAAGCAAACGCATTTGCTTACAGTTTTTATACAGATTGAGGGAAGCCTGGACAGAGAGGTAAAAAAAAAAGTGGCAAAGAACTAGCAAGCTCCAGCAACACTGAAGGAAAGTAGTGTCTGTCTAAAAGCATCAGCACGGAGTATGAAATGTATAGAGCAGAAAAGTGCCAATCCCCCAAACCAGGTACATCCTGGAAAGCAGAATGTGCCGGGTATCCCACTTACTTATGCGCAAAAAAAAACCTGGCAAAACATGGCAGGAATATTTTCACCAGCCATGGTGAAGAGAAGAACTGAAGTCTTTTATCTGGCCAGTCCCACCACAGTCCTCTCTGCACTTCTGCATCTTCTGCCCCGGTGGCTGGACAGCCCAAGTACAGTTGAACCACATGGTAACTGTCAGTGTAAGATTTCAGATACCTGTCCACATTCCTGACACAAAACCAGGTTGAGAGTCTGCAACATGACTCCATTTTGAAAATACAGCCAGGATCTTATATGAACATTTGTTCATTCTTTTGGGTTTTTTTTGGTTTCAATATATTTGAAGCCTCGCTCAAGGTTTCCTTCCACACTGTGAAATGCTGTCTGCACTGGACAGCCACAGCAACCACTTCAGTCCATTGGCAAGGCTCCATCTGCAGAACAGATGAGATCAGATTCTGCACTGCTGCAAGAAGGGCACCATCAGCAAAGGATATAAGTGGGATACAAATACAGCGGGACAGAAGCTTTCATTATATCTGCCATACAGTGCACAAGCACAAGAATGGACTGACAATGAATCATGGCAATAACCTACACACCAGAAACACCACAGAATATAGCAAAAACTTTAATATAAATTATTTATTTTTTACTCTTTTACTAGCTGGACATTCATATTGCAGTGTGACCCTGTTGCAAACAGTTTAGTTTGCAAGAAACTTGTAAATACAAGCAACAAGAAATAGATGTATCAATCTTATGTGTGCCTTATTAGAGTAAGCACTTTAAAATAACATAATACATGGTGGAAAATAACAATCTAAGCAGCAGCTTATCAACGTAGAAAATATTGGTACTGTGGGATCAACTCATGCACCGAATGTAGGCTGTGTAACACCCTATAAAATGCCCAACAAATGATTCAAGATGTACAGGAGAGATGTACAGGAGAGATCCCTTTGAAGGGACATCTGGAGGCCAGGCCACCTACCGCACTAGCAACTTGTATCACTGGTTACTACAGACTCCCAGGTCATGTCTAAAGATCAAAAAAAGACAGTCTGTCTTCCAGGCACTCTTTCAATGTTCTTGCTTCTTCAGTCATTCAGGAGTTTAGGAATAACTGCCTAGATGGCAAATGCTAGATGCCCGCATTAGGGATGTGGTCAGGAGGAAAGGCCAGGAAGCAGGACAGTTCATGACTCTAACAAATGTCAAAAACCCCTTAGTACTTCTGGAAACTCAACAGTCTTCCCACATGAAGATTAACCTTCCCTGGGTAGCATTGAGGATTTTTATATAAATAGAGACAAAAACAAAGATGGGTCACTTTGGATGTTTAAGCTGAAGTGGGAAATAAACTGACAAAAATTTAGAGCTACGTGCCAGACAGTAGGAAATGAACGGCCTGCAAAGCAAAGAAGAAATGATGAGACGGCAATGCTTGGCACCAGGCATGTACCTCCGTCTCTCATACTAGTCAAGTTTCACATGCTTCTTCCATCTCTAGATACCAAGTCTGGTCTGTGCTCCACCTCGCTTGGAGGGCATACAGTCAAAAGTACTGCTGGCACAGAAAAGGCATTCCTGAAAAACAGATCAACTCCTAGCCCTAGTAAAAGAATGAATAAGGGCTGTTTTAAATACAGTTAATCCTGTGGAACAAATCCTGTCCCCCTCCAATGCAGACAAGGAGTTTGGCAGGACCACTCAACTTTTCAAATGCTTGTTTAAAAAGTGTTTAAAAATGCCTACCTTATACGCACCAGGTTGCCAGGCTGTAACTACACGCACAGAACCTGCACTAGCTCTCTGAGTACCAGGATGAGATGCCCCACTCCCCAAGGTCTAAGAGGGCATTTTCTCACCAACTGTATTAAGGAATCAATGCTGTCCTTCAAAAGGAACCCTTTAGAAAGGAAAATGGCAACATTCCCCTTCTCCCTTCCAGCCTCATTGGAAAGAAAATCTAGAAGAACTTCTCTTGGTTTCCATTTGTGGATTTAAAGGAACAGAATATATATCCTTCCATTTCCTATGCTTTTAGTAATTTAAACATTTGAAAGGTTCTTCAGTGGAGAAAATGTATGGGAGAGAGCTCTGAATAGAAAGTAATGAAAGAAAAGGTCTTACCACTGATTCTCTCATCTTTTCTGGGAGTGGATCTGCTGATGAATCTTCAAATCGTTGACGTAGATAGTGAGGGACGTATTTGCATTGAATAAGGGACCTGTTTAAAAAAAAAAATAAAATAATCTTAATTAAGATACTTCTGAACATTTCTAACAGATATGAATATTCCTGGGGGGCAGAGGAGGAGGAACAGCCTCAAGTTTCCTTCCCCATGTATGCAGTAGCTATCTTGTCTCTGTATAGCTGGAGATTGACACAAACCAGCTCTACCTGTGAACAGGGTAGAACTTCCTCATCAAAATGTTGAGAAGTCTCAGCAGTCCCATCAATGTAACTCAGTCATTTAGAGGAATGAGCAGAGAGGGTACTGCTGCATTCATGCCTTTTATTAATGTTTCAACTAAGCTGAAACCAATATGGCAGCAGTTTAGACACACATTAGAGAGGCCAAAGAAGCTGTTTCTGTATAAATTGTATGTTAATCCTCAATTCACAATTTATGTGCTACCTCCTTCTCCATCTCAAAGTTTATGCTACAGGCCACCCCTTAAATACTGTTTCCAATCTCCTTAACTTCCTTCAATTAAGCTCATAGTTGCTTAAAAAAAAAAAAAAATAATCTTAAACCTCTTTTTTTTTAAGGATTATACATTTTTATCATTATTGTCTATTTGATGATGTTGTACACATATTCTTAATTTTAAGATATTTAACAACCATTTCAGCTGCCTAAGATTTGATTGTTATGAAATCAGTAACCAGATTTAAAAGTTAAAATGGATTTAACAGTTTAAGATTACTTCCTTAAAACAAAAGTTTTAAGGAAAGACAAGTTTCTGTTTTATTAAAGAACCTAATGAACTGGTGTGTCCTTCCTGGGGAGTGAAGAATAGATTTAAGCTACCTCAAAATTGAAAGAGCTCACCACTTCCCTGCTCGTTTGCAATTTACCTGTGTATGTTTTACTCCAAGGTTAAACAAATCTCCCTAATACAGCACACCAGCTTCACTCCCTTCCACACCCAAGTTCCATACTGTAACACTTGATGAATTAGATGCCACCTAAAGAGGCTTACCTCACAATACACACAACATATCTCATGAATCAAAGGAGAGAACCTGTGGGTTTCCTCACGGACCCTCTGCACTGTTCTAGGATAAGACTGAGCTGTCTGTTAAGCAGAATCCCAGATGGCGTGGTGATGCTGGCTGCACAAAACCCACTTGCCTGCTTAATCCCCCAGCCACATATGTAGATGCCCAGCTCCTTGTGGATCACCACAACCTCCATGACAGCCATACAGCACAGTTCCCACACAGGAAAATTCATGTCTGCTGCCCTTGACTATGGATCTAAGGGCCCCTCTCACATCACCTCAACCTGCAGATCACAACATTAGGACTTCTCCCCTGGATCTCTTATTGTCAGCTCTTAATACACTCTACGTTTCCTCAGCTACCTCTAACAGACTGTGTGAGAGCAGAAAAGGAAGGAGTTAATCTCAGAGAGGCTTAGCGTACTGACAGTGACTCTCAGCAAGAGCTGGAACTGAGCCATCTTCCCAGCACATCAAATGTCCTTTCTCCTTGCTACAGCACTATCCAGTGCACATTCTGCAATGCCAGTAGCCTGAGCACCCTCTCAACCAAACCTCTATCCTCCAACATGGCAAGCACACAATTTCCTAGAGGATGAAATCTGCTTCAGAGAATTTGGACAGTGCTCTTTGAAGAGCACCAACCGTACTGTCAATCTGACTGAAGTACTTCATTTATTTACAGGACTGATATCAACCAAGCAGACATGGCAAGGAATTTCCATCTCACCACAGTACTTTGGAGAGATAATCCCTGTGCTTCTGAAACTAAGCATCACTCTGGCTGTGTGCTATACAGAGTAATCAATAAATAACATTTGCAGGCAACTTACATCAGTACAGATGGGTCACTGCTTTGTCTGCTGAGGTGATAAGAAAGCGCAACTAGCAGGCCACAGAAAGCAGAGAACAGTGCTGGAATGTGTTGTGCATCCCAGGGTTCCTGAACAGAAGGACAGAAAGCAAAGCATTTTTAAGTTAGGAATGCAGAGCTTAACAACAACAACAAAATTAAGTAAGCCATATATGCAGTGTTAAATGCACAGCATCTAAATTTGTCCACCATCTACCAAGGACTGAAAATCCTTTTTCATATCAAAGTCTATTATTATGAAAAAGACTGAGATTAGAGGCATGTTTTGTGATCACATTATGTAATTCCTGTATAATCAGCAATTAGCTAGGAAACCACATGAAAGGCAGGTTTTCTCTCCTCTTTGATGAAACACTAGAGGCAAATTCTCATTAAGATGAGATGCAAGGGAAATGAACTGCACTGTATTTGTCTAAACTCTAAACTGATGTGTAGTTACTTGACCCGTGGTCAGACCATATGCAACAAATGCCAGTGTCACCTAAATCAGGCAGTGGGGTACAGTTCTGGCACCTCACTCCGAAATCTTTCTGCTGCTTTGTAGGTTACATTCAGGCCCTGCCTGGATGATAACAGTGGAGAGGGAGAGGGCTCACCACCATATGTAACATCCCTGAGCAGGGAGAGAAGAGACGATTTACACACTTGCCAGCACACTTTGGACATAACCAAGATGAGAAGCTTGTTTCTGGGTGACCAAACCATCTAAAATTGGCCAGAAATAATATGAGAAAGAAGATGAAGTATGAAACATTCCATTTCTTTCAGGTGCAATGAACACCTAAGACAAACGAATTTCCTTTTAAAGGACAAACACCCAAAGCACTGCAACATAAGGTTTTCTTGGAATTTAACCCTGACATTCTCATTATCCTAAAAGCAGTATCACAAAAGTGAAATTTTACTTCCAAGGACCACTTTCCCTTCACCATACTAATGAACATCGCAAAGATGAAAGAGACAAGTTTCTAGTTCTATCAAATAACCCTACTCAAAACAGTCATTACAAATAAAAGAGTATTAGAAAAAATCCAGCACCATTTGTTTGACAAGTTAAACTTTGCCATCCAATTTCACTCTTCATTTCATTGTTCCCTGTTTTGGGGCCAAACACATTTTTGAGTTAGATTTTCCCATGCCTACTCTCAGGTCAGAAATTCATATTCTTCAGACCACTGAAGAAAACTAACTGAAGCCAAAATGTTCTGAAATTAGCTGAATCACAGCATGTCCAAATATCCACTCTATTTTTAGGGAAATAGATCTGTGTACAGATCCACCTAGTAGCTTCTAGTGCATGACTGCCCCTTTGCCCTGCAACTTCTTCCCAAAGCAAAATACTGTGAAGAGCCCAGCAGCATACCTGGAATTGAAATGTGTCTGTAGCCAGTTTGAGAAATCATTCTGCCCTCTTTCTACTGTAAAACTGCACGTGGCTGGTTGCCCATATTAATGTCTCAGGAACTCTTTACTTGTATATTTTCTGTATATTGCACACAGCTCCTACATTTAGCTGGCCTATTCTCCAGTTCCAAAGTATCATTGTCCCCTCAGAGCTCAGCTCTCATGGAGCCAGGAAGGCAGACAGGACAGGCATCAGTACTCGCTATGTGCCTAGAGAGCAGGATTTTCCAGAAAAACGCTACACAATGTTGTACAAAAGATGAGAATGAACAAAGGTGTCATATCTCTGACATCAGTGTGATGTACCCTGCTCCATTTTGTCATTTTCCTCCCTCACTAGTAATGCCTGGTAGAGCTTCAAATTAAAAAGATGAAAAAAAACACAATATAGCTGATAATTGCACAATGATTCTTCTCAGAAGGAAAACAGGAATGACAGGTTTTAGTTTGGGGAGCTGGTATTATTTGTCAAACTAGACAGGGAGTTTGACTTCCTACTTTACCTCATTTGGTTGAGGTGACATGTAGTACTTTCATATCAGTTTTGACTTTGATGCAGACACTCACGTAGTCATTTTTAAAACAAGTGAAATGGACTTACAGGGTTAAGGATGAAAGTGATTAGTTACAACAGACGCAGTGGTCTGGGGGTGGTGTTCCATTTCAACCACCGAACCTCCTAATCTCAAAACAATCCACTAAAAAGGAAGATAAAGGTGTCTTTGAACTTACGAGCCTTTTTGCAACTGGTAGAGGTTGGGAGGCAAATGTATTTTGAAAAAGCGGTGATAGTACTTTTCTGTCCTATATTATTTATCCTTTTTGCTTCTTCTCAAGAAAGGGCAAAAAAGGCATGTGGCACACTTATCTTTCAAAGATATGCTCAAATAAATTATATGTCCTGCTTCAGAGACAAAAAGCTCTGAACAGAGAACCATTTGTGGTAAGCAGAAATTCTTGATACTCGTATTTCCCCCCTCCCCACAGACTATTCCTCTCAACTCAACAAAGACTTTACAGATTGCTGCAGTATCAGCATCATTGAAGGTGAAGGTGTTTGCATAGTGGCTGGCTTTTTAAATATGGAGACAAACTCCAGTTGTTCTTCACAAAGCCACACCCCCTCTGATTCTCCACTCTCTCATGATTTCATCACTATTCACAGAATCATAGAATGGTTTGGGTTGGAAAGGACCTTTAAAAATCATATAGTCCTACCCCTCTGCAACCCAACTAATCTTTCTTTGGTGTTTTTCTTTACCTCCACACCCCAGCTTCATCATGGATCTATGTTATTGCTCATATCAAACAATACAAAGGACAGCTGTTGACGTTCACCCATTCCACATCTGTGATAGTAAATGGAAAAAAATACTGAACATACAAAATACTTTCTGAATGAGACTGTAAGAGGTAATTTTTTGGTGGTACCTCTCCACCCCCAAAGGTATGAGAAAATGGTAACAACAACTTGTTCTCTACAAGGTTAACCATAAACTTACGTATATTACCATGGATACTCCTTTTCAGTGAACACTAGCTACCAGGAAATGGGAATTATTCATGAGCCTCATGTTACACTGGTTAGAAACAAATGCCAGGGAGAGACGCCCATGAGCCTTACATTCCCATCACCCATGGAAAACAAAACATTACTTTCCCAAAGTGCTCCAAAAACTTGACAAGTGATAAACTAACAGAATACAGATATCACTGCCCATTCAGAGCAACATTCTGTGTCTCTGCACTCCCAACTGCTATCTGTGACTGTATTTTGATTGCTGAAATTTAAAATCCATAAGGATGGGACCGATGCAGGGGTATGCATGTGTGCACACACCACCTTACACAGCAGGGTCCCGGTCTGTGACTAGGATTCCTCAGCTAGAAAGTAAGATGAGCAACAGCTTCAGGCAGGGGCATGGATATCGTGTCACATAATGGTGAATTTATCCTAAACAAGAAGTATAGATTTCTACGTTCCTATACAGTTCTTACACAGTGACATACTTCTGTAAGAGTAACGCTGGGCCCTATCAGATTCTGCAGGCATAACTTACTTTTGCTGTTATATCTGGACAATAAGTTCTTATTATACACAGGAAACTTAGAGCATAACTATTGAAGTTATGTCTAAAGTGTGAGTCTATGGCTGTAAACATCGTTCACTGAAACACGTTATAGCTGACAACTCTCTCCAAAATTAAGGCTCCTAATAGCTCTTGCTTGAACCTCAGGGGTCTCTAAATTGGAAAGTACATAAAATTGATGAGCCTTGTCTCGAAAGCCTCCAACAGGGCTGGAAGTATTTTATGTGGTAGAAACAAAGCTGTCTAATAGTCCTATACTCTTATTTTTGGTTACTTACACATGCGGGAATTCTGTCTATACACATGGGCCCATTCACTGCTGTTTAGAAATTTATTTGGCAGGGTTAGCAGATTGAGGGAGATGTATGCTTGCAATTCTTTCCCATTATAAAACCATAAGACAAAATATTTCAAAATTATTAGTACACAAATGAAGCCTGAGTCATTGAAAACAGGAATCAAGAAGCATTATTATTCTGATTAATGGGTTTAAAACTCACTAAACAACAAACCAAACTACATCAATGTGAGCTGAGAATGGTTTAAAATACACACAGGATTTTTAGTAACTGTCCGTTGAAACAATAAACAAGTTACCAGAAAAAACTTTCTTCAAGTATAAGGTAATGGAAACTATGCAACTTTAATTTTTTATAAAATATGCACTTACACAGAGCTGGAGAGGGCAGCTGTGCCGCATATGAACACATTCACATCAGTTTAATTTCTGACCCAAGTGCAAAATCTGAAGTTTTTCCAGGCTGATTAAGATAAACCACAATATCCTTAAGCAGTTTATTAAAAAAAAAAAAAAAAAAAAAAAAAAAAAAAAAAAAAAAAAATGGCTGAATGACAAATAATTAACTGGTTCTGGATAAGTTTCAAATCCAAACCAGCTGATTGGAACAGAAAGCAGATGAGGAGGGCTGACTGATTCCAGAAACCTTTGGGGGTATGCTTTTCTGCTACATTGATGAGCTGGAATGCTACAGACTGATACCAAGATAGCTAAATTCCAGACTGAGTATTTGTGGAAAAAGTAGGAGGACACACCTGACTTTTTTTAAAAAAATCTCTGTTAAATATTTGGGCACAGACCACAAAACGGAGCAGGAGACAAAAATCAGAACATCAGGCAATTCTAGGCAAGTGAAAAAGATGGCACAGAATTTTCTGTGTTTCCCATCTGATGGATGTAATAGCTTAAAACAAAAACACCTCCACCAGGAAAAAGAGATAACCCTTTCACATAACAAAGCTAAGGTAGCTATTAGAGCTGCCAATTTCTGCTCAAGATTACAGGATTGAAGCTGAGATCAGAAATAAAGCCAGGCTGAAGTGAACACAGATAATTTTAAACTAAACTCAGTTACCCAATAGCTTCAAAAAAGCGGCAAGGTGAAAAATTGCTGCTATTAGATGTAAGAATCCAGGGAATGACCAAAAGAGGTGATAAAGCCATGTTTAAGATTTAGATCTTTTTATTAAACAAAAGTAAATTAAAGTTCATAGAGGACCTGGAAAGAACTGGAATAAGGAATGATGATATCATTCAACAGAGGCCTGGGAGACAAAGAATAATCTCAAAGACAGCAAGAGAAACTCAAGTCTTTGCACTTCAGAAGACATTTATCTTCTATCTTGTCTGAAATCAAGTTCACAGTATTGTTCTATGTAAGGCTAGATAAGCAGCTGGTGTGACATCACTCCTGGCAGGGATGTGTCATGGGATAAGATGTATGGAATGATGATTTACAGCTCGTGAAAGCTGTAGTCAAACCTTTGCATCACTGGGATAACAGGACTGTAAAACAAAAATATATCCAGGTGACTTCACCAGAGGGAACAACTTCTGTTCACCAGCTATCAGACAGTGACTTGAAAACCTGCTCCACTCACAATACGCTCCTTTGACTGACAACAGTGATGAACAGTGTCCTATCCATCAGTCCCCAAGGCCCCACACACATGGATGGAGACCTGGAATTCCAGCTATTTGTATTTGGGGCTTTCTGGAGTTATGATTTTAGATGCAGTACTCTGTACTTTCTACTATGAACCATTCTGGGGTTTCTTTTTTTAATTTGACAGCTTTAAACAAAAAGAAAACTGATCAGTGCAGCAGTAGCACCATCAGAGGAGGTCCCGACAAACCACGGACCCACAGTTCCTCCATACAAAAATCAGGCAAGGGCACAGCTGCTGAGGAGCACTCTGAGGAGAGGAGCTGATCCCTTGGCCACAGCAGGTGGAACCCCTTTGCTTCTCAGTCATGTCCAAACAAGTGTCTAAGACACAGAACTCCAACACAGGTCTCCTCATCACGCAATGAGTTTGCGCCTTGCCTTATAACAGACTGTCCCTTATTTTAGTTGCTTGGAAAGTACATATTGGGTCACGTAACACCCTGTGCCCACGAGGTGAGCAGTATGCAGCCACTCCCCAAAACACGCCATATGCTTCTGGATCAAGTCTGTCATGGGACATGTGAGCAGCCTGCCACATGATCCAACTTGTACGTTCACTCTTAGCACAAGACTGGAGATCTGTCCATCCTCTTTTAGGTGATATGTGTATTTTAGCCATAAGAGAGAAACAGTTCTGGTCATGTGATGGCAAAGATGCTGCAAGGTCATTCAGAAATGAGAGCGAGGCCAGATGAATTCATCTGGCATGCCAAATTTTGTCTGAAGATCACAGGATGAACTCTCAATCAAGTATACTGTAGAACAATTTTCCTCAGGCAGCTTATCTGAACAAAAATCAATAACAATTATTAAGTTAAACTAATGTTATGTCTATACTGCAGCTGCTTTTTCATAGAGACTCTCAGTTGGTTTTGTACAACATAATTCATCAGCAAAATCAGTCTGGACAAGACATAGGATTTCAGCAGAGGCCTATTTGTCTCAATTCTCAGAGTTTATATTCACATACTGAAAGTTAACTCGAGTACTCGCACTGCTTTGTGAACATACCCCAAAACAATTGCTCAATTCTTACTTTTTAATTTTTCAAAAATAGGAGCGAAGAAATAGAATTTCAAAAATTCTAGAGCGAAGAATTGATGTGAATTTGCTATTCTAAAAACATTTCAAAATCTGACTGCAACTAAATCAAACTATTGTATATATGTCGTATAGTTTCTGTGCTAAAAAATGAAGAAAAACTCACATAAGAACACAGATCTATGATCAAATTAACAGTGTGCATTTATTCTAATAAAAAATAAAATAACGTGGTAAATTAATTATTCTTCTAATGAGCTTCTTCAGGAATCATCTCTTTCCTTTTGAAATAATTAATGCACAGAAAAATGAGGGTAGGCTATTTCACCCTGCAAGATAATAATTAGAACACAAGAACCACTTAGAGAAGGAGAAACTCAAGCCTGATACCGCTGGAATGGGACTTCAGCCTGGGCATTTGATGTGAGCAATTGTTCACCAGCAAAAAGCACCCAACTACTTCAAGATCCATTCTCCTCTGCAATTTATTTCAGGAAATAGAACTCTGCCAGTTACACCTGCTGAGCTATAAGATTCTGCCAATAAACAGAGTTTATATTTGAGGATGCTGCGTTTCAGCCAAGAAATAAGCTTTGCAACTCAGAAATCCTGTGCCAGAGAAGGTTTCCCACTCCTGAGTCATTTTGATTGTGATGATTTTTTTGACCTCCATAAATATTGAAAAGTTTGCTCTGTTGGTTTTGACAAAATGACTAAAAGTGAAAAGAGAAAAATAAAAATAAAAACCAAAGAATAGCTGTAAAGTGCAAGTGTGAAAGAGATGCCATCTCTATCTTAAAGAAAACCATGTAATTATCACTGTTGTGCAAACACCTCAGTGAAACAGGCTATAGCATTTGGTCAGTTTTGAGTTAAACTCTGCAATTTTTAGTGCACCAAAAATCCAAATCTTCATTTCATTAGGATCAGAAGTTGTTGCTTACTACATATCAAAACAGTTCTAGTTTCCTACAGGGGCATTAGACCATCTTTCACAGTGGTCCCTATTCAGGATCAGATTTTTCTCTTACATTTAAGCCAATTCCTACTCCTCCTCCACCAACCAAAGAATCGTTCTCTTGCAATGTCATAGGCAACAGTCCAAAATGAAGAAAAATATCTCTGGACCTGACTGAAAAACACGGAAGGATTACAAAAGTGCTCGTTTCATAACTTCGAGAGGAAAAAAATGTATGAAATTTCAAGCACCCTAGTAGACTGAGATTATGAGCTGAAGCAAGTGGAATCATCTTTACATGCTTTAAATTAACCTCCTCAGAATTGCCTTCAGAAGAACAGTGCCACAAAAGTTCAAATTAACTGTAATTTCTGTGTGAACAGGAAGTTTGCACTTAATATTGGTAATTTACAACAGATATCTTGTAGATCTTTCACAGCACTCTACAATTTCGGGGTAGCATTAAAAGCATATTTCTAAGCAGTTTGAAGTCTAATCCACAAGAAGATTGCTTATCTACAAAGCCACCTGCATGCTGTAATTTAAAGTATTATGCTGAGAAAGGAGTGTGAACAATATTTTAAGGGCCTTTTCTTTTAACACTGTTTACGAAACTATTTCTGAAAGTATCCATCACACAGCTTCCCTACACTCAACTAATCGCTCTGCTAACCTTAGCAAGAGGAAAAATGATTATTTCAGATATTTGCCTGTTGAAGAGTGGTTTAACTCCATTCCTTCCACAGAGCTCTTTCCGTTTTTCTCGTTACTTCTTCCCCCATCATAGATTTTTCTCACTCTGTTCATCCTTACAGAGAGTCACCTTCTCCATCTCAGCTGCCAGTTTCCAAATCATTAATATAGCCAAAAAACCATAACAGAAATAGTAGCTACTTTAGGAAACTGCAGAAGAAGCAGTTAAGCTTTCCAGCATCACACAGCTGGGTCAGGTCAAACAGTACAACTGATCTACTGGGTCAGCCTGACAACAGGAGATTCCCTGAGAGTACACAACACATTCAAAGACATTTAAAGTGTCTTAATGGAGCACTGCTCACTAACTGAGTTGCCATAATTTATTGTGCATGGACTCAAGTCACCCAAGGGCAAGATTAAATGGTGGCATAACACATTTTACCTTACTGCTGGGAGTGGTTAAGAACACATATACAGCCATCTCTGGTCATCTGTGAGAGACCATTAAGGCATTACAATCAATCGTTTTTGATTTAAAGTTCCTATTCAAAATTTTAAGTGGAAAATAATTCAAAACCATTGTAGAAATGCTTATATTCCTTAAAGTATTCCCTGAAAGAAACATCTGATCACCCCCCTCATCTGTGTAAATTTCCAGCGTGGGTGTTGACACAATACATCTTTTGTCTGTTGTAGAACCTCATACTCGGATCTCTGCGTGTGCTATGCATGTGTAGCACCACAAAGCAACCTCTCATGTATGCCCACAAGATGTCAAGAGCAGCTTGCAAATGACTGCGCATCCTGGTGCAGCCCTGCATGGGCACTGACAGCATCTAGTCTGTCAAACACTGTCAAAAAACTGTCCCTTAAAGGATAAATTCTATCACTAGTCTAAGATGAAATTCTGGTCTAACTGTGGTCACTGGGAATTTTACAGCAGACTTGAAGGCAGCCAAAATTGTATTGCTATCTTTTAAATTAAAAAAAAAAAAAAAAAAAAGTAAGCAGCATTTGATAAGCCCCCCCAAACACTGGGCATCACTGGGAAGGGTACTGAGAACAAGGCAGCCAGTCATTTTGCCAGCATATAGACTCAAAGCACACCTCCATTCTGAGCACCATACACAACTTACTCTCTACATCTGAACGCTACAACAGAGTAAAAGGCAGCACAGAGTAGGGCAACTAAATTAGCTACTCCTGTGAGAGCAGCTGTTTTGCAAGGAGACACTAGAAAGGCTGGGACTCTCCAGCTTGAAGAGAAAATGGCTGTGGGGGGATATGACCTGTGCCTACAAAACTGTGAAGGCCGTGGACATGGTGAATGTAGAACAGCTCTTCCACCAATTCTGCAATATTAGGCACAGAGAAGGCTTGGTGAAATTAGCAGATCAGTTTAAAACCAGTGAAGGAAGAGCACTGCTTCACACAGAGCACACAACATCTGGAATTCAGCACAAAATTGTGGAGACAGACAGGACCAGCACAGACAGGACCAGCACATTCAGGAAAGTACTTGGCAAATTCACAGATAACAAGTCCACAGATACCAAATGAAACAAGCATGGACACACTCTCCAGCATCCCTAATCCAACAATTGTGGATATGGGTGGAATATTAGGGAAAAGAGTGGCAGTCATCTGGCTTGCATTAGGTTTCTAAATTGCATTCCCCTGCAGATGCAGACACATTACTGGTTTAGATGGTCCACTGGTCTGCCCAAGCTGGACATTTCATTTCTGAGGCCTAATGTTACAAAGCAACAACAAATCCTAGAATCATAGAACGGTTAGGGTTAGAAAGGACACTAGACCATGTCACCCAAGGCTCTGTCCAACCTGACCTTGAACACTGCCAGGGATGGAGCATTCACCACTTCTTTGGGCAACCTGTTCCAATGTCTCACCACCCTCAAAGTAAAGAACTTCTTCCTTATATCTCACCTGAACTTCCCCTGTTGAAGTTTGAAGCCATTAGCCCTTGACCTATCACTACAGTCCCTGATGAAGAGTCCTTCTCCAGCACCCATGTAGGCCCCCTTCAGATACTGGAAGGCTGCTATGAGGTCTCCACACAGCCTTCTCTTCTCCAGGCTGAACAGCCCCAACTTTCTCAGCCTGTCTTCATACGAGACGTGCTCCAGCCCTCTTATCATCCTCGCAGCCCTCCTCTGGACTCGCTCCAACAGCTCCATGTCCTTCTTTTGTTGAGGACACCAGAACTGCACACAGTGCTCCAAGTGGGGTCTCACAAAAATGACCAAAACCAGCCTGGCTTATACTGGTCAACAGGAGTTGCAGCTTTTTAAGCCCAGCTGCTGTTACTCTTTGTAGGGGAAATTCAATGTATCATTTCAGGCTGATTTATGTAAGTGGCACACTGTCACAGGTATTAGACATGTTCATTCCAGTATTGCTACTACAGTTTCAACCTAATTCAGTGCAGTTAACAGGCAGAACTTGAAGCATGGCTGGTGAAGCCTATTTTAATAGGCAACAATGACAATGTAGCACCAAACAATGCTGGTCTCCCTGGATTATATGAATTTTAAGCTTGAAGTTTTGAATTTTTACAGTGGTGTTTTTCTGGCTTACCTTTACTGCACTGAAGCAGAAAGCATATAGAACAATGAGAACCACAAAACTTCTGGAAATGCTGTATAGTGCAGATACAAACCCAGCAGCAGCTGAAATATAGACATTACATGTTAGTTAATTTCTTCCTAAATAAGAAAGTGCAATCAAAATAAAAAAATGAAACAGCTCTTGCATCACAAGAGGTATAGAGATTACAATCAGATATCATAAAGCTGGTTGTTGAGAGAATACCTTGAATACCCCAAATAAGCTCACTAAAGTGTTTACAGCGAAGACTGAAAGCCTGGTGCCACTGTACCCCACATGTTTTCAGTTGACCTGAGATCCCACACTATTGCTTTTTGTACTGAACTTTTTTTGTTAAAATATTAGTATATGTCTTCATATTGCTACCAAGGAGGAATGAAGTGCTCTACAAACTGGTAATTTTGTAGTCAAATTCCATGTGGAGTTTTCCTCTTTCCCTTTGCTCTCCTGAGACCCAGGCTCTGGCATCATCTAAAAGCATCCTAACTTGCTTGGTGAGCCATGATTTGCACTATATTAAGATGCATAAACAAACTTAAAGGGAGAGAGAAGGATGCCAGCTGATCTCTTGCTATAACCTCCTTTGAGAGCTTCCAGAAGCAGGGTAGGAAAAGCTGTCAGACCGAATTAAGAGTTCAGCAGTCTCAACAATAGAGACATAAGGGCTGCAAAACCACTCTCTAATTAGGGTTCAACATATACTGGAAACATCATTATTTATAGGATGAGGACTTTATCCAACACAATACTTCCTCCAGGTATGCTATGGTATTTGAGACAAAAAGCAAAGAACACCCATATCATCTGTACTAGTTTTAACCACTTGCCAAAGGCTACATCTAGAGTAGCAAGCAGAATCATGCAGTAAGCAAGGGTGTGTGGGAGTAAAAGTGCTGAGAATGTCGTATCCATGATATATATGTCTGAGCTGCCTTACTGCAGAATGTCTCTAGTCAGGCCCCACAGTGCTCATTAGTGTTTGGAGTGCAGTAGGTGCACCCTTACAGCGCACCTTTCTTTTGAGCTTCATCCAAATGGAATCCAGTTTGCCTACTCTAACACTGTTCCATGTTGCAAAACATGCCGTAAGTGAGAACAAGGAGGAAGTCTGTTTCTGATCCAAGCCAAGATGACAGTGTAGATGCATCCCAACCACCTCTGTTACTTCAGCTATAATGAAAAACAAAACCCACTACTACCAACAAAAAAACCCTACGTATCATCTCTCATGGGCCTTGTTTAATCTCTGACTGAAATAACATCAAATAAAAAAATCACACATCCAACATCTTATGAACATGCCTCACTACGGAACAATGCATTTTTTTTTAATTATTATTTTATTTTTTAAATGGAGTTTTAAAAAGGTAATTAGAAGTTTTTCTCCTTTTTTTTTTTTTTTTTTTTTTTTTTTTTTTGTTAATATAGTAAAGATTCACATCAGACATGCCAGGAAAGAGCTCTTCAGTGTCAACCACAATCTGCAGCCTATAGCACAACTTGTATACAACTTTTCAAAAGAAAAAAGAAATCAAATCAAGGGGCTCTTATTAGTATTGACCCCACTGTTACATAAATACCATTAGCTGTTTGAGCTTTAACATGCACTGTGCTTTAAAACATGCAATAATATACTCCAGTCTAAGTTTATAAATCCAGAAAGGGACAGCTCAGGCTGCAACTGGATACTTACCAGAACCACCAAAAAGCAGCATGTCTATTTGCTCCAAAAGATATATACAAAAGGTGTTGATTTGAGGGAAAAGACCAAGAAGAGAAATTGCAGGAAAGCAATATAAAAATACTAAAGAAAAAAAAAAAGAAAAGATGTATATTAGAACGCAGTCATACATCACAATGTATGGAGAACAGAAACATGCATCATACCGGAATGAAAAGTTGTTGCGATAAATTCTGGAGATTATTCAAGTGGGCATATCTCAACCTTACCAGCAATGATTACACTTCCCTTCTCATGTATTCAAAATAAATTATGATATTACATGTGAGAAACTAAAGCTCAGAGGTTAACTTTAAGCTTTATTTTGGATAAAATCAGTGGCAAAGAAAATTAGCTTTACATAACCTCTTCACAGCTTCTCATATACTTTCCAAGTTATATTTTTTCTATTTAAAGCACAGAAATTTTAATTTGCAGACTTTGGAACTTCCGCCTTGAATCTGAGTTGGTTCAAGTACAGGTATAACAATTCAGTATAAACAAACAAAAAATACTTTCACGGCTAAGATCTGAAGTATCTTGGCTATCACAGTATCCTGCCTCTGCTAGCAATCAACAGACTACACTTAAAGCAGCATGTAAAAATGGGACCAACCTATAGTGAAACTTCTCCAGAATAGTTCCCCGGCTTCTAAACAGGATAGACCTTGACTTTGCAGTAGTGAAAAAACATTAAATTCAGTAGAGAACCCCAGTCTGACATCTTTACATAGTTCCTTTCTAAGTAGAAATGCTAATTTAAATTTTACAGAAAAGGAAAAGCAGGAGTCATAATTCAGGTAGTTGTGCTACTAGTCACGTTCTGTTCGTTTCCAACCACTCCTCCTTCCCATCCATATAATCTCAGCTTCACCCTAATAATGCTACACACAGTTGTCCAGCAAAGCATCTAACTGCACCCTTGACCCAAGTCAATGATACTGTTGACTTTCAAGGACACACACACATGTTTAATCATATTCTTACTGCTTCATTGTATACTAGTACCAGAATGTTCTGCATGGTGAAGGAAAGAGATGTGTGTCAGCCACCCTTCCTTGTAAACAAGTATGTATTAGTTTACATGCCAGGAAGACTCTAGTTTCCTCCTATTCATTCTCATAAAAAGCAAATTAAACAAATCACTAGTACAATTTATTCCCCTTCCCACTCCAGTCGAATTTTAAGAAGGTAACAATAGTATTTGTGTTCTTTGTTGAATGCTAATTTCAAGTTTAATCGCAGCTCCTCTTACTAATGCATCTTGTGCTAAAATAAAACAATACACCAAGTTTGATCTGACAGCTTTTATCTTCATCATATTGTACACTACTGCTATCTAACATTGTAAATCTTGCTGAGGAAGACAAACATGGGAGAAAAAATGACATACTCAAGTGTTAAACCCAGACAGGTCTCACTTAAGCCTACTTGAATTCACAATGGCACCCTTCATCATGACTTCCTGCGGCTGGCACAAACTGTACATACATGAACATGAGGAAACACCATCTTCTCAATCTTTCACATGCAAATACTATTATTAATCTCCTTTACTAATCTGTTCTTATTTTAGATATTCCACCAAACCAAGCAAGGGCCACTCTTGAAGACAATCAGGCATGTCAGCAAACTGCCGAGAAGGTCATGGGGTCTCACCATAGGATCAACTATCCCCTAAACCTCACTCCTGAAACTCACAGGAGATCTTGTTCCCTGGGCAAAGGATTTGCAGAACTGTCAGAACTCATCTTAGACTACTGACTGACAGTCTAAATGGCTGCCTTTGCTGTAGCAACCTCAGAGAAAGCTGAATAAGGGCAAGGGAAGGAAGGATAAGACCAGAGACATTGTCCTGTCAATAGACCAAAATATATAGGTGTGAATGTAAACAAGAGAAAAGTTGTTTCACTACAGCAATGTCCTCACCTCACCCTCTCTCTATTAATACCTTGAATAATCCTACCAACTTCTTTAGCTAATATAGCTTTGTTTATCTCATCCTGCACAAAAAGCATGCCAGAGAGGAAAACAAACAGTTGCCACTTACAAAAGGATTGAATTAAAGAGCAGTAGTTTCCCTTGTGGCAAGCAGATGATACAAGTAGCTGATTAATTAGTTGGAATTGCATTATGAATTACAGAGAGAATTTGTTTAAACATCACACATTTCCATACAGAAAAACACCTAGAAGAGCTGGACCACTAAGAGACGCTCATGTGAGCTTCTAGCGTTTAACACTGCAGTTGGAAGGTTTCCTCTAAATAACGTTTCCTCTACTAGGTAAGTGAAGGAGTGAAACACAAATTTTGACTTTGGAAATTTTGGGTCTTTCAAGACATGTAGAATGGAAATTCAGTGGCAATGTCAGTGCAAACATTTTAGAAATTTAGATTTTTTATTTTTAATATCTATCTGGGTACTAGTCCATTTGCTGTGTAATAATAAATACTTTTTCACAGGGTGGTGTGTGGGGCAAGTATTATTTCAGTGAGAAATAGTTGTCTTGTTCTCTGCCTCCTAAACATACCAGAGGATAACACTCTTAGAGGCTTTCTTCCCCTAACAGAAGCTCTATCATTGCTGAAAGTAGCAGGCAGAGGACTTGCTATCACAAAATTTTGCTATCACCTCATACTTACTCTTCTGAAATGTCTGCCAAATAACTTCACTTGCCAGTCTAATGCTTAAATAGTTTCACCACAAAGACTGTCATAGACTGAGTGGGTAACTGCTTTTGTCACTAACCACACCTGTAGCACCCAGCGAGTAAGGTTGGCTCTGTGTGTGCCCTTACTTACATTATATATGTTAATCTAGCAAAAAGATCAACTGAAATAAGGAAGTCAAGATGAAAACCATAGTTGGAATTAAAGCTGTGATCCCCCAAACAATATAAATCAATAGCAGAACCACCATCAATTTTAAATAAAACAGAATCAGATCCTAAATAGATTAGTTGCAAAGAAATGGGCCTGTTAAAAGCCCTATTTCTTAAGTAATTAGGTTACACATCTAACAAATTTTCACTAATTTTTTTTAATAACATTTTTTTCAAGACTTTTATCATAGTATGCCATGCAGCATCACACTAGTTCCCTAGTAAATCCTTTACATGATTTCTATTACTTTAGCTTCTTACTGTATGTAGTAAACACCTGAAATAGAAGACTTTTTCTTTCCTCAGTATTTGTAATGTATTATCAAAAATCCTTTGACTTCCCAACATATCAACTCTGAATACTACAATAAATTATGAGTAAAATATAAATTAAAAAGTCACCGTATGATGACAGAACAATAAAGAGATACCAAAAATACCCATTAGATGAGTAAAACTGCAAAACAATAGCAACACTTCATTGGTATTCAGCAGTGTCAACTTCCCTCCTGATTTTATTGCCTAAAACAAATACTTCTATACCTTCAATGCCTAAGCGAATCTGTTCTCAGTGCAGGAAGATGCTGGAGGACGGCAGACTGCCATTGTTTAGAGAAGTATCTGCACTGTGAGCACCTGCAAGGATTCACAGCAGCCAGAAGCTGGGACTCCCATAGAGACGAAGCAAGGACTAGCCAAAGTACGGCACCAAACATCACTTGAAGAAATACACCATGGCAAAATAAGAACTGGGAACAAGCAAAGGGAAATGGTTTCTTCCCCACCTCTTGCTGAACAGATACCAGCTGGGGAGATAAGCCTGTATTTCCGTTCTCCCCCATGCCCTCCAGGATCTTTCAAGAACCTGCTCTACCTATCTCTGTTGAGGCCACCCAAAATTAGCACATTTATAACCACACTTTGTTTTCTTATACTGGTTGCTATAGTTTTTCATTTATCTCTATCCCAAGTGTCATTTAAGATTCCTGTTGAATTATTTATCAGCATTTTTACTGTTCACCTTTGACAGGCAGAGAAAAAAAGATGTAAGAAGAAACTTCAATGAGACCAAAGGAAAATAATGAAAGAAGCTAATGAAAATAAGTGAGCTGCAGGTCTTCATTATTCCCCTGTTTCTGGTGAGAAGAATTGGGAGTCAATGAACCCATATAAAGGACCAGAATGCTTTCCTTAAAATTGTATGCCTTTCAGGCAGTAATAGCCTGACTTGAGTATAGGAAAAAACAAGTACAACAGTCACAGGTGAACAAAGACCTCAAAGGTCATACACTTCATACCACAGAATTTTTCCTCTACTACAGTAGTCTTTCCTGGTTCCAAATTCACAAACCAACAGGTCATCTGTGGTACACTACGACACAGGGAAGTTTTCATAACTTTTACAGTAAACTTAAACTTTTCTATTTCATACCAAACAGTGTGGCACTACTTGACCTGAGTCCAGTTCAGCACTCGTATCTGTGACACAACTAGAGCAGCATTACAGTTACAGACTGCAAGTGTGTCACAAGAAGAAGTGTCCTGATAGAATGGAGTATTTCCAGTTGTGGCCACTCAAAATTAGTGCCAAAGGATCACCAGTCCCATTTTAGGGCAATATCTGAACATCCTCAGCCACCCCAGAATGTGATTCCAGAAGGAAACAGGTTGGAAGAGCTGCTGTGAAGTGGCTGCTCCACACTAACTCATCACATGGGCAGCAAGATTAAACTAAACCTAGAAAAAGCACATTCCTCATGAGTGGAAGTATGTCCATTTGAGGACTTGGCATGGATTACCTTCTAGGCATTACATTTAAAACTTAGCTTATTCCACAGTAACTGCCCTGCACAGACAAGTCTTTACAAAGATTAACTGCATCTCACAGATGATGTCTTTTGCTAATAACATCAGTGACTTTTAGTTTTCTGTAGAGACTTGTCTATGAGCCTCATTTCATTAAGAACTCTTTTTACATAAGAGAAGGTTGCCAGCCGTCCCCTGACCCCCTCATCTTAAGTCATTCCAAATGTTTCTATCAATTTGACTTAGAGTTGTGCCTCCATAACATGCATTTGATTGCCAGCATGGGAAAACACAGACTTCCCTGGCTAACACTCAATTCATTTTTACGGTCCTAGGAAAAACATTGACTCACCTATTACATGGTCTCTGGCTGACTGGAGAGATCTAGGCGAAAAGAGCTTCAAGCCATACATGGTATAAACTGGAGGATTTGTGTCTTTAGATCCAGCATCTAGCAGCAAAATAAGGCCACATAATATACAAAAATATACAGGTCTGCTGTAGATTATGATTTTATTGTGCCCCTGGAAAAAAAAAAAGTCAAAGAAAGAAGTGTTTGAATTTTGTATTCATTCACCTAGTGCATGCATTGCATTGAACTGGAGAGAGGGTCAGGAGGAAGAAAAATATTTTAAAGACTTATACACACTAATTAATAATAAAAATGTTACAAGGTATTTTATCTTCTCCAGAGGAGACTTTCAAAAGGCACAAAAAGCAGTTAAGATTAACTCCAGCAATCATTTATGCTTTTGAAAAATCTAACTTTCTGGACCTTTCCAAACACACTAATTGCAGAAGTCGTAATTTTCCGTGGAGAAAAAAAATCCTGCAATCTATTTGAACATCTATATTATTTTTATTTTAATGAATGTTTACTCAGGTAGCTTGGCCTTTCTTTTTCTTTTTTTTTTTTTTAACTTTATGAGACTTAAATTAATTTTTAATTTCATCCCTGGAACTAAAAATATAGTAAAGCACCTCCAGGGTGCATTGTGAGGCATGGGGATTGATTTCTTCCACCAATACAGTTCAATTTTTTTCTGTTGATTTGAACCACTTGACAGCAAATCAGTGTCCTTCCTGAAGGGGGCTGACACATCAGCAATTTCTGATCTCTCTTTCATGCAGTGCTTTGAAATGACGATCCAAAGGAAATAATATACAGAAGGATCCTTATTTTACATCTTTCATACACATCTCTCACACGACTGATTTGCACTAATCCTACAAAACACTGCTGTGGGGCTGTGGGCCATGGAGAATAATAGACATTTAAGAAAAATCTTAATAGTTCTCCTGGTAAAGAAGACATTTTAAATGCTGGTGAGTCAAAAGATTCCTTGAGTGTGAAAGGCCAGGAGCAAAGTGACAAAGATTCAAGTTTGCCTTGCATGAAGCTGCTGCAAAACCATTCTTATTTCTAGCATGTAATTTAAGCGAGTATAATAAAATGTATTTCTTTTTTGAGTCTTACTGATTTGTATTTGTTTGGCTGCCAGCCAAGCTCGTAAGTTAGCATTGCTATTAACTGATCTGTTCTCTCTTTTGGGATCAATCAGTTAACAAGCTGGCAGATTGCAGGGAATTAGCGGGCTAATACTGTACCTCACATCCATAGAATATGAATCAAGTCGGACTCACAAATCCTAGCTGTTCAATCAGTTTCAATTTCACTAATGCTTTTTTTCCTTTTTGTATTTTAACATAGGACACATGTCCATGAAATAATCAAAGGAAGATTATACAGATAAGAATCTGACCTTTTTCAAAAAAAAAAAAAAAAAAAAAAAATCACTTGAATATTATTTTCTGGCTGGTTTCAAATGTCAGTTCTTTTATCTTAAATATGAGATGAACCTTCGGAAAAGAAACCAGTAAATACTGCACCTAAACAATTGCTTAATGATTTATATCCTGATGTGCACTGCAGACCAAAGTCTTTTATCACGATGTTACATTCCTGTCTTGTCTCTTGAATTATGGAGCCCAGGTTTTATCTTTGCCTGGTAATTATTTGAAGGCCATTGGATGAGATTGGGTTGATGACTAAGTCCAGAGGTTTAGCTCCATACACCTTTCAGTTCCAAGCAGAACACTGACATACTCAATTATGTTTACAGTGTATATTTAACTCTTAAAGTAGTTCAGGAAGTGCTGGGTGAAGAACTGGCTGAAGGGCAGAGCTCACAGTGTTGCAGTAAATGGGGCTACACCTCGCTGGCGACCACTCACCAGCGATGCTCCTCAGGCTCAATCCAAGGGCCTGTTCCATTCAATTTATCAACCACATGGTATTTATCAACCATCTGGATGCATGAGTTGAATGTACCATTAGCAAGTTTGCTGGTGATACTAAACTGGGAGGTGCTGTTGACTCTTGAGGGACAGGAAGCCTTGCAGGGTATCTAGATAGATAGGAGCATTGGGCTGTGATTAATGGGATGAAATCTAGCAAGTTGAAATGCCAGATTCTGCACCTAGGACAGAGTAACACTGGGCACGTGCATTAAACTGGGAGATGAGTGGCTGGAGAGCAGCTCTGAGGAAAGGGATCTGGGGTACTGGTCAGCAGCAGGCTTAGTGCGAGTCAGCAGTGTGCCCCAGCAGCCAAGAGGGCAAACTGAATCCTGGGGTGCACCAACACAGCACAAACAGCCGGTCAGAACAGGTGGTGATCCCACTGTATTCAGCATTGGTGCAACCTCACCTTGAGTACTACGTGCACTTCTGGGTCCCACAATTTAAGAAGGATGTGAAGGTCCTTGAATGTGTCCAGAGGAGGGCAACAGAGCTGGTGCTTAGCTGAGGACTTTGGGCTTGTCTAGTTTGGAGAGGAGGAAGCTGAGGGATGAGCTCATTGCTCTCTACAGCTTCCAGAGGAGAGGAAGTGGAGACCGAGGTGCTGATCTCTTCTTCCTGGGATCCAGTGACAGGACATATGGGAATGGTTCAAAGCTGCACCAGGGGAGGTTTAGACTGGACATTAGGAATCATTTCTTTACCGAGAGAGCAGTCAAACACCAGAACAGGCTTCCTAGAGAAGTGATCAATGCCCCAAGTCTGTCAGTGTTTAAGTGGCATTTGGACAACGCCTTTAACACAGTTTAACTTTCTGTCAGCCCTGAATTGGTCAGACGGTTGGACTAGACGATCATCCCTTCCAACAGAAACAGTCTATTCTATTATGTACTAACTAAATCACATTTACCATGCTAATATCAATAACGCTTGTTAGGATTGAGGAAGAAGCTTTCAATGTCTGTCTGAACATAGTAAAATGTGAGCAAATACAACCTTCCCTATTTTTCAGGTGGCAGTGGGGAATGAGACAGAATCCTGAACAAGAAATCATGCCTACTATCAGATCAACAGAAGCAAAGCAATGCAGCAGCAGTGCACCCAGAAAGACACTGGCTGCACAGCTGTCACACTGCTTGAGGTGTGCTGGAGCTGAATGAGTTTCCCAGAGCACAACAAATACCCCAGTACCCACATCTGGGGAACAGGCAACACAAGAAAGGGGAATGGCTGAGGGTATTAGTGTTGTATTACGGTGGCATCTACATCGCTTGTGTGAGTGGATAATTTGGGATAGGATTAGTTTGAGGCTGACAGCACACACCTTCTAGGAGAAAGAGAATCACTGGGATGGTGCATCATCTCCTGAAAGCCATAGCCAGTGGATGGACATTACATTCTCTCTTTCCAAGGTTTTAGAAACAAAGGAAAAGCAGTGAAGCTCTCTTGTGCCTGCCACTGACAGGCCAAGCTAGGCAGCCCTTCATGGGCATGTGGCAGTGCAACTTAAAATATTTTAGCTGTTAAGGGCTCATTTTGTTCTACTAGACAAATTCATCAAATTTTGACATGCAAAAGAGATTTCATCTTGGTGAAACTACTCTACTCTGCATTCTTCAGAAGAATCTAAATAATAAAGCAAGATTCCTTCTGTATTTTACATCTCATTTGTTGAACAAGCATTTTTTCTCTGCTAATAAAAATTTCAGTGAAAACTCTTCCTTTCTCTAAGTCTGCCAAAAAATGTCACTGATTTTTTCAGGTCCGTGTTTCCAATGAATGTTTCAGAAACATATTCGCATCCTACAAACACAGCACTGGTGCATCTTGTATTTTGATAAAAATATTAAGATTTTCAACAAAGCTAGAATAATTTCACAAACACTTCCATTTAGTAAAATAGCACTTTTGACTGCAAGGCATTTTGATGGGGGAATCTCAGATAGATCTAATGATTTTTTTGCTTGTGGGTGCACACATGCAAGAGGAAAAAGACAAAAGGCGTTACATAAAAAGAAAAGTGTGTGCGCTCAGTTCTACAGAAAACCTTACAGGGACAAATTAAAAATACATTTTAAGTGCCTTATGGGATTTATGAAACTGCCTACTGCTACGGCAGGTAATGGGACTGAGACAATGAAGTTATGCAAGTGATTCTGTGAATCTTATTAAGAGCATGACTGCAATCTTTCAAAGCTCAAATGCCTTCGTAAACCTGAGCTAGATTCTGAGCTAATCAGGTGTCTTATGAGGTACTTACAGACAAGCTTTTATGATCCTCCTATATACCCATTTACTACAGACACTATCTTTATTGCCTAATCTGCTGCTGCCTCTAGCCAGTATTAAGAAACTCTTCAGTCAAAGCCACTTGTCTAAAACCTTGCAATGCACAGGACAAGGATCTCTTGCATATCTGAATTCAATACACCGCAGTAACTGGCACTTCGCCTTATATATTCTGCTGTTGATAAAATAAAACTCACACTTGGGATGAATTTTATTTTCTTCTCCCCACCACTCCAGTGAGGAGACTGTTCCAGAATTTCCTGATCCCAGAACCACATACCTCTGTGTGAACAGCAACTAAAGGCCACCACCTCCAAAACTAGAAAGGCTAAAGTACAGGCTGACAGGAAAATTAGGCTCCTGTCTTGTAGCAGGCAACAGTACTAAACCTGCAGCTACAATAAAAACCAGTGGCCAGCATTAGCTGTAGAACCTGGGAAGTTCCAACTTAAAACACTAAAGCTAATCAGAACAGAACTATTACCACAAATCAATGAGTATAAATGAATATAAAATTCAAAACGTTAGCTGAGTTAGATAGGTTCTTCTTTATATACTGAAACTCATCCCTTGCCACAGTGACAGTACACAGACAATACACAGCATTCAACTCTGAGACCCTATCTGTCACAGCATGGTATGGGGTCGGGGCAAGAAGTAATCTTATCTCTATTAGAATTGTACCAGACTACCAGACTTTGTAGGGTCTGGTTAGCCAGCTCTTCCTCAACACCAGGAAGTGAATACACTGTGGCTCGGAAGGAGTTCGGAACTAAAGCTTACGCATCGCTAGGCACTGTGTTTTCTGAATTAACTGGATAGCATTTTAAAGTAGAGTCTTTCAAAACAGTATAGGCTAGGGTTGACAAAGTCACATCAAACAGTAACAAAGTCTGCTTGTAAGAGATAGGGAAGAAGTTTGGAACCTCCTTGGCGGGCATGGAAAACATAAGGCATTAGCAGCCACTCATGGATCCAAGAACAGAAATTAATTCCATGTGCAAATTTATGGCTCGTGATGGTTTGTTACACATTGAAAAATCTCATCTGCATTTTCATTTTCATTCATGGACATGGTACTGATCATTCTTTAATCCCTCTGCTATTCTGCATCCTTACATTAATATCAAGAGGTGTTACTCTCATTTTAATGTAGTCACGTGAATTATGAAACAGTACATGGAGTATTTTTTCTCACCAACTTGTCCTATTTTTCTTGTGCTTACTAGCTCAAGCAAATGTTTACAAATATCTATCGTGTTAAAAACATATGATGCAGAAATAGCCTTCTATTTGAACTTGATCTATAATGCCTCCCACCTTTAAAACCCTCTGTGGAAAAACTCTCTGAACTTTATTTCCATTGGAGTTCCTCTTGTGCACCAAAAAGTCTGCAAGGAAACATCCCTGAAAAAGTTTTAGGAAAGCATATGGAAGATGGGAATACACCTTGTGTTACTTTGCTAGACTTCTGCATGACTTACAGAATACAATATTGTGAAGAAAACTTGTGACAATATTGTGGGAGTCTGAAATGCAAACCTGGATTCTGCACAAAACATGTTCAGTTTTAACTTCATTAGCTACTTGTCTCTAATAGTATAAGAAAGCATGGGCTAGATAGGTTCATAATGAAGATTTGATCAAACTGTTTGCCACCCACTTTAAACAAATGTACACATTACTAATGTCTGAATAAGTGCAAACTATTTCATTACAGTTCACCTTATTATGTCTGGACAGGTGCTAGTTGAACTAACAAGCAATATTATTTTAGTCCCCCCAAAAAACAACTTCTCACTGAAGCAGAAATATTTCTTTCATGTATTGAAAATATTACCCTACAATGTATAAGTTGCTGCCTATTAGCCTTCCCTACTTTTTATGCAGACAGATATTTCCTGTGAACGCATTGTAACCAACAATACCATAAGTTCACTCCATAATAACTGGCATGGAAAAGAAACTAAAAATCTTCTGAAATGCATCTCAGTGAAATGTGTAGCACACACTTGTAATAACCTCAATTTCAAGCTCAGCCTGTACATCTAACCTCTAAACTGACAAAACCAATTGCTCCCTGGCAAAGGGAAATGATCCAGCAGACTGGCAGTTTTCAAATTCTAAGGGAAGATAGGAAGTCCTCAAAAACTAAATAAGCTAAATAAGATGCGTGAGCAACTAAGCCAGTGTAAAAAGAAGGCAAGGGACCTTGTGACCACTGAAATGCTTCCAAGATCTGCAAATCAAAAACACTGAGACACTGACATGTGGAGGGGTCAGGCTGCAGTTGTAGGATGATGCTCCTGAACAGTCCTATAATGAGGACAGACTTGGGTGAGGAACTGTTTCTTTGCAAGGTGGTTGTCATCATTGTGACGCCATTATAACAAAGGGAAAGCACCCATGAGTTTATAATACTGTTGAGAAATACATCTGCAATACCAGATTTAAGAAAACAAATTAATCTCAAAAAAAAAAAAAAAAAAAAATTTAGAGATCCAACTAACCAATGACTGAGCTGCTAATCTGGAAATTCTGATGTTTTCAGTCACTGTTTCTAAAGGAAAGCAAAGAAAAGACTTCTCTGATGCTACAGGATTCAATTTCAGCAAACTATTCCAGAGGCATTTGTTTTTACTGCATATTTTAGCTTAAAGAAAAAGCACTTTTCTAACAGCAGTGATATATTCAAATAGCTTAAGATATATTAAACATAGTACAAAGTCTAAAATCACAGACAACACCTTGCTGATTTTCATAAATCACATAGAACAGCAAACTACTTACACCTGTGTTTCACTGAACAGCCAACTTTTTCACAGTACACAAGTGACAATAAAGGAGAAAGACTTGTTCTACTGGCTGAGACTTACATGTATTGGTGAAGCAGGATCAGGCTGAACGCTCTAAAAACCAAACAGAAAAAAAGAGTTTGCTTACAGAATTTTGTCTTTGTCAAAAGTTAGAAGAGAATTCAGCAACTGGGTATGAACTTCGTCCCTACCTTTAGGAGAGAATACTGGCAGCTGGCCATCACAAGACAGAACAACAGAACCCAGAAGTCTTTACAGAAGCCTTGATTCAGAGTCAGGAATCCAAGAAGTGAAACAAGAACTACTAGAAGTACAGCAAATACATTCTCCTTTATGTCTTCTGTCCTATGTGAATAAAAGTGTTAAGAGAAGTATAAATATTTATATATTTGTTAGAGCAAGGCAGGTCCATTTGCAGCTGGTATGAACTATCAGTGCTAGAGCTCTCAGAATTTATAGGATCTGAGGTTTTGCTCCCAAAACTACATTTCCATGTTCAACACTATTTCACTGCCGTGCCAAAGACCTTATCCACGATGATAGCTAAAATAGGAATAGGAAAAAAATAGGTATAGGAAAAAAAGGCAATGCACTGAAGTCCAGCACCCTCCCATCTTACATCTCAAATATAATTGCACAGAAAAACCCACAAAAAAACCCCACAAACATGCAACCAGAAAAACCCAACCACAAAAAAAACCCCAACAAACCAAAACCAACAAACCCCCACCACCACCCAAACAAACAACATTTAAATAAGGAAATAAGGCATTCGGTTACTGAAAAATATACATCTGACAACAGAGAATTAGATGAAAGACCAAATTTGTCATCTGATGTTTCATTAGTTCTATCTGTTCTATTAGAACATGGAAGCTGAGATAAATAACAATGTTAATATTCAAGCTATAACAAAAGAGTTTATCAGAACACGCTTTCCATGGGACTCCAACAGAGAGATAAGACACCACAGATAAGTCTCTGCTCTGGACCTAAGCTCCCTGACTATACAGCCTGATTTCTGCAGCATATAAAACTCATCTGAAGTTTCTGATGTGGACCCCACATTAAAATACATGGCATAGGACCCCCCCAATAGCAGAGAGAGGACAGCCAGCAGCCATTACGTATGTACGCTAACATGTTTTAAAGTCCTAGTAGTCCAGCAGATTACCACATGAGGTCTACTAGCAAAGGGTACTGGCTGTGTTGTCACTATACATTACCTGAAGATTCAATGTCAAATGAAGCTTGGGGGCTAGAAAAAGGAGAGATGCCAACACAAGAAATTTTCTCTGAACAAATAAAGCTGACCTGGAACAGAGAGAGCAGCTGAAAGAGCTCCTCCTAATAACACTCCAATTTTTTTTTCTCTTAAATGTTGGAGTACTTTGTTGTTACAATACCCTGGGACCCACCTACTTCTCTATTTTTGCACCCAAAAAAAAAAAAAAAAAGTATTAAAATTCTCATCAGAAAGCTCAGAACCATTGATCTAACAACTGAGAGTGAAATAAAAGACTATTCTACAGGCCTGGTACTCACACAAATCAAAGTCTCTGCTTGAAGATGAAGGGTAGCAAGAACTACCAAAACCAACTCTGAAGAAGAACATTTTCTTCAATGTAAAGCAAACAAGCACCTATCTACTCAACCTGAATGTAAAACACTAATACAATGCTCACTTTTTTTTCTCTAGTGGTCTGCATTGCTCTATGAACGTGTGGAGCCACTCGCTGTAACACTGCATAGAGTTGCATTAAAAAAAAGAAATCTTACCTGTCCAACAATGCCAACAAGGCAAGACGATCATACCAGACTTTGATCCATTTGCCAGGGAATATAATTAATCTGTAAAACTGTCTGTTCAGTTTCCGCTGTGCTGAAGAACATGCAGAATCCTCAGGGTCCTGGCTGGGTTGCTTTAAAAACAAACCAGAAATACACAAAACTCTTTCGCACTGACATATGGCTGCCAGCAAAGCAGGTGGTTAAAGGGCCAAATTTACATGAAGGTTCAGATTTTTTTCTATTTTTTCTTTCAAAAAAGAAATAGTGGAAGCATATTTATTTTCTCTCTTTTTAAATTAGAAATGAAAATATCACACCAGCTTAATAACTGCAGATGGACAGAAGCTGTATCAATTTTGGAGCTCAACAGTGGTAATATGCTTTAAACATAAATACTAAATACTCATTTAAAAATAATTAATTTTTGTCCTAATCCACTGCTTGTCTCTAGTTTCTATTTGAAGATATTTCCATGTGTCAGACTAATTACAGCACAACACAAAACCACACGTGATAGGACAGATCCTTCTTTTTAATCAAAAAGATCAAGTAGGCTTTAAAGCCTAGAGGCGTGACTCAACTTCCAGAACACAGCTTTGCTTATCTTTCCCAAGATGCTTCTACCACCTCATCAGGTGTGCATCCTCAAGAATAGCAAAAGGAGTAAAACCAAATTGCAAACAAGCACAAGCATCATAAACATCACTAGTTTAAGAGTCTCTAATCTTACTATCACAATCATAAATCCATCCTTTCGAATATTGCTTTTGTCAGACTCTAAGGTCTTTTCTTATCTGTTTAAATTACAGCATTTCAGATCTCCAACTCTACACCTGCACTCCTTCACCAACACTTGTGGGGAGGGAGGCTTATCTACAGACCATCAGCCAAGCCTGCAAAGCTAGACAACAGAACAAAAAAACCCTCTGCAAAGTAGTGATTTCTTTCCAAGGAACACCAGTAACTGATTTTATGGCAGGAGGGAATGACTTGCTTTTATTTCAAGAAGAATTTGAGCTTCCTAGCGACTGCAAATTCTAGTGGCTTTCCACCTCCTTCTAGGCCCCCACCCATTGTTAAAGATAATTAATCAAAATTAGATAACAAATATATTATGGAACTCCAGGCAATCTCTGTGTTAGATTAACTTTCCTTGTCAGAGAAGGGGATTTCTGTGTGAAGTAATTGGCCATCTTCTTGATTCGTTACTGTTAACAAAACACAGTTTTTTAAACAAACTGTCCACCTGCATGAAGGAATTGTTGAATTTTCTCTCAGATTACTGGAATAACTTCTAATTTTCACTTTCCAGGAGAAGGAATTTTACTCATAATTTACATGTGACAATGTATTGCTGTGTGTCAGCTGGGAACCGACTCATTCATATCCTCAGTCTCCTGGCAAGTGCAAGGTAAAACAGGCTAGTTTAAGCTTTGGGGAAAGAAATTAAAGTTTAGGCAGTTTATCTCATGCACTCAACTGACTAAAAGTGTACAGCCATGCAGTGCCGGGTAACTCAGCCATTATCAGCACGGGACAGTAACTCACTCATGTTTGTGAGCGTTCAGACATGCAAAGGGATGCCAGGCCATTTAGCATTCTTTCATTTATCAACAATTCCAAGTAACTTGACAGCTGTGAGACTGATTGCAATCCCTTCACCACACTGATCTTGAAATCTAAAAGTAGTTTAGGTGCTCCAAATGTTAATATTTCTATTACCACTTCAAAAAGTTACTTAATTGTGGAGTTTGGTAATTTTTAACAAAAAAAATGTATTTTAAAATAGTATAGTTGCTAATACTGGCACAGGTTTTTTTCGCTTGGGTCCTATTTCCCCAACAGAAAGTAATGTGAAACTCAATCAACTGCAATCATTAATTTCACTCATCTGATCTAGGTGCTCACTATAACTAAATAAATAAACAAAAACAAAAAAATCAAAATGGTGGCATAAAGTCCATTAAAAACTCCTGAGGATCTCATTGTTCAGTCTTCAGAACAGCTTCACACATGCTTAACTGAGAGTGTAAGTGAACATCTTGGCTCCTAAGGAACTGTAACATTTGGATGAAGTCCATTACATGAGGCTTGCAGTACTTAGGCTGGAACCAGATTGTGGAGTTGTGTTTGGGAAACTCTCTGACTGGCCCTGAGCAAGTCACTAAGCCTAATTGTGCCTTCTATCAAAAAAAGGGCTTATAAAAGTTCACTTCATAAATTTAGATTGTGTCAGAGACAGCCTGAAACCCTAGCTTCATTGAAATCGATGACGAAACTTTTCCCGACTTACAAAGGCTCATAATTTAATGTTTAATAAAAAAAAAAAAAAAAAAAAAATCAGAAACCAGGAAGTTCTGAAATTACTGCCTGGCCTTGTTACAAACTTGCTATGCGATCTTGAGCAATATGTCTTTTAAATGGTGCAGTTTTCTCAGAAGGCGGGGGGAGGGAAGGAATGACTATTGTTCTCTAATTTACAGGCAGTTTACAAGATTAAAAATATCTGGAAAACATCCAAGCTGTTAGATGATAGATTCTGTCCAAATATGAAATACACAATTCAGAAAATTTTCCTGATTTTAAATTTAACATAATTCTTCTATACAAGTTGCTTCTAGCTTTAAGATTCTGTGCAAAATCTAAGATGAAAGATAATTAACTGGCATTTTAAGGTTATTCATAAATATCAAATTAGAATCTGTCATGGAAGAAAAGAGAAGTTTAAACTTATTATAAATAGAATTGTAAAAGCAGGTTACAGCCTTAAGCCATTGGTCACAGACCCCAAATATTGTAAAGTTCATGTCCACATATTACCATACAAACTGAACTCTGAGGGCCTTTTTCTTTTGCCAGCTACATCAAGCAGATGGCTTTGACATTCCACAACAGACATCCAGAAGCCTGGTGGCCTGATTCAGAAAAGTAAAATCAGACATGAGGTTTTAGGACAGTAATGACTTTGGAATGAACACTTCATACTACTAAAATCCGGTGCTGCATCTAAAACCCTAACTGCTGTGTTCTCTTTCTTTCAAACAAAATAAGAATGAAGATAGAAGACAGAAGATCAACTTCTTAGGTGATGGAGTCTTTCAGTACTCCCTTAGGACACTACTCGGTGTCGTAGAAAGCAGCTGAATTGCATCCCTCAACATAAAATACATCTTCTCCCACACGAGCAATACCAAGCAAAGTAGTAAAGAAAAATCAACAAAACTGTCTCAGGAACAAGCCTGCAGCATTTGTTTATGAAGCAGCTCATCAAGATGCTAGAAACAGAGATACTACAACGTACCCGTGGGCTTTCCGAAAGGGTCCTTCGTGCCACCATCAGCAGGAGCTGCTGTTGAAGCGCACTCGCTGCTTGATCCCTGGAAGATGGTTCTTGGCTCTCTGAAGTGGTAGTACTAGAGGAGCTGAACTGTAATTCACTGGGCACAGAGGGAAGAAGGGAAAGAGACTGTTTTAAGCAGCAGTATTTTCCTAGTATTTCAGAAATGTTACAGGAAGAAGCCTGTAATTATGTTTCTGGTTCGCTCACAGGACATGGAGCCTTCCACCTTCCTACCTGAAATCTAGCCCAGGGCCCACAAAGCAGTGAACACCCACATTTAGATACACATGGTCTACTACATCCACCAGAGAGAAACAGATACCTCTGTATCTTATTTTTTCTCATCCTGAGATGAACACTTACAATGAATCACACTTCAGAAGTACCTTTTTCTGTCCACTCATAATAATTCAGGTCTAGAGCGGCATTATCTACAGAGCAAAACTGCAGGATAGCTACTGCAGAGATCCTGGATTAGTTTTCAAACAAGCTCACTTACGTACCAAGCTACTCTGACCTCACCTGCACTCAATTCAGCAAGTAGTAATTCACCCTACTGAGGATTCGGGCTACAAGAACTTCCATCTGCCCTACCAAGATGACAATACATGATCTAATTAACATAAGGCTAGTTCAGATACAGATATTCCCTTTACCGAACGTAAACTCACCCTGGGCAAGATGCTATTTTTCCCTTTTTCCCATGTTTATGCCTTCATGTTGTAGATGCAGTACTTGAGGAAACCTGCACTTACTGCAGTGATACCTGTATAGTTGCAGAAATAGTGTGCTAACATGTCATGACTGACTCGGTCTCAGCAAGAACTATATTGAAATGAAATGTTACTCGAGAAAGAGATCTATTTTGAATACTTCTTGTTTATTGTCTGCCAAATGGGACTTCTACATGAGGCGCCCTCCTTTGAGCTCATTACCCTGCTGCATCTAGATGCTTGCCTTATGCTCTTATTACTTTTTTATCTAAATGAGGTAAAAGCACCTTGGTGCTCATACAAGGTAGTCAATACCTATTGTTCCTATTTTCCATAAAGGAAAGACAAGCAGGAAGAAACTAGAGTGATCTGCCTACAGTCAGCCAGGAAACCTGTGGCAGGACAAAGAACAAAACTCTCATCTTGGATACCCTTATGCTTGCCCCTAAGCCACCTTACCAGTTTGAGATAAGTCAACCTTCCTAGCCTTTGGGCACCACTTCCCAAAGCCTGCAACGTAACACTTGTTAAGCTCATTTTAAAAGGCATTTTAAAATCATGGCTGTCCTGCAAATTTGTGGCTGATAACTTAAGCTGCAGTGGCTAACGCTGTGCTACGATAAGGTTTAATGTCTGGATTGCTTAAAAGCAGGGCTGAAGAGCCACAACAACAGCTTGAAACATGCACACTCTCTCCTTCTTCCCTTCAGGACTTCCAACAGGCACACCAGCAGTCTCAGAATGCCACCAAAGGAGCCATCCTGTTGCTGGTCTCTGAGACAGGTAGTTTAGTTTTTTCAGAGCCTTGATTGCTATCAGGCTTGGATCCCAGACCTGCTATTCACTATCTGCCACTCCAGCAGAGCTACCAGTCGAACAGAAATGACAGCACCCCATCTTCCTGATCTTAATGGCTTCCCCTGCATTCCCCCCTTCCCTGCTGCAGGCAGAAGCATGATCTGCTCCACAGAGCCAGGACAGCTGTAATGTTCCCTTTGGACATACTAGGAAGTGAGGACTTGGTCCAACACAACCCGCTTGATATCCCAGCCACAAGGCAACCCTCCATAAGAATGTATCTTCTTTGTGGGTCCTGTTTAGCACCTTGTCAGCAGTAAAAACCACTAAAAAGTACAGAGGGGATGGGAACTGATCCAAAATCCTGGATCTCAACCAAAAGATTTAGGCAGGAAGAAAGGGGAGGAAGCCTGCATGACTCCCAGGAGGAAGATTCCCACAGATAAAGACTCCAGAGGACAGTCATGCCTTTGGCTTGTTTTGAAGTGCCCTACTCAAGGGTGACCTTGTCCAGCTTGAAGGAAAGCAATAGATCATTTTTGTTTTGTTTCCTCAGGATGAGCTGTCCAGTTCCTTGTCATTGTGGGTGCAACCCTGGGACTCCCTGTTCACAACAGAAAAAAGGTAAGTGTAGCCCAGGTTATGCAGGAACACTACCCTGGGAATTCCTGCCCAAAAGGTGACCCAACAAAAGAGCAGGGGAATAGAACAGTAGCTGCTCGTGCCTTCCTAAATGAAGAGTTAATCTCCAATAACTTTCTGCATCTTTAGCTATGTTCCTACAAAAGCCAAGTGGAGTCAAGAGTATTTCTACATTGGACCATGTACCCTATCCCATGTTTACCAGGAATGGAAATGCCAGAAGGACAGATTAGATAGGCCAAGATACTCACCTGGTACTCTGCTCTATCAGTTCTCAGAAATCAAAATTCTTTTACTCATAAGGCTTCTTCCAAGAATAAACTTAAGAGTTCAAATAATCTCCCACCAGACTTGAAGATAACAAAAAAAGCCAAGAGAGCCCATAGTCTGTTTTGTGTTTACAGAAAAACTTCATAGCTGCACCTATCAGCCACCAGCAGAAAAGACCACAGGCACCTGGGAAACTGTGGGAAAAAGGAAGCCTCATAGGCCTGTAAAGGCAATTAGAGCAGAGTAGTTGGGAAAGCAGAGCTAGCAAAGCAACAATTCCAAAACCACAAGCCATCATCTGGTCTTCGTCTGCCTCCTAAACCTTTTATTCATCAGCCTCATCTCTCTGTACCCTCTTGCTCTTTCCTCATCTCCCATTCCCCTCAGCTCGTTTGCTATTTTTTCCTCCTTATCCCTATTTTCCACACAACCTTCTTGTGACATTCACTTGCTACACCCTGATGCTGGATTGCTTCCACAGCTACACAGAAGCTGTATGTCTCATCTGGTCACATCATCATCATACTGACAGCAAATACCAGTAAGAAATGTGACGGTGGTGTTTGTGTTTTTGTAAGCCTATAAACTAGATTCCATAAATTTATTACCATTCATAAATAGGAGCAAACACTCCCTAATCATAAAATCATTATAACAGAGTTGATCACAGTATAACATGGAATCTTGCTAAATTGAAAATCTGTTCATTTGCAGAATCAAATTAATGTTATCAAGATCTACTGCAGTAAACTGCACTGCTAATGTAAGCAAAGGTATAATTGAACTAAATTTTGAATAATAGATTATTAACTAAAAATATCTTTGGTAACCATACAATCTATTCAGCTCAAATGCAAAAGCTACATTGCACCCTCTACCGACAACTGGTTATACAGTTAGGAATTTTTTTTCTGGCTCATAATTCAGTTTTGTAAGAACACAGAGTAAACATCAGTTAGTTGAACAATCATATAACACTCAGAATGTTTTAGTACAACCACATAGCACTGGAAAAATCTTCCTCCTCTTTCTCTGATTAGTCTGGGACAGTTGCCTTATACCACTGACAATTTGGCCCAAGTCATTCAAATATAATCCAGCCTAAGTCATCCCCTTTGTTAAGGGTTAGCTACCCTTGAGTCTGAACACCTCTCAAGGTGAGCTCATAATACAGGCATACCACACAGAATTCCCCATTAATAAAGTTCTTTTGCAGGTCTTGGCTAAACTTCATTTTAACCTGCATACAGGAGAAAGGACAAGGAACCTTACAAGCAATGTCACAACAGCTACAATAAAAAAAAAAAAAAAGCACCTTCCTCTTGGTCCTCATATGCCTAAACCCAGAGAGATCCCACTAGACTGCTTCAGACAGCAGTCTGGATCACTACAAAGCTTAACTGTGTGTAACAAATACCCACAGCGATAGTAAATAATATAGATGAAAGCTATTTGTAATACTCATTAAAACACCACTCTTAAGTCAAAGCAGTTACAGCTGAGACATTTGAAGACGAGCCAGAGCAAAAGCCGGAGCTGGGAACCACTACTTTTGCACATAGAACGATCAATCACTTCTGAGATACTGGTCTGAGGTACATTCAAAGTACCTCCTGAACTGAGATCTGAGCAATCCGGTTATACAAGAGCCACTAGTGCTAATGTGTGCGGGAACTCCAAGCACCCTGACATTTGTGCTCTTTCAGAACGGTCAGTTTGGGGTCCAACATAGGTGTCTCAACTGGCATTGGATCAGCAGCAGCTCATAGGTCTCCGAGGACACCCCCGTTAGCCAGGGTCATTGCTGACATCTTCCTACCACCACCTAAGGAGCGATTTTGCTCCTTCTCACCTAAAATGGCCTCCCTGCCATTTTACATCCCCATCACTTTTACATTTCATCACACAGGCCTCTTGTTACATCTCTACTCATTGCTCCTTAGGTCTCCCCACCATAAAGCTGCCAGCACTAATCAGACCAGAGTGCTGCACAATTCAAGACTGAGATTAAATCCACTAGTTGTGGATCTTGCTTTTTTGAAGCAGCAGATGATTTGCAGTTCCCAACTGTACTACCAAATAACAGCTCTTAAACTAAAAAGCAGCTTAAATTATACAAGAAAATAAATTAATAGTTTCAAAAAGAATTGTGACTTTTCTTAGTCGTTGCTTCTGAGGAGAGCTCAAGCTAAAGATGCAATCTCTCTTAAATAATTTTCCTCAAATTTTTTATTTTGCCACTCATGTAACAGGATTTAGGGGGAATTTTTGGCATTTGTTTTAACTAGCAATAACACTACCACTAAGGGTAATAAGATAGAATGCCCAAGTTTACAGAATGGGAAAGCTGGATGTACTGGTTTATTGACAAAATAGAAAAGGATACAAGATCACCATTAAAGTTTTGCAATAGACTACGAAAGCAGTGGCATATATTAAGTTCATTAAGTCAGAAACTACAAATGGACAGAAAGGCCTTGTAAACCATGTTACCAGTAGCACTGTGGGCAACATGAAGGCAGGAAGTTATGAATGCCGTCTTACTCAGATGTAAGAATGGGATCCACTCAGTACACTCTTACTTCTTAGTATTCAGGGGTTTTTTTTATTTTGATAACAAGCATGTAAATTGGTAATTTATAAGCCTAGTACTTTTCAGAGCAAAGATAAACATACTAAAAACTTAAAAACCAAACAGCATGCACTAGCTAATGAACCAGAGGATGCATTCTTAGAAGCTGCAGCTTTACTGGAATTAATGCATCAACAGTACCCACGGTTCCACTATCTCCAGAGTATTTTAAAACAACCCGTTTAGCTCTCTTTATAAAAGGGTGGGGAGAGGGAAGAAAAGCCAATCCCAAAAGCTAGAGGACTACCGAGGCCCCTAGACCTGAGCGGGATTTTGCTGCCATCATGTGGCAGCAAAAATCTGTGTGTGTAACAAATGCCTCCAGTCTCCGAGTCTCATTCTGCGGAACACACTTCTCTGCCCCGTTCAGAGTGAGAGCGGCTAAAACACGAATGCATACGAACACAGGAAAGAATTCTAACTGGCCAAGCTAATACAAGGATTTCCTCCCGTCCCCCAGCAAGCCAGCAGGAAAATGCTACTGAGTTTGTAAAGAGTACTTTTTAAGAATCAATGGCTTCATTATAAATCAAGCATTTCCATTTTCAGGGTGCACAGGTATACACCACATTCATTTATGTGTTCAAGTAGCACTATGCTGAGGTGACCACCTCATCTGAAATCGCTAAATCCCAAAAGGAACTATATAATATTTGTCGCATCCATTTAAAAATGTGCTTGGCTGCAGAATTGCACAACCTCCCAAGCAGCTTTAAGAAATCTTTAAGAGTCAGCAGCCTATTACTAGAGCAGTGGGTGATCTTTGTTATTTGGGTCACCTTGCTGAGATATACAAAGATGTTTTAGTGATACAGTATTTTGTCATTCTAAAATGGCATTTTGAAACACTAAAAATAAAATAATCTACTTATTTTTAAGTCTACTTTCTCCTATGAGGAATAAACCTCAAAGGTTTGGGGAATTTTCCAGCAGTGAACACACTAAAGTATTAATGGATTTATACAGGAGACATACAGTACACTAAGGCATTCAGATAGATACTTTCATGCAGTATAATGCACTCGAGTAGCTTATTCAGGGATGTGAATGCAAATCAAATAAGTTAACCGATTGATTTGAAGTTCTCTTTTTTGCCCAGGGCCAGAAACACTAGCACTCCGCAGATGTACTGGCAGGAAACTTAAATTATTTTCTTAGTACTTGTTAGTCACTGTTAGTCACTGTTTTGCTGCAACTACTTCTTTTAACCTACTGGCACTGCTGCTGCTGCTGGAGAAAAAAAAGGTAGTTCTCAAAACAAATTTAAGCACGATTCTTTTTTTCTTAATCGAGTTTTCTATCTGTACTGGGAAGCATTTTAGACATGCAAAGCGCAATATAAATCCATGAATTATATTAGTACAGATGAACCACATCTACAATAAACCATACATACAATTATATATAATTGTGTATATATATATGTACAAGAAGGCTCAAACTAGAATAATGCTCTTTTTAAAGAAACACAGCAAGTTAGGTGTATATACATAGAATTGATTTCAAGTAAAAGCCCAAGTGTCACTTAGGCGAGAGGAGAATCTGAAGCTAAGAAAGAAAAAATTTTTTTTCTTTTTTTCTTTTTTTCTTTTTTTTTTTTTTATAGGCAAATCATTCTTTCTGCTCGTGCTGGTTTGGGCTGGGAGAGAGGTAATTGTCCCCATAGTAGCTGGTATGGGGTTATGTTTTGGATTTGTGCTGAGAAAAGTGTTGATTTCAGGGACATTTTTAGTTATTGCTGAGCAGTGCTTACACAAACTCAAGGCTTTTCCTGCTCCTCACACCACCCCACCAGCAAGTGGGCTGGGGCTGCACAGGAAGTGGGAAGGGGACACAGCCGGGACAGCTGACCCCAACTGTCCCAAGGGATATTTATATGCTCAGCGTATAAAACTGGGGGAAGAAGAAGGAAGAAGGGGACATTCAGATGGCATTTGTCTTCCCAAGTAACCGTTATGTGTGATGGAGCCCTGCTGTCCTGGGGATGGCTGGACACCTGCCGATGGGAAGTGGTGAATGAATTCCTTATTTTGCTTTGCTTGTGCAAAGCTTTTGCTTTACCTATCAAACTCTCTCTATCTCAACTTGTGGGTTTTCTCACTTTTACTCTTCTGATTCTCTCCCTCATCCCCCGGGGAGGGGAGTGAGTGAGCAGCTGTGTGGGACTTAGTTGACAGCCAGGGTTAAACCACAACACTGCTCCATTTTTCAAATATTTCAGCTGCATGCCATACATCCATTTCTGTGGCCTACCTTACATATTTATTTTAAACTCCAGCTTCTATGACACATATGAAGCACAACATCCTCCTGATGTAACTTATGGCTATTGTTGACTGTTGCCAGACATACAAAGTGATAAACTGCAGCAAGAGGTCCAGCACTTAAACCTATTATATGCATTTGAATTAATCAAATGCTTTTGCATCACAAAGTTGAATCACTGTCAGTGAAAACCTGGATTGTTCTGAAGACACACCAACTCTGTCTCTTTAAAAATCAATAATGTGTGTAATGATATCATCCTGCACAGAACTGGGAGTTTCAATATGTTTTTCTTCTCAGGAGTTCAACACAGGAGAGAAGGAAATGGGCTCAAGAACACAAGCAGTATTCTTCTAAATTGCATTCACTAAACCCCAGAGTATTTCTAAAAAGAAATATAAATGGCCAAATGCTTCCACAGCTTGTGTGGGCACAAGTCCAGTTTGCTTTAGAAGATCTAATACTGGATTTAAGAGACAGAACTGGCCTATCCTCAGAAAGTACCCCATAGCTTTTTTTCTACGTAATAAAAAATCTCCGCACAAAAAACCCGCACATTCTTCCTTGGAGCTACATTCACCTCAGTTTTTCAGCTAAAACCGAGAACATTCCCAGGTTGGTATGGACATATGCACATCAGGATTTTGTGTATGGACCACCTTCTATGTTTTTTGAAGTGTAGTTAACCATAGCACATATGTGTCTGCACACACACCAAAGCAAGCTCTATGCTTTAAATAGAAAAAATTGCAAGGATGCAGAGAAAAGAAACAGCAACAGCAACTATTTACCTTAGTTGAACAGAGTTTTTCATAGATGTGAAACCAGGAAGGAGAACCTCTTAATTAATTTAGAAAGAGAAGTATTTCATCCACATGTTGAGGACAGCTACATTACTAAGAGGTATAAAATACTGATACTTTTTTCTTCAATATGTATGCACACACATGTTTAGAACGCTGAGCACCTTCAGTAAGTGCCCCAGTATACAAAGAAAGCACATTTAGAAAGGCAAACATTTAAAAATATGTTAACTTGTACAGCAAATATGCACAGAATATATGACTGCTGTTATGTATGGTCATTGATATATACTTTATGGCCCTATTAGCCTCTGTACTGGGGACAGATCATGCAGCATGCAAAAATCATTGATTCTACTGTTATAATTACTGAAATTTTAAACATGCATAAACATGCTTTCACTGATATTTATGAGCCACTTCACATGTAATGTCTAGATAACGTGATAGCTCACATTTATCTTTTTGACCACTTTATCAAAACTGACTCAGTCATTTAATTACAAAAGAAAAAGTAATTAAAGAAATTCCTCAGAAACTATCTGCTTTCTGTCAGAGTGGCAGACAGAAAAGGTGTGCCAGAGTGACACCTTATTTGTAAGACATTTATTAACTCCAACTTGTTTCTCCTGACCCCAGACAACAGCTATACACCTCTAACAATGCTTTAATGTATGCATTCTTTCAGCTTATTTTTTTAATGATGTATTTTTTTTAAATGATTGTGGGATTTACTCTGTATTGCCAATCTAATGGGAAGAATTCTAACTTGAAATTGTAACGGTTCTATACAGGTAAGATGTAAACCTAGTAGCCATTTGGTGAGAAGTCAAACTAACCAACCAAAAAGGTAGTTCATGCTTATACCAGGCACCTGTTTTACATAAATCTGAACTTTCTATTCTTATCTGCCTTTCCAGAGGCCCAGCACATCCTTAAAACAGACAGCATAGAAACATTAACGAGTCACTGTAGGAAAGACAAAGGCTGGTAAAGAATTTAATGCAATGGGGCAGAAGAATGGTTTTCAGGATGGGAAAGCTACTTCAAATTTCACACTTCAAAACTGATTCAAATGGTCTCCCTGTAACTAGTTTCTAACATAATCCACAAGCTGAGAATACAGTTTATACTTTGTCTTGTCAAAGCCTGTCACAAAGCAATTTATGGCTAGAGGTGAAGTTGGCAAGGTAATAGGAGCATCAAATTTAGGGGTAATTAGCTCAGGAGGGAACACATTCCACCGGGACTGCTGGCAAGAGGTGCTGCTGGCAAGATAATAGACAAAAGTGGGGTCAGGGTAATTACATGGACAACAACTGGGAATTCATTAGCTACCTGCCAAACTTAATAACAAAAATCACCTTCCAAAGTGAGGGCTAAGATGGAAAAGGAATTATCTCTTTGGGGTGATCATTACAACATAAAAACCTCCTTTAAATTTAACTTGGCTAACTTAAGTTTTTAAGTAAACACAGACTCCTTCAAACTTGGACATTTGCTTTTTCTGGCATATTGTAATCCATTGTTGTCCATCTAGCCCTTTACAAGCAAAGGAAGAGCAGGAAGTACGCAAAAGCGAAGAACAAAAAAAAACCCCAAACAACATAACAGCATCAATTCTGTGACAGAGCAGCATTGTCAAGATTTTGCATTATTTGTGAGAAATGGATTTCAGAAGGCATGCCAAGAAGAGAAAATGTTTACATGCCATTGAAATACTACTTTAATTTCAGTTCCTAATAATCTGTTGTGAAATGCCTGTTAAGACATTAAGAGCAGTTAAGACTTTATTACTGAGCAGACAATAGTAGGACTCTTTAGACAGAAATAGCAAGCAAGTTATAATTTGAATTTAAGATTGTTACACATTAGTCTGCCTCAAGGCTTTTTTTTAAGGGCTTCTTTTGAGTAATATGTAAATACCTTCTCCAGTTTTGCATAACTTAGTTAAAAGGTATTTACCTATGGCCAATTCATAAGGCAATTATCTTTGACAAAACAGACAGAGTTCATACCCTCCCCAGTCAAAATTCCTTCGCCTTTCACAAGCTGCAGTGTTAGTCACAGAAGTACCACAGTTCCTAGCATGCCAGTGCTTCTGATCTGCTGCTTCTCCCAACACCACCCCCAAAGCAAGAGATCTCTTGCCATCACCTGGGCTGGGACAATTCTCCTCTTGAGGAGGAGCACATCAGGGCACGGTCTATGCACATCCACATAGTTACTCCACTGGCTCGACTCAGTTTGACATATTCCATTGAGGAGCAGCTTAATTTTAATAGTATAAAGCCAGCATGATTGGTAAAAAGTGTTTTAAGATCTTATATACAACTACTGCAGACCTATCTATTGTTCTCTGTAAGCTTATTCGAGACTCTGAATCTGGGCTTCCCAAGATCAGAACCCTATCCCTTCTGTTCAAGGAGGATGCCACCTCTTATGTCCAGGCATTAATTTTCTCCCTCATCCTCTGACCTCAACCTAATCTAGATGGCTCATTCATGGATTCAGACACTAAGCCTAAAGCTGTTGTTTCTGCACCATCTCAAGTACACATGAAGTACTGTCAGTGTCATTGTCTTCTCCTTAGTAAACTTTCCGATGGGCTGAGAGATAAGCCAAGGATATCTCATAGGGGTTTCCCATGTCTCTTTTCTAATATACTTTCATAATAGCAGCATCTCCTGTTTGTATGGACTACTCTTAAAATGAACATCTCTACCAGAGGAAAGCCCACCCTCAAGGGATTAATTTTTGCCAAGAGCTCTCCACAGGCAGACATACTGAGATCGGAACTAGCAATCACTGATTGTGCTTTGTGCTTTATGTTATTCTATTTCCTTTTTTCTTCAGTAACAAAAAGATCACTACTTAATAGCTGTGATTATCTGGCTTATCTTTAACCATGGATAAGAAGTTAACCTAAGTGATGTGCAAGCCTGCAGGTGGGGTTAGGGCAAAGGGGGAAGGTAAAGATGCTCTTTCCTGAACTGTCTTTAAAGCAGATTTGCCCCTCTATTTTCTATATGCTGTGAGTGTTCCATATTGTCTAAATACAAAATTACATGATGGTGAACACCTGAAGAAAAAAGAAAAATCATTCCCTTCCTGTACTACCCTTCAATCTACGCAGAGATGGCAGGAACTGCCCATTAAACAAACAGCTCCAACTAATCTCTCTGGCCTAAACATAACACAAACTGCCATTGCAAAAACCAGTATGAGCACGCTTCATGCTTCCTTGTCCTTTTCCCTTGTTTTTCATGTGAACTTCTGCTTTGTACTTTCCTTCATGCTGCTCTGTTCTTGGAAAAGCTTGTGTTCTGTCTTTCCATTGACTCCCATACAGAAACAGTCCTGCGAACCTACTCGTCTTCGCTGATTTGTTCTGCTCCTCAGCCTGAACTGTCATTCTACTCCAAGATTTCCAGGTAAGGTGCTAATCTATAGAAATTAAGTGCATGTAAATGACTGCAAAGCGAATCTGAACTTGCTGTTATTAATAATATTTAGCAGACCCCTTAAAAATAAATGACATCTCTAGAGGTCTGCAAATGACAAACTAAAAACCAGCACTTAACATAGTACAGGAAGACAAAGATATCACATCAGCAGCTAGCAAAGACAGATTAAGGAGACCTTATATGAGAAGGAAGACTGTTCTTTTGATAAAAAACAGGATAAACGTCAGGGGATAGTAAACTATTTCTGAATTTAGGACAGATTCAAGTTCATAGTTACATGATGGTGGAGGAGGGGAGTATTATGTGCAAGGTGAAATGAAAAGAGTTGCAAGAGTTAAACAGCCCCAAAGTAAAATGTTTGATTTTAGGTCAAAATTGAACTCTACCGGGCCGGGGGGTTTTTTGTTGTTGGGATTTTGTTTTATTTTTCTAAAGACAAACAGAAGATTTCTACTGTAGATGAACTCCAATTTTTATTGTTTTTAATCTTCGCCCGCTGTCTATTAAAAGCATTATATTCTTGTGTCTCATAATAGCATTCTATCTAAAATGCTAGCACTGTTCTTAACATGGTCCCAAGCTTTTCAAAAGTCTCCACTGAAAGCCGAACACCTGAGGAATAGTATTTACTATTAACAGTGACCCTTCTCACCCCTTCATTCAACTTTTTCAAATGCTGTATAACAGTGTGAAAAACATCAAATTATTTAATAAAAATACTTATGAATGGTTAAAATTCTTTTTACAGATAAGCAAACAACAGATCATATAGGAGAGCACGGAAACCACAGTAATGAATATGGGCTTTATGTGGATCTCTCTAAAAAGCCCTTTGAAAAAGTAAAATTGTTCAGATACTTTATCAGAGTGGCAAACTGCCATTAGAGATTTCATGCAAGGTGAAAGGCTCTGCTGCTAGAATCCACAGGAAGCAGTGTCACTGGCTGATACTGACCCAGCACTAAAAATTTACAAAAGACCCAACAGGCATTGGAATGTGCAAGACAAAATTGAGAGAATAGTTGGTTACAGTCCCACTTACTCTATTTTATCTTATTTATAATCACCACACTTGACTTTGGCTATTCCCAGAAAGTAATGAAAGTAGTTCTGGTTTTCTTTTTCACTTTTCCTTATCAATATTCTCACAAAGCAGTCACTGTTCTAGCACAAAACAAAAAATGCATGCTTTGATATCTCTAGAAGAGATTAGCACATTTATTCTCTAGTACTCTGCTTCACATGCATCTTTCACAGCTACAATCAGTTTCATAGCTTCTAGCAATGAAAACTTTTAACATTTCTGGAAATAAGGCTTACTTACTGAGCGTTTGAAATACAATCACAATTTGATAGCTGATGTCGAAAGTTTCCTTCCTTCTGACAGCCAGCCTTTAAATAACAGGATCTAATTTCCCCTTTAGAAAATACAGAGGAAAAAAAAATAAAATCAGGTCAGTGATGTGATCATTTCTTTTACACACAAAGTTTATAAAAAGTGCGTTTAGGTCAGGCACATTTATAAACATAGTTTTCATTCTGTGCATGAGGCTTATTTTAGACTTCAGAAAGCAAATTAACATTTGAACTGAAAATCTGAGACAAATCATAGAATAGTAAGGGTTGGAAAGGACCTTAAGATCATCTAGTTCCAACCCCCCTGCCATGAGCAGGGACACCTTGCCCTAAACCACGTCACCCAAGACTCCATCCAAACTGGCCTTGAACACTGCCAGGGACAGAGCATTCACTACTTCCTTGGGCAACCTATTCCAGTGCCTCACCACCCTCACAGTAAAGAACTTCTTCCTTATATTTAACCTAAACTTCCCCTGTCAAAACACAGAAATTACAGTGAAAATTCAAAAGGCATGTAAAGTAAATGCAAAGCCCATCTATCAACATAGGTTCCCTGTAAAACATGAAATAATAGAATTTTTGTTCTTTTAGTTCACAAAGGTGAGGTCAGGAGGTACAAAGCAAGGAAAAACTCTGTTAAAAGTGTAACCACTGCTACTCCCTTCTTGCATATGCAGCAACAAGTGAAGGATCACTGCTCATTGACCCAGAGGCCATGCTATCTGCCTGACTGGCAGCTGCTGCTCTTAGCCCCACAGCACACCATGAGCTGCAGGGCTGCAGGCAGGGATGGGAACTGGCAGAAAACCAAAGTACCTCTGGGGTCACAAACCCAGCTACCATGAGCACTCAATTCCTCACCATTTTTGAAGGTAGCTTTAAGGGAAACACAGCTTTTGGGACATCTGCCTTTCACAGGTATGGGCCAGTACCTCACCAAGCACTACACCAAGTTCAAACAACCAACCACCAAGTATATCACAACTTCAGCCTCTAGGAATAGCTGCAGAGCAGCATCACACCAAGCACAGGCTCAGGACATGACTAGGTCACTCATTAATTCTCTTGGAAGAAGTAGCAGACCATAACTCTGAACGAGAGCAACGACCACATTAGAGAGAACTCCGTGTGAGCCAGCCAAAAAACAGAACAGTAAAGAGGAAGACCGTTTTGCTCAGCCAGGCTAGTGCAAAACTCTTCACCAGGCAGAAAGAGCCAGGGGTGGTTCTGCAAATACAGAAGTAGAAGTAGTCTTCTGGCCTAGCCAGCACTTTCTGAGGATGATGTTCCGAAGATAAACTTCATGCACTGTGTAAGTCACAGGTCTCTGATAGTCACTAGTGGATTTTGAAAACTCCAGGTATTGCTGACCTGACTTTAAATTACTAAGCCATTTTCTTCAATTTACACAGAAAAACATGCAATCAGTAACAGACAAGAGAAATATCCTTCCAGGGCATCTAAAGTTTCTTTAGAAATTTCCTCGCACATTTTAATTATTCCAACTGCCGAAACTCACCATTTTCATCTATGAATACGTGCATTGCATCCACGGATAGCTCATCTTGCACAGACGCCTCAGGTCCACTTATTACTTGCAAGACAGAACTGTCTTGCTGAGAAGTTACCCGGTAGATTATCTGCCTTTGCCTGTTGCCCTGGTAACTTGACACAAAAATGTTTCAAAACTACTATGAGGAACTTTTTTCTTGTTTTCAATAAAACAAAAAGAAAGAGAGGTTAATTAAAAGTTTATGTCATTTCTACTCGGTGAAACAAAACAGCTTACATCATAACTTTGAAGTACAAAATTGTAAAGTAAACTGGCCTTACAGTGCTGCAAATTTGGCAGACTCTGGTAGCACCGGACTAGTACTAGCACGATCTTGGCTTTGAACATCTGATCTTTCCTGTTTAGGAAGTTGCTCACAGTGCTTTTCTGTTCCCACCATTTCTTCTTTTCTCTCCGTCATCTGGCTATCTGGAAAACAGGGCAGTGAAGTGAAGCCACTCTCCGCAGATGACTGTCAGGAGTTTCATTCATTATCTGCTGAACAAGGACATCTAAAAGAGAAAAGCTAAAACACTGCAATAAGTACTAGTCTTACGGAAAACACTAAAATTACTTAAAACAATACAATCACAGAAATCTGGATGAGGAGGTACTCTGACTTGAGGAGGCTGCATGAATGGTGTGAAGCAAAGGACAAACAAGAGAGAATTTCTGCTTTGCTTCTCCTATTGTTTCAGAGGAAAGCAATCTGTCCCTAACCTAGAATGTCAAAATGCTGCTTCCCTGGGGGCCATAATTTGTTCCCAAGCTGTGTATAGCAGTAGCAGAAAAGCAGAAGCACTGGACCATTCCCCTTTTACAAAAGGGAAAGCAGCACCTTCAAAGGAAATAGAGCTCTTGGATGGGAAAGCAGGCACGTACCTAATCCTTCCTCTCCACTGGCCACACACCTGATGCAGGACAAAGGACAAATTGGCTAAGCAATTTCACAGTAGATTTTACTATGCTTGGAAAATACAGAACTATAGATTTTAAGACATGTATGATGGACTTATCAGATTTCTGCTACTTTGAATACCAATTACATTTATATTACTTTTCTACATATGCACGTCATTTACTTACACATGTGTACAACTTTCAAGCCATAGTCTCTTTTAGTTACTAACATTCATGTTGAACAGCAAAACATTTTGTAACATTTTATGCTTTGACTGCAAACTAAAAGAATTATCTGTTAGGCTTTTAAAGTGCAATCAAGACAGTGATTTCATCACCACCATGTGCAGTTGCACAGTTAAATGCTTTGAAAGAAAAATACAGCACTAAGCTGTATTGAAATGTACTTACCCAGACTTCTTGTAATACCTGCTGTTTTAATGCCTTAGAAATTTAATAAAGAAAAAAAAAAACCCACAGAAATTCTCCCTTCTCCTCCCTCAAAAAAGAAAAAATCATTTGTTAAACCATATTTCCTACCAGTACAATCACCATCATAACCTGCAAGAGTCACCAGTCAAGAAACAGTGGTGTCCTAGCTAAGATAGTATAAGGATAAAACAGATTCAAGGCTTGTAAAGAGACATAGTATCTTTCATTAGGCCAACTGATGTAACCGAAAAAAAAGCAAACAAGCTTCGGGATAGGCAGACCTTTCAAATCATCTGTCTTGTCTTCCTCCAACCATATTAGTTGATCTGATAATATATTACTTCTACAAACAAACCTACCTTCATGAGTTAAGACATCTCTACACCAGTTCCAATTCACAGGGCATACCCCTCTAATATCTTAGAGCCTGAGACACTCACACATAACTATTTTTCACTGCAGACACTTCACATTTACTTTTGGGGATGGGGGGAGGAAAAGAGAATCCAGAAGCATAAGAACAACGTCAATTGTATGACCACACAGCGTTTTTTCAGCTTCCACAAGGAGAGAAAAAACAAATCTCACTACAACACTGCCAATGTTCCGAATCTCCCACTCTCTCTCTGTAGCACACAACGACCAAGGATCCCAACCTCTTGTGCAATAAATACAATGAGTGTAAGGTTGGTTTAGGGAAATCTTGCATGTGTCTCTTGTGCATGGAGAGAAAATTCAATAGGTCTTCCAGACCTACTTTCTTCTATTTAAGAGGGGGGAAAAAAAAAAAAAAAAAAGCAGGGAGGGAAGAAGGCAACTTTTTTTTCGTTTTCCTAATTAAAGATTTAAAGTCCATTTTAAACAGAAACTGTGCCTTATTTAACTGTGGTGTTAGTGAAGCATCCCCTTAATGATGTAACTGTAGCTGAGAGAGGTGACAGAGCCACAGACACCTAATCAAAATCACCTTCCTAAAGGCTTGGGCTGCTCAAGCCATAAGAATAATTGATAGAGATCAGAAACTAGTTTTAATAACCTAATTGGTCCCATATTGCCCAAAACTAGCTCTAGGGCTGGAACAATTAAAAAGATTTTTTAATTTGATTATCTAGTGGTTTTAGAAAATGCCTCTTTCTTTTCCATTCCAAACCATAAGCCTTGCAAACTTATTTTCCCTGCAGTGGTAAAGAGCCATAATAATAAACGCATAAACATACTGCTTCTTACAGGGTTTGTATGCCAATCAGACAACACCATGGTGATGAGTACTTCCAGCATGGGAAAGGTGGGCCACAATGGGTTTGTGACTGGGTTTCATGATTATTACTTATTTTCTTCCAAGTGACTTACATCTTCAGTATTTAAATGGAGATAGTGGCGTCTAGACTGGGAGTGTTCTGCCAGGGTACGTAATCAACTCTACGTCACCAAATGCTCCCTGCATGGAAATTTGTGCTGGCGAAGCTGAAGTTACTAGGAAAAAACTCTCCAAGAGCAAGAGAAGAGTAAAAAGCACAACATGGCAGTGCATCTGCACCTTCCCTGTGGCCTCCTACCAGAGCCATTTATCCTGAGCCAGTGCTCCACACATCTCTGGCATACACATGGCTGGGCTCACAGAAGCCCCAACCTCAGACCCAGGCTCGGCAACTAACTTCATAATTTATCTGGAAATTACATGCCAAATGACTCAGATATGTGAGGTGTAACTATCAGGAATCATGGCTAAGTCAGGCTTGGGGAAGGGTGATTCAGAAGTCCTGCACAATCAACCAAGTTTTAGTCTGTACACCATTTTCCTATTTTGGTTGAGCACAAAATACATCCTTTAGTTATCCTGGTAAAAGTCTTATTGAGATAAACATTTCTTATACACTCTATAGGGTATAAGATACTTTCTGTAAACATTTTTATCTGCACTGAAGAGTTGTAACAGCATAGTAACATTATGTAAAAATGTAACATTCCAACACTAACAAATGGGCTCCTAATTCAAACGTAGACACACTACCAAAATTTCCTTTGCCATGTAACTTTTCCACTTGTGGAACAAATTTTGGGTACCCCAAATTGTCTTTGCAGACAAGCCTTTGGTTCACACTGGGAGGAGGCTGAAAAGTCTTACAGTTGAAATGGAGCAGCCTTTGTACACATAGTAATAACAATAACCAACTGACAGTGTATCTCCACTTCAATGTTACCTTATTAGGTAATTAAAATGAAGTTTTATTGGTCTGTAGCTTTTCTCTAAAAATATTTTTACTATTTTGTGTCCTCTCTCTAGAATCTCCCAGGCATTTTCCCCTCATCTTTTACTTGTCTATCCCTATCCTAGTCTCCATAACTCACTCCTGTAAGTAAAAATGCCACTGCTGTCAATTTCAAACGCCATCTGGTTTGAAATCTGGTCAAGCAGAATTAAGCTAATTAAGGCTGAGTCTCTTCTGTTCGTTAATTGCTGTGCTATAGAATCTACTTCCTTCCACAACACTATGCTCCAAAATAGAAAGTGTCACTCTAAAATATATTTATTGCCTGTTCGGCTGCAGAGATAATTGATTTCAAATTGTGCTATGCTCTTGCTAGTACCAGCATGAAAAAAAAGCTCTATGAGTTGTGAACTGTCCCATTCATATCCCTAGAGAATACATCCTAAGGACATTCCCAAGCCTTTCTTCACTGACTGCTTTAGCAGAAACAGCTAGCTTATGTGCTTTATTCTGTCGTGGTTTAAGCCCAGCTGGTAACTCAGAACCACGCAGCCACTTGCTCATTCCCCCTGCTCCCGGAAGGATGGGGAGGAGAATCAAAAGAATTTAACTCCCACAGGTTGAGATAAGAGCAGTCCAGTAACTAAGCTATAATACAAAACTACTACTGCTACCACCAATAATAATAATAATAAGGGAAATAACAAGAGGAGAGGATACAATTGCTCACCTCCCGCCAACTGGTACCCAGCCCAACCCGAGCAGCGATCTGGGCCTTCTGGGTAACTCCCCTCAGTTTATGTACTGGGCATGACATGCCATGGTATGGAATACCCCTTTGGCCAGTTTGGGTCAGGTGTCCTGTCTCTGCTTCCTCCCGGCTTCCCCTCCTCCCTGGCAGAGCATAAGGCTGAGAAAGTCCTTGGTCGGAGTAAACATTACTGAGCAACAACTAAAAACATCAGTGCTATCAGTGTTGTTCCCAGGTTAAAAGTTAAAAAACACAGCACTGCACCAGCTACTAAGAAGGAGAAAAATGACTGCTATAGCTGAACCCAGGACAATTCTCAACCCAAATTTGCCTATTATGCCACATTAAAAGAACCTGGTATTAAACCAAACAACAGTCCAAGAATTGCTACAAAAGTTCAACACGGGTACTAAAGAATTACATGGGATTACCCAATAATCAGGATTACTACATTAATACTGAAGCAATAGGAAAAACTAGTGATACTCACTGTACCTGTTACAGGACAGGGAGACTTAAGCACAGAAGTGACTTGCTCAAAACAATCTCCTAGGCCAGCAGAAGAGCTGGGAATAAACTCAAGGCTTTTGAGGTCTCAGTTAAGTAGTCTAATCAATATACCTAATAATTGTGGAAGAATACAGACCTCTTGAAGTAACCTCATGGTTACTTTAGAGGTGTCAGCCTCATCATCAAACATACTATTACCTCTTTGATCTAAAGACTGAAATGTTAAAGTCTTCACCTGTCAAGCCTTATACACCAAGTATCAGACTTAGAGAACTGAGTTTTGCACCCTATTTCCTCCCCACCCAAAGAGGGGCATCAAATTGCCACATGGTCCGACCATGGGCGAGAGCTGTGTGCCATCCCTGGATCAGAGTTGGGATGGCACACAGCTGCTCCAAGAGAATAGCTGCCACCTGGCAGGGCTTTGTGACAGGTACTGCCTGCTGCCAGCAAACTCCCCTGCTCTCACCTCCCAACACCGCTCTCATTTGGGCTGGTGACTCAATGCACAAGATCCCTCTTCCCCATGATTACATGTCAAGCAATAGGTCTCTTTCTCACGCACAGAGGAAAAAAACCTGAGTCTAAGAATATCCACAGGAGTACGTTTTAGTTTTTCATAGGAAAAGGATAATTGCTTGGGGTCCAGAAGAACTCACTCGAGGTTGTGGTTTGTGCACTGCCCAGAATGATGAGTACCTTTTCTAAAAAGAGCCTGCAAAAACATCTAAATACAGGCCACAGAGCCCTGGTTTAGGTTCTCCACCACTCCCATGGTGAGCTTTGCTCCCTGGCAATAACTTTGCCTGGCCTAGATTACAAACCAGCTGTAGCGGAGAGGACATACATGAGGTTTTGCTGTGCACAAATCTGATGCACAGCTGCTCTTACTTAGCTTCAGACATGTCAGAGGGACCTAAAGCAGCCAGTAAACCCGCCTTTCCCTATGCTTCTTACAGCCTGAAGAAAATTTGCCCTCCAACAGGCTTTCATTACGTGGGTGGTACAAACTTGATCCAGAACTGAAAGGACACTGGCCTAAAAGTCATTTTTAGCAATGGTGTCAGTGGTACTTTCTTATGCTCTGGAAGAGGTGGGATGGCAACAGAACAGCTCTTAAATGGCTTTATGTCCTGTATTTTAATACATTAAATCTGGCATTCATGGTAGCATAAAACAAGGCTTTAATTTCATTGTACTGCATTTTACTGAGCTGTCTATTAGCAAAGGCTTACGTGGTCAGGATGATCTCTCTTCTGTTTGCACAGAACTCAGGTTCTGTGTGGGAGCACCCATAACAGATCCATCCATGACATTCACTCAGTTGCAAGACTCTTTTCATGAGTACATTTCCTCACCTTCTCCAAATTATGTGAAACGTCAGCTTTCTTACACACAGCTCTGAACATCCAACTTTCCAGGAATTTGCCAAGTTTCTCACACTGCCTAATAAACACCTTTGTGGGGTGCATCTCATTCTCATTTGGACCACGCATCTATTACCAGCTTTTGCCAATTAGGCAGTTTGCAAGGCTAAAAGAACAAAAACCAAACACAAACAACCTCCTCCCTCAAAACAATTGGTGCATAGCTTGACTTGCTCTGTATTCCCCACACACACACTTGGATTTTTTTCAATAACCACTTTAATGTGGGAATAATGTTTATTCAGATCTGTTTTAAGATGCTGTTTTGCTAAAGCATATTTGTAATTGCAAGGCTGTAAACAAATTAGAGGCTTTCTCATTCCTAAAATCCAGTCTTACTGTGGGGAAGCTGTCAGTAATGACTGTAATTTATTTTAGCAAACAGCACGTTCTGTCTAGGCTAGAAAACAAAGCCTACTTGCTCTTAAAAATAACTGCCTTTGAACTACCTCTCCCCAGCTTAAAGAGTTCTGATTGAATCTCCTTTTTCCCACAGCATTGGTCCAAGGTGCAGGAGAGACCTCACAGCGACAGGAGCCACAGCCACCATCCCTGCTTCTGTGGGGTACCCCTCTTCCTGGCCCTGCTCCTTTCCCAGGGTGACACTTGCTGTGCCCATGCTGGAAATGAGCAGGGCCACTTAATTATACATGTATGCAGCTCAACTTCACCGTCTCACAAACATACTGACTTGAGAAAACAGGAAAGTAGGAAATTCAGTTCAGGTTGTTTAAGTAACAGCTTGCTTTGAGGGACAACCAGAATCCCCCTGTTTCCTCAGAATCCTGGATTCCAATAAGAAGAATCTCATTTGTCAGCTCTAAAGCACAATAACTACACACACATTAATAAAGTTTTGGGCTTGTGTTTGGGGTTTTTTTGTCACTGTGGAATCTGAGTTTGATTTATTCTGAACACCCATTGCTTTCTTTTATGCAGCAATCTTCCCCATTCACATTATCTGAGGGCACTTGGCTGAAAGCCCATTCTAGATTAGCTGCACTATTTTTATTTAAACTTACTTCTGAAGTTTTTATCATTTTTTCAGCTAAGTCACCTCACACAAGTCAAATTATCATTACTCTTTTTCGTTGTTGAGGAATAGCAAAAAAATCGCAACCTGCTTGCTGTAACCCTCACACTGTTGCGTGCTGTTGCACAGGGAGGTGACCCTGCACCCAGCCCCCTGCACCCCAGGGACCCAGCAGGACTTGCTGGGCTCAGGAGGGGACCAGCTGGGCAGGCTCTGGTGAAAATCAGGGCTTGCTCAGCACATATCTTGGGCAACTACAGAGCACTGAAGCCAGCCAGGCAGGCTGATAAACCTGATAGAGCCAGACAGAAACTGCTCTGCAGAACAAACAGACTAAGGCAGCAGGAAAGATAGGCAAGATAGACCAGAAGGAAGGCACCAGGCCTAGGAGGACTAAGGAATGGAGAGGAGGGTAGATACAGGAGAAGTGAATGCAAGCTGTGGGGAGGCAATGGCTTTAGCCAAGCTCAAGAGTGGTAAAGCCTAGAAAACCAACAATGTGGATTGCTATGCAGAACAAAGGGAAAGATGAAAGAGAAGCAATATTTAGACCACAGCAAATAAGAAGTTGCACAAGAGGGGAGTGGCTAAACTGAGAAGGGATGAATGCAAAAGGGAAGGCACAGTACCAGAAAGTGGAAGAAAAAATAGATACAAGTGAAAGATGCAATAAGATAAGGGTGTAATGCATTGGATTAGACAGATATAAGGAAAAACTTAGGAAAGGCAGAGTGAAAGGTAAATGGAACCTACAGGAAAGCTATAGCTGTACATGTTTTTGTAAGATATTTTTGGTATTCCAACAATCTGGGCCTGACACCTGCATGCTGTTCTAGTAGGGAATACTAGATACACATTGGACACCTACTGAGGTTAGCATTAGGTTTTCCAAAGGAAAAACTTTAATGAAACTTTCAAACAACTGCTGCTGGCACTATCACACTTTCACTAAATCACCTTGTCTTAACAAGCCCACTCTTCCCTGGCCCTATTAGCAAGACCAGTTATGCACTGGGAATCTGCCCAACTACAGATCTCAGGCTAAGCTGCTATAAATAATGTAACTAGTCACAACTTTTTAACTCCAAAAAGAGTTGTAAAAAAGGCATTATACCTCCAACAAGCCCATTTTCCTTTGCCGTCTCCATTTTGACAGTGGATTGATTAGATGCTTTCATCTTTGAGGTATTAATGGATTCCAGGAGAGAGACAAACTCTAGAAAGTTAGACTCATTAGGCACCTGTCCTTCTTTAGCTTCTAGATCCGATTTAGAAGTTGGTAAGGTCTTTTCTTTGTCAGATACCTCCATGAAATTCTTACTTAAAAGCACATCCGTCCCACTGTCTACGCTTAGCACCCGCATGTGCCTCTTTTCATGAGCAGTTCTACAGGACTGCGGGTCTAGGTTCTGCAGGTCTTCCTTAGAAGTTAAATCCACAGTCTGGACATTTTCAGAAGCATTCTCCCGACTTGGATCTGAACAAGTCTTAGTTTCTAAAGGACTATTTGCTGGGTTGCTGTGTTCCTTTACTGCATCACCAGATTCATAGCCAGAACATTGGTTGGACAACAGCTCTGCCTTTAAAACTTGTGGAGTTCTTTCACTTTCACTAACTTCTGGGAAAGCCTTACCTTTACTGTCATCAGATAGGTCAAAAGTGATAACGGGGATTCTGAGCTGTTCATTAGTTTGCTGGCTTGGCCAACCTTCTGTAACTATACCAGACTCAGGGGCTGAGCTCGTTCTCTCAGTTCCCAGAGCCTTTAGGTGGACACAGCCTGCCAGGTCTCTGAGTGCAGTGTTTGGTGTAGTACTCATTGTGATGACAATTTTAATGGGCTCACATAGCTGGTCTCCAGGAAGAGAGTTGTCTACAACTGCAACAGCAGTCTCACTGTCTGAGCAATCAAGGTCCTCATGGATATTACTGCCATTCCAAGAACTTTCCATGTGCTCGAGATCTTTGGTTGCAATAGCATTGCACTGTGGGCAGTTACTGGTAAAGCCTGTCTGTGGTGATCCATCAGGCAGTTTGTCCCTTTTGTAGCTTTTAGGATTACTCAAATGGTCTGAAATAACTGAATTTTCACTATCCCATGGCTCTGAAGAAATTCCAGTCCTTAAAATATCACCTTGCGATGAAGAAATATTGGAGAAGTTTTTAGCTACATCCCTGTCTGCAATATCATCTTGGGATCCGTGCTGTCCATATGGCTGTCCATTCCCTCCTTTTTCATGTATTCCATTACCAGAAAGTGTTTCCATAGCAGCTGGTTTTGTCGCTACTGGTGATGTGGTGGCAGCTGAAGCAGAGGCTGTAGAAACAGATAGCATATCTGCTTTGATACAGGGTGAGGTAGATGAAACTGGTGGTGCAGCCTGATCTTCTAATACTGTAACACCTAATAAAAAAAATATATGGGAGTTAGGTCTTACAAACATGAACACTGTGCATTACTGAAGTATGATCTTTAGCTAGCAAAATCTGATCCAGAGCAGAGCAAAGGAAGCACAGATGATGCAACTGATTAAAACAGCTCCTAAGCAAGCATCTTTTTTGTTAGCTATACGTGACATATTATAATAGCAAGCTGGAATCCTTCCAGGTCAGGACAGGTGTAGCAGCATGTCTATTTAATTTAATCAAAATAGCTCAAGAAACAGCTAATACTAAAACTAAAATGTTTTACAGAATTATCCCCATTCAAGAGGAGATGAAACAAAGAGTAAGTCAGTGTGGCAGAAGTTTGTTGCTCCATTTTGTGTAATTCTTAAATAGTCCCATAGGATACGGTGATTAACCTTAACAAAAAGGAAATATATTGAGACATCTCAAGCACTGGAACTGTAGGCAAAGCAAGGTGTGCTGGATTATACACTACAGAGCTAAAGGTCAACAATCACAACAGGAGTCTACAATCAGAAGATATTTAAGGGCTTTAAGATGCGATCTGAGTGTTGGCTTCCTGATTTAATGCTTTACATTTGGTACAGGGTGGGTATAGAGGCACAGAGCTTCCCAAGAATGAGTGGGGAAGGCTCTTTCATCTATCTCTCTGTGCCAAAATGGGGAGAGCTGCTTGTAAGCTCACCAAAAGGCTGCATCCTAAACAGCTTGGCTGACAGCTAAGAAAGCTTAGTCTGTTAGAATTCCCTTGAGATTCTGTTCTCTCAAGCTTTTCTATTCAGCTACTAACATGACGCTCAATGGAACCTGCTGTGGGTCCTCTGTGTCTTCTTTTTTTTTTTGTGGCAAGCAATGATTAAACAAAAGTTTAAAGGGATTTATAAAGCCTTTAAGATACCTCTGAGATCTTCAATAGTTTCCCGTGTTGGCAGCTCCTAAAAATAAAAAGGAACACACAAAATTAACAGGCATTTATTAGATTATGTTGGAAAACACATCTATCAAAGCAATCAGAGATTAATTACAGAATTGGTAAGTTGTTTAACATCACAGAAATCTGGACGTGTACCTTGCATTAAATGCAAGGGGTGGGCGAGAGATATGGTTGTAGAACAGTCATACTCCAAATTGCATCACTGCAATTGCGTGTGATGGGGGGGGGGGGGGGGGAATAAGATGTTTTTTAAAAAACACTTTGCACTGCCTAATCCAGATTTTTTTCTTTTTTTAATCAAGGAATGCAATGTTCTGTTCCACATTTCCAGCTATGTGTTTCCAAAAGACTAAAATGAAGTTTGGTCTCCAGTAATTGGTAACAATTTCTCAGTGGAAAACTAGAGGACAGAGCCATTACATTAACTTAGAATCATTTAGATTGCAAGGAAGCTTTTGAGGTCATTTAGTACAAATTCCCCCTGCCATACACACACACTCAAAGCAGGTACAGTTAGAGCAGGTTGCTCGGGCCATCTCCAGCAGAGCTTTGAATATCTCCAAAGATGGAGATATCACAACCTCTCTGGACAATCTCTTCCAGTATTTGAACACCCTTTTGGTAGGTGAAAGAAACCCAAAACCCAACCACGCACAAAACCCCATTAAATCTAATTGATCTAACTGGAGCTTTCCACAGCTGCAAGTTGCAGCCACTGCATCTATCCTGTCACTGGGCACCTCTGAGAAGAGAGTGCTCAATCTTCTCTGCATCTTACCTCTTTGTAAGCGCCCAATCTTATCTCTGCATTATGAAGCTCTTCTAGTCTTAATAAAGGTTTCAGCCTTACAAAGGCTAAAACATCCCATCTGCCTTTCCTCAGACATCATGCACCTCATTCCTCAATCACCTTGGTGGCCTCTGCTGAATTCTCATCAGCAAGGCAATGCCTGTGGGAACTCACTGGGGAGCTCAAAACTAACACAATACTCCAGAGGAATGCTTTGGGAATCTAAAATCAACAGCCTAAGTGCATAACTACAAAAAAGTTATTGGGAAAAGTTAATGTGGCTCTCTTCTGGATGACAGGCGCCAAAACCAAGAGGAAATAATAATTATCTCCTAAAATTTCATGGTGATATTCTGGCAGCAAGAACAGGCTTAGGTTTGACAAGACCCAGCCTACAGGTTTGGAAGACTTGGACAAAAGCCCAAGAAGAAATGGGTTTGCAGAATGGACAAATACCAGAATATTGGGGAATGGAACAGACAAAAGGTAAAAAATATTTTACCTCATAAAAGAAAACTACTAATAAAATAAAACTATCAATGTCTGTGAATCATACAGATGCTACAAAAAGGTAAAAACACTCCAGGAAATGAGGACATAGTTCCGATTCAGAACAGGAGTTGAATAGTTTGCAGTAAGTAGGGACACAGGGTGGGGGTGGAGGGATATGAAGACAGAATGAAGTATCAAGTTGCTACTTATTCAGAGATCACTAACCATCCTTTGCACTGACTGAGGCAGGAGTCCTGTAGAAAAAAATAGCATGGGATCACATAATTAAAGATTTTATCACAGTATACATGGGGAGTAACTTAAGATTACAGAGACAGCATTATCCTTTTTCTTAATTTTTGAATACTTCACTCTTTGGCTTTCTCATGTTTTCTTCCCATTTTTCCTTTAATAACATCTACATACATCCTTTTCATCACCTCATATACTATTAATTTAGCAATGTGGCCAGTGGCATGGAATGCACATACATATATTTTTAACCTCATGTAGACATCTCCTAGATTTAAATAAAGGGGGTTTATACTTTGTTTAAATACTCAAGGGGTGTTGGGTTAATTTTATAAGCGTAAGTCCAGTTACACAAAACCAAACTATTAATGCTCCAGGAACAGATCCCTTCTAAGGCAATGAGAGGTTGCTCTGATTCTATTGGCCTCTCCCTTCTCTCAAAGCAGCCATGAAAACTAGTTGCTCTTGGCAAGATTTACTAAGGCCACTTGGTATCTACAGAGCAGACAGACCCCTCCTAAGAAGTGCAGAATTATATATACCAGTTTCAGCTTTGCAAACCCAAACCTTAGGCCAAGGCTAACTGACAGCAGTGGTATAGCCAGTGGGATCCATAGAACAACCCTTCCTCCTCAAGGCAGACTTATGCTTCAAGTGACCAGTACCTGGCAATACAGAACTCCACGTGATAAGCAAGTAAACAGGACTGCACGAAGTGAAGACACTATTACAGAAAACTGCACACTAACCATTGCTCCAGGTGAGTTCTGCAAGTCCACAGCCTGTACCCTTGAACTATCATGAATCGTTTGCGTAGAGTCATCTTGGTTGGTCTCACTGATGACACCATTATCCCCACTGTTATTGCTGGAAAGGAAGCAAATGAAAAATAAAGCACTGTTTTTACCACAGACAATCACAGTGCATTTGGGAAGAAGCTAAGGAATAGTAACAGAATAGGAAGAAGTAGCACAGCACAATGAAGAGACTGCACGTTTTTCCCCTCCAATGCTAGAAGCACAGGGCTGAAAAATACTGTAGCCCCTTTTTGTACCTCCTTCCTCAACAAGATAACCTGCCAAAAGTAAATTAAAAAATCCCTTAATATTTTTTGGCACAAAAGGCTGTTTGGGGCTTCTCATTAGACATAACAGTCAAATAGCACTCCTTCCACCAAAAGGGGGGGGGGGGGGGGGGGGGGGGGATCAACATTATAGTAAAATGTCAAACAGCGTGGGTTTGGGCTTTTTAGTTTGGGAGAAAAAAAAAAACCAATCTCACAAACACTTATTTTTAAAACCCCACAGCTGTATATAAGCAATAAAATTATTTACCTGAAGGTCTCACCTTTCCACAATTTTATGGCGGTTAGATGGCTTCAAAAAAATCCTTGTTCAACCAACCTGACAGCTACCAGGGCCTGTTTAAAAACTTCTGGCATCCATACTAAGTTCATCATTTTCCGATCAAGTACTAAATAAGGTACTGATATGCCTAGGACCTCCTAGGAGGAATAGTTACGTGATTTAACAAGCAAGTTTTAAGTGATTCTACCTCTATTTCTTAGCCAAAATAAAGGCAGGATAATGAAAGTTTGCATTCATTTCACTAGCCAGTGAACAGGGAAACACTGAAGTTCTTGTTTAAATTTGAGCCAGCCTAGAACAACTGATGAGCCTCTTAAACAGCTGTATCAGACATCTCTAAATAGGAAATACCTTTGTGGGCTGGTGAGAGCTCAAGAAGACTAGAGCCTGAAAGCCATCACCCAATCTAAAATAAAAACCTTGTATGGTTAGTGACACACATAAGAGGCATTTCTCCAAAGGGTTACAATGCAAGCAGACCTTGCCACTCCCAGCAAAATCACTACCAGGAGCGTAGCACAGACGTGCATGCGTAAAGACACAGAAGCGCAGTAGGTACACAAACAACCTTGATATTACTTAGCTTGCACAGAACCAGCAGTAGCAACTGTGAATGCACGAAAAAATACCCAGAGTTCTTGTATAGAGGGCTCTCTGTTGAAGCTTGACTGGTAGCTGTAGCAAACCAATTTGGTTTAAACTTTGTTTGGACTTTTCTACACTGCCATCACTATTGGATGTACCTTATTTCAGCATTTTTCACATCTCTCATAACACCTGGGAACACTCAAAATCACTTGCCAGCTTTATTTGTTTGTATGACTCAAGCTTGAAAAACCAGCAAGAGGTCCCCATTTATTCCAAAAAAATATACTGGATATTCCACCTGTAAGCAAATCTGAAAAACGTCAGCACTAGTCCTTAACCCAATACTATTTTTACCTTTAATAGCATCTCAACCTGGAAGCAGCCTTATTGACTTTGATTATTTGCAGTAAAGACATAGTACTCAGTTCCTCAGCCAAGAGGCTGCAAATACTACCAAAGGCTCCTGAGAAATAAATACGGTTCTAACTTTCCTCAAGAACAGGACCATAAAAACATCATAGGCAGTCACAATAAAGCGTAAGGGGGGAAAAGCAACTTACACTCCCAGGTTTGATCTGAGAGGGAAGTTATTATAAGCACACAAAAGCAACATGAGCTCAGGCTTCCAGAGCCATGATATTAAAGCATTTTCCTTGCCAACGGGTGCATGTCACTTGCTCTCCTCCCCTGTTCCCAGCAGGTAAGCACAGCAGGAAGAGGAAAGAGCAAGCATTTAAGGCTTCCCCAGAAAACTTCTCTCAGGTTTTCTCCAGGATCTTTTAGCACTTCCCAGGTGGGTCTCTGCCTTCATCATGCCCAGCTGCCCCACCCTCTGAACTGGGTGCAGCTCTGCCTGCTTCACCACAAGCATGCTGCAGCCACCAAGAATGAAAGCACTAAGCAGGTTTTTAGAAGTGCCATTCCTCACACAACTGTAAGGAGTCTTCCTACAGCCAACAGGCATTTCTGCTGTGCAGTACCACAGAGCAAACTCATCCGTTTTACAGAATATACCAGCAACGTGCAATGAAAGCCTTACCTATGATCTGAGGGGTGAGCTGTGTTTCCATTTGGAACCTCTGCATCTTTACGTTGCCTTCCATTTTTTCTTGAGAGCTTTTGTTGAATTACTTCGCCTTTATCAAACATCAGGTGCAGACGGTAACTGATCACCTTTATCACTGTGAAGAACACCGTCACCAAGCTGCAGTACACAAAAACTGTAACTGCATTTGCTGGAAAAGCCTGCAGAAAGAAATAATAAAGACACAATCATAACATTTTGAGAAGATGGTACTAAATTTTAAGGTAATTATTCCTTATTGTCTAATATCTGTATCTCTACTGAGTTTTACAACCACAAGAAGCAGAGCATCTTCATACAGAATAGTTGAGTTCTGCTCACAAGAAAAGGTCTTTTCGAATTTCAAACCACTTCACAAGTTTTATTCTTCTTTTGATTATCTGTGGATATCATTTATTTCCTAACAAAGTCATTACAATCTCATAATTGACAAACATTATAAAACCTCTTAAAATACTGCATTCCCAGGTTAATGCAGCTGCAGCCTTTCCTGAATGAGTAACTTATAAAAATGAAGACACAAAATGAAACATTATAAACAGGAAACTACTTTTGAAAACTTCTGCCATCTTACCCTGCTTCTCAGTTATGATTTAACAGTAAAAGGCTGTAATTTGATTTCCTTTTTTAACACCTCACAACATGTTCCCGACTATCTTTACCACTGAAGAATTTTAAATAATTAATCAGGACTAGTCAAAACAAATGAATAAAATGCATTTGGAGAGGCAGCCTCTTTGAATTCTTTTCGTAAAGTTCATTATTGTTAATTTGCAGCTGTCTTTGATCTGTTTGTTGATCTATGATGAGCACCGTATTTCTTAGTCATTAAAATTAATTACAGTTCAACTATAGTCTGTAAAGTTCTTTCACAGACATGACATACAACATTTTTGTATGTAAATACTTCCTTACAGTACAGGGCAAATCACAGCAATAGACACATGGTAGTTACAATTGAAGGGCCCAAGCCTTTATCAGTATAGATATGGAACACCCTTACATATTGTGGTCATGCAGCTTCAGTCTCACAATGAGTTTAATCTCTCCTCAGGTTTTTGGTTTTTTAAACAGACCATTACTATATCTCTGCACAATTTGTAGTGTGAGTGGAGGGTAAAAGAAGGAAGATTTTCAGTGCAGAGGATTTCCTAAAGCCTACTGAAGTAAGAATGGTCTTTACTTTGGACCTAAATGTATCATTTTAAGTATCAGCACTTCAGGTAAAGGAGCATTTGGATGTAACAGATTAGAGTTCTTTTCAGGTTCATGAATAAACCACACTGACCACACAGGTGAAGGGAATGGAAGAAGGCACACTTACTTCATCTCTGAAACAAGTCACTACATTTATCTTGATGTTGAAATGAGTATGTTGAATCATTTCTGTGTTATTACAAGCAAGTGGGTTGCTATTCTGCTGCTGCTTTTGGCTTAGTGAGACTTCATACCCTCATGATGCACATGTGAAAGTTTTCAGGCAAATCCTTTTTTATGACTATTTTGATTCATATGCAAAGAATCTATTACACGAAAGTGGGGAAGCTATTTAGCACGCAGGTACTACTAACAATCCTTAATAAGAAAGACATTACTTCCTACAAGTTGAGGCTTAGTCTTTTAAGAGTAGTTCATAGGACTATGTATATACCAACACTAAGCATACCCTTCAGTTATTTAGTGAATCTGGGCCAGAAAGAAGATCAGTTTGCAAGGCACCATGCTCTCAGGGTATAAGGTTTGGTGGATGAGGGTGAGGAATTTGCGGTTTATGACTAATGTGTTTACAAAACACAAGTTTAAAATGACTTGGTTTCACAAAGAACGATAGCCCATTATCTGTAATGATTTGTTTAAATTAGAGATTTGTTCACTTTCCAATCTCTTCAACTACACACTAAAAAGCACAGGCTAAGTACTCATTATTAAATAACAACTCAGCATGAGCCACTAGAAAATAAGTGCTCTATAGGTGACATTCATAAAACTTAACAAATATTACACGAATAATGTCAAGAGGACACAACAAAAATAGACTTCCAGTACTGCAGTCTAAGCATGCATAGAGCACGCTATAAGAGAGAATCAAAGGACGCTCCTAGATTTCTAAGTGGAAAAGAGGATGAGTTTTAGCAACCACTGAGTGCTGCATGTCTTCATCCCTGACTTGTGACTGGACCTGCCAGAGAGCTGTGCCCTCAGCCTGTCCTTGGTCTCCCTGCCCATGTGCCCAGGGTACACAGCGCTGCCCCCCCATGTATGTGCCGTGTATGCTCACAATCCCAAGCCTGCCTATGCATAATACGGCCAATGCATTCTTAATATTCTGAATCTTGGGTCAAGCTAAGTAGTACAAGCCAGCAGGCTGGTCCCTGACCACTTGAGTAATTAGGAGAAAGATGAAGCCAAGAATGGAAAGCCCTCAATTTTCCAAATCAGGCCTCTTGCATAAGGGTGCAAGGGTCAGATGGCTGCAGTTGGTGTTCCCAGGCATGTATAGGTGAAAGCTATCAAATCTGCTTCAGCTAAGGAGGAATTAAAGTTATAGACCACTAAGGAATTATATGATAAATTCACCTTTGATGCACTATAGTTATAATTAGCCTGGTTTCTTATGGAAACGAGGTTTTATAATCACACCATGTGCCTGTGATTTCCTGATGTCTTTCCATCCCCTCTAATGAATAACTTCTTAATTGTTTAGCTACTTTCAACTAACTTTGAGAGAATACACTCCACTGGGACAAGGTCACAGCAGCACACCTACTGTGTTAACAAGAGGAACCCATCCAGCCCTCTGACCTTCTGAATGTGACCCCAGTGACACAAAAATCTTCAACTGAGCTGACATCTTATTAGAAGCTAGGAAAAAAACTTTCACAAATACAAATTCATTAGAAAGTAAGCTTCATGACATCCCACAGATTTCTGTGGAAGCTGTAGCTCTAGCTTGCTTTGCTCTTGCCCAATTAAAAACTTTACCACAATGTACTTTGTTTCCCAATAGCTTTTGTTATACCACGTACCAGAACAGCATGGGGTCACAGGGAAAAATGCAAGCTGGCGTGTTCCAAATGTGCCCTTACTATTGGAAATGCAAGAGAATTGACCTGCCCATGGAAGAAGGGTCTTCGCTTGGGGCTTCTGCCAGCCCAGAGATTGCTCCCAGAGGAATGCCTAAATTCTTCTTCACATGTCTACTAATGTTATTTGCGTATCACGAAGTCAGAGGAGACCGAGTATATACTTGCTAATATAAAGGTGTGTAACTATTAAACAAAATACCACACCCCTTGTAAATTGGACTGAATTATTAAAGTCAGTTAGACCCACATGTATCCCACCTGGTGCTTAAGCATCTGAGGCATCTAAAGCAGGACAGTGCTGCACCTGGGCCTCACTATCTTGGTGTGATACAGAACACAGATGAGGGAACTACCAGACAAATATTCAGTCACTACAATAAAGGTTGCAGAACTATCAGGGAGATTCAGTATTAGAGCCAAAGAGAAGTATTTTTATTTTACATTTGGCTGAATTAATAACCAAGAGATGTCCATCATACACCATGGGAAAACAGGAAGCAAATAAAATTCCAGGGGCATCCACTTAGTTGTAAGTGTGCATCCTACCACACAATAAATACAATAAGTAGAGTGTAGCTTCCTTCTTTCTTGTAGAGGTATATGTATCCCTACTTTTACAAAGGGATAAAGTGGGGTAAAGCATGACCAAATGGGACTAGAAGCAGCTGACACACTGCAAGTTTTATTGCAGTTTACCTCTGAGTAATATATGTGCCCACACCCTTATCCTGCCATGGTGTACTTCTCCTATCACAGCATGATTTGAAGATCTAACACATGAGAATTAACAACCCTGTAAGTTCAAGGGCTTCCTGTTCAACAAATGGCAGAAGAAACGCTCGCTAAGCCGTTCTGAGGACTCACTGAAATGTGGACACATATTCTCTTGTGGCTTGTAAAATAAGCTACAGTACAAGCATTCCCAAAGTGGCATATCTGCATCACTGGTGTTTCACTGGGGCTGAATTCAGCCCAGCAGCTTTGTATAACAATTACCACTCTTTTCATGCACAAAACACCTGGGAACCCTGGACTGTTTGGTGGAATAAGATAATTTTAATTCTTCATCTCTTACGAGAGTTGACACGGCAAAGTTAGAAGAGATCTCACTACAATTTTGAAAGTTGATTTTAACATCAACAGTACTCCAAGTAATATCCCATTTACATTTTAAATCATATATTTAGTACTACAAAGGATAAATGAGGAAGAAACGGAAGAGATGGAAACAGCTTTGCATTTTCAGGGGTGAGGAAGCTAATAAAGGAACCATTAGTACCAAAGCAAGCTAAGCTGACAAAGCTAGAGAATGAAATCCTCAATCCACACAACAGAAGCAAGTTGATACTATAAGCTTCCCCACGCTACTGTCAGCACATCTCTGCTGAGCCAGTGTGAAAAATCTAAAAACAGCTGGATCAGTTTCGCCATTTCATTAAAATCAAACTGTTTCAGAGAATTTCTTTGACAATAGTGTGATTAAGATTATCCCAAGCAAATGAAAATCTTAAGATTTTTCAAAAAACCCTGATTTGTTTTGACTTGCCATTTCAAGAAATGTCAGTGACTGCTTTAGTCACTTTAGTCACTGAATCCAAAACTGTTGGTGCCAAGTGTGTAATATAAATATCACCCAATCTTTACTGACTATAATATTATAAATAAAATTCCCCAAAGAAAGCCTTCAGTTAAAAAGCAGGTTCAAGTTTCTAAGTGGCAAGAACATACATCTTGCAAAAAGTTTACAAAGCCCAACTACTTAAAAGCAAGAAAACAAATACTTAAGGACATCATTCCTCTCAAGCAGCAGCATAATAAGTGCTTTATGAAGGATAAAGAATTCCCAGAGCAGTACATTTGGTTCAAGAGCACAAGTCCTGCATTTAACCAGATGATTCTCAGAAAGTCAGCCAGCCTGCAGAAAAGGCAAGTCCATCTAGATAGGCAAAGATGGAGCCTGAGAGAGTTCGGTAGATAAGTTACATTTCCTCCCCTTCCCTTTAAATAATGTCTTTTTGTTTTTCACCTTAGCTCTGACCTACAGTCTTTGTACCCAGTGTTCCTTTGTAGAACCCTGCATGCCTCCTTTCGTGCTATTAGTTCAGAAGTTTCCCACAAGGAAATATATATTCTTTCAGATACATACTTACATCAACTGGGAAGGGGGGGGAGAGAAGTTAACTTTTAGCTTTTTTTTTTATCTTAATCACACATACCACTCTGACAGTAAAACCTACAATGCAAGACTCCTGCTGGTTTGCATAGGAAATAGACCCTCTCAATCAGAAGAAAGCATATTGTTACCTGGGTTCATTAACTTCATGAGCCATGCTTATCGGAATTCACTGCAATCCATGCCACAAAATACAGTATGCCAGTTGATTTATTAAAAATACAAGACTTGCTTTTCACTGGGATTGCAGAGGGATACATGAACACTCTTTGCTTTTAAAAATCAAGCCAATATCTGACCATGTAGGGTGAAGAGACCTATTTGAAATTGTATCCAACATGAAAAATTCTACAGAACTTAGTTGAGAATTTCGTTGAGTCACTGTGACAACCAAAGGGATGGAAAATGGAAATTGTTTCCAATAGAAGCAATATTAAGCTACTGAAGAACACACTAGTAGATGCAATGATCCAGCAAATGATACTTTTAAGCTTTTCTCATACAGTAGGAGAGAGCACAAAAATAGAGCAAAAGTTTCAGATTTTCAAGGAAAATCATTTTCAAGTCTAGCAAACAACCTCTAGTTACTGAGGTTATTTATTTGCAATGTTTAAATTTCAGCACAAATGGAGCTGCATGTCACGAAAAACCATGTGACTCACCAATGACATTCAGCCAGGCATATTAATTAGACTGTATTTGGATTTTTCCATTTTATTTACCCTTCTCAGGAGGTAAGACTAGAGCAGACTTGAAAAGAAAACGTCTCTAAAAGAGATTTTTTCTAACGAACGTCCCCGCGGTCATTCAGCACCGGCAGCGGCCAGCACTGCACCCCTTCCCAAGTAACCTTTCCCATCGCTTCAGCTGGGGAAGAGGTCCAGCCCCGAGCTGTGCGCCCACCGCGTCCACCGTTAGACACAAGTTCCTCACGTACATCCCGACATGCCTGGTCTTTACCCCCCCGGGGTCTGTTTATTCCCCGTCGCACTCCCGCACTCGCCGCTCCCGCCTCAGGGCCGGGGTCCGCTGCGCCCTCCCCGCTCCCCTCCCGCCGCGCCGCGGGCCGGGTCTCACCAGGTGCATGGCCATGGGCAGCGTCAGCAGGAAGAGCCACAGATAGAGGTGGCAGCTGTTGGTGAAGGCGCCCTGCTCCGGGTCGTGATACCAGCCCCCGGTCAGCGCCGCCCACACGCCCTGCCCCACCAGCCGCGCCGCCGGCGACACCATGGCCGCCCCCCGCCGCCACCGCTGCCGCCCCTCAGCCGCCCGCCGCCGCCGCCATGCCGGGCGCCCGCGGATTCTCCCATGGTGCCCTGCGACGCCGAGCATCCCGCCCGGCCCGGCCCGGCCCGGCCCACCCCGAGCGCCGCCGCCGCCGCCGCTGCCACGGGCCGCCCGCCCCCCCGGGCGCGACGCGTCGCTCGTCCCCGCCGCGGTGCGGGCGCGCTGCCCCACTGCCGGGCCTGGGGGCCGCGCCCGGCTGCCGGTAGCGGGCGGCAACGCACGGCGGCCGCAGGGCGGAGAGGGGCCGTGCCGAGCCGCTGCGGAGGTGGGGGGGCAGATCTGGCGCGGCGGCGTCCGTCACCGCGGCGTCCCGCCCGGCTGGTTCACAGGTGCAAAAAAAAGCGCGGTAAAGGAGCAGCAGCGGCGTCAGCGGCCGGGCTGCGCTCCTCAGCGGTCACACCGTCCCCGCCGCCTTGCTTTTATTGCCAGCTGTTAATTCAGCCTGGTACATCACGAGTTTCCGAGCTTGAGCTCTGTCCAGCGCCGGTGACGATCTTTTTGTGTTGGTTTGAGCTGTGCTGTGGGCAGGCAGGTGTGGAAATTCCCTAAAAGCCATTCGTTTTCTTTCAAGAATGAGTTTAGGGTAAAACAGTCTGCTTTGTGCTAAGGAATTTCATGGCAGCTGGTAGGAAATTCGCAGAGGGAAGGGATACATGAAGGATCGGTATGTGAAGCTGTGGGGTGTGGAGCTGGAAGGAGGACGGGGCCCAGGGCAAGCTTTCAGCAGAGAGGCCAAACGCAGTGAAGGATGTGGCATAAAGATACGGGGCATATCCCTGTGGGACACTCCTGAAGGATAGGGTGGAAGTATGGGTCACGAATGCCAGAGCTGATCGCATGCAGCACTCCCTCCCTCTCACTCACTACCCTCAGAAAATACCTGTAAGCTTCAATTGTGAATCTCTCATCAACCCCTTCCAGTTGTACAGACTTTTATTGCCATCAGTTTTGTGAAGGATGCGTGTACAAAATGGAGGCAGCCGAGCAGCTGGCACATCACTTCACCGGACCTACCCTACTTCTGTTGTTCCTGACTGTGGCTAGTTTCACGGACTCAACACGCCATTGCAGTGTGCTTTATATGGATTTTTTAGACAACAGTAGGAGACCAAAGATGTTATTAAACAACCATATCTGTGAGCTAATGAAATGCATCTCAGCTTGCTTCCTGCTGTTGCAGGTGATGTGGCCACGCTGTATGCTTCTGTTGGCTTGATGGGAGGAATGACACAGCAGGATGGACAAGCGGCTGGGTGCACTTAGGAACAGCACCATTTCCTTCAGTGGCGCAGGTACCCTCTGAAGACCGTGGACCTACAGCCACAGGGCCTGACACACACTGAGCGGTGTGTCCTTGGTAAGCAGCGAGCTCTCTTGATGTGTGTGAAGGAGGTACAGTCCCAGCAGTGCCTCGTGTGCTGCTCCTGTAAACACACCTCATCCAAACCTCCCCATTGTCTAGTGGAAATTTCTTTTTACACTTTGCAGATTGTTCTCAAAGATTACGAAGTTTGTTATTGCAATTTTAATGACTGAGTCAAGTGCAATAGCCAGCTATTCATATTTTTATGTGCAATGATTAAAGATGTTAATTTTCAGAAACTACCGAAGTTGTTTTCCACAGTGGCAAATAAGACCATTTACCTGCACAGCTCCAAAAAAAAAGAAAGATGATTAAACAAAGGTGGAAATGGAAAGCTTCTTCAAAACCTGCTCTCTTCTGAATTTTGGCATCTCTTGCAGATGTAGGTTGTTATTTGGAAGCCCCAGGCAATGCAGGCTTCATTGGAGCCGATGTAACATTGAGTCTTATTAGCGTGACTTGTCCACCCATCACTCAAACCTTTCAGCTCTTCCTCATCTCTGGATACCATTGACACCAAACATTTTTTGGTGTAACGGTACTTGCAGAAATGAAGGGTTCCTGTGGTTTCCAGCCCCGAATACATGTGGTGGGCACAGGGCAGATGCACAGTCCAGTCTATACAGAGTGGACAGGAGTGCCAAAGATGAATAATGCGGCCGCTTTTCTCTCTCGAGGTGCCGGCGGTGGGCTGAGCCGAAAGCCTTGCCGGCGGCGTGGTGCTCTTCCCAGCGGTGACTCCACTAGGTGGTGCCACCAGAAAAGTGACGGCGCTTCACCGGGTTCCCCGTGACGCAGTTTCCATCATTACAACTCCTGGGAGCAGCAATTACACACCAAGGTCCGAGAGCGCTGGGTGCTGAAGAAACACGAACCAAGAAGAACCCGAGCACAGCAATAGCTAGTGGATAGTGACACTGCAAACAGCGAATTTTGGAATAATAGCTCTAGATAAATATTTAAACTGTTCCCTGTACTGCAACCAATACCTTGCCTGACCCAGAACATTCCACACTTAATTAGTTCCTGCAGATTCTCTTAGATAACAGATCAAGTTCCAGGTGGAATTTGTGTGGTAGAACGCTTGTATTACAACACACTCTATGGCTTTTATAATAAGGCAAATATGCAGATAAGGAAAAGGCTTGTAATTACCTCTCTGAATAGCTGCAAGGCAATCTCTTATATTAAAGGAAATGGGAAAAGACCGGATAGACATGCTGGTTCTGTATTCTTCCTTTTTGGTAAGATGGTTCAGTAAGTAATTTTCTCTGTAATTTTTGCCTTGCGTGTACAACTATAAACACAATTTAGACTGCGGGATAAACAAGAATTTATGATTTTTTGATACTGTAATTTTTTTTTTTCATTACTGTCTTTATTTTGGAACCTTAGTCCTGTGATACCCAGCTGCCAATTTTGTATTTACATAGGGATGCACAGTGCTCTGGATGTGGGGTTTTGTGCGAGAATTCACCATTGTGCCGGTTATTCTACCGTGCGGTTATTCTACAGTGCGGTTTGACACGTTCCCCGAGCTTTTCCTACCCACCAGAGCTTCCGCTGGCAGCAGCCACGTCCAGAACCACAGGTGCTGCCCCACAGAGTGATCAACTTCGAGGATGAAAACCCATCTCCTTCCGCTTGGAGCCACGCTTCCCACAGCGCTGACAAGCAGAAGGTACATCCCAGCCCACGTGCTTCCCTCCAACCTCCAACGGAACGACTACTGTAGTTTAGGAAGTGATACGATTTTTCCACTTAAAACCAGGAAAAACTTTATCCATAAATAGCATATACACGGCACTTGCTATTTCCAGGCAACCTCCTAACGAAATAACTGTGAGTGATCCTTTAAGTCCGTGCGCGGATGGGGGACCAAGCACAGGTGAGAGCCCATGAGCGGTGAAGGCGGGTGGAAGAGGAAACACGAACTGAGGAAGCGTATTTTTCTTTAGAAAGTATTGGGTTTTCTTCTGGTAAAGCCCCAAGACCGCACAGCGCAAGAAAGGGGAAGCTGCCGCCGGAGGCGAGGTCGAACCCTTGACCTGCTCTGCTGCTCCCGAGGGACAAAGCAGGCCGGGCCGAGCGCCTAAGGGCGGCCTGCACCGAGCGCCGCGGCCGTCCCGGAGGCCATGGTCTCCCCACCACCAGCCCCGGCTCGGCAGAGGGCTCCCGCTGCCCGCCGCGGGGTGAGCCCGGCCGGGCGGGACCGCAGCGCCACCGCCGGGGCCCGCCCCTCCCACGGCGGCCGGAGCCTGCCAGTCTGCGCGCGTGGGAGGGGCGGGCACCCACCTGCCTGCACGCCCGCTCCCTCCGTCCCGCGGCCCCATGTGACGGCCGGCGGCCAATCCCCGGGGGCGGGGCAGCGCGCGGGGGCGGGAGGGAGGGCGAGGGGCACCGCCACTCCCCCCCCGCCTTCCCCGCGCGCGCTTGCGCCCTACCTGACCGAGACCGGCGGCGGCGGCAGCGACCGGACCGGGCGGGCCCCGCCCCTGCCCCGGGCTCCGCCCCTTCCCCTCCCGCGGCTCCCGCTCGGCGGCGGCGGCAGCAGGTGAGGATGCGGCTGGGCGCGCGCCCCCGCGTCGGCGGCGCTGGCGGCCGCCGGGGCTGAGGTTGCTGCCATGGCTGTGCCGGGCGCCGGGGCGGCGGCCGCCGGCGGTGGCGGTCCGTGCCCGCTGTGGACGGCGCTGTACGACTACGAGGCGAGCGGCGAGGACGAGCTGAGCTTGCGGCGGGGGGACGTGGTAGAGGTGCTGTCGCAGGACGCGGCCGTGTCAGGCGACGACGGCTGGTGGGCGGGGAAGATCCGCCACCGTCTCGGCATCTTCCCCGCCAACTACGTGACCCGCCAGCCCCGCGGCGGGGCGGCTGCGGCGGGCAGCGGTGGCGGCGGGCAGGGGGACCCCGCGGGGAGCCTGACGGAGATCGACTTCCAGCACCTGGAGCTGCAGGAGATCATCGGCGTGGGGGGCTTCGGGAAGGTGTACCGGGCCACCTGGCGCGGCCGCGAGGTGGCCGTGAAGGCGGCGCGGCAGGACCCCGACGAGGACATCACGGCCACAGCGGAGAGCGTGCGGCAGGAGGCCAAGCTGTTCTCCATGCTGAGGCACCCCAACATCATCGCCCTGCACGGGGTCTGCCTGCGGGAGCCCAACCTCTGCCTCGTCATGGAGTTCGCCCGCGGCGGCTCCCTCAACAGGGCCCTGGCCGCCGCCGCCGCTCCGGGGGCCGGGGCTGCCCGCGGGGGCCGCCGCATCCCCCCGCACATCCTGGTGAACTGGGCGGTGCAGATCGCCCGCGGCATGCTTTACCTGCACGACCAGGCCATCGTCCCTATTCTGCACCGGGACCTCAAGTCGAGCAACAGTGAGTCCCGGCGGGGGAGCGGGGTGGGAGGGAGGAGCGGCCTTCTGGCTGCCGCGGGGGGCGGAGGCGACAGCGAGGCAGTCCCCGTGCCTCTGCCCGGTGAGGGGCCGGTTGGGCCCGGCGTGACTGGCCCGCTCAGGAAGCGGGTGTCCAGGCCTGGGCGGGCACGGTCCGAGAGCCCTGTGTCACCGGGAGATGGGTGTCGCAACTTGCTTGGGCACCCTCGGCAGAGGCTTGGGCAGGCGGCAGGTCGGTTGCCGTGGCTGTGAGCTGGTTCCGGAGTCGTTGTGGAAAGTAGGGAGAAGAGGGTTTATCTGCAGCGCACTCGAAGTCTTGGTCTCTCGACGGGAGCTCACTTAAAGCGAAGTGGGATAAATCCTGTGTGCCACCATGCTTGCAAATCCACAACACTTCTTTTGCTCTGATGTGTTGTGTAGTCCTAGCCTTTAAGTTACAGGAAGCTAAGTGCCTTGAAAGGGAGAGTTTTAATAAGAGTATTGTTTCTGTTTCACTGTCAAACAGTCATATGTAATTCTGTTTTTCATTGCATGCATTTAGCATGGGTAAAACTTACCCACTTAGTGAACATCGAGGCAGAAAAGACAGTAGCTTAAGAACAGTGGAAACTCTTTTACAGTTGCCAGGTTTGCTTTCAGCCTTTGGCATGGACAAAAGCACCTGAAAGAGTGAGGGAGTTGCTCAATTCATGCTTTGATGAATCCTTGGTCCATATGTAGATGCAAGACCTTCTAAGATTTTGGCAACTGTGATGCTGGAAGACTGGCTTACTGGAATAGAGGTGTTTATGACTTGCCATTATAGTTGTGTTTTGAATTGGTGACCTGAAAGTGAAAATCTGTGTGTTCCCATAAATGTTTGAGGCCATCTCGACTCTCTTACCTATTCGTTCTGAATTGCCAAATACCCAGCAATACGTTACTCTCTTTTTCCAGTTAGGAGTCTTTACGTGGTCTAGTAGAAATAAAAAGCTTCATTCAAGTTTAAAGCACTTTATTTAAAAGGCCTTTGACAAATGTGCCTTGAAGGTCATCATGCATGGGCTGTTAAGACAAGGCTCAGTCACGGGACTGTTGCTAAGAATACTTTCACTATTTGTTTGATAAAGAAAGGACCTAGCTCAGCTACGTTTGTGGTTCTGTTTTTAGCACAAGATGATGAACTCTTGAACATACCTTTAGGGTGATGGGCAACACCTTGATTTCTAGGAAGTTGTTTGTAGGCAGCTTGTGCCCTCCTAGTTTGCTGCTGTGTTCGGCGAGCTGCTGTACCTTGAGTATTTAGTGTCTTTCCTTAGATAAAGTGGGTTGCTACATGCTAGGCTTCTAAGGTGACAATGGCAAAGTCCGTACCTGAAATTAATTCATAACCCTGCGGTTTAGCGTAGCACCTAGAGCCGAGTTGGTTACTGCTGTGAGCTGATTACCATTATTATCTGTGTATGTGGGTAATGGCAGAGCATCTTAAAATCTTTTGATTATAATCTCTGTATATGGGCCTATTCACTGGTTTCATTGCTGTCCCCTGTTGCACATGCACTTCACTTTAGCTACTTAGTTTTCTCACCCATATGTCTTAACCTTGGTGAAGTTTGAAGACAGTATTGAATGCTAAACAGAATCTTCTCTGTTGATCATCCAACTAGATGGTAGCATTGGAAGACAATGGTACTCTAGTGGTATAAACACACTATGGTAATTAAGATCAACAACATGCTTTTAAAATTACTGTAAATCATAACAGTATCCCCTGTTCTGTTAACTCATCTGTTCGTCGAAGATTTCACTTCATTCTTTTACTGTAGTCTTTTCCAGTCTTGCACAGTAGGAGTGGAAAGCTGCTAGGGTTGACTGGTTGATTTGCTTAGTGTGGATAATCACAGTTCAGCAGTGGCTATAGCTGCAAGACAGGGATCTAGCAGCACCCATTCCTCAACTGCTCACCACTGCTTTCCATGGACTGCTAATGGTAGTGGCCCTGTCCTCTCCATTAGGCACCTCTAGGTAGCATACAGATGTATCAGTTCTGTACTAGCTTAGGTACTTTCCTTAAGAAAGAATTTTTCTTCTTTGGACAACAAATTAGAAAAATGACTGCCCTTAACATGGCACAGTAAATAATGCTTCCCAAACTATTTCCCTAGAAGATAGGCAGGAACTAGTTTTCCCAGCCAGGGGCAGGGAGCCCCTTCCACCAGTATATTTGATCCAGAAAGGATATATGTCTGGGCTTGCAATTGGCAGGCGATAGGCAAAGCAAGCATCTCAAAGGCATGTGTGTTATTTCTCTCCGAGCAATTTCATGGATTTGGGATCTATAGGGCAGCATATCTAGAATAGTTTCACTGATGCTAAATTGACATGACTGGAGAGAAGGTGACACAAACAGAAGAGCCTGAGAGCAGAGGGTTTTTAACAGCAGTGACCATCTAGGTTTGTATGCCCAAGTTTCCTTTTTGTTGCTACCAAAGCAAGAAAAGGGAATTAAATAGATATTCAAATGTTTTCTGCATTGGGAAGAAAAACTAACAAACTTGTATGTGTAGGCTGAACAAAGAAGTTAGGAATAACTCTGAGTTTTGTGGGTAGCAGAGTTTCTTCAGTTCTGGAGTCCATGTAAAATTATGTTTAAAGATTATTCAGAAATAGACAAAACAAAGATGCAAAGAGCACTTCTAGCTCTATATATATGTGATATAGTAAAACATAGTAACCATAGCCTCTAATCTCGATTTTCAGATTGTGGATGATTTGTGCAGGTGACATGGTGGGAAGTTTCCCTTAAAAAAACATGGTCTATTTTGAGAATAACTTCCTCATAAGTAGTTCTTATGTTCTTAGATATACTTTATCGATTAAGAAGATAATCTAAAATGTGAAGAAAAAAAATTTGAAAGATTTTGAAGTTTTTCAGACCATCATGGATAATCAATGAATTCTGAAACGATACTGTGACTGAAAAGCAGATGTCTTACAAATTGTGAAAATACTTGAACATTCTGAACTCTATCTCCTGAGTACAAACTTAGTCTTGATTAAGTATGACAGCTGATTATAAAAAAGTGAAGTTTTACTGAAAATAAAGACAGGAATTTATCTACAAGACTGGACATTAATAGTTACATCTGTCTTTTTTGCACCTTTCAGATATTTTGCTGACTCTTTGAAAGGGCAACTTTTTTTTCTCTGGAGGGAGTCAAATTGCTTTCTTCTGGGCAAGGACACCCCATTAGTTATGAGACCTGTGGTCGTTTAAGGGCTTGGTGCAGCCTCTCCTGATTCTTTATTAATATTCTGAAGAAAGCTAATAGTATGTTCAGATAGAGTATGCAAGGTTTTTACTTTCTGAAGTCTGGAGTAGTGAAAGTAGTTCTGATTCTGGGATTGATTTCAGACTGTGCAGTACTTCTGCCTTACAAAAAAAAAAACAAACCCAAAAGGCGCTTTATTGCAGCAGCTTTGCGTACTTGTAGAAAGCCTTACAAGAAATTCAGAATATCTTGCTTATGGCATAGACCCATCCATGAATACAAAGGCAAGCACAAATTTGATTCTGTGCAGATTATATGTACTAAACCAGTGCTGATAAAGTACTCTGTGCTTATTTGTCATAGATGGATATAGGACTAGGATTCAGTTTGCTGTGGCTTGCAGCAGCTCCTCCGCCATCCCAGGATTCTTTGCAGCCCTCAACTGTCTGAAGTGTGCTGAGTTTATATTCCTTTTTGAAGTTGTCAAGGACAGCTTGAGTTTCAAGGATTGTTGAATAAGACCATGGACATGACAATGCTAATGAGTGCAATACTTGAAATCTGAAGGAATCAAACATACAAGAGAGCACTGAAACTGCCATTGGACAGTCCCCTTTAATGTGACATTCTTCAAACTAGTCTCATGAAAAGCAGTCAGAAAATAGAAATCACTGGGTTTTAAAACCTCGAAAGGAAGTGTGATGTGGTTTGATGGAACTGTAGAATCAGTTGCTTTTGATGATGGAAGGTGTCTTGGAGTTTGAGAAAAGCAAGAACAAATTATCTCTGATTCTTTGCTTTTACAGGTTATTTGCAGCAGAATTGCTCATGTTACTCTACTAAGCATCTTTAAAATAAGATAGAGATGTTTCAAGAATCTATTAAAACTGTTTTCTCTCTGACTTCTCCATCTAGCAACTTTAGGCTAGCTGTGCAGGGAGAGGAAGAGAAAGAAACTAGAGTTAAACCTGTCATCTTAACTTATTTTGTTGCTTGGGTGCATTATTTCTCTCTTGACTCTGTTGTGAAGAGGAAAGGCTTGCTCACATGACAAGTAGAGCTCTAAGGATTACTTGCATGTTATGAAATGCTTGAAATTCAGAATCTTCTAATGTATGGTTACCAAGAAAATTAAAAATTAAATTCCATTACAGTTGTCTTTGGTAGTTCTGAGGGAGACATGGCCTTTCAGCAGACTTGAGCTTCAACTTTCTTTGGAAATAAAGTTCCAAGATGTACTCAAAGGGCAGTGAAACTTGGAGTTGTTTCTGTCAATAGCACTGTGCCAGTTACTGCTCCCCTGTTCTCTTTTAACAAAACTAGGGGTATGTATTCTGGATCTCCCTCTCCTTCTCACGGTGCTCTTATTTGTGGAACTTTTGCTCTGCTGTTCCCTTCCACATCCCCAGTGTCCCCTCTGGGCTAAGCCTGGCTGTCCCAGGGTGCCCACCTCCAGTACTGGGGACTCCTGCACCACCTGTGGCAGGCTGCATACAGTGTAATTGGTTTGAAACTGCTGGTATTGCCTGGCTAGCTGCTAAGCTCCTACTGGCTGGCCTCTCTGAGCTCTGGAAAGCAGTGAACATCTTTTTTTTTTTTTTTTTTTTTTTTTTTCTGGCAGAACAAAGTGAAGTTCCTCTTTAGTAAGGCAGCTGACTTTCATAAAGCCCATAGCAACCATATCCCTGAGAACATGGTATCACTTTGACAAATATCAGTCAGATAAAATAGTAGGACCAGAAGTTATTCAGCAGTTTAAAATTATTATGCTGTAGTTTTCCATGCTGTGTTCATGGAGGAAGTCATGGTACTTAAATGCTTGCACTATTCTTAATTACTTAAATTGCATAAAGATAAAAACTGTTCCAGGTATACCAGCTTCCTATACCTTCTCTATGAGTGGCAGTAGCCCTGCCTTGTGCTTTGCAGTAAAGATAATACTGCTGCATTACAACATAAAAACTGGTTATACATACTGAAAAATCTGTAAGTGTGTAGCAGGAAGGAGCTCTAGTTTTAATAACCTTGTCCACTTAGTATTCTTAAAAAAAAAATTTAAAAAACCCCACAAAAACCCTCAAAATCAACCCACCCTCATGTAAACTGTGGTAGGATTGCAGAATTTTGTCAGTTTGAGAAGCAGCATCTCTTTTGAAGGTAATGGTCTATTTAAAGATGCCATACCATTGAGTTCTAGTAAGTTTCTCTTTTGAATATAATTGTCACATGAAAATGTTCTACTTTGTTTTGTAAAACATTGCTCCCAGTAATTTGTTTCATTATTTGATGTGTGCTCAGACTATGTAGGGGTTATTTTTTTTTTCTTTAGAGACCCTGAAGGCGGGTTGGATTCTGTGGGAGCAGCAGATGCTTAGCAGCCTTGAGCTATAGTGTATCTTTTTCCAGTTCATCAAAGGAGATGTTTTATGTTATGCTCATTTTATATTTACTTGGTATATTTACTTGCAGCACGTAAATATGTTGTATATTTCGTGTTCAGAAAGATGCTGAAATTCAAGAGAGAACAGTTTTGAGTAACTGATTGCTGTGGTTGTCTCCATCTGCAGTAGAAATAACTAGTGCTGAAATGTTGTAGCAGCTAATTTTCATTTGAAGAATGTGTTCCAACATTTAAAATTAATATTCAGGAACTTAGTGATTTTTAATACAGTACCTGTCAAATGAAATTTTGTGAACTACTGCTCTGTAGCACAGTATTTGTACAGTCTGTAACCTTCCAGAGAAGGAGTAACATCCAGAAGTTATTTGTAGATGAAGACTTCACTGCAATAGCCATTTATTTCACCTCAACCTCCTACCTTCTAAATTTAATACTGTTTGATGCTTTTCTGTATCTCAAGTCTCAACATTAACAAGTGGGAGAAAAATTGCTCTTTAATTTAAAACGAGTTTTCTCAAAGCGAACAAGGCTCAAGAACATGTATACATAGCCTTTAATGCCGAAAACAAGATTCTAGTCTAAAAAACTAGCTAAATGTAACGTAATGAATTTAAAATCTAGAACTTTTAATGTCCCTATTTATAACTAATTTTTAATACAGACATTCATTTTAATGTTTCCCAAACTATGTCCATCTGACAACTGTAGAGTTGTTCCTTATTTGATGTCGAGACTCTTTGCATCTTTAACAGGTAGGATTATTAATACAAGAATAATATTACATTGATCTTTTTCTGGATCTTACTTGGTTCGTTCTTCATGTCTTTTTCTTCTCCCTGTCTTTGTTTGCGCTCTTTGTAAGACATCAAGTGGTCTGGTTTACAGCTGTTGGAAGGTTTGGATGTTTTCTTTTTTCCTGCTCTGTGTTGGACTCTTTCCTAGCAGGTTTCTCTAAGAGGTTTATTTGCACCAGCATTTCTGTTGACCTCTTCATGCCCAACGGGCATGGGGAGTTGAGTCTGTGTGTCGCACTTGCTGACCATCTTTTCTGAAAGAGAGTTCTGTTTTGGGATAGCATTATAAGTTGAAGTGTAGGGCTCTACATTAAAGTGTTTGTAATATTTGTGTATTGAAGAAGATTCCAAGCATTACTTTGGGTTTGGTTTTTTTCGTTTTCTTTTTAAAAAGCTGTTAAGGATATGGTCACATACCTACCAGCCTCTGAAAATTGCACTATGCGAGCAACCTGTTTCCTTAGAATTCAATAGAAAAACAGGCAGCTAAGCACTTCCCATTACCTGTTAAAATACTTCTATAATTTTGTTCATTCCCCTCTGAGAATGAAACAGTGCAAAATGAGTTTAACTGCTGACCATAACGCTTGTGCAAAGAGGTATTGTACTTAAAAAAACCCCAACCAACCAAGAAAAAAAAAAAACAACCAAAAACCCCACAAAAACAAACAAACAAAAATAACCCAAAACAATACAAAGTGAGGTTGGAAGTTGGGCATTGATAGTATTAGCCTAGCATTAGAAAAATTTGAGATATAACTGAGTTTCCAGTTACAGATTTCTCTCTTCCCTTCCACCCCCCACCAAATGAGACTACAAACACAATGCATGCCTTTGGACCTTCTTACCAAATATTGAAAGTTCCATTAAAAAGTTATGTTCTGCAACCTCAAAAGAATAATGTAGTAACACATCATTGAACTGTATTTGGATGTTGAATGCTGGTTTGTGGTTTCTTTGACCTTAGAAGAGAATGGCTTTTTGTTTGCAATCTGTAAGTTTTCTTATCACTGAGTACAAACTTTCTTCTAAACATGCTTTAGTGTTTCAAGTTCTGAAACATGATGGCCTTGAACAATGAACATTTGCAAGGAGTGTTTGCAGCATGGGTGATTTCTGTCCTTGAATTTTATTTCTGATGATTTCTTAAAATTGAAGTTCAGCTCAAGGACCTTCAGCAATAATGCTTCTAAAAAGTGCAGTGATTTGTTTCTTATTTTAAGTTTGGGGCATGCTGTTTTGGTTTGCTTTCTTTATTGAAGTCAACAGAGATGATCTGTATTTAGATACAAATACGTTAAATGTATCAAATACCAGTGACTTGGTTGTCTATAGTAGCAGTCCCAAAATAACAACTGGTGTCAGAAATGTACATTCGTGGGCTGACAGTTTAAAATTAATTTCACTATTTTTACCTTATTTGACCACATTACTGAGAGCTTATCTCAGATAAGGAACTAAAAGTAAGTGAATGCTTAAATTTTGACCCACTTACTGCATCTTAAAGTCACGGGTTGTATACAGTAATGTAGAAAAGTTACGTATTTGTATAATGTCACTGCAGAAGTATTCTTTCCTCTTGGAGCTTCCTGCCAAATTTAACCTTTTTTTTTTTTTGTGTGTGGGGTCATAGCTGAAGTTAAATCAGTCCTAGACATGCCAGTGTTGGCTATATAATCATGCTTTGTTCTCTTCACAGTGACTAAAATCTGTGTTTTGGCAGGTGTGCTATTAACTTGGAGCTGATAAGTTAGCCCTCTCAAAAATGCAGGGAGTAACTGCTTCATTTCTGTGGTTCATTATGGGACAAATTAACCCTTGGAGCTGGTTATGTTTTAGTATTAAATGTTTGGGCAGTTTTGTGATTTTTGTTTTCCATTAGGATTAGATGCCAGTGTTCTTCCTGAAACTGACTACATTTATTTCCTCATGTGTTGTGTAAAAAAAGAAAAAAAATTTACTTTTTAACTCAGTACTGAATGTTACAGTAATTATTGAGTCAAAAGAGCAGGTTTTCCCTTCCATTTTCTCCTCCCAAGAGAAAGAGAGCACTGCCAAGTTTGCAGAGTTCTCATTTCAAAATAAGTGGGTTGCCTTTGCTATTAAAGAAGATTGGAGTTCTTGGAAATACACAGTCCTGAGGGGCTGTTCCTCAGCTACTGAAGAAACTGCAAGGATGGAATGCAGCAATCCTTCTACGCCACAGAATATGTTTTGATTTTTTTTTTTCTCCCTCCCAAGTTTTGTATTCTATATTAAAAAAAAACCAAAAACCAAAAAACAAAACAAAACCTATCTCATAATTTGTCTGTTGCAGGGTGGGTTTTTTTGTTTGTTTGTTGTTTTGTTTTCCCTGCTTTGTTTTGAAACAGGTTGTTTGGCAAAAATTGTTTGAAATCAATAAGGCTCTTTCAAACACTCTGTATAAAAGAAACTTAGAGCCTAAGTTAGAATTCTTTATGGAGTGTAACCTATTAAAATTCCTTATATAAATGATATTGAAGGAGTTTCATGTTAACTGATGGGTTTGAAGGAAACTCAATGACTAAACTTGACTGAGCATCTACAATCAGCGTTTAATTTCATAACAGAGGGCATATTTGAAGGATTTGAGAACATTTTTTTGTCCTCAGTTTATTCAACTGTTTCTTTTCAATAGTAAATTTTATCAGAAATGATTTTACAATGAAAAAAGTAGCGAAGCTGGATTCTATCTGTACATCTCTTACTAAAGCTAGATGTAAAGGGTTAGCTCTATTAATTCTGAAATACTGCTTGTCTTCTCACTTACTACAGTAGCTGATGTGTGGCTTCAGTTAGCATCTGGCTGTGTGAGGAGGCTTCCCCACCCATCTCCAGGCACAGGTTCTCCCCTCTCCCATGTGTCAGCAGAATCTCTGCGTGCGTGGTCAGTAGCTCTGAGTTAAATCAGCTGAGGTATCCAGCAGAAAACTACTCTAAGCTGTTTATTTGCAGGCTTTATTTTTTGCTGAGCTGTCTCGCTAGTTGAGTCTCTCAAGACCAGCCAGTTGCTAGACTGTGAGTGGGGAGGGGAAGTTGTCAGGATGAGGGGTTGTAACTGGAGAGCAGATTAAGATAAGTATTTTAGTGACAGCAAGCTCTTATGGTCTTGGTTGTGACATCAGCCTACACCCTTACGCTTCAGTTTGGGTAGTAAACTTCAACTTTAAAGGTAGAATGTGTTTTTAAGTGTTTTTAATGTTTTTGTGTGTGTATTTATATTAAACTTTTCTAAACTGTAATTTTGAACTGACTTTTTTGTGTGATATTTTAATTTCAGTACATCAAATGCACCTTGATATAGATCACAAAAAATAAAGCAACAAGGAAGTACGTAATTGCTGAGTGTAATATGTTACGATGAGGAAAAATATGCCAACTGCACAAATACTTCCGTGTATTCAGAAGCCATGTATGCTCCTGATTAGCTTGAAATATCAAATTGCATCAAATCTTGTTCTATTTACTTAACACCCCCCCCCCCCCCCAAAAAAACCCACCCCTAACCTATAAAGTGTTCTTGGGGTGGGGTTTTTTGGTGGTTTTGTTGTTGTTGTTTTTGGTTTTGTGTGTGGTTTTTTTGTTTGTTGGTTTTTTTTTTTATTAAATCTTGAAAAAGTGATTTGATTAATGATAGGTAAGTTAACTTGTTAGTTCTGAAGGAAGGCAACCTCTGTCATCTCTTGCCCCTGGATGCTATTTTTGAGATTATAAACCTCAGCTGCATTGCCCTGGTGAATTCTGTATGTTGCATGGCATATGTTGGTTTACTTTGTTTTGAAAGGAATGGCTAGGTCTTGAATTTCAGGTTAGGGAAGTGATTAGTATGTTTTCTGAAAGCTTCTGTCAGAGGAAACTGTACTTGATGCATTATATGTTGGCTAAGACTCCTTTTGCAGTTTGAATGTAAAAGCTTTACTTTGCTTTACATTTTGTTTCTTTAGGAACAGGAAGAAGTTCTTTAAAAAAATAAATCACTATTTCATGACAAAGGTGGTGGTCTCTAAGGAATAGAGCCACTTTGCCACACAGCCACTTTGTTCTGTAGAGTTTGAAACTAGAGTATTTTAGAAATGACTAATTCACTACCTAACTATTATTGCTAGTTGTTCTTAGCATTTCTTTCTAATCTGCCTGCATTTTGGTCACTGTTTTATTGCTTTGTAAAAAAATAACAGCAAGGAAAGAAGAAAGAGCTTAAAAGAAGGTAATTGCTGTGTCAAGTAAGTAGGGAAGTTTCCTGGTAGGTGCCGCATAACTGAGTGGTTTCAGTTTTAAAGCTAAGTTTCAGTGTTGACTGATTTCCATGTAATTGTAAAATTATGGAGGAATTGCTGTAATGAGGGAACTTTTCTTAAGTGTAATATTTAAATAGAGAACTAAACTTAATATTTTATTAAGCAGAGTACTTGAGAATGTTTAGCGTACAATCTGCTTTTGATTTTTTGCTGATGCAATATCCAAATCCTGCATTTTTCAGAATTTATGGGTGATTTACTGTTTAAATGATTATTTGAATATGTAATTATAAACGCTTGTTACCTCTGGTACTTCCTCTTACTGCACCATAGAAACTTCTGTTTTGCATTACAGAACTATATGAACAGCAAGTGAAGCACAAATGGCAGGCGGTAAAGTAACTTGTAGCATCTCCAGCCTGTGCCAATAACTTGTTAAAACTGCTTCTTTCTCTCAAGTTTCCATTTGCCCAAAGTTGCTTTAATAATGGTTATTAAAAAACTGAAGGGAAAGCAAAAAATGGTGATGCAAGGTGTGTTGAAGCTGTGGAAATCTCTCATCCCTCTTTCTTTCCTTTTCCATTTCCTCCAGACAGCCAGGTGATTCCCTGCCATTCTCATGCTTTGGTGGTTTTCTTGTGCCACATATCCCACTGTGGGATGTGTTTTTCTTATGATATTGGTATTTGTCAATTCATGCTGTCAAGGACTTTTTGTGTCAAGTCTTGTTTTGGCTTTCCAATTGGGAACACTTTGTTCAGGATTATTTCATTTTTTTTTTTTCAATGTATGTTGGCTTCTGTGAGGTAGGATTTTTTTTTTTTTAAACTAGATGATTTTTGACAAATACATATAAGAACAAACTGTTGCTTTCAATTTAATATAAAAATTAAGAAATGGTTATATGTCTTCTGTTAAGGGATGTAGATGATAGAGGAGTATTCCTGAAGTAAAAAAAAAAATAAAAAGAGGCATCCTACGTACATGATCAGTGTTTACAGGATGAGATTCCCTTGCTGCTGACAAGCTTTAAGCTTAATCTAGCGAGATAATCACCATCTGACAGATAACTGGCTACAGAGATAGCATTTGTTATCCTGATAACCCATAAGAGAAAGGAAAGGTGTTTCAAAAGCATGTGCTGTAGAGGCAAGCATATCTTATTTTGTATGTATTAAAGATGTGTTGATCAGTTAATGTTTTCACTGGGATAGTTAATTTGTGATTTAAAAGCGTAATGTTTTCTCTGTGGTAGTTAATTTGCAGTTTAAAAGCTGGGCATGTCTTCTATAAGCAGTGTTGAAATTTTAGTTTCTAATTACAGTCAGAATCAAACAACAGCTCAAAATAATGGAGGTGGGTCTCTTGATACTGACAAGGTAATTTGTGTCCTTAACTGAATATGCAACACTTGTTAAGGGCTTTTTCCTGCTTGTTAGTTCCCCGGTAAAGATACAAGGTTGCCCTGCTGGTTTTGTTGTGTGTTGATTTAGTGAATTAACGAACCAGATTCACTTGCAAACAATTGGAGAGGGAACTTACTGGGTGTGGGGGGGGACATGACACAGATGACAGTAGCAGCATTGTCTGGAAAATCTCTGTTTGCAAGTAGAGATATATAGTATAACATCTTTCCTTTCTTTCTGGTATTCTCTAAGAGTAACTTTATCAGTGGTGGTAAATGTAGTGGACACGTAGGCAGTCTTACCTATAATCATCGTAATTTAAGTAGCTGTACTGTTAAATAGCTTATATTTGCAAAACTCATGATAGTCAGCTATTTAGCAATCTGTAGATCAGGTAGCAAGAAGCAGTTAGTGGCAAATAACGAACTTGGAAAAATGAGGTTAACATAAAACTGCTTAACATTTTATTTTTATGAGTAACAAAATAGAGAATATAAAGAGCATATAGTAGAAGGTATAAAGGTAGTGTAAAGGTGATAGGAAGGACAGAAAGGACTTGAGTATTTCAGGATGATTTTTTTTGAAAGTTTCAGCATGAAAAGGTAGTTTGAATTCAGTACATCTGAGCTGTTAAAAAGCCAAGTCAAATCCTTTGACTTGGCTTCTTTCAGAATACCTTGTTTACTCAGTTGGTTTAAATGGCTTGTGAGAGAAAATGGTCACCTGTGAAAGTGCTGAAGTGCCCTATGAAAAATAAATAAAACTGATTTTATCTGCATAAAGTCTGTATTTCAAGAAATTTTTCAAATGAAATGTTGTGTTAAATGGGGACTTAAGAGATAAGGTTGGAGAAATATAATCTACATGTATTTAATAACAAAAAGAAAATTAAGACTGTAGGAAATAACCTGCATTGAAAGAGTAGCATTGAAGAGCTTAGTGCTCTTCAGGAGGAGGTTTCCTGGGTGTTCTGCCAACTAAAAGGTCCCTCAGGCTTGCTGTAAATACTGTTTCTTAAGCTACATGAATTTTAAGAATTAAAAAGGAGAGAAGCTGAGACAAGAATGTGAGCCTTTAATTTAAAATTATACTTTAAACAAAATGCTTGCAATTGAAATGAATACAGTTCATCTCTAGACTTTCAGCTTAGTTCTGAAGGTAACACTGGAGGTGTAGTTCTTGTCCTGTCTGAATTTGGAAGAGCAGGCATGCACCCCAGGAATCTGGTTTGTCGAGATGTGCTCTTTTGTATTATTTCTTGACTGGTTGCAGCCTATCTGTCCATATGCAGGCTCTCACTTCAGTTTTTCTTTCTCCAATAAAATTTCAATTAAAGCTCATAAGAAAATAAAGCAGAGAAGGCAGCTCTTGGCCAAATCTGGCCAGACCTGGGCTACCACATCACGCATCTCTAACCTGAGCTGCTGCAGTTCCTCTCTTACCCTTTGCTCTCTGTAACTCAAAGCGTGTTACTGCCAAAGGGGAGAGTTTGGAGAGGGAGTGATGGGAAAGGAATGGCAAAGGGATGGGGGGGGACTGGGAGCATTTGGGTGGGATTTTACTAAGACTTGTTCCTCATTTTTAAGTCTAAATTCTGTGCTTTTCCTGACTAAGCACAGCTTGCATAGCACCAGTAGAGTTTTGGCAGAGAGATGTTTCTGGCTCTGTGTGAGTAAGAAACATGGACTTGGGAAGTACCAACTGGCTCAGCAGTCCAGTTCCGTTGCAGTCTTAGGCAACTGTTTGATAGATTTTATTTTTTAAGTGTGCAGAACATCTTATTTGCATCCTGTTACACCGTAAAATACTTGCGGTGTGCCATAAGGTTAGTAGAAAAAGATGCCAGCTGTAACTCCCCACCCTTAGAGACATGAGCATGTCTCTAAGATGGATCAGCCAGGGTACCTGGGAGAGTATTTTGGCAGTAAGAGTGCTGGTAGCATAAGTCTGCATCCTGTTTCTAGATATGGCTAACTTCTGTTCTCATAACTTCTCACAGCCTTTGTTTAGCCTAGCAAAAAGGACAAGCTCTTCTGATTTTATGTAAATAAAAGACATTACAGGATCCTTACTATTCTACTTCCATTTTCTGCATCTGCTTCAGTTTAATTTCCTGTTGCTGAACACGTGAAGTTCTAGTCATCCAGTATTTCGTATGAGGTCTTCTGCTTTGTACAATTCTACTGATACTTCCCTGTTTCTACTAAAAAAAAAACCCACCTCTTTTTTTAGTTCTTTTTAAATTGCATGAGCTACTTGCACAACTATGTGTGTCTGCTGGTTTTCCTTCTGTTAGCTGTATCATTAAATAGCAGTATCTTTGTTACGGATGCTTTTAGAATCCTCGTACTCTTACTGCAGTGTTGAAAGTGTCTTGAATTTTTAGGATATGCACAATATCATATCTACTGATTTCAATACCACTTTACTGCATAGCATTTGTATGTTTTCATTTTTTCTCTCTGACTTTAGGATTTTTTGGCTTTTATCTTCAACTTGTTGATTTATGTCTCATGGAATTATTGGAAAATAACATGCGATAACATCTCTTCCCCAGCTGAAAATGGTTCTGGGCGTGCACTGTCTCCTATATTCAAGCAGTGCCTGATACGTGGAACCCTAACTGCTTCTGTGATGTTAAGTTTACTCTCCCCTTGATCTTATTGCAGAAAGGTAGAGTCACAAAGAGGGAGGTGTGCTAAACTCAGAATTGAGTTGAAAGTGGTGTTACCAATAGGAATCATATGTGGCCTTAAAATATTCAGTCAAATGTTTATTTCTGGCTGTAGTACATGCAATATTTGGGTAATAGTCCAAGGTGAAGTTTTACATTAGTTTGATGCAAAGTAGTCTTCACATCCAACTTGGTCTCCTTCTTTTAGATATTGAATCATTCAGAAACTGTCATAGTCTTTGGTTTTGCTAATGTCAAAATAAATGAGGTGGACATAGGATTTTCCTGCAATTCTGCATTTCTAATCTCAGGTTTTTTGGTAGGTGTGAATTTAATTTCAAATAGGCTTTGTACTTTTAAATACTTTGGGCTGTGTTTGCCAGCAGTAAAGCACTTTATATGACCTTTTTGAGGAAAATGAAAAAGTCTGAAGAATGTTAAAGTAAAACAAAAAGTGCTAAACTGGGTCTTGCCCAACTTAACACTGCAGGTATATTGGAGCCTGGAAAGACAATTTAAAGGATTTGAAAAAGAAACAAGTGGGGACTGAGTGAACAGAGGAAGCATGAGATTGTAAAATGACTTCTTGCAGGTTAGCAGCCAGCAAGGGCCAGGCTGCTGTGGAAGTGGCAGAAGGATGCTATAGTAAAGGTTGCTAGGCTACTGTGAGGGAAGCACTTCTGGAGCACTGCTTAACTATGCTGAGCATTTTTACTACCCAGCTGCTAAGTAATCTGTGTATAGTATTGCTGTTTTCCTGGCTACCGGCCGGAAAGGGAAGTTTGGACTGCTAAGAAACATTGTCCCTTTGTAGGATGAAACTTGGTCATATGCCAGTTGTTACCTTTTGCAAGACTGACTGTTTTTGGTTTCGGTCACATTGACTGACAAGGAATGTCAGGAATTCTGCTGAACATGTTTGAAATGGAATAGCAAACAATAGGTCTTTGATTCAAGTATAAAAGTATAAAATCTCTTTCATTAATTTGACTTGTTCTGGTGGTGCTGTCTGGTGAGCTCTTGGTTTCTCTACCATCTTGGCTTTCGTTTCTGCTACTCTGTGTTCAAAGAAGCTTACTGAAAATGGAATGTGAGTTCTTTTCATCTGGATTTGTGTCATTTTTGAAATATTTGTAACAGTGTAATTAATCTGTACCAGTAAAAATGCAATTTTTTGCAATTGCATATGCAAGGTCATCCGTTTTTCCTCAATGAGGGAGGGTAATTCTTCATCTGCTTTTTTATTAATGAGTTCTCTGTACTGTGTTTTGCAGTACTTGTAGTTGGAAAATACATGCATTTATGATTCTTCTTATTTGTCATTTGACCTCTGATCTTTGTTCCAGGAGATCATTTTAACAGTTCAAACTAACAGTTACTACCATAGACATGGTGGAGGAACTGAATATTGAATTAAAATTATGGTGTGGTGTTAATGATGTTTTTTTTTGCATCTGTTGTCTCTCTCCTTGTCGGCTCTTACACAATAACCCAGTTCTATTTTCTTGTAATACACCTTCACAAAATAGTGTTAAAACTCTGCCAATACTGTTGTTATAAACAAGTCAGACGCTGAATGCATACTGTAGGCTGCAACAGAAAAAAAAGGATAACTTACTCTTTAACGTCCAAAGTACAGTGGATGTCGTGTAACATGGATTTTATCCAAGTCCAGTGTCTTGTTGCCAGTGGAGGGCTCCAAAGGCAAGCTAACTCCACTGGTATGTAGTCTCCCAACTTGTACTGATTTGTGGTCCAAGGATTTCTTGAACTTAAATCCATTTTTTATTTTTTTTTTTTTTAATATAAATGTTCTTTACGGAGTTGTCTTCTGTGAATTTGTGTAGGTCCTGTTTAAATCTATTTAAAATAATAATATTCACATACTATGCCAAGAATTCTAAAGTTCACCTACCTGAGTGTTGTGTGAACAACTGCCACGTGTTTGATTCTTATCTGCTAATTTTGCTCAGTGATGTCCGTTTCTTGTGTTGAGAAACAATAAACAATTGCTACCTACAGCTTTCTTGGTTCCATAGGTGGTGTTATAGATTCTGTTCTCAGATGTTTCTTTTCCTGGGAGAAGACTCCTTGTCTATCAAGCATTCCTTTCGGCTGTGGATATACTGTTTTGAGCACCCTGGTTGGGTCCTTCTCCATGCCTCTTTCAGTTTTACACTTTTGGAGATGAGTAGGAGCCAGGATTGGGTGCAGTATTAAGGATGGATGTTATAAAGTGACACAAGGCGTCCTGCTTTGTTTTCCAGGTCTCTTATAAGAATTCTTAACATTTGGTTTTGGTTTACTATTGCTATTTTCATTACTTCAGAACCTCATTCCAAAGTTAATACCTTTTTCACACCCTGTCGTCGTCTGTGGGATGTTGGGGTTTTGGGCTTTCTTGAACCTAAGTGCTTTACTTTACATCTCTTTACAGTGGATTTCTTGTGCTAGTTTAATATCTACTCATGCAGTTGCATAACGAACTCATGCCACTGTAGGTATTTCTCGCTTTCATAGCTTAGAATTGTCAAAAACCTTTTTCATGTTGTGAAAATATTATTGCTTTTTTAATAAACATTTAAAGTATACAATTATCTGTGTGGTAAGAGTTGTTTGTGAAATTAATAGCAGGACTGAATATTTTTATTTGATTCCCATTGCATTAATTTACAAACTCAATCTTTTGCAGTTTTGTTGCTAGAGAAGATGGAACATGATGACATCTGTAATAAAACTCTGAAGATTACAGACTTTGGTCTGGCTAGAGAGTGGCACAGAACAACCAAAATGAGTGCAGCAGGGACTTATGCGTGGATGGCTCCAGAAGTTATCAAGTCCTCCATGTTTTCTAAAGGAAGTGATATTTGGAGGTAAGAAGTTTGTCTGCTGAAGACCATGTTCAGTAGAACTGCGTTGATGTTTTTCAATGATTTTTTTTCTGTGTGTGTGGTTTCCTAGGTTATTGTCTCAACATATAGCAAGTATAGCTGTTCAAGAAACATGCTAATTTCTCAGCATTTACTTTATTTGATCTCTTTAGTCATTCATGACTTACAAATTGGGGGAGGGAGACGGAAATAACAGAAAACTTTTTTGTTTTGTTTAAAGTAAGCAAGATCTCATTAAAAGAAGACTTTAAAATATCTATTGATTAAGATACCTAAGTATTTTATTGGATTCTTAATAAAAACAGGCATATGCTCTTAATACATTAATACATGATTCGTCTTGTATTGGTATGTTTACTTTATATCAGATGTTTGAAAAGTCTCATTCTGCATAAAGAAATGGGGCCAGCCAGTTGTTACCTTATACGTCTGATAAATAAAAATGAGCTGCAAACCAGAACTTTGCCTAATGTTAAATTAGTTCTGGTTTTAGGAATCTAGAATGTGATCATGTGTAAAAGTGAACATCAGATCTAAGCTTTTACATTTATAGAGGTTTCACTTTCAGAAGCTGGAGTGAGGAGAATGTATTTAGCACAAAATTGTTTTAGCTTGTTCTCTAATTTTAAACTTGGGAAACTCCCTATATTAAATTTGTGAATTTCTTGTTAAAGACGTTATGGTGGATCACATAAGTAATGGCTCTCAATACTGATGCTATTTTTGAGTGGTGTAGTATGGGATACATGTATTGTAAAAGGTAATTTAAACTTTAGGTTTAATTTAGTTCTGTTTTGTGAGTGGGAAAAAGCAGTGGTTGCACAATAGGCTCTAAAAGCTGCTGTGCCTCACCCTGAAAAGTCTACATTTCCTTTCTTTTTGGAATGTTTTCCCTCTGAAGGATCCAGGAGAGCTATTTGGGAAAGGAGGGGAGTACTTGAATCTGTTTTCTCATGCTTTCTTATGCATGTCCTGTGTTGTATAATTCTTAAATAGGGTCCTATTTTGCTTAGATGCCTGATCTTCTACGGCATGAAGTAACACTTTTGGTATTCTCAGGATGATTCTATATCTGCACTACTGTTTTGTGACACCCATTTGTCTTGTGTATGGAACCAATTTTCAGCATTTCGTTTCTGTTTCATCAGTTTGAGTTGATGCCCAGTTGAGAAACATCTTTGGCTTCATTCTTTTTTCCCATTCTTTCTTTCTTTTTTCTTTAATTTTCTTTTTTTTTTTTTCTCTTTTTTTTTTTTTTGCGGGGTGGAGGTTGGGTGTAGGCGTTTCCCTAATCAGCTGTATTCCATGCTTAATTACAGGTCCTGTCCAGTCTTGTTGCTGTGATTTTAGGTATCTGAGGGGGTATGCTTTGGTGCAATTATTTTATATTCTGCTGCAACATTAGTTTACATTTTTGGAACCTACAGTATTTCTCTTCTTCGCCTTCTCTCCTGCACGCCTCTCTTGTAAAAATGTAAGTATTTAGCTTAATGGTGGACGTCTAACAGGAGAGGTTTTTAAGTAGAAAGGCTGTGTTGTACGGTATAGTTTAGACCTTCTTGGCTTCTAAAGTTTTTCTGCTTACTGCACCTTGATCTATTCTGTTGCTTATCTTTACTCTTTCTTCAAAAGAAATGCAAATAAAGAACACCCTTGTTTATAGGAGTGGTTTTTGTTTTAAAAAGCATACAGGTTACAAATTTTATGTATGGGGGTCTCTAAGATAATAACACAGTGTATTTAAGGAAATTTCTAAACTTCAGTTACACATACTGAGTGTTGAGTCTCCAAAAGAAATTTTCAGACCTCTCACTGATGGGAGGCATTTGAGGCTGCTGAAGTACATTCACAGTTGCAGATAGCCTTCCGGAATCAGACAGTGCTTGGAAATGTTGTGGGAGTATTGTCATGCAGAGCCTTCCAGGCTGCATGTTCTCAGGTGTTGTCCTAGATAGCAGAGCTGGTGTTTTCCACACCTTGCATGTGTATCCTTTTGATTCCTAAACCAGAGTTACAACTACTGCGTTTATCACTCTTTGGCATATGCTTCCAAATTCCCAAACAAGAATTATGCTCTTTCAGGCCTACTCTTCCATCGATTATCACACATTTCCTAGTGGTACGTCAGTCTTGGTTTTGCGTATGGAGCTTGAAAGTGCAAATATGCCCACAGATTTCCAAGTGCTAATGGTGTGCTTCAGCAGTAACATACGCCTTCATTGTACAAGCTCTTGGCAGAGCAAGGAAGCACTTCCTGCACGGTAGAATTAGCAGCTGCTTTTGCCTGGCACATTCGTATGATTTTGAAGTGATTCATGTGGCAATGATTAGTAACCTTTGCTTTAGAAGATAGATTGTAAAATAAAATGAACTTTGAGAACTTTAATTACCTTCATTTTTATCAGCTTTTAAAATATGTAAACCCAGCAACTTACTGCTGGAATGAGATACAGTAAGGAGTAAATTACATCTGATGGCAGGAGAATAACTTTTAATAATGAAAATACTTAATATACTTTCAAAGATGTGTCCTTTTAGGTTTTGTGGTTCAAAAATTTTAAATTCAAGCATATTATGCCTGTATTTTTGGCCTTTTGCTAAAGATGTAAAAGGACATGGCTTCTGCTCTTTAAAAAAGCTATTTCTTAGAAGCTCTGGCTGTGTACATAGGACAACTGTACGTGGGCTGGTGAAATTTAATACACAAAGTACCTACATCTGTAGTTAATAAGTAGTTGTTGTCCTAGATAATGATAGATTAGTACCTCCCAAAAACTCCAACGTGGCAGGAGTAGAATGTCTTCAGGGTTCCTCCCCACAGTTCCCCCCCTACAGCGCCTGGCTCTTGGTATTTGGTATCAAGACTGCTTTCATTAAAAGAGATGCTTTCAGGCTGTTGCTGTATTGGTCTGTTTAAAATTTTACAACCATCTTCTTGTCACTCTTGAGAATTACTTAGGGTTAAAGGTTTAAATTGTAAATATAATTACAGCTAATAGTGTGTCACAACTTTTATAAAAGGTGGTTTCTTTTTAGTTAAACTTACTGTTCTGCTTCAGAGGGCATGCTAAAAAATGCATATAATAGTCTGAACAAGGGAATTCCCTGAATTAAGAACAGTCTACGCTTGCTGAGAGAGCATGGCATTATTTTTACACTTTCTTCAAGCTTACAGATGTGATGTAGTTCTGAAGAATTCCTCCATTATGCATAAAATGTGTATGTACCTCAGGAAGTATTGTTCTCATTACTGTCAGAAATACCACTGATTTAAAACAAAATTGGAATTCATTCTTCTATCCTTCTTTGAGTATACAACCAAGTGCAGAGATTAGACTGGAAAAAAATGGGAGGAAATTACTAAGAAGTCTAAGACTTTTTTTTTTTTTTTCTTAATTACTCTGTTTTGGGGGGAATAGACTGTATTCTTCAGCTGTTGATTAACTGTTACCATTATAAATTCATCAGTTTCCTAAGACTTTACAATAGGCAAAATTTGCTGGATGAACAGAACGTAGATAAACAAAACTGCTGATATTTGTGCTGATATTGCATAGTTTGCTGTTTTATTTATTAAAGTGATGTTGTAAGGTCTTGTGCAATGCTGAATGACTTTTTCTCATTAAGGAGAACGTGATAGAAATGCTTATCTAGTGTGTGGTGTTCTGCCCATCACATCTGCTGTAGTGGAGGTGGTATTTCTAGTATAAGGGGTACGTAGCCCTTACCTTCCCAGTGCTGTATGCACTTCTCCTCATGTAGGAGGGTTCGATCCAGTCCTGCAAAACTCGGACGTAGTTTCTTCACACAGCTGGAGAGAAAGGGCAAGAGCAATGCTTTGTATTCCCTTTGCCTGCTCACTTTACTGTTCAAAAGCAGCAATAGATTGTCCTTTGTATACTTGTTCTTCAGATAGTGGTTCCCAGGCAGGAAGAGGAGGAGGGTGGGCAGGAGGGAGGAAACAACCAAACCCAGTTGTAAAGTCCACTTTAGGTTTACGTTCTAAAAGGAGTAATTCCTGCTACCACAAAAACTACTGTGAAAGCTGTGGTTTAAGCCATGACACCATTTCAATGGTGGTGGAATAGGAGCTCTAGAGCAACAGCAGTGAGCATGCTGTCTCAGCCCTTTTGTAGGGGCTTGGGTCATTTGAGCAAGCCAAGCATTGAGCATACAAACCCAAAGAAGGTACAAGCAACACCCAGCTCTTCTGGAGTGGAGAGCATAGCATAAATTTTCATGATTAATGTTGCTGTAATAGGAATTCCTATAATCCTTGATTTCTGTGCCTGATGCTGATAAAAATTCTCTTCATTCCACCACCTTTCACTGGAGACAATGTTGTATTGTTTGGATTGTTTTTTTCCTACTATGGAGAAAATAATTGTGTGTGAATAATCATTTCTCAATCTTGTTGCATCTTCTGTGGGAAGTGAAAAATTAACAGGCCTTTATGTAACACACACAGGATTAGAAATGCAAACTTCCAAAGAAAGCTGAGGCTTTTCTGGTGTTTCCTATTACTATTTAAAAAAAAAGGGCAAAAAATTCTAGGTAAATTGTTGTGATCTGTTTGGAAAGGGGAATGGCGTGAATGCTCTGCTGAGGTTTTCTTTTTTGCTTTGTTTTGTTTTTTTTTGGGGAGGAGAAGGTTGCTTGTTTTCCTGTCATTCAGACTTCTGATTGTGAGATGTACATGGTACTGGCATTTCTATAGAAGTGACTTCAGGCTACATTTTGAATAGGAGTGCAAGTCAGAGTTAGAGTCACGTCCAGTTTGGTTAACCGCTGTTAGTGGAAAGGAGCAAGATGACTAAAGTAGAGGTGTCTCTTAAAGGCATTCAGCTTTGATACAGAAAATCCTCATGAATTTCAGTACATGGTTGGGCAGATACGTGTTTGTTCTTGAGTAAACAATGTGTCAATACTCAGAAAATAACTGTTAAAAAAATTACCTTTTGTAGTTATGGAGTGTTGCTGTGGGAACTGCTTACAGGAGAAGTTCCTTACCGTGGCATTGATGGCCTTGCTGTGGCTTACGGAGTTGCTGTCAATAAGCTTACTTTGCCCATTCCATCCACCTGTCCCGAACCATTTGCAAAACTAATGAAAGGTATCTATGTTGTTTCTTCCTATCTATTTAAATAGTTGTGGTTTGGGGGTATGTATCTTTGCCTATAATAGTCATGGGGTTGTAAAATAAACACCTCATTTGATAATGTGCTGTGTACAAAGTATTTTGGTTTTCTTTACACAGCAATCTGGTGTTAGGGACAGTTGAATGTGTTTATGAGGAAGTCATATGGTATTACTGTGTACTGCTTAAGTTCTTCAGTAGTGACAAAGTACATTTTTTTACTCTGGTTTTCCTTTTACGCTCAAATTGCATTAGTTTTCATAAGTTACAGGGTATACTACAGATCAATACAACAGCAAGATTAAAATCCCAAGGGGAAGAACTGTAAATGCCATTTTTTTTTCCTGCATTATTTCTTCCCGAGTAACAAAAATGTTTTGGAGATACTTTAAAGAGAAATAAACTTTTGTATGCTAATGGGTGTTTCCTTGTGTTTAATGAATTTCTTTACCTTTTATATGTGTCCCTTCTGTGCAGTACTGTTAGTTTTGCTATTTCAGATCCTAAAGATAGAGATGAAAAAAAATTGACTATTAATAGAAAAAAAGAGTCTTGCGAGTACAGGTAGGTACATGTCACTTCTATAAGCAGAAAATGGAATTAGGGAAGCCTTGCAAGTAAAGGGTACACATTAGAACTGTGAGTACAGTAACAAGTAACTTGAAATTCATGTAATTCTTCAAAAAGTTATATGTATGATTAAAAACTGATGGGACTTTGATAAATTCTAGAATGCTGGGAGCAGGACCCTCATATCCGACCATCGTTTGCCTTAATTCTTGAACAGCTTACTGCCATTGAAGGGGCAGTTATGACTGAAATGCCTCAAGAGTCTTTCCATTCCATGCAAGATGACTGGAAATTGGAAATTCAGCAGATATTCAATGAATTGAGGACCAAGGAAAAAGTAAGTTTATTTTTCTAATTACATAGCAGGGAAGGAAGGGTATGTGTGTATGTGCATTTATGTGATACAGGGATTTTGAACTTCTGAACCGTGGCTTACCAATATAATACAAGAAACCTGTTTTAAGAGTGGAGATACACTTGAGAGGATAAACTACTTGGAAAAGAGGATTTACTCTCTCATTAAAATATTATTAACTTAAGTCACCTGCTTTTGTTGGATGTACTATTAAATTCCATTAATGCATTTCTGGACAGTATTTTAAGATAACTCTAACTGTCCTGCAGCAAACTTACTTTAGAAAAAACGTTTGAATACTGTTTTTCTCAAATTCGAGGCAATTTGCTTTTCCTCCTCCTTTGACAAAAAGAATAAACAATACTGTCTACTTGAAACTATAGCTAGAGGTGTTTCAGTTGAAGTGAAATGTTAAGTTTGACAGGAAATGTAATGTTACTGTAGTAAGTGAGGGTTATCATTTGAATGGCTCATTCAAGAAGTACAGGCAGTTGAAAAAGAAACATACCCACACCAGTCTCCCAAAATAAAACAGGTTGTAGATCTGTAAATGTGACACATAGGCTCTTTTTAAAATATCCTTTTTTTTTTTTTTTTCCTTGGGTATTTGAATACACCAGCTAAAAACCAGTTTTTATTTACCCTTTAGCTAATCTTTCTAACCACTGCAGATTTTCAGCTGCTGCTGAACATTCTCCTCAGCTGTGGGAATGAAAAGCTTCTCATCCTGTTATATGACTGTATCACGTGGTTTCTTTTCAAAAAATGGAATAGTGGTTTTGGCTCTCTTCATCCTGAACAGACTGATAATATTCATCTATTTCAGTGTTTCACTTTTGGAAATATTCTTGACAGGTATTAATAAGATTGGTTAGACCAAACTTGTACTCATGAATCGGCAAATCCAGTTTCTCTTGTTCATGATGCAGATCCCTGTTTCTGATCTTCTTTCCATGATATATCTTTCCATGATATCATATCATGATATGCTTGTGCTAAATAAGTGCTCACTGTGAATTCTCTTTGCCCTCTCTTTTAGTTACTTCAACTAGTTTTCGATCACCCTGAAGTTTATATTTTTATTTAGACAAGTTGGTAAAGACATCAGTTGGAGTAGACCAGGTGTCCTCTTGAGTCTGTATTAAAAATGCTTCTAGTAGAAACAGATTCCTTCTTTGCAGGTCTTCCTTGGAGTATAATTATTAGCCAGTACATGTTTGTTATGTTTCATGAAGTGGTAATAAATGAGGAAGAAGAGAATTGATATGCAGTGACTTGTGAAGAAATCTTTATAAAAGATGTAGTCACTTAACTTTGATAAAAGCAAGTAATAAACTCTTGTCTTGCAAGTCACTATCAGTAGCCTTCGTCCCTCACTTTTCATCAAGTGTCACAAATGGCTGTTGGTGGACTATTGGCTGGTGATGGGTATGACATTACAGATCTACTGTAATATCAGTTTATGTGTTATCAGAATGTATTGATGACCACTAAGACTGCAGTATCATCCATAATAATCTTGTATACTTTCTATCTGCCTTTTTTAGCACCCTCTGCTTTTCTCTCTTCCATTTAAGTTCACGTAACTAGGCATTGTCTGTGTAGTCTCTGACCTGCCTGCAGTGGGCATACAAGTTGCTAGAGCTGGGCTGTGTGCCTCTGTAGCTGTCAGATCTTTTCCTTTCCCAAATGGGTTATAGTCCCTGTACAGAGAGTAGAGACTCTTGTTTTTACTTGCTTTGGAATCACCAGCCACTGCGTTTACTTGCCACAGCCTGCCATAGAGCATAACTTTCTTTTCTGCCCCTCCAGCAACTCCTCAACCAACCTTTTCCCCCTTTTTACTCCTGGAGCAATTGTAACAGGCATTCCCATTCAGGTGGTTTTTGGGGTGTTGTGTTTTGTTTGGTTTGGTTTTTTCCTGGAAGCATTAGTCCAGTATGCAATTTATCGTTGAAGAAAAATCTGACTAAATCAAGCTTCGAATTAAATAAGTGGTGCAAAGCTTTGGGAGAGGAGTCACATTTTTGGTGTAAAAAGTGAGTTAAGCTTAATTAGGGAGGGGAAAAGATGAAATGAAATTTACTTCTCATATGCCAAAGTAAATGCATCTCTAAAGGCATCTGCCCTAATTAGGTAAACTTGTTTGAGAATGCAAGCATGTAATTTCGACTTAGACAAGGTTTTCATATGTGCAGGCTTATTTAATTTGGCACATTATCAATTTTACTGTCAAGCACAAGGGAGAAAGTAATGCCTGTGAAGTATTTATATAATAATAGTAAGCCAAAAAAGTGCTGCATGGAGTCTCATGCCCCGTAAAGGAGGAACTTCTGTAGCTGGAGGAATTTCCTCAAGGGCTTGCTGTAAATGAGTGATGGTGACGCCCACTCCAAAAGAAGATCACAATCTTCTTTTGACAAATGCTCTTGAGCAACTTAAATATAGAATTTTTTCCTAGCTTCCTTACAATGAGTGTTTTAATTGTAGAGTGGTATAGAAACGTTGCATAACTAATTGCACTAAGTCTGTTTTTAATTAGTTTATTTGGAGTAAATACTTAATCTCTCAGTGAGGAAACACTACTACTTTTTCTAGACTGCCTACCTTTTCAATATGGGTCTTCAAGTTTGGCCTAGTTACTGAGCTTTATGCAGCCTGGGCTTGAGGACAACAAGGAATGAATGATCAACAGTGTCTCCTAATACATCTTTATTACTGCAGTAATACAGCAGTAAACATATTTTCTATTTGCAGTCTAAAGTACCTTTATTCTAATACCGAATTCATGCAGCTTCTGCTTGCAATCCTTGTTTTAGGTTGTCCAGTTTGAATGGATAGGAGAAGGAGGAGGAAAATGAAAATTTGCAGCAATCTCTAAATTAAGGGATTAAATACCTTAAAAAAAACCCCAAACAAACCAACCCAAACAAAGAAACAAACAAAAAAAAACAAGCAAAAAATCCAAAACCTTACTTAATGGTGTGTAGACAGGTTCCTTTGAATTTCCAAGAGGCAGAATTGCCTTTTGCAAAACTATGTGTGTTAAGCAGAGTGGATTTAAAAATGGAAAAAAAAAAAAAAAAAAAAAATCCAAATATTGTGTTAAAAGAAGCTCACTCAAAATTAGCAAACCGTATGAAATTTGGCAGTCATTTCAATTATATTTGAAAACAATAAGCAGTATGTGTTTGCCATATTTGTAAAGAAACAACAAGTATCTTTGTAAGATAATTCTCACTGAACCAGTTTGCTTCAGTGTTAACCTGTCTTGATGTCTGTAGTCTTTTTGGCAAGAACAAAGAGGTGTTTTTCCCCTCATTTGAAAACACCTAAGTACTATAGTTCAGAAACTAATTTATTCAAAACACAGTGAGAGTTAAAAAGAACCAAAAGTTTGGTTTTTTGCTTTTACTGTATATGATAAGGAATTGTACTGCCATACAATATTGCTGGATGCTGATGAGCAGTCTGCTCTGAGAAAAACCCCAAACAATATCCCAAACAAGCAAAAAAACCTGAACACCACCACAATTATGAGATTGTACAGTGACAAAATTAATTAATTTTAAATAGGAATAAGATTCTTCTATGCAGAACTTCTAGCGTAGCTGAATTTCAAATGCTGGTTTTCTGTTTGAATTGAATTTCAATTTCTATCCAGGTAGCATTTACACAATCATATGTAAAAATGAAAGATGCATCTAGTGAGAAACTTAAAGTATCAGTCCCATCATAGCTTCTCCTTTTCCTGGAGTCTCTTTTGTTAGCACTACTGCCTACAGTATTTCATGTATAATATGCCTCGTACTATGGAGGGAGGTCTATGTAAATTTCAGATGTATTTTAAGAGATCTTGAAGCTGAAGATCATTTTAAGGTGGTAGGTTTAAAACGATTTAGCTTTGAGGATTCACGTACCTGTAAAATTAACTAGCTTCCTTACTAAAGCTTTTCTTCTCCAAAATAAAAAAAGAATAAAGGGAGAAAACCAACTATATTCTATGGAATCGAAGGTTGGAGAGTCTGTGGTATAATTGAGTGGTTAGTAATTGTTTGATGTGGTACAGATACCTGCTAGATTTTAATTAAGAAACAGCTGTCTTCTGTCTTGTGACTTGGTTTATCCTATTACAGTACTCCTCATCTGGTGTAATACTGATTGCTTTTCTAGATAGAAAAGTGCTACTTAATACATGGCTGAAAACCAAGAAAGGTTAGAAAATTTAAGAGAAAGGCATTATTTTGTGTATTCATCAGGTCATTTGCTTTATGTTACTGCATAGGAGCTGTGTAAGAGCAGCCCTCATGCTATGGAACACTCTCTGATGTGAGGTACTTGGAGCACGCTATCTGCTAGACTGTAAGCTGATAATCTTCGATTGGATGTGTTGTCCCCATTGCCAGTGCTTAACTGCTCTAAGTGACTCAAGTTAAATGGTTGAAAGGAAATCTGTATAATGCTTGGTGTGTCTGGATACAGAATCTTGGTTTATGGAGAATGGAAGGTTGTCAGAAGGTTGCATGTGCATGTGTATATAGTACATCATGAAAATAAATCGGGAAATAAAACCTACTGTGCATTTCATATCTCCTTTAATACAACCTTCGCATTATTACTTAGTTTCACTGTGTGAATCTTATCTCCAGGAGCTTCGGTCACGAGAAGAGGAGTTGACAAGAGCAGCTCTTCAGCAAAAATCTCAAGAAGAATTACTGAAACGCCGTGAGCAGCAGTTAGCAGAACGAGAGATTGATGTACTGGAGCGTGAGCTGAATATCATGATATTCCAGTTAAACCAAGAGAAACCCAATGTAAAGAAGAGGAAGGGCAAATTTAAAAGAAGCAGGTTAAAACTTAAAGATGGACACAGAATTAGTTTGCCTTCAGGTTTGCTTTTTTTTTTTAAGTTCACAGTATTTTTTACAATTAAATATGCATGCTTTCCATGGTTAATGTTAACCATGGAGTTCCATGGTTAATGTTTTCAGCATTGGTTACTATTTTAATTCATTGCCAGGTCCTTCTACCCTAGCAGTGCAAAAAGGTATGGTAGGAATTGTATACGTACACCCCCCACCTTCCCCAAACAACTTATACATAACATATTCTTGTGAAGTAGTCCTCATTTCAGCTGGAAGAATCTTTCACCTCATTCAGCTAGAAGTCCATTGCATCTGGACAGAAAGGTTACTAGCATGGGAACCACATGGTTTAAGACTGGTTAAAAGTTCAGATTTTTGCTACTGTTCTTTTTGTACAGATAGAAAAGTACCTTTTTTTAGCACGTCCCAGAACTTTCCAACATGATCAAATATTAATGCTGCTTGCCCTAAACTTTGAAATACCTAGCAGAACAGCAGCACTTTGTAAAGGCTGGAGGTACAGGTGTAGTAGGTCCAAATTGTGTGCTTATTGCAGTCGTAAATGCAATACAGCAGTTACAATCTTTGGTGCCTTACTTCTTGCAAGAAAACACTGTAATAGCAACAGAAGATATGATTTCAGAATACAATTATGGCATCATTTGAATGTGAGAGCATTTAATTCCACCCATGAACACATTAAAATGCCCCCTTTGCAGAGGAGGCATGTTTCCACAGAGTTGGGGTGTGTTTTAGTGTCAGGGAGTGGTGCCTTTTTAATGTTGCCACGAGATGGCACTACGGAAGCTCAGGGTTATGCTAGTGGTTGGAAGGCCTTCAATAGTGGTACCAGCATCCTGGTGTTGATGGGCTTCCTTTCACGGACTTCCAGGGGAAGTCTGTCAGTTTATTACTAATGCAGTAAGAACTTCATTCCACACTAACACAGGTCTGACCAAATCATAGCTGTCTGGTAGTTGGAAACAGACAAAGAGGGCAGTAATATATAGAGTACTACTTCAGCACTAGTGAAATAAGTTTTTTTTTCATTACTTTAAAAATAATTAAAAACAGTAAATAAAATAGAAATCACACTACAGCCTCCCAGTCAAGCATGTTAGATTAAGCTTGTGATCCAGCATAAGCCGAACTGTTTGGTCCTTTGTTTCCAGTTCTACTCATATTTAACTTGAAAAAGTGATTAAATAAACAGTTTTGTTCAGAATACCATAGCTCTTTGTTGTCAAGAATTATCCAGATGAATTGAGGCAATTCTGTTGTAAGAATAGCATGCAATCTAATTGCACTGATGATGGGGATTAGAGAGGCATATTGTCAAATTTTATTTCATAAAATTTTTCCTACTTGCCAATATTATTTGTTGGGTTGGTTTGGTTTTTTTTTTTTTACTACATTGCTGTAAAAAAAATTGTTCTGTAGTTTGTCCTGTTTTTCTAATATGTTCATAGATGTGACTTAATTTGTTAACAGTACTTTTTACATTGTATATAAATTGCATGATAAAAAAAAGGCTAATCTGATTTCCATGAATATTGATTGATTTGAGATGAAATGCTGAGATTTTTCTTTCCCTTTGTGACCACCAACAAGATTGAATAACTGTTTGATGTAGATGTGTTTCCTTTTGGTTCCAATTGGACCTACCTGCTTTTGTTGATGTTAGTGCAAATCTATCATACAGTGTCTGTGAAGGTGTGAAATCCTGTTTGACTCAAGATCTAAATTATTACATTATAAGTTAGTTTGTCAGTGCTTTTAATACAAACATCTCTTACACTATCAAGTCTAATTCATTATTAGCTTTAATTGTTTTAAGTAGTACAGCAGTATAATCTGAAGAGTTGCTTGTTTAGAACATTAAAACTGATTTGTTTTACTCTCTTACAGATTTCCAGCACAAAATAACAGTGCAGGCATCCCCCAATCTGGATAAGAGGAGGAGTCTAAACAGTAACAGCTCTAGTCCATCAAGTAGCCCCACAATAATTCCTCGTCTTCGAGCTATACAATGTAAGTCTCCACCATTACTATTTGTTGATTTGGTCAATAGAGACTGTTTGTTCTATATACTCACTGAAACACTGGTAGCAGTATCTGATTGCAGCCAGATTTCTGTCTCATTTCCAGGTCCCTTAGCTTGTTCTAACATTTGCAACTTGTTCTTTGGTGGGAGGGATATTCTTGCTAAAATACTAACTAATTTTCAGTAATTCAAAATTATTGTGAATGAATTAAATCATGTTTTTATAACTTTAGGAACTCTTTTGTAAACTAACTGGGATATAACAATGAAGAATCAAAATTTATAATGACAAAAGGCAAAGCATCATGTTTAAAACCCATGTAAAATGGAAAAAAAGTTTTTATTAGATACCGGAGTTGATAAAGGAAATCAAGAAGGATTCGGAGAGCAAGGGAGTTGTGTAAGATGGAAAGGACAAAGTATCAGCAAGCTACCCAGCTTGCTTACGTCAAAAGAAGAGCAAGCTTTAAGCAAATACAAAACTATAAAAAAAATAAGAAAGCTTGCTTTAGTTTTTTTGAAAAGAAGAAAGAAACAAAAAGTAAAATTGTGAGTCCGCTTTAGGTCTATATTATTCCATGTATAGTGATCACAGAATGCAAGATGTGTTCATGGAGGTACCATGAATATAGAAGAAAACCTTTTATACTGTTACAGTTAAGCCTGCATTTATATTGGGGAATTACTTATGTAGAGCTAGAAAACAGTTCCTACAGGATTCACTGCTTGCATTTGTACTGCCTGATCTCTTGTGCAAAGTAGTTTGTCTAATTATCCTATTCAGAGTAGAATGCCTTAAGCTTCTTTCTCTGTATAAAATCAGTGGAACTTGTTTTAACTGATTGCTTATAGATGCTGACTGTCTTTTCCTGCAAGGGTAGTCACCTCTGAAAGAAATTACTTCAGCATCTGGCTTTATCAGATATAAATAAGGAGGAGGGAAAATAAAAATGGATCTTTCTGCATACTGTTCTGTAGCTAGTTTAAAGATTCTTTTTTTTTTTTTCATTATTATTACTTTTAAACTAACCTGAAACTTTGTTTAAAGTTTGGATAGGAACCAGATCTCTCATCTCCTTTGGAATATCCCTGCCTTTTCATTATTGATGTCTAAAGGAGAAGGAGAAGTGATATCTTTTCTGGCAGTAACTTTATTATTTGTTTGAACTGTAACTGATACAGTTACCTGGGCAAAGACCATTACTACCCATATGTTATGGATCAAGGAGAGAGGTGGACAAACTGTCTTGCTTTGCTTAATGAAAATTTAAGATGAAAGGAAACTTTTTTCGTAAGTTAGCTAGCACAGCATCTGTGTTGGTACTGGTTTTCCTACCTCAAACTGTGTGGTGGGTTTTTTTTTGGTAGCTTCCTTTTTTTACTGCAGAAGGGTAAGAAAGGTTTTTCTTAGTAAGGTGTCATCATAACATGTAAACAAGGTTGTCTTGTCCTATCTTTGATTCTCCTTGGTCTGTATGGAAATGCTTGGAACTGAAGCAAGTATTGGCATGATTCTGAAAACTTGAGGGTTGTTCTTTTTAATGCCTTATGTAAGCTATAGGAGTGCCACGCCTTGCATGGGTGCTGAGTGCCACTGGGGATTTTTTTTTTTCTTTTCTTTTTTTTTTTATTTGAGCAGTCATTTGTATTTGTAGGACTAGAACATACAGGACAACATAAAGACTCGCCTTCAAAAGTAGTACACTTCTGTTTCTGAGTTTGGATCCCTAGACTTTACCTGAAAGCTTATCAGATCTCTCAGGAGTATCTGGCTGAAACAGTTCAGCTTCCACACCCATCTGCACCTGTGCAAAATAAATTCTCTTTCCCACAATAACGTTTTATCTTGATTTAACTTCAAAGTGTCGTTGTTTCGAGAAAACTTGCTCAAATACAGGTGATTGGAACAGGCGTATCTAACAATTGGTTACTTGATTGCTTCACTTTGTCATGAGCAAGTCTAGCTTCCAAATCTAGAAGTTTTTAAAGTTAAAATAAAAATCTAGTTAATTGTAAATTTTGTTATTAAAACAAATTGAGCTGATTTTGAAAGATGTTTTAAAGGGAGGAGGGCACCCACTAAGATATATCTGCCATAGGTCCTGGAATGTGGCTGAATATGTGAGTATAAAGAAGGCAAGCGGAGTGCTGCTCCGGAGGGAAAGCTGTGCTGGCTAGGAGGTGGACAGTGAGGCAAGAGGAGAGCATTTTGCAGTGCAGAAGCAGCAGAACCACCTCATTTATCATACTGTTATAACTGGCTAGATTATTTTATTTTTTCATTATTAGGTCTCACTATCATAGCTGTAAGCACGCTACATAGATAGCAAGTTACTTTTCCAGTCAGTCGTATGTAAAAATCTGCTTGCCTGGGTCTGGTCCTAAAAATAGGATCCTCTAAACCCCACAGTAAAAACCTTCTATCAAAAGATGCTTAATGCCTTGATAGACCTGGGCTCAATGACCCAAAGATAAAAATATAAGGGAAACCGTTCCATTTCTGAAATCAACTTGACTAAGATCTCTACTACATTCTCTTAATTTTTCCTCAGTGATTCCCAAAACAGATACACACACAACTAATGGCCGAAGAAACAGTGTATATGTGTACCAGCAAGATGTAGATATCACAAGTGAATGTGAACTTCCCAGTGGGGTTATGAAAAAAGGCAAGATTTCATTATGTTTCAAAGGTGCTGGTTCTGTTTAATTTCACAGTGGAGACAGTGACAGACTAAGCATTTAATGAAGCTTAGACACTGTAAAAGTGTAATTTATTTTGGTGTAGTGAGAAAGAAAATGTTAATCATTGTCACAATTGGAATATTCTGTTTCTTTTTAATACCAGTTGTTCCACAGCATATATTTTCTTCATTGGAATTTAAGTGCTCAGTCTAACTCACTTGTCTGAATTATCTAAATATAGGTTCTCAGTTAAATGAAGCATGGAAAATATGATTGTTTCACTGCTTATCTTTAATTTGGGTCTCTGGTCAGCTCATAAATTATTTTTCTTGCTTGCTCATCTTTTTGGATCAGTGCAGTTTGCCTGGTGGTTCTGGTAAAAGAAAAGATATCTCAAATTTTGTCTACCACTCATGTTATGGTGTCAAAATTGTTTTGCAGTGGAGAAAATACTCTGTTCTGTCAAAATATTTTGGTTTTAGAAATACTATTTATATGTGGGGGTTGTTTGTGTTTTTAAATCCAATCTCTAGTAACTTCAGATGAAAGCAACAGAACTTGGGGAAGGAGCATAACTTATCACCAAGAAGAGTTTGAGGATGTGAAGAGAAGTTTTAAAAAGAGAGGTTGTACATGGGGACCAAGTTCAGTTCAAAGCAAGGATCGTGCAGACTGTAAGGACAAGTATGTCTATTACATTTTGTTTGTTTGATGATACTAAGCCTTCCTGGTAACTGAATCACTAACAAGTAGTGAGCGAGAGATGTTCTGCAGTCTCTAGTTACAGCTAAAACTCAGTCCTATCTTTTAATTAATTTAGGAATTTACCTTAATAATAAGTAGCTCCCTCACATACACTTGAGGATAAAACGCTTACTTATATTAAAGTTTTAGAGGCTCGTATCTATTACCCTTTATCTCTGTTTTTTTGAGACTTGGAACATACTGGGATGCTGAGCTACTAATGCATGCCAGACATTCATGGCCTGTATTTCTTGCCCTTCCTCACGTTGACTTGAGGAAGTACAAGCATGGCCCCCAGTGGGCACTTCCAGTACAATTAAACAAGACTGACTTCACATACAGGAAGCACAAGTCATTCCAGCAACATCATTTACACTGATGGATTGAAAGGGTTCTGAAAAATCAGTTGGACACCTTCACTTTAAGATTATTTTTTCTGATTGCTCAGAAGTCGAGATTAGCAATTCTACTGGAAGCAAGAAATCCTTGTCCTTGTCTCTTTTAATAATAAAATTATTTACAGCACCTTGGGTTTTTTGTTGATAGAGACATCCACCTATTTACCTGTGGCAGTAGTTGGTTCTAGGCCATCTACTGAAATTGACATTATGATATTTTTGGTTGTTTTAAAGTTACTGTGTTTAATAAATATCCAATATTCACATAATTTCTTTGACTCAGTGAAACTGTTGTCCAGTCTTCACCAGCTTTTGTTCTTAGGTAGTCAAGGCCTGTTTTTCACTGGCTAGAAATTTTCGTCTTATAAGGAATACCAGGTACAAGGCGTGTCTTAATTTATAATCGTATGACTTTCTGCTATATATTTTTTTTTACCTTTGGAAAACTTTACTGTTTTCAAGTTAAGTATTACATGTTTATAGTTTAAAAAGATTTTGGTAATTTTTCTGTCAAAGTGTATAAGCATGGTAATATCAAAATAACTTATTATTTCAGAATAAGACCCCTTTCAGATGGCAGCAACCCTTGGTCAACCGTTTTAATGAAAAATCAGAAGGGTGTTCCCCTAGCTTCACTATTTGTGGACCAAGGTAAGAGCTATTTTTGAAAAAGTGAAGTTGCCATTTAATGGCAGTAAGTATACCTCCAGTGTTGTGTTGCTTGAATTCCTCAAGGATTATGCAGATTATTAGAAGAGTAGTCATGCTACAAATTGTTTTCCTGTGCAAAAAAAACCCCTATCTATTAAAAAGGCAGCTGTTAAAATCCTTACATTTCCATCATTAGCAGTTAAGAAATATACATGGTGTGTGAGCAGTACCACAGATGTGGGGTTTTTTTCGTCCATGTTTTTGATAGGTATATGGGGTCTGCAGTCACCATTTTTTAGGTGATGGGTGGGAGGGGTTTTTTGGTGGTGGTTTTTTTTTTTTTTTTTTTATTCTCTAAATTTTCAACAAAAAAAAATGTAGACTTAAAATCCTAAAGTTGTTTGGGTAACATTTTGGGGTTTATAGGTAAATTACAAGGAAAAACATACCTAATCCCCTAAGGATCAGGAACATGATAGCTGTATGTTGGTTTTTATGACTGCTACTATAATGTGCTATGGCTCTACAATATGCATAATAATTTTCAAATTTACACACACTTTCTATACTACAGATTCTCTTATCTGAGAAAAGTAAGTTACTAGTGTCAGGAAAAAAAAACAGTGATATAAGTTGGTGTCCATACCAGTGCTAGATTTTTGCCAGCTGGAAGCAGGAATGTTAAGCTGCTTGGACACTGTTGTGTTTTGGTTGGAGGTTTTTTTGCCTCCTACAAAAAAGGCATTTTTGTCTTCATCAAGCTTCACAAATAGTAATTTTCCAGATGTATTACCTTATTACTAAACCCCTATATACAGAGAGGATTATACATGTTTACGTATTTGCATTTCAAATATTTCTGTTTATTCTGTAGCATTCAGTAGTTTATAGTAGAATAACATGTGCAAGTCACATTATACCTTCCATTTTATTTGTCATTAGGTGTCAGGTGTCACCTTTACTTTATACTCCAGAACACCATGACCTAATGAATTGGCTGGAAAAGCTTCCAGCAAATCACTGGATTTTGGAACACAGCTTAATTGAAAATGTTGTAAAGAATGTGTTCCAGATCTTATCTGGCAGATTGTAAATAGTAAATTACTTAACTGTAATCTATACACCAAAATATTTTCCACGTTATTTGAAAAGCACGAGAAAAGTGTTGCAAATCCTCAAATATCACAGAAAATGCAAAGACGAGATCTGCTCTTGAACCGAACGGAGAGCATAAATGTTGGGAGATACATTAAGCCTCTCTTAAAATAAAGGTAAGTCTTCCAGATGTGGAAAACCTGGTTCGTTTACAGTTAACTTATATACTCCGGAAGATTGATCTGCAAGTTTCTTCTAATAGTTTGCTTTTATGTTGTTAAAAAGTTGAAATTTTAGCAAAATGGTACTTCTGCCATTTTAAAGACTATCAAGAGAACATGAAGAGGTTTAGGCTTAGGATGTGTTTCTGGATCTTACAATGTGAGTCTCTCTGAACTTGTGACTGCATCTAAAGGAGGGTGTACACTATACCTCAAGATTAATCCTTCTGCAAGTAGAGGGAAATAATGATGTACATGTGCAGACATGCAATAACAAAATAGCTGAATTGCAATCTTAAAGTATACTGTAATGTTTTATAGGTGTCTGTACTGATAAGAAACTTCTCCCTGAAGGTTTGGACAGTAAAAGACCAAAGCCAATTAAGTTGCCGAATCAGGCCTATATTAACCTACCTCTGTGGAAAGATGATCAGGGAGAGAATACAGTAGAACATGAGAGCTTTGAAGAAGGAACCTCTGCTAGTTCTACAAATAGTACTCCTCAAATGACACCTACAAACAGTCTGAGCAGGACGCTGCAGAAAAAGAAGACTGATTCAGTGCTGTATGGGTGTGCTGTCCTGCTTGCATCTGTTGCCCTGGGCTTAGATATCAGAGAGCTGAACAGACCACAGGGTCCAGATGAACTTCTGCCTAAGGATGAGAAGAAGAAGCGTGATGGAATATTTCAGCGTGCTTCAATATTTCGCAGGAGTGCCAGCCCTACACGACTACAGTCCAAGAAAGAGGAAACAAGTGTTCCAACCCTAAATCCAGCTGCAAATTCTGTGAATCTTCTCTCTATGCCCTCCATTTCCACAAAATGCTTACTTCAGCCTGACAGTGAAGATGCATTTGTAAGCACTGTGCTTGATGATTGTGGTCCATGTAGTTCTACTGATGACTTTTCATCTGAAACTTCTGAAAGTAAGAGAGAACAGAGGATACAGCTGGCTTCTAATGCAGTTTCTACTCGATTAAAAAATCGGCCTTTTAATCTTTGTCAGAAAGAAGAATCTCAAAATTTGCAAAATGATTCCTTGACAAAGTTACGTATGTTGGGTCACAGGCGAACCTTATCAGATGGGAACAATTTTCAGACCACAGGTGGGTAATTAAGGACTTAAAATGTAGGGGATTTTTAAGAATAGGAACAGAAAATATAGAGAAACTAACCATTCACTAATAAGTTGCTAAGATTTTTCTTACGCTTATGTGTTAGCTGAGCCACCATAACTACATGGGGGTACGCCCTTTGTGTCTGAACCCTGTCTAAACCACCTGCACTTGGAATAGTATCCTGTTAGGAGTGTGGGTATGGAGATTTAAGGGGAAGTGAGAGTTCATTTTGAGGCAATATCTATTTTTACTCGGGTATTAAAAAATAGGTTTCCCTTGTCTTCTCATGTCGTTGAGAACCTGCTTTTCATGAAAGGTACTGTATTAGCATTAAGGCTGAAATAAAAAAAGGCTGTCAAGTGCGTGCACTGTGTTGTTGTGGACTTCCTGAGACTGAGTACACTTATTTAATATAGTTTCACAGTCCACTTTGAGTGATTGAGCATCATTTTAGTACTGCGCATTTATTAACTTTAAGAAAAACGAGCCTGGTAAGTGTTGATGTGCTTCCTTGACCTAGAAGTTATGTCACATGTTCCACAAATCCTTAAGTTAGACTGCTGATAAAAATTTAAGATGAAAAAAAGATCTTTAAGTCTGGTTTTCATGTAAATGGGTAAGTTTGTAATTAATGAGTTTTCAGAAAGAAGTTCTAAATTTCAATACTGGTGTTCTATGTTGGCTTAAATGTAATATTCTTCATGGTACTCTATGCATATGTGGTATGCATAGTAATATACTATGGTAACTGGAAAAATTTGTGAGGCTTTAACATTAATATTCATACACTTACTAGGAGGTTAATGCTTTCTCTATCTCTTGTAGCAACAAAAAAGTTATTGTGGCCTCTGGCAGAGAGCATAAATGCAAAAACATTATTTGAGGGTTGCTGATCGTTACTTAGGAGATCCCCCACAAATGTATGAGCCTCTTAATTTTTCCGGTGGGTAAAAAAGCCACTAGTGTTTACAGCAACCTAGTTTTACTAAATGGCAAAGAAATCAAGAAGTCACATGGTTTAAATTGGCTTTTTTTGTTTGGCCTTTCTCCTAGCTAATGGATTTGCTTCAACCAATGTTGTCTCCACAATACCAGTTCTGTCAGTTACTGGAACTCTGCACTCTCCGTCTGTTCAACAAAGAAGCAATCGCAGTGGTGTTTCAACTGAAAAGCAAAGCACTGTCAATATTATATCAAGGCCTCGACCTTCTTCTCTAAGAAGTAAAATCGATTCATGGCAGATTATTCCACGTATTATTAAACCAAACTCTAAAGACTCTGAATGTCTAGAGGGCAGTTCAGATGTTACCTTCTTGCAAGATGCTGAGGAAAGAACTAACTGCCACATGCCCTCATTACTTGATATTGATGTGGAAGGTCAAAACAGAGACTGTACTGTGCCTTTATGTAGAATGAAGAGCAAAACTTGTCGACCATCTATATATGAACTGGAGAGAGAGTTTCTGTCATGAGTGCCTTTCATTTTTAAAATGTTTGCTTTTTAAAGGGGAACAAATATAAAATTCTTGTCCATCTAATGCTTTGTGCTGCTGTTTCCTGATGTACTGTGACAAAGAGTACCAAAATTATTAAAATGGGCAGCTAATTAAGAAAGTGTAGTAGGTGCCTTTTTCAAATGTTACTTGGAATCCCAGCTAGTAACTCTAAAAGCACAGTGCTGCAAAATAGTATCCTAGGTGAACTTTATAAGTATATTTTGAATGACTAAAATAACATGCCCACCCCCCTCTGCAGTGTCACAGAACTTTTCTTTAGGTTTGAGGGATTTTGCTAGAAATCTAACTTTTGCACATTGAAAAGATGAATGACACGGTAAGGTTGCGTTCTGACAAGAAGAGTTTTGCCTAGGTGGTTTTCTCCAGCTTTCCTCTGTGGCCTGTAGAATTAGGGATGAGGGCAGGGGATTTAAGCTGCTGGTGCGGGAGGCTCTGTTCACTGCTCATTAAGTAGCTGGTTACTTTTTGGCATTTGAAACTGAAATTGGTTAAGGACTAGCAGCTGAATTTTTTCAGGTTTTACCCTTGGGTTTTGTGAGAGCTTTCAACTGTGTGCATTAGTGTCACCAGAAAGTTACACTGCTTGTATAAACACTTTGCTTTCAGTCACCATATTGATTTGAGAGGATAAACTTCAGTATTGCAATTGGATTAAAGGTATTTGACATACTTTATAATGTGAAACAACATTCCTTGTAGGTAAGGATACACTGGAACGTAAATATTTGTACTCTTAACCTTTTGAAGACTACAGTGTTTGCACTGAAAACAATATTCTTGGTTTGGAATTTTTTGTTTGTGGAGGGGTTTGCCCCCCTTCTTGTTTTTTAAACTGCTGCACCTTGTACTGAGGAAAGATGATGGGTTTAAGGATGATTGGTTTTGATTTCAGTCAGACGGAGTTGCATTTTACTGCACTCAGATTTTTAAAACTATGATAATTTAGTATTAAATCTTTCAATATAATCTCTGCAGCTTTTATTCCTGAAGTTACTACTGAGTGCCTGGTTATTCTTCTTTAGGAATTGAAGGACAGAAACAAATATGCTTGACTGGTTTTCAGAGATGGAAAGGTTCCAGAGAATTCCAAGTAGTTAGTTGTGGAGGGAGGAACGTTAACCTTGATAACACTGATAGTTTAATTTTTTACAATATCACTAAGTGATTAAATAAAGCCAAATGTAAAGTGTACTTTCCCTGACAAAAGCATTTCTAGATTTAGAGGAACATCCCTCATATTCCAGTATTTGAAGTCTTTTAATTTTGCATATCATTTGACATTTAAGTAGTTTTCATAAATAAAATTAGATCATGTTAGAATAAAAGTGCTGTGTTCCCATCAGAATACTGTTTTGTTGAGACCTTTGTTTTAAATGCTTTCTTCTTCTTTGCTCTGGGGTCTGGGAGTGCAATTGTTAAATAGAATACACAATTGCTTAAAGCCTCAAAACCAAGGGATTAAAAAAAGAAGCCTCTGTTCTAAGACTGGTATGCAATACAGTGGCTACCTTGAGGATAACAGATAATTATGCATACAAAATCATGAAGGCTTAATCACACAGAGCAGAACATAGAAAATGCAACTTCCCAGTTCTCAAGATGAAAGCAGTAAAGTATTAGTTTACCAAAAGTAAAGATGTAACCACTACTTGTCTGTAAAAATACGTGCTTGCATAGCAGGTTATTACATTTTGTTCAAACGTGTTTCTATTTCAGTGTTCTTAGTTTTTTTTGTCAACATGATTCAAGTTGCATACTGTTCTTTGTCTTTTAACTTTAATTTCATCAGAACACTTTAAATAGATGAAGTCAATTCCAGTTTTAATACAAAATGTTTTCATAAAGTCAAGTCAGGTAATGCACATGGATCAAAAAGTATAGTTTGTTAGCAGATTTATCTTGAAGGCTTAATTCGAATTTTTGAACATTATGTATATTTCAACTCTTTCTTGATCAATTATTCCTGTGTAATACTGCGAGCAAAGGAGTTGATTGTATTGCATGTTCCTGAAGAAAGTATCTGGCTTTCTACAGGAAAATCTCAGGTGCTGAAGTATTTTGACTTGTAAACTTCTGTTGTGTTCTGTACTTTTAAGGTTCATATAATTTTAAATGTTGAATTTTGCACCCTGTGTTTTGTAATCAATAGTATCAGCATAAAAAGCCCTTTGTGAGCTGTATTTTTTTCACTTATCAGTGGCTTATCTCTTGTAATGAAACAAAGATTTCTGTTGCTGTTAAGTGGGTAATTTCCACCCCCCATAAGAGTGGGGCATGATATGAGCAGCCCAGTGTGTTGTAACTCATTTAGGAGTTTGTACTCCACCTCTTATTCTAAGACAGTTTAGGTAAACCATCTCAAATATTTCTCTTGTGTGATACAGGCATTTTGGGTTTTTTTTAAGCTATAGTCTATAGTGCTTTATAATCGTTTTTATAGTTTAAAATTATAGGCCAGTCTTCACTGAAATTAAAAAGAGAAAAAAAAAAGACCATATTTCAATCATGTTTTCACAGTCTGTATTTCACTTGTCACCAGAGAAACTTTCTATAAAGGTATGGGAATCTGGTATACAGTAAGTGATCTGTCTTGGTTGAAAGTATATTTATTTCAATGTAGGTTAATAGCCTGACCAAATAATAATTTATGTTGACTGTTTTAGCATAAAACTGAAGGTGCTTACACTACAAAGATTAAGATAAACACTTGACATGCTGTTTTACAAAACCTGTTGATTTAAATGTTTTTATTTAAAAAAATAAATGTTTTGTAGCTACCGTATTGCAAAGTGACCTGAATTTTCTTGAAAAATCTATTTTAATGCTTTGTTAACACATATAAAGGAGTTCTCTGATGAATAACCAGGAACTATAGACTATGGTCAGCCTGTTCTTAGAACATTAGAATGTAATTGTTACTTTAAGATTAATTATCCAGTACAGTAACATGAACGTTCCTGTAATTTCTTGCAATTGATGTGGGCAGAAACATATGGTATAAGCTTGTTCTTTCTTTCATGTGACTATGTCTTTTGATGCTTTTACAATGTTGGCTGAGTATCTTGGAGGAGGTAGAGCAGTGGATATAAATAAATTCTGCATCTGATTCAGCATCAAGAATACAGGTAAGGAATAACATCTGTTGTGGGTTTTTTGGTTTTGGAGGAGAGGTTTTGTTGGTTTTGGGGGCGTTGTTACTTTGTGGTGTGTGTGGGGGGGTTGTTTGGGTTTTTGGTGGGGTTTTAGGTTGGTTAGGGGTTTTTAGGCAAATGAAGCTGGTATTTTCCTTGCAATATTTTCTAACACCTTCTTTTGTGAACTTCCCTCTTCTCTTCCCTCATCATGCCACAGGCGCATGTCCTGGGTTCAGCTATAGCAGTCATTTTTCTCTTGCTTAGTAGCTGGTGCAGTGCTGTGTTTTTTAACTTTCAGCCTGGGAACAACGCTGATAACACCGATGTTTTTAGTTGTTGCTAAGTAATGTTTATTCCAACCAAGGACTTTCTCAGTCTCATGCTTTGCCAGGGAGGAGGGGAAGCCGGGAGGAAGCAGAGACAGGACACCTGACCCAAACTAGCCAAAGGGGTATTCCATACCACAGCACGTCATGCCCAGTATATAAACCGGGGGGAGTTACCCGGAAGGCCCAGATCACTGCTCGGGTCGGGCTGGGTATCGGTCGGCGGGTGGTGAGCAATTGTATCCTCTCCCCTTGTTATTTCACTAATCGTTATTATCATTGGTGGTAGCAGTAGTGGTTTTGTGTTATACCTTAGTTGCGGGACTGCTCTTATCTCAACCCGTGGGAGTTACATTCTTCCCATTCTCCTCCCCATCCCTCCGGGAGCGGGGGGAGGAAGAAGGGGGGTGGGGGGGAGTGAGCGAGCGGCTGTGTGGTTCTGAGTTACCGGCTGGGCTCAAACCATGACAGCGCATTAACCAGTTTGTCAGTAGGGAGAAGATGGAGTATCCATTTGCAGAATGGCAACAGGCAAGATACAGCAGAGTCTTTAGTGGTGCGGTGAAATTCAGAGCTTAAGCACAATCTTTTAAAAGACATGCCTGTATAGAGCTTTCAGTGAGGCTGGCTAGATAACAAATATTTACATGGCCTTTGAGTGTCAGTATTGAGCCCAGATGATAAACCAAGCTGCACAGGCAGTTTATTTTATACACAGTGTTAAAATGGTAATATTAAGATCTGTATACAAGTGTGTGGTAATGGAAAAGATCCCATTCTCACTAGACACCTCCTTTTTTAGTGTAACTAGTCAGATCACTATAGTGCATGCATTATGAGGAGCTAATGAGACTGTTATCTACTGCTTTTTTTGGTGTAAGTTGAGAGTTCTTAAGATTGCACTATTTGGTATTGTAAATTAAGGCCAGAGTCCTTGCAAGTGTGTAATGAATTTCTCCCCGGACGAAACTGAAAATGAGCAAACCAAATATGAGTTAATCATCTCAATACTGTTAGAAATCCTGTATCCTTGCTGATCTAGCTGGTTGGGTAAAATAGGGTTTTTTAACTGAAATAAATGGGTTTTGTTCTAAGTGACTGGAGACTGGAGATCCACAGAGCTACACAAGTAGGATGTATTTATTTTGTTATTTCACAGAATTACAGGATCACTTAGTTGAAAGAGACCTCTGGAGATGAAACAGTCCAACCCCCTCAGCTAAAGCAGGTTGCCCAAGACTATGTCTAGTTGAGTTTTGAGTATCTTCACAGATGGAGACTCCACAGCTTCTCTGGGCAATCTTTTCCAGAGTGACCACCCTCACAGTAAAAACATTTTCTCATGTTCAGATTTAATTTCCTATATTTTTGTTTAGTTTGTGCCCATTGTTTCTTGTCCCGTCACTGGACGTTGCTGAGAAGAGTATGTCTCCTTCTGCATTCCCCATTATCAGGTATTTATAAACAAGATCCTACTGGAGCCTTGTCCAGGCTAAACAGTCCCTGCTCTCTCCAGCCTTTCCTCATATGAAAGATGCTCCAGACCTTTAATTGTCTTTGTGGCCCTGCACTGGGTTTGTCCTGGTGAGTTCATATCTCTTGCACTGGGGAGTCCAGAACTGTACCCAGCACTCCAGGTGTGGCCTCACCAGTGCTGAGTAGCAGAAAAGGATGATCTCCTTCAACCTTCTGGCAATGTTCCTAATGCAGAATACCATTGGCCTTTACCATAAGGACACATTGCTAGTTTATGTTCAGCTTGTTGTCTACCAGGATCCTCAGATCTTTTTTTGCAAAGCTGCTTTGCAGGTGGTTGGCTCCCAGTGTGTACTGGTGCATGGGGTTGTTCCTCCTCTAAGCCCAGTTTTCTAGCCTCTCCAAATCAATCTGAATGGCAGCACAACTATCAGGTGCATCAGCCACTCCTCACAGTTTTGTATCATCTGCAGGCTTGTTGAGGATAGACCCTGTCCCAGCATCCAGGTTGGTAATGGCAATGTTAAACAGTATCGGCCCTAGTATCAACCCCTGGGGTACTCCACTGGTAACTTGGTGACATTTAAGCAGGTTGTAATTAATACCATTTAATATTTTATTCATGTCATGTAAAATGTTTTCCTAAGTGTTTAGGTAATTGCTATTCTTCAAGTACTTTCAAAGGCTTTTTTTTTTTCCCATTTCAAAAATGAAAGCATAATGACTATTCTCACATATAGGCTTTAGTGAATTGCTTTCAGTAGGTTGAGATCTGGCATCAGGATGGCCAAGTTCAGTTCTTAATGTAACGGCTTGTATCTGTTCAAAATCTTTTCAGTTTGCTTTCAAAGCAGAGTCATCAATTCAGCCTGGGTGACTGAACTAGTCAAACTTCAAATGTCAAATTTAGTGTTACTCCCTTGAGTGATCATTTAGTAAGAGGGTTCATGCTCTGCAACACTGATAGATAGACTTTATACAAACATTTGCATTACATCTGAGAACATCAGTTTTTCCTCCCACCACACCAAAGTATGCAGTTACAGGGTCTGATAACTAGAATCTCTTGTGGTTGCTGAAGACATTCATGAATACTCTGGTCTCCAAAGGGAGACAGAGAGGACACAACAACAAACTCCTTGGCAGAAAGCTGTTAACACTTCTCCAAAGAAAGGTGCCCAGTGCAGCCATGTCTACTGAAACTGCAGAGTTCTTTACATGCCAAAGGATTTACAATTGCTTCGTTGTCCTGTTTCCCTGCCACGAGTTCAAATATACCTAACTAAGATCTTTGATGTAGCAGCAGTCACTATGAATAGTCTAGCCATCTGAGGGCTTGCCAGTCATTATGAAAGTAGGTGGGAGACTGCATATTTAGGGCCCAGGAGAAAACAGAAAGAATGGGACTATTCATTCCACTCGCTGTTTTGCAAATCACTTGAATAATTCAGAAGTTTCTAAACTCCCTTTTATGGCAGACAAGTGAAAAATATTTTGCAAACCCTTTTTAGTCTCTGCTACCTTCCAGACAGAAAGTGATGTATATTCCTTGTGTTGGATGCCAGTTACCCTGCCTGGTAAATGTTATCAACAGTGGGAGGGATGCAAGATTTTTTTTCCGAGCCTGATGAAGTGAAGTAGTTGTGCTAGGAAGCAGATGGACCAGACATCAGGTGTATCTGGCAGTAGTCAAGTCAAAGATGTATACTAGACATATGTTGTCCAGTAAATTAACCTATTTTGAGTGCATGGTTCCTGAGAGTGCTGGATAATGTCTTAGAGGCTATTTGTAGGGGCAGGGTATTCATCTAAAAGGAATCCAGAAGCGGCCTGCACGTGGTCAGGTGCCTTCTTGAACTTTGTTGTTAGGAAAATAAGTATACATCTCCTTCAATGCACGTGCCACCTGAAATGTTTAAGGCAGGAGAGGTAATGGCGATTCTGTCAGCTGCTGCAGTTCTCACCAAAGTACGTCGTTTTCTTAACGTAGAGCTTGTGAAATTAACATTGCTGGCTCTGCTCTTGGTAGCAAAAATTCTCATCATCAAGGCCCCGATTCCTTCTTCTTTGTGGTGCAACTACTTGACAGTTGGCTTTAGGGCTAAGATAAACAGCCTAGTTTACCCACAAGAAATACTTGTTAGGTGTTGGTGAGACAAGGGCATAGCCTTGTCTTACTTTTTATCATACCTTAGCCAATTCAGAACCACTGAAAGCATATCTCTTACGTGCTTTTTCAGGTTTGTTTGGGTTGTTTTACCATGGTTGCTCTTCTCTGGTTAAGCAAATTCTGTTGCCTTATAGAATCAGACCATTAAGAAAATCTGTGTCGTCGTTATCTGTAGCTAGAAGTTGTGAAGCATAGATAGTGTCTATGCTGACATCACATTGGATAACTGTAAGGCATATTAAGAGTGTTCATAGCATGGCATCATCACCTATGATCACTGTAGCAAGTTTGGGGAACTACAGAATATATTCTCTCAGGCCTGCGGAGCTGCCATATGGTACTGCTTCCACAGTTGTACTAAGCATTGCACAGTATATTTAGATGCAAAGTGTGCCAGAGACCTTTTTATTTTTATTTTTTTAAACAGGGTTCTGGATCCCTTCTAGAAAGTCAGGGGCATTCTTTGTATTTGCACGTTACATGCTTGTAGATACTAAAAGGAAAGAGAGATTCTTTTGTAGCTGTAGATATGCTCCTAGAGTATTTATTCCCCCTTTACCTTAAAACCTTTCAGGGTCTTGAAGGAAGAAGAATGGGCAATGCTCCCCCTTTCTAGCTGTGTGTGAGCCAGATATAGGGGTCTGGTTTATAGGTGCCCCAACAGATACTGCTGAAGGTAGTTCCCTGACAAAAAGCACTGTGTAAACATCTATATAGTATGAATATATATAGTGAATGCTTTTAAGAAAAGAACTACCTCAACTTTTGTGTGCGACAGTTGTAGTGCTTGTTTTGAAATACATATTTTTTTATATATATATATTTATACCTGATGATTTTTTCTGAATACCTGTGGAAGTCAAGATAGAATGAGGCGAAGAGTAACCAGTATTATTCCTATACCCCAGTACATTCACAGATATGTTGCTTGACTTGTTGATGCTTGTCTGTTAAGGAATAAAAAGCTGATCCTGTGGAATACACCACAGAAGAATTTTATAGTTTTATTGCCAAACATGGCTAAGTGGAAGTTTTTCCACTGTGTTGTAAACTGACTTTTTATAGCATCTTGGCTGATGCTCCAAGAGGGCGGTTCATCTGTGAGAAAAGTGCTTACTTGTAATCACAAGGGAACAGGTTGTTTCAGTCTCTATTGCTGGCAGTCTCTAACTTTGTCATATTCCATCTAATTTTTTTTCTTTACTAAGGTAAACTATAGAATCCCTACAGTCTTTTCCTTCTGAATAACTTTCTAGAAATCAGATCACTCTCTGGGCTTTCTATTGCATTCACAACATGAGAGGGAGGCAAAGCAGAGTCCAAAGGTCTCCAGCTGAGACCTCACTTGCATTATCTGTGAAGGTGTTAAAAGCCTTGCTTTGTGATCGTCAAAATACACCTGCTGCTTCTCCAGCTGCCAGAAGGCTTGTTATCCTGTTGTAAAAAGAAATTAGGTTAATTTTTCAAGTCTTGTTGAACTCTTAGTAGTTGTTACTTGTCATCTTTGAGGTGCTTTCAAAAGATCCTGAATGTCTTTTCAAGCATTTGAAGGAAAATTGAAGGTGAGCTGGCTGGTTTGTAATGTACTACCTCCGTACCAAAAAAAAAAATCAAAACCACACCATTTGTTCTTTCAACAGTCTTTTGCTCTCCTGTGGTTCTTAAAAGTGACTGCTCTAATCAGATCAACTTCAGTACAAAGTTCATCAAGCACAGCTATTAGTAATGGTTTTTTTTCCCCTCGGAAATTGTATCTGGGAATTGTATCACCACTTTTCTTGTGTGGGTTTTTGTTTATTTGTTTTTATTACTATTGTATCCAGAATATGAGTTATTTGGGGGGTTTTCTTCCAGTTTCACCTCATTTTGCCTCTGTGTGCTGTTGCCATTTTTTTAGACTCAAATAGTCTAGATTGAAACTCAAATAGTTTTAAGCCATACCCTTGATCCAAAGTTTCCAACTGATTATAATTTCAATCTATGCTGAAATCCTTCAGATTCTGAAGTCTGGTTTTGTTAGCCTGGGGAAAGGAGATTGAGGGGTGTCTCCTTTTGAAATAAGGTTACAGAGATTTTTGTTTTGCCACCTGTAGTTCTTCCTGTATTTTGGACTACTATGCAAGCATATGAACCTTCTCTAAGTAAAGCAACATTTCCATCTATTCTCTGTTTTTAAATAAGCTTTGTCTTTTATGATTTGTATTCTGGTCAAAATACTTCTCATAAATTGTACTAATTGTCTTATTGTGTTAAGACTTTCAGTTCTTCTTCGTCCTTACTGTGGTTTTATGCAACCATCCAGGACTAGTTGCATTCACTCTTGTGTCTCCTTGCTTTATTGTAATATTTATAAATAAATGTCTCCACTCATTTTAAGGTCCATGTCCAGGTTGCCTTACTATTTTCCTGTGTACCTTTATCAGCTGCTCCATTCAATCCTTATTTAAAAATCTTCCTCACTAGGCTAAGAAATCAGTGTGCTAGAGGGAGTCTTTGTCTAATAGCTTGTCTAGGTAGGCTTGTCCCCAGAGGTGTCCAATATCAAAGAGTTAAAAACACTATCTAAGTGTTATCAGTTCAGTGACCTCTCCCATGCCACTTTGAACAATAATTAACAGTACTGTTTCAGGGAAGATTAAAAAATGTGCCTATGTGATTACATTGGATCAATGCAGCCAGTTTAGTTTGCATTTGGGGTTATAAAATTCAAATACTTTAGGAGCTCTACAAATTTTTATAAGGTAAATTGGATGTAAGCTTCTGAAAACTACTTACATTTGATTAAAATAAATGTTGTCTTTTTACTTTGCTACCTGTTTAATATTTTGTCTTGAAAATGTGATACTGAACAGCGTCTAGTAGAATAGTTTTACATTTCTGCAGTTTTCAGTGCAACAGGTTCAGCAGGAAAGTTGTGGCTACAGGCAGTACAAACTGGAGTTCGGACCCTGGTTCCAGGACAAGCTTTGTGTTTGATCTTGGGCAAGTCACTTAACTTCTCTGTAGCTTACACTGTAGGTCTGTAGGTCTATAAGATGAGCACAACTATTCCATCCTTTCCTGTAAAGCACTTAGCTGCGATCAAAGGCACCATTTTTCAGTGGTAAACAACAGCTACAGCAGAGTTAATGCCTTAACTTTACACACAAAGAGGAGCTCTAACTCTCAGCCTGGGAACGGAATACACTGCAGCTGTACATGCTTTTCTTTCAAAGCACAGGTTCCTTGCAAGTTAAAGTTTAACTTGGTAAGGAATACTTCCAATAATAACTGGCTGCAGTGATTTAGCCAGTAATTGCCACGTTAGGGAAATAATTACACAAAGGTTGGTGGGGTTATTTAAAAGATTCTAATGATTGGTCAAAGCTATTAAAACAACATTGATTTCCTGTTTCATATGGCAAATGGTGTTAATTGGTCTCCTCCACCCTAATTTCATCAGGATACTAAGTATTGTCTTTTGTCTGATTAAAGGGACTTTGTATTTCAACCACTGCTGCATAATACTACTCTTGTAAAGCTGCATTACCTGATTGCTCCCCATTTATGAGGGGGCAACGAATATGCAAGCATTCCCTAAGGAAGAACGATGTTATGGCTTACTGGCCACAATAAGTTCCTCATGCTTTTCACAGCAGCATTCTCTCTTGGAACTACTCCATCTTTACCTTAGAGATAGGATTTAATAAATTAATGTGAAACACAAGAATGAGGGAGAAGAAGAGTTACTCCATCATCTAGATTTGGGCATCTGACTGTATACTGAAATAAGTACTTTCTGTGAACTGGGAGAAGAGTGAGCTCTTGAGTGGGTCTCTGGAGGCTCAGTCAATGGTATAGAAAGTCTTGGCTCATAACAGCTGCAGAAATTGAATTCCTAAAGCTGTACTGTAAGTCTCATCTCCCTAAAATACAGATTGTGCAGAAGTACATGCAGAGCTAGTGGGAGAACTGGCTCATTACTACCTGCATTCACCACCATAGTATCTGCATGGTTTAAGATATGAGATATGAGAAGCCAATAAGGTTGAAAGAATGTGTGGTTTAAAGCCTCCAGCTTCAAATTCCAGTGGAAAGCAGTTGATAGAAGAACTACATGGCAGCACTGCACGGTGCCAAGAGTCAGTTCTTTAAACAAACCAAAATGCAGTTCTCTGCCTTTAAAGCTAACCACCTAGAAGAGCTGAGGAGGTGTTTTCTACAAAGTCTCTGCTGATTAATAGTTGCCTTTTTGTTAACTTTACTTTTGAGCTTGCAGCCTTCAGCATTACTGTAACCTGCCTTCTGTGTTTGTACATGTATGGTGGGACATTCACAGGCAAATAGGGACCTATAAGAAATCACAGCCAATCACTTTTGTTTCAATAATACGTTGCTCTTAGTGACATTTAGAAGCAGAGGAGGTTGGGATTTTTCAGTAATACTTTTTTTGACAAAAGCAAAACTGTCAAAGCAAAACTTCATGTCAAAGTGTGCATTTGATAACATTGGTTTATCTCTGGGATCCCGAAGATTTCCCATCACTGAAAAATTATAAGCCTCTTTATTAACTAGAGGTGTCTTAAAAGGACACTTGTATTTACTTGAGTTTCATGTAAACTCCAGCTAGAATTAAGTTTGGCAAGGGATGTAAAAGATAACAGGAAAGGATTCTATAGATACGTAGTAAATAAAAGACAGGCTAGGGACAATGTAGGCCCTCTCCAGAAGCTATCAGGAGAACTGGCTACCATGGATTTGGAGAAGGCTGAGGTTCTTAATGACTTCTTTGCCTCAGTCTTCACCAGCAAATGCTCTGACCACACAACCCAAGTCTTGGAAAGCAAATGCAGGGACTGTGAGAACGAAGACCTTAGGCCCACTGTAGGAGAGGATCAGGTTCGATACCATCTTAAGAACCTGAACGTGCACAAGTCCATGGGACCTGATGAAATCCATCCACGGGTCCTGAAGGAGCTGGCGAATGAAGTTGCTAAGCCACTGTCCATCATATTCGAAAAATCCTGGCAGTCAGGTGAAGTTCCCAATGACTGGAAGAAGGGTAATATAACCCCCATTTTCAAGAAGGGGAAGGTGGAAGACCCGGGGAACTACAGACCAGTCAGTCTCACCTCTGTGCCTGGCAAAATCTTGGAACAGTTTCTCCTGGAAAACATGCTAAGGCACATGAAAAACAATGAGGTGGTTGGTGACAGCCAACATGGCTTCACTAAGGGGAAATCCTGCCTGACCAATTTGGTGGCCTTCTATGATGGAGCCACGGAACTGATGGACAGCGGCAGAGCAGTCGATGTCATCTACCTGGACTTGTGCAAAGCATTCGACACTGTCCCACATGACATCCTTGTCTCTAAATTGGAGAGACATCAATTTGATAGATGGACCACTCGGTGGATAAAAAACTGGCTCGATGGCCGCACGCAAAGAGTTGTGGTAAATGGCTCGATGTCCAGTTGGAAACCTGTAACGAGTGGTGTCCCTCAGGGATCGGTGTTGGGACCGGTCCTGTTCAACATCTTTGTCGGTGACATGGACAGTGGGATTGAGTGCACCCTCAGCAAGTTTGCCGATGACACCAAGCTGTGTGGTTCGGTTGATACGCTGGAGGGAAGGGATGCCATCCAGAGGGACCTTGACACGCTTGTGAGGTGGGCCGATGCCAACCTTATGAAGTTTAACCAAGGCAAGTGCAAGGTCCTACACCTGGGTCGGGGCAACCCCAGGCACTGCTACAGGCTGGGCAGAGAAGAGATTCAGAGCAGCCCTGCAGAAAAGGACTTGGGGGTGTTGGTTGACGAAAAGCTTAACATGAGCCGGCAGTGTGCACTTGCAGCCCAGAAAGCCAACCGTATCCTGGGCTGCATCAAAAGAAGCGTGACCAGCAGGTCGAAGGAGGTGATCCTGCCCCTCTACTCTGCTCTTGTGAGACCCCACTTGGAGTACTGCGTACAGTTCTGGTGTCCTCAACATAAAAAGGACATGGAGCTGTTGGAGCGAGTCCAGAGGAGGGCCACGAGGATGATAAGAGGGCTGGAGCACCTCCCATATGAAGACAGGCTGAGGAAGTTGGGGCTGTTCAGCCTGGAGAAGAGAAGGCTGCGTGGTGACCTCATAGCAGCCTTCCAGTATCTGAAGGGGGTCTACAAGGATGCTGGGGAGGGACTCTTCCTTAAGGACTGTAGTGGTAGGACAAGGGGTAATGGGTTCAAACTTAAACAGAGGAAGTTTAGATTAGATATAAGGAAGAAGTTCTTTACAGTGAGGGTGGTGAAGCACTGGAATGGGTTGCCCAGGGAGGTTGTGGATGCTTCATCCCTGGCAGTGTTCAAGGCCAGGTTGGACAGAGCCTTGAGCCACATGGTTTAGGGCAAGGTGTCCCTGCCCATGGCAGGGGTGTTGGAACTAGATGATCTTAAGGTCCTTTCCAACCCTTACGATTCTATGATTCTATGATTCTATGTATCACCTTGTATTTCTTACATTACAAATGATTTTCCTATGAATGGAATATTGTGAAGTAAAATTCACACAAAAGCTTGAAATGGATAGATGTCAAAAGCTCTGAGTCTTTTTAGACAAGACAGAATAATTCCTAAGAGGAATCTTCTACTTCAAGAGAACGTATTTTGGATAAGATGCTAAAAAACAATCGAAGTTGAATGGAAGATGTTTATATTTTGATGGAGAATAATCAATAAGGGCAGACACACACTCTCTGTGGCAAGTAACTTGCTGACAAATAAAACAATGACTGCAAGGTGCAAATGGGAAAGATTCCCAACCAACCTGTGTCTGTCTCAAAACTCTCTGGGTGGGGAAAACTGGAAGGTGTAACTTGCCCAGCGTCACTGGAATGTCTGTTACGACAGGGGCCAAAATCAGAGTCTCGGAACTCTTGATCACATTCTTAGTCTGCTCATCAGCTGTGCCGTTTTGAATAAGACAAATTGAAAACAGTAGGTCTTTTGAACAACTTCAAGCTGTAAGAACTACATGTGCTCTACTCCTGCAAAGTTAGAGCATGCATCTGCTTCCCTTAACTGAAAATTGAATACCAAAATAAATTCCTTCCCTTCAACAGCTTTTTATGGTGGCTATTTAAGACACTGTCATCTTTTGGTATCCAAGGCAGCAGAGAGAAATGCTGTCTGTTCTTTCCCCTGCCCCACACTGACAATGAGTATAGCAACACAATGCAGCTGTTTGCTATTCAAATATAAATATTCAACACCCATTTGTTCCTTCTGATTGGGGGAAAATTGAACTTTAACCCATTCAATTAGCAAGCCCAGATAGACTCCTTATTCCTTGAGTAATCATGGGCATGTGCACAATGCCAAATTCTGCGCTCACAGTGATGAAATTAGGAACAGCAACATCAGCTGAGGAAAACGGTTGTCTTTGCATTTGGAAAAGTAAGGATCATCTTGCAGATTAGCTTCAGTGTACGACATTGAACCTTAAGTTCCCGGTAATTAACTATCTGAGCACTTAACTGTCAGGTAGAAATCGTGACAAGAACATAGTCTGTCAAGAATTGCTTGCAATGATGTAGCAAAACCAAAAGCAGTTGAAGAAAATCAGAATTCCTTTACCCAGCATGGTTAATAGGCATTATGATCTGTATGCCGCAGGATTGTTAATTAACCCACCTTTGCAAGTGGGATAATTAAGCAACCTAGGATTCCAATACAAACATAGTAGAACTAATTGACTTTTTCTTTCCCCATTGTTGTTCAAAGCTCAGAGGGGTGTCTTCCTGCTCCTGCAGTATGGTTTCATTGATTACCTGGGAGTTATTATATCTAAGCTTCCTTAGTGTTTCCTTCACTGCAATCACAGCTGGTGGAACTAGTGCATTTGTGGTTTGAGGGTAGGTTGTAGGATGACTGTAGAAGATCTGCAGCACTGGTTCAGGGTCTCTTCCCTGGAATTTCACAGAGTGAGAGTGTATCGCAAACAAATTGGCTGGGCCAGAAAAGAAGGTTGCCTGGGTGTAGTGCCCATATGAGGGGGTGAAGCCCTAGCAGTACAGACCAGAAACTGAAAGACTATCTGCTGACTGCACAGAAAGGGAGCACTCATGGACGCGGTGCTGCTGCGGGCCTCTGGAGTGCAGGGAAATAGGAGTCACAAAGGTGGCTGAGTGAAGGGCCCAGCTTCTTTCCCTAGATTGTGACCAAGGGCAACTGTAGTGTGTCAGCATGGTGGATGTATAATACCCTTGTTTCGAACACTAAAAATAAAAAATAAAAGCAGCACAAAATTGCTACAAATGTGGCCTTGCAGCTCCAAAAGTGCCTTTAAGTGCCTTTTGTAGCTGCATAGAGGTCTCTAGCTTTTTTGAAGCTTCAGTCCTGTGTTTGAGCTTTGGGAACATGAGACTAATAATTAAGGTTAAAAGCTTGGCAGTCTTGATGGTGCTGTGTAGGTGTAAAAGGAGCTGGGACTTGAATCCTGAAAAGTAATATAAACCATTTGCTCAGCCTGCCTTCCACCTCTCTTGCTCAAGCTAAGTAAGCCAATTTTCATTTACCTGCAAGTAGCATAATTCCATGCAGGGGAAAAAAAAATATGCTTTTGCCAACGTTGCAGACTTATTCTTCCTGAAAAGCCTGTTATTTTAAAAACACTTGTGATATAGTAGATTGCTTGTACATTTAAAACCTCATCAGGAGCGCTTGTCAGCAGCAAGTGCTGGTGTGGTAACGGAGAGAAAGCAAGGAATAGATGGCTGTCTCTATAATATTGCTTGCTATCTCTGGAGGACCTTAAGCTATAAGATATTAGGTTTGGGTACAACCTAGTGATAGTAGATCTCATAACAATGCGGAAATTAAGCTCAAGAGATTGAAGGCAAAATTTTTTAGATCTAGTGTAAGCCAAAAATTATTTTCACGTGCTGAATTATTCAGGAGCTGACTTGGCTGTTGTTAAGATTCTTATGCCCACTAGATGTCACCAGTGTATGCTGTTCCAAGCGAAAACCGCTGCAGAAGAGACTTGGGTTAACTGGGATATTTGTTAAAAGGGGTTGGTGTTTATTGATAAATGGGCAGGTAGCGGATGAAACCATGGCAGACGGGTGTTGTATAGAATAAAACCCGTATGTTATTGTTTTGAGTACCCTTTTCCTCTGATAAGACCCTGCCACATGCTTTATAAACTCTTTGATCTCTTCCCTAATTTTTCCCCAGGACATTCACTAGTTAACGTAATGAAAAGTGTCATTTTCTGCACACTCCCGATCATCCAGAATTGGTTGGGGGAGCATATGTACAGGTTACTGTACTGATTTTTACCCCTGCTATATACAGGATTGAGTAATGGTGTTAACTAGCTGCAGCAGTGACAGGGAGCAAGCTTCAAAGTCTAAGCAGAGAAATACGCAGTACAGGCTGAGTCTCCTAAACAGCAAAGCTCTAGTCTTGGGCAAGTTCCTTTAGCTGTAGCTGCATTCTGCAGAGATTAAGAATGGCTTGAGGAGACACAATGGGATTTAATTAACTCAGTTTTCCAATTAGCTTCCCTTTGATTTAAAGAGAAGTAGCATTAGGCTTAAGGGTAGTAAAGGGCTTTTAAATATGGACAGGAATATTAAATCTAAGAATATTTATTTGAAAGACCAAAAAGAAAGGAAAATTGCAGAATTACCCTCTTTTATAAATTTCATCATTTCCATTAATTTCTTTTGGTGAAGACTTTCTCTTACTTCTTTAGTAAAGGAGAAAGAGGTCATCTTGCTGAAGCTCTCATCTGGAACACAGGAGATGTGGGTTTACTTCAACTTCTTTCCTAGGCTTTGGGAGCAAAGTTCAAAGAGGACTCTTTAAATACAGTTTGTAGGAAGGAGACTTTAAACGCAGTTTATAGGAGAAAAGAAACTTAGCAAGGGTCTGCTTGAGGAAACCAAGTGCTCAGACCACTTTTTTCTCTCAATGCCTTCATCTCCTGGCCCAAGTAGTTCAGATCAGGCCTGTCTCCTAGTCTTTGGGCCCTCTGGAAGCAACCATCGATATTATTTGCTTCTTTTCTGTTCTACTAACAGAAAATGATTACTGTGCTTCAAAACTTATTCAGCTATGCAGGCTGCTTATCAGCACTTGTTCTGCCTTGCAGGTATGCTTTATGTCCTGGCTGCTTTCGAAGAGGCATTTTTTCTCTCTCTCTTGTTTGTCATTGCTTTTCATTCCTTTAAAGGCAACTGATGGGTTTCAGATTTGCCCAGTTTTGTGGAGATATTGAAGAAAATGGACTCTTCTTTTATATGCTTATTTCTAGAAAGAAGAAGATGCAATTGCTTCTGTCAGACCACAGCCCTAATCTGTCATATTTTTTCCTATACTGAAGTTTCACATGGCTTGACAGAGAAAACAGTACTGGTCAGTACATGACTTTTCTTTTGTGCTTTGCATACCACTGTGACCTCCATGTGTCCTTAGAAGCAGGTCAGGCTACAGTGCCTCTGGCAGCACTTTTCTCTCACCCATAAATAGCAAGCCAACAATTGCAGAAAACCATGGTGATTTGAATTGGTGATATAGGCTTAGTATATAATTCCACAGCCACACAAGAGAATAGGCTTTAACGGCTTTCTGCAACTCTATCATCTTTTATTATCACTTCTGTAAATACATTCTATGTTGTTTCTGTGATTAGTTAATTTTCGTGCATGGATGTTGCATGCCTTGTGTAATTTTTCATTTGGATCTCAAGAACAGATTGATCAGGTGCTCTTAGAAGCATGCCTGCAATCAGCAGCTAATGCTATAGTTCATACAGTGCTGGCGAACCGTACAATAACAGTTGAAAAAGACCAGCTTTCTCGAGGTGTAATGCACCCATATGAAGACAGGTTGAGAATATTGGGGCTGTTCAGCCTGGAGAAGAGAAGGCTGCGTGGAGATCTCATAGCAGCCTTCTAGTATCTGAAGGGGGCCTGCAAGGATGCTGGTGTGGGACTCTTCGTCATGAGCTGTGGACAAGAAGCAAATGGTTCAAACTTAAACAGGGAAGATTTAGGTTAGATATAAGGAAGAAATTACTGTGAGGGTGGTGAGACACTGGAACAGGTTGCCCAAGGAAGTTGTGGGTGTCCCATCCCTGGCAGTGTTGGATGGGGCTGGATGGGGTTGGATGGGGCTTTGAGCAACCTGGTCTAGTGGGAGGTGTCCCTGCCCATGGCAGGGGGGTTGGAACTGGATGAGCTTAAGGTCTTTTCCAACCCAAACTATTCTATGATAATTCTTCTCTCTATATCAGTATTGCCATTGACGGTTTTTTCCAGAACTGGTCTCCATTGAATATGCCTCTGTGTCTGGGTGCAGTAACACTCTGTTTCAGGAAGTATTCTGAGGGTATATGTCACTCACACCCAAAGTTCATCATATTCTTGCGCATGTACTGTGCCTTATGTTGCCTTTTGAAGTGTTTGTAGAGAACTTGCTCTGTCTTTTGGTGTAAAAGCATGCAAGGATGATAGCTTCCTTTTAAGCCTTTTAAAGCAGAGAATGTCCTTTGGAGGACATTCCAGCTCCTTTTCTCTGTACAAGGACATGGAGATGAGCACAGACTGACAAGACAAATATGAATGTTCCTCCAGAGTTCACTGCCTGCATGCTTCTGCATTAGTTGTATGTTATTTTCAGTCTTTCTCTTAGTGATATTATTTATATGACCTTCAAGTTCTCTCTCAAAATTTAGTTTGTTCTTTGAGTCCTGTTGAATGCTTTCTGCAGCCTTTCATTCTGATCTATTCTTGTCCTCTCAGAATGCTGTCAATGTGTCAATAGATCACAGAATCATAGAATGGGTCGGGTTGGATGGGACCAACCTGTCTTTGTGCTTGGGATTGCCCCAGCCTAGGTGCAGGACCCTGCACTTGGCCATGTTAAACTTCATGAGGTTTGCACTGGCCCGCCTCTCCATCCTGTCAGGGTTCTTCTGGACGGCATCCCTTCCCTCCACATGTCAACTGCACCACACAGCTTGGTGTCATCATCAAATTTGCTGTCCAAGTTACTGACGAAGATGCTGAACAACGCCAGTCCCAGTACAGACCCGTGAGGGATACTGCTAGTCACTGATTTCCACTTGGACATCGAGCCATAGACTGTAACTCATTGAGTGTGACCATACAGCCAATTCCTTATCCAGCAAGTGCTCCATCCGTCAAATCCATGTCCCTCCAGTTTAGAGACAAGGATGTCATGTGGGTCAGTGTCAAGTACTTTGCACAAGTCCAGGTATATTTCATCACTCACTCTTCTCTTACTCACAAACTGAACTGCCATAGCTTCTCAAATAGAATGGATAGTGGCTTAGCCACTTCATCTGAACCCTCATCCGGTTCCCTCAAGAGCCACAGATGTATCTCATCAGGTCCCATGGACTTGTGCAGGTTCCTCAGATGGTCTCGAATCTGATCTTCCCCTACAGCAGGCAGTTCTTCACCTCCCAGTCACTGCTTTTGTCTTCTGTGGCTTGGGTGGTCAGTCAGTGGAGACCAAGGCATAAAGTTGTTGAGTACCTCAGCCTTCCGCATGTCCTGGGCAAGGAGGTGTCCTGTTTCCTTCCAGAGAGGGCCCACATTACAGATACTTTGCCCTGTATTCTTTCAGGAAGCTGTGGTACTTTCTTCTAGGGAAAAAAAGTATCAGGAACAGCTTTTAAACCAGAGAGTAGTCTGTAACAGTGTTTGCTCCTATATGGCATGTTGGAAGCACCTATTGAACTCACTAGGGGAGCACGCCAGAACCATCAGAAACTGGTTAAAAATATTGAGCTTCAGTCATAATGATAAGAGTGTTCTGCCAGTTGGATGCAATTGTATTTATCAAACCTTTCAAGTCCTAAATATTTGCTTCAATGACTTACTACTTCTCCTATAGCTGGTAAATTCAGTTAGTCATTAAACGCAGTTATTAAACTTTTTAAAAACAATTGTAGAGTTAATGACAAAGGATATTCCCAGGAGCATGAATTACTGGACAGTGCAGCATTAAAAATCTACCTGTCGCATTAAAGAGATCTGAAAATTAGTTTTGTGTACCTTCTTTCTTCCTTTATGGTATGCATTGTCTAAATCAAACCTGGAACTAAGCACCCTTTAGATAAAATAAATCTGATATTAGCTCTTTGTTCTCAGATGTTACAGACTCTTCTTTGGAGCTCTAATTTTGTTTGTTTGTTGTTTTCTCAGTTCAAAATCAAACCATTCCCACAGTATAAATTGGATCCTTCATATCCATTCTCAGTTTATCTGTTTTTCCCTTTAAATTCTACTTTTTTTTTTTTTTTTTTTCCTAGAACCTGGGCTTATCTGGGTGTCATTCACTTCTCATGAAGGAGTTTATCAGGGTTTTTCAGGTCTTGCAGACAGCTTCCCCCCATAGAAGCCTGAAGCCTGCCCTGCCACCTGGGCTGTCTCCAGCTATACAGCATTAGTTCATTTGCTGTGCCCTCACTGTACATGCTTCAAAACACATGTAAAATCAGTAATTTTCTTGTGTTGTTTTCCAACTGATGGAGATATTCACCCTCCCATGTCCTACACGCTTTATTTCCCAGTTCCTAGCAACTGGCTTTCTGAAGTATCTTCTAATGTTCTTTGCTCTGTGGTAACTCAGTTTCCTGTCTCACAGGTGCTTCTCATTGAGTGTTTTCATTCTCTGCTGAAGGAGCCAATAGCTTGACAACCTTTCCTGTGGAAAAGCATGACCCTTTGGCCATCTGGTCTCACCATGAATCAATGCTACATGATTAAGGAATCTGTCCCATCTGACTTAATTTAGTCACCAATACACAGCTGTAAAACACTGATAGGGCTTTTCTGTAACTGAACTTCCGGCGGTTTCCTTTCTTTTGAAAGAGAGTATTTCTGAAACCTGTTTCTGCAGGTGCTGTGAGGCTGCTGGCACTGACTCCCAAAGCCGGCTGGCAGCTGAGCTTGTTGTGGGAATGAGTCACTCCATCTCCTCTGTGAATCCCACTCCTCCTGCAGCTTGGCTGGCAAGCAGTTGATGCTGCCGAAGAGGCAAATCCACCCTGTCTTTCTCCCTGCAGTTCCCCGTGTCCACAGCCCAAGACCTTTGGCTCTCTTCAGGGCTGTAGGTGCTACTGCAGGAAGCAATGTGAGAAATCACACGTGGCCTCTGAGCTCTTGCAGGTGCTGTTAACCTTCCCTGACCTGAGACTTACTAGATTCGTGAAGTGGTCCACTGAGGAGTGTACAAATAATTATTGTATTGTTTAGTTAAAGCCAGTACAGCCAGTGCGGTACAAAATAGTTATGAGTGCATTGTGTGTGCACCAGGGGACGTTTTAATAGGTTACAGAGCTGTGCAGTGAGGAGAATGAATTCAGCAGCATGTGATTAACTGCGTAAGATGAAGACCATAAAAAGAAATATAGCTTGTCCACAAGGCTTCTTTGTAAGTTACAGCACTTAGGATTGTAATAGAGAAGTCTTTTTAGAAAGCTAATTAAAAATTTAAGTATTTTTTTGGAAGGGCTTGGAAATATTTGAGTGCTAAGATTGTGGAAGATGTGCTTGAAAAAGAAATTTGTGTTATTTTAAGGAAGAGATTTCTTTTGAGACTCGTGGACTCCTTTTTTTGCAAACATTAAAGCCCTGTAGCACTGGCTTAATTTGAGATATCAAAATGCACCTTTTCACAATTATTAAATGGAAAATATGTGTAACTAGTATGGTTATGCTGATATAGTACTTTGGATTTTTACTTAAACTCTGCTGAAAAGTTTCTAATACATTTTCAGAGCAGCTGCAAATAAAATGGTTTGGATTTGGTAAACCTCATTTTTCCCTTGCTCCTCCTTCACTTAAAATATGCATGTATTCAGTGTATGATTTAACACGTGCAACTGAAGTATACAGCAAATTAATGACTGCTTGACAAAATGTCCTTACAGAAAAACGTATACAGAACGCAATAATCAGTTCATCTTTAGCTCAATATTCTCTGGGGACATTTTTCCTGCCTAGCATGCATAGGAAGAGCTGCACATGGTGGTAACAAATGAATGGCATTAGCTGTGCCCGTGCAGGCTGCCCAGTGGGAGAAACCTGTAGCTGGGGCTGCCCCGATGGCCCCAGCTGCCCTTGGCCAGTGTTAAATGGGCAGGTGTTCTCTTTTGCTTCCCTTGTGCTATAAAGCCCCTGCTGGTATGATACCAGTGTTTTGCAAGGGAGATGGTGACATTTCTAAATGGCAGAATTACCATCTCCACTACAACCACTACTGCTATCCTCTGTGAATACAGTGAGATACACAGAGCAGGTAGACGTCAGAGACATGCAGAGGAACAGTGGCGTATGCTTTCCCCTATTTGCAAAGAAATGCGCCATCCCTGATGAGAACTCAGTGCTGGAGTGAGAGTTGAAGGCTTGATGGAGCACTTGCTGGGAATTTGCAGAATTGTCTGGCTCTCCCTGTCCCTGGTAAAAGACAAAACAGCATGCGTAGCAGACTAAAGGAAAAGGTCAATGGCCTTGTATCCACCAGAAACTTGCCAGTCTCTTTTCCGAGTCTAGCTCTGCTTTTAGTCTCCACAGTATCCTGGGACAGAAACTTTTAAAATTGAATCTAAAGTTATGTAAACATGTATCCATTTCTAATAATTTTAAACCTGAACTCTGATACACCACTAGGTTTTCCGTTATTTTGTATTCTAACAAAACAGTCGAAACTCGCTTTCCCTGGCCATTAAGAAGTTCGGTCAGCTCCACAGTTCACTTCCACCACTCATTTTCCAAAACGAAGAGCTTTGTATCAGCTAAAGCAATGCTGCAGAGGCTAGAAGGAGTCAAATACAGCTGGATAAGAGCAAAAGCATTGCTCTTTTTGGTGTTTGTCAAGCTCTGTGGCCAGAGAAACAGTCACTGAAAGATGAACAAGCTCTCTCTGTCTTCTAGCACTGGGTTGTGTGGGAATCTTTCTGTCTAATGATATAACATGTGCCTTCTGCCACCTAAAGCTAATTGAAATGAGGTCAAGAAGCAAAATTAGAATCTTTGCTGCTCAGAGTAAAACTCTGACCCTAAAATGGGTGCTAAGAAGCAGCAAATATTTCACTGGTTTCCACGGTGCATGGGGAAGGCCAGTGTAAGGAACCACCTCTGGATGTTTTCTGGATATTTTCCTATTGTAAAAAAAAAAACAAACCACAAAACAAAACAGGAAAAAAAAAAAAAAACCAAAAAAAGCAAACAAATTTGGGCACATTTTATTGTTTTCTAAACCATCTGGTAATATTTCAATGTGGCAGAAGAGCATTAAAGGACATTCCTCTATTTTAAGAAAAATTATTTTAAGGACCCAGCCATATGTGAGAGGTATTACTAGAAATTCTGCTGTCAAGTTTCAGGAGGAGAGACTGACTCCTTCCCTCTCCTCAGCCCCTGGATAAAACACACTTCTGGACTTCCTGGTTTATGCAACACCGAGCCTGCAGGAGTTGGTCTCAGGAAAAGGCAGGCAGTGGTCTTGCTGCCAACACTGACCACTGCGTGAGCCAGTGATAGATCAACGGATGGGGAAATTGAAAATGGGACCAACAGCAGACGGGGTTGTTGTTTCAGGTAGTGAGTGGGGAGGGAGGGGAGCTCAGCTGCTCCCAGGGCTGCCCTGGCTTGTCCCTGGCAGTTTGCAAAGAAGGGGGAAGAGATGTTCATGCTGGGATGTCCGTATGCCTGCCCCCGAGTGGGGAGCCCCGGACTCCAGCCCCGCGCTGATGGAGCTGTCTCACCCACTTTGTGCCAAAAGCAGCCCATGGCTCGCCACTGCCACACAGCCCACCTGAGATAGTAAAGGTGGATATTCCAAGACTCGGCTTTCATCACTAGCTAAAACTTCAAAGGTCTTGTTGAACATGGCAGGAACTAATATGAGCTTTAACTGTGGTGTAAGTTTGTGGTCCCTGAAGTAGGCTGGTGTTTATCTCCTATGCTTCCAGCCAAGCCAAACCAAACCATGGGAGAGCACACCTGCATAAAGCTGTGCAATTCTTCAGCTGCCAGGAATGTAATGTTTGGTTTAGTATTGCTATTCAGTGTAAATATGAATGCTTTCAAACAGATTTCTCTGCAGCACAAAGTTTTTTAATCAGTGTAAAGTAATCTAGCAACAGCAGGGTCCAGCTGAGGGGAAGGTGCTGTGAAGTAGTAATTAGTCTAATTGAAACAAGGTTGGGCTTAATGGCCTGTGGACCTGTGGGTAGTGGGTAGGATTGACACAGCTGATGATCATGTTGCTCAGGATGTGCTATGTTCAGTTTGAGAGTCTAGGCATATGTGCCAGTCAGTGGCTTGGGGTGCTTGTGCCTCACGAGGTTTAGGGACTGTTGACCTCAAGAAGTCTCTGAGTTTTCTGTGCTTCACTGAAGCTGGTGGAATTTTCTGAGCTGCAGGAGTTTCAGCCTTCGTGTGTTTTGCTGTATTCATGTATTCAGACTCAGTATTTTGCTGAGGTTTCTTTGTGGCTTGTTTTTTCTTGCTGTTTGTTTTAGGCTCTCAAAGCCTGAATTCAATCCTCTGGCTATAAAAGTCCTCAAGGGGGTCTGTGTGTTTGTGTGTATGCCCACAGTCATGTATTTATTCACGCACGCAAAGCCGTGTGCCAGTATGTGTAAATGCACACCTTGTCTGTAGCTTTTTTAACCACTCAGAGTTCTGAAGGGGTTCTGTTGCAACACTGTAATAGATGAAAAACGCCATATTTGCTTGTGAAGTATCAAGCAATATCTTGTTTTCCTGAGCTGGACATCTCATCAAAGGATAAGGCAATATATTTATTTATGCTACCTTTCTAAGTGTAAATTATTTCCTCTGATATGAAATTACAGAACTGTTTTGTGTTTTGCCTCTTTAAAACTGCTATAAACTCAGATGTTAAGAAGGTATAATTTCTAGATAGGAAGGTAGGACAGGGAATGGAAGACTGAAAGAAGCATTACCAATTGCTGGCTCGCTTGTGGACGCACAGGGAGATGGTGCCCTCCAGCTGAAATGCCAGCGCCTGTATTCTCTTGAGTGGGATTTGCACTGGTGCCTGGATCCACACATGCTCCATGTCAAACCACTCTGGCTTCAGCTGATGCCTGCAGAGACCCAACTGCAGAGTCTGTGTGTGAGCACAATGGTAAAACACATGTCAAAGCTCTTGCTTTTGCTCATTTCACCTTTCCTTGTTCAATACCTACTGTTAGTGGCAGATGTACAAGTCTTAGCAAAAAACATTGCAGACTAAGCCTTTAAATCATGTGAGCTTCTGCAAGGTGGGAATGGCAACCATCTAGCCATTTTGGGGTCACGTGAACGTGTTTGTGCTTTGTGTAGGAGAATGAATCTCAGTGCGATTGCTTAGGCGTTGTTGCAATGTAAATATTGAATTATAATTCTGCTAACAAACACAAAAGTGCAATAGATGTTCTTTCGCTTGAAATTGGAGCTCAACAGTGCTCCTGTCTTCAGTATGCACATCACGCATCAGCTGTAGCAGTACCAAGCTTTCTGTGGAGAGAGGAGGAGGAAATGAATATTCAGTAATTGTTTTAGTTAAACTGATGCTACTGTGGGCTCTGTTCTTCCTCTCTAGCTTATTCTTTGAAATGCAAATGTTTAAAAAGTGGAGAAATCAAGAGATGACAATCCATCTTTTCTTCATGGTAGGAGGAACTTAAAAAAAACCGAAATTTTTAAATATCTGTTCTGTTTAAGAATTTCTTTCTGTGGAAACACTGGTAATATTTGTGGGGGAAGGGTGTACAAAAGTCATCCTAAACTAGATTTATGCACATCGTCTCTTCTGTTGCTGTGTTCATATGGTTCACCTGGCCTTGCTTTTTGGTATACTGCAGTGAATAACCTTGCTCCATCAGAGCAGATGCTCAACTGTTAGCAGCTTCTCTCAGCTTCTTGGTTTCAAAAATGACTTATGGTCACTTCTAGGAAGTCATGCATGATGGTTTTAGTTCTTTTTCTGATGAATACAAACCCTTATTGTAGCTAAAAGGGAAAGCAGTAAATGTCTGAAAAGGGACATTTGCTGAACTCTTTTGTTTGACTTGGATATCATAATCCCAGGGTGCTTTGCTAAGAAGAAATAGGAAAGCTTGGTCATTTGTTTCCTTCTTTTTGATTAGTTTACCCTTATCAGTGAGGTTTATGCATGACATCTGTTCTTATCCATAAACTTACACTAAAGAAGGTAAAGTCTATTGTCATCCCAGAGATGCCAGGAGATGTCCATTAATCAACTTGCAGTAATGTATTACACAAAAGTACTCCAGTTGGTCAGAATCTGTCTTCCTGGAAGACAAAAAAATGTCCAGGAGTTATCTTCTGTGATATATAGAAAATAAGTTCCAAAACGGTGGTTAAAAGGGTCTGTTTTTTCATCATTTGGAATAGCATTGCCTAGAGTATTGTGATAGAGAATAAAGATGCATTAGTCATTAATAATGTCTTGAGACCCTCTCTCTTGAGAAGAGATGATCTGTTTATGGGGGAAGAATGGCCACACTGGATGTGTGTGTGTGTGTGTGTGTGTGTGTGTGGAGGTTGTGTTTGTAAGGATTACTACTGGTTCTAGGCACTGGTGAATAGGTTACCTTTCTGCCTGAGGCTGGCCTGATGTGAAGCAAAATGTTCCTTAAAAACAAGTATTTCACAGTAGCTTCTGAGTATGATAACCTTGGCACTGGTAAACAAATACATAGGCTGTTGCATAGTCTGCTGTCTGCGAAAAGGGGAGAGCAGGAGTGTGAGGAGAAATGTATGTTTTCAGGTATTGTGTCTGGCATTACAATCATGTTTTCGGAAGTGTCGTAGACCCAAGGGAATGCCATGAAGCTTATTTTGCCCTGTTGCTAACACTATTCTTCAAACAACACAGTCAAACTTCATTGCAGAATACAAACCCAATGAGATTTAAATCTTTTCCCCAAAAATGTATTAGCGAGGGGGAAGAAAGGAAGGTAGGGAATTAGATGGCTATTTTCTAGTGTGCATATGGGCCACAACTTTTGTTTATCCGATGTGAGCTGAACCAAAACCTGAGTCATGAAACTGGGGTTCCAGCATGGACTTGCAACCTTGGTCAGGTTATATACTACTGTTATAAAGTACAGCTTTATAAGAAGAAAAGGATTGGAAAGGCAAATGGAGACACCTCTCCAGAAGTTTCTGTTTCTGAAGTGTCCCTTTCTGCAGCACCCAGAAGAAACCCTGAAACAGATGACTGGAGTGTCCGTCCATCTGCTGGGTGTGCAGACACAGGGAGTTGGGGCAAAGTACTGAGGTGGTTTAGTTGCAATCATCCATCCACTCAACAACCAGAAGGACATTTCTGCTTCTGCATTTGGCAGAGCCTAGTCCTGCGTCTTGCTCCGCAGAAGCAGGGGACTGAAGGCCTTGCTCCTGCCTGTCCTGTGGTGGTTTCCCTCCCACCACTTCCACTGGACAGAAGGGTTTTTCTGAAACATCACAAAAACATCATGGAGTTTCCTTCTCCCTGTGTTTATTGTTATTTCTGTCTTGTCCTCTTTCCCCTCCTTAATGGCGTGGTCCATTTAGATGTAAACATGGCCTAGGTATTGCACCACAGAAATCAAGCCAAGAGCCATCTCCAGTACTTACAGGTAAAAGCCAGCACAACTGGTGAACTAAAAATGATAGCAGAATTCTTGTTCTGTCATTAAAACTGTGATTAAGGATTTCAATCCAAATCTGTTTGGGCAATTAAGCAGAAATTTGCTTCATTCAGTCTGTCACCCAGGACCTCCAGGCACACACCAGCAGCCAATTTATACTCTGTGCCAATTAGCAAGCTGAAGTTTATCTTGTTGGAGATGCAGCTTGCCACTGGAGGAATGCTATGCCTCTCCAAATCTATTTGACAGTAACACAAAAGGAAACCAGGGTACTGAGTTCATCTGCCTCTGGGTTCATCAGCCATCCATCACTTGTCTTATATTGTTGAAGAGATTATTGTATGTTTTAATGCCCACACTGGGAGGCTTTTAGTGACCTGCACTTCTTAAAGGTACATTAAAAAGGAAAATAATGATAGAAACTGCTGTTGGGAAACAGGCATGAAGACAACTGTCTCTGCATAAAAGCAAAAAGGTGTAGGACTGAAGTTTAAGCTAGGAGTGTGTGGCTGCAGTCACTTTTCCATGGATTATAGGTTCTTGCAGCTACAGCTGCAGTGTTGTTGCTCTCCTGCCTGTGGCTTCTGGGATGACTGCATGTGATAAATCTGGGATTTGCAGTAGAGAGGGACATTTCTTGGCCTCCAGAGCCAATTATTGCAAGCACCAGTTTTGTACCTAGGCACAGGGAAATTTAAGAGGTGGCTGAACTTTTAATTAACCTACTCATCTAGGTTTCTGAAGGTTTGAGGCAAGGTCTTAGTTTTGCATATTGTTTTGCTACAGTAGCTGTAGCTCATATGATGCCTTGCCCTACACCTAATATCTATCAGTGTTTGAGGCAGGTGGGGGCCCCCCTTTCATGAAAAATATCTATCATTCTTTGCATGGCAACAACCCTCAAATAAAGAGACTTTTGCTAAAAAGTAATTTCTGCCTTGACACACACAGAGCGGGTAGAAGAATTTTTGCCCAGGGAACCGAGAGTGTTAAGTCTCGAGCACAACAGGACTGCATTCTGACAAGATTTAAATGCTGTTCAGTACTGTACCACTGTGACAATACTAAAATAACTGCTACAGAGCTGTACTTAATGCCCAATTATGTAAGGTGTATTTTAATATTTCAAGCCATTATGATGTTCCCATAGTGCTTCTAACCTCTCAAAAATATACAATTGCTCTGAAAATCTTCAAGAACTAATATTCTGGGGTTTGTGGTGTGGTGGCTTTTTGGTTGATGTTTTTTGTTGTTTGGTTTGAGGTTTTTGTTGTTGGTTTCAGGGTTGGGTTTTTTTCAGCTGGCTGTAGAATGACTGCAACTAGTTTAATGGGAGTTGGCCTCCTCTGAATTTCTACTCCTATTGCAAAAGAGAGGGAACCCAAAGTTTCTCTTCAGTACTTTGCAATGCCATTAGTTTCCCTTTCAGACTTCAGAAGCCATTTTAAAGCCTCAAAGACTCAAGAAAGCAACCTGCACTTGGTCGCTTCTCATGTAAATGTGTTGAATACCTCTGGATGTTTGGACAGTGCTCTGACTTCTAAAATTCTGTATCAAACCCAAAATTATACAAGTGTTCAAGTAGTCTTTAATAACATTGGAACAAAATTACTCTCTCTTTTTGTGAAAGTTTCCAAGAGATTTCCTTTTTAGTCTGTTTTTTGGAGTGAAACCATGCTTTGAAGTGCAGGGGTTTTCTCGGGGAGAGATAAGCTTCTTTTTCAATCAGTTCCTCTTGGAGCCTTGGAATCAAATCCCTCTTGTCACAGATGCAAAATTATTAGAGATAAATTCATCATTTCATGGTCTTCTAATTCTTAAAGGAAATATCTGTCCCCTCCAGCTGCTTCCCCAAACTTACTAATACTAAAGCTCTTTGTAAGTAGACTCTCAGACATTAGGTCTAAGACCTTTTTGCTTGCTGATCATTTTTCTCTGTGCCATGGCCAGAGCAGCAGGGCTGGGGGAGGTGAAGGCATACAATGTACCGAAATGGTTTTAGGCTGCAGCTCTGGACTCTGCTCCCTATTTGCTCTCTGGAAAGCATTTTTGAAGGTCCATAAATGCCAGCTCATGAGCAGCAAGCACAAACATACCTGGAGAACAAACAGAGGGTCTTGAAAGCAGTGTTCTTGAAAACTGATTCATTGTACTTCTAACGCCCATCACATCCCAAGTAGTAGTGTGCCATCATGACTTTCCCTTCTTAGCACCTATTAAAGAGAATCCCTGGGCTAATCCTTCAGAGATAATGAACAGAATGATGGTAGTCATGGAAACTGCTGCTTAAATATTGGTGTTTTGCATGAACTCCAGAGTATGTCTAATTACAGCAGTGATGGAAATCTGTTTCAGCACTGTATGAAGCACTGCCATTTTATTAGTTCTGAGCAAGTCTGCAGTTCAAAAATGGTGAAACTACATCTGTTCTTTAGCTGGGCTTGTTGGTAGTGAAATTAAGGGGAATTTCTAAACACAGTGCTTGCCATCTATTGGTAAAGGGTCTCTTGAGTAAATCTTATTCAAGGACAAAAAATTGAGGTGGCCATAAGAATAGCTGCCTCATGTATAGCCATTGTATCATAAATAGGGTCTGTTAAACAGGTCCCGAATTCAACACATGGTGTTTAAAATCGCTTTTTCCAGTGAAGGTTCAGACCTGTTGCTCTGAGAGCTGTAGGTCTGCTGGTCATGTCCCTGTACCTTCAAGCTGGGAGAAGGGGTTTATTTTCATCACACCTGCAATGTTATACAAATGTTAGAGGATGCTACTTGGGGTAAACAAACATGGTGATTGGGCAGGATTAATGAGCCTTTTGCATAGAAGGACTTCAGACTTTTTGGGCTTTTGCTAAGTTTGTCTATTTAAAATTCTCTTGCATAGCTCTGTACAGCTAACAGCCTAAGTGCAATTTTATACCAATGCCCCCATCAACAAACTGGAAATTGCCCAGCAGAGTGTGGCTGAAGTGGTCCAGGAGGCCATAGTGTGGGATGTACAGGGAGAGGCTGAGGGAAAGGGGCTTGTTCAACCTGGAGAATAGAAGATAAGGAAGGGGCTCCCAGTGCCTGATGCAGTATTGGAGAGGAGATGAAGCCAGGCTCTCAAGGGGGCATTAAAAAAGGACAAGAAGCAATTGTCACAAGCTGCCTAAGGGAGAATTTTGTTTGGCGGTAACCACTTGTATTGGGATGAACTTCTGAAGCACAGGAAGAAGTGCTTGGAGGGCTCTCAGTCCCTGGGAACTTTCAAAACTTAACCAAGCCCTGCACAACCTGGTTTCAAAGCCTTGCTTTGAATATGAGAAGACTACAAGATCTCCAAGGGACTAGTATGTATTTTTCTGTAAAAATGGGGCAAGAAACAAGGAAGCTACTTCAGGTCACACAACAAACTTGTGTCCAAGTCAGGAAAAGAGAACATGCATCCCCTAATTTCAAACCATTATTGCACGGAGTAGCCTGTATTGATTTTCCGGCACAACAATAATTTCCCTGATGAGCCTTACTTCAGAGTGTTCATGATCTAATTTAACAAACAGTTTTTTGTTCTCCCTTGTAAAAATGAATAAGAGAATGGGAAAGAATATTTCAACCTTGCTGCTTCAAGAGTATCTTGAAGAAGTAATGTTTTCTAAGCCCTGTGCTTTTCCCTATGGTTTTTGTTGTGGAACTGTGTCTGTGTTGAGAAGAAGCCCCCTTTATACTCAAAGAGGGTCTTCCTTTTCTTCCAAGACATTTTCCTTCAGAAATAGTAATGGTTAAAGTGCATCTGCATTCCTGGAAATTATATTTCAAAACAGAAATAGTAAGTATACTCAAATGCTAATATTTTTTGGCATGATCCATATCTTGGTTAGCTCTAATGATGGTATGGAAGTTTTCATTCGCAGATAGGAAGTCTTTCCTTTTTTTGTGGTTTATGAGGTGGTTGGTATTATCTCAACTGTTGTTGCTGAATTTTAGTGCAAATGGGATTTGCTAGCTCTCAATGTAAATTGCAACAAACTGTTGAGTATTTGTGTGGGGTTATTTTTTGCTGTATTAAAATATTTCATGAAATACAGCTCCATGAATCTGGGTTAGTAATTATGAATATTATTAAAATTTATGAAGACATCTGGTAATAATTTATGAAGACATCTGCAACATCTCAAAGTCTTGGACTGGGACGTAGGGGAGAACCCAACAAAACACCACCTATATTGACTTTTTTAATAATTTTTATTATCAGCTTCCTGCAGGTGTTTCTCATAAACTATATTTGCTGAATTCCCCCCTTCACCTATAATACAAAATGTGTGCGTTTACCACTGCCCAAGCCCTTCTAGCTGGTGTAATGATTCTTACCCAGCCATCTGTGCTGATCAGCCTCAGGAAATTTAACACCGGTTTGCTTTCTCCACCTTGCCAGAGCCACTGCAGTGTACCCTAGAATAAAGTGAAAACAAATGTCCCCAGTGAAGGGAAAAAAATCAAAACAATGTTGCTGCCTTATCTGCAAAGTCTACCTGGAAGCATAGTGTCAGACTTGCACCCATTGAAAGATAAAATTTATTAGTGGTCCAGCTCCACTGATGAAGGACAAGCAAGGAATTCAGGCACAGAACTTCATTCCTTGAATCTTAATCTTCTCTTAAATGTTTTGATAAAGATAAGGATGTAGAAAGGAACAAAACAGAGCCAAAATTTTTTAAGTTCTAACTCTAGTAACTTGTGGATTTGTTGATGTACAACTGACAAGTGAGGTAACTTTTGAACTGCACTTTATTAGTTGTAGGAAATAACCTGAAACTTAGTAATGTATATCTTACCTCTGTAAGATAACATTTCCCAATGCTGGAAGGAAGAGCATGGGTTTTTCCCCAGGCTTTTTATCATATGCCGTTCATTGTCCCATATGTGACAACCTACCAATGGAATAATCCCCAATTACAATACACAGGACATCGGACCGGAGGAAGCTATTGTAATAGTGTTTTTCTCCCTTCAGAAGATTAATACTGCGTAATATCTGGAATATAGTATTTAGTATCTGCACCAGTAGTCTTGCAACTTCCTAGACAGTCACAGAGTGCCCAGTGACATGTATCAGTCTGTACTGGGGATTAATTTAAACAACAGGCACAGCTTAAAGGAAATCAGGAAACCCAAATTATGAGCCTTGAGCTAGCTTCTGCTGAGGATCATCTTCCTGTCTAGCTAGAGAATGCTTATGATATCAATATGCTTGTGGAAAAAAAAAATAAAAAATGAAGAGGCTAGTTGTAAGTAGTACTGTCTATATTATTTAAAAAAGAAAAGAAAAAAACCTGCTTTTCTCCCAGCTCAACAATGAGGACAGACCTTTTCTGCAAGGAATCGGAAGTGCACAAAGTCTGAGATCTCAGTGTTCCTTTTGTATCTTAGCTTGATTGCAAGATTTACCCAGGACTGTAGGTCTTTGTTGTACTTAATGAGTTTTGGAAAAGCAGACCGTGTAAGAACAACCTGGAAAGGTTAGGCAGCTGACATTTCAGAAGGCAGCAAATAACACAAGTTGATAATGTCAAGAAGCTGTGCAAACAGTCTTTTGATGACTACAGGTGGGTCCCAGATAAATGCTGCAATAACTAGCAACTTCAATATAAAAATTATATTTTGGGTAGCAGTATTATTTCCTGTTTGTCTGTGAGACTTGCCAGAAATGTCAGACAGGGGTGGTGGTATTTTACATACGACATTTTTCTCCCTAGCTCTTTTCATGGGTTGTAAATATCTTCCCTGAGGACAGATTGTCTTCCCTTTCTTCCTTTACCTGTGAGCAAGAGTTGCTTGCAGAATACAGGTGGGGTCTGTAGGCTCCTAACCTCCACTCACTGTGAAAAGAAGGTGCAATGCTATCCAAAATACACCACCTCATTGAACGCTTGTCCTACAGTGCAGAGCAGAGCAGCCAGAGCATATGATTAAGCATGGTCAACACCACTACATAAAGCTGGCTTGACAAAAGAGCCCTGATAAAGATCCAGTGCTTTAAAAGTCTGACAGCCACCACCTTTTTAAGCTACACCGTAGGATTCTGTGTTCAGTACGTAGTTTTGGTCTTGAAAAGTGGTAGCTGAAAACTTGCAGCCTTTGATGTAACTGAACTCAAATATTTGGGGACAATTCTGTCAGTGAGTAGTGAATTCCTGTCTGCTTACTCATTGCATCCAAACGTGTTTCCTAGAAGCTGCTGGAGACGAGGTGGGGCAGGAGGCTTAGTCAAACAAGTAAGTGACGGATGAAAGTGTGCGCTCATAAAAGGTGATCTCACCATAGTGGGCCAGTACATCCTCTCAGGGCCCAGTATGAGTACATTCTTCATGCCTGTAGCATATGCTGCATCTTCATGGGGCACCCACTGTAGGCTGTCTTGGTTACACACTTCAGAGATCTGCATGCACTTGGATCTGATGGCAAATGGCCTGTTAGTTTCCATTAGAAAAGGCCCCCTTACTTTCAGATCCCAGGGATGCTGATTTTCTCAAAGTTGCAATTGACACTGCCATTTCTGACTAATGCTTTGCTTTTGCCTTGTGGTAGAAGTTGCTATCAAGTTTTGAAGGTTATGACTCAGTAATTGGCGACACTGGTTTTTGCAACTGGCTTCAAGCACAGTAGGTTATCATAGAGATCACTTTTGATTATGTATGTTGGTATTTGTAATTGCAAAGCTTAACAGCTGCTCTATTCAAATCACTATAGCCAAATGCACTTCCATGAGAGACAAGTTGCTGTGTTTGCATTTGTAAACCAGCTTCACAGTTAAGCTTACTGTCTTGAAGGGATTGTCTGCATATGTGACTGCCAGAAATGTGGACAGAGCATCTTTGTGTCTTAAAGAAACAGTATATAAATTTCTTTTTAGTTTACTTACAAACAGTATTCTCTCTGAAAGATACATACCTATGTAGCTACCACATAAATGCTGTAATGTGATTCTTGGTGAGTGATGTGTGAAACCCTAACAAGATACCTTCACAGCAAGCTGGTAAGCTAAGCAGGAAGGTCTAGATCAGGAGTTCCTTGTGCTAATGGACCTATAAATCATTAAACAAGATGCCAAAAGGGCTTTTTTTCCAGACTTGTCCTTTCTCCATTCTTGGTATGTGGTCAGTCCCTTCCATCTAGGCTTATGCCTTGATGGCATAAACTCACATTCTGCAATCAGTGCTTCATTTAAAGCTTTACAGCATTGGCTCTTTGAGAGTTGTTAATGTTGCTATGACAAAACCTACAACACTTGAACCAATATCTGCACATCTGTGTTTTGTGGGATACCTCTTGTTTTAACCAGCATGTGCAAATGTCTGTTTCAGAGCATATAAAAGAAAATAGCTAAAGCAAACATGAAGCTACTTTCTAGGTAGGTGTTGTACACTCTGCAAGACTCTGCCTCAAGCTCTGCTGGCTTGCACAGTTTGCCACCTGAAGCAGACCTCACCTCTTGGCCAATCTTTGGTGTTAGACTCTGGTCTAGTGAGCTCCTAACAACTTTTTTTCCCCATTTTTGCCCACTGGTGAATATCTTGTGATTTACTTTATGTTCTGGAGGAGGTCCTCAGCCCAGACACTCTGCCCATCTGGGCCAAGAAACTGAAGAACTGAATTTCTCTGCTTTCATGGAGTCTACTGTTCTGTGTGACCTTGCCTTAACTGAGGGGTTAGGTTAGGCACTTGGAGTTTTTAATTGCAGAACTGCATTGTTGAATAACCATTTAAGTCATGGATACTGGCCTAGTTTAGCCTTACTGGTGATTTTGAAAACTCCTTTTGTCTTGGCATTACGTAGTTTTAGGTACATAGGCAATGTATATCAGGGTATTTAGCGTATTCATGTTAGTTTCTGTTTGCTGAAATTCGAGAACTTTTTCCAGTGAGAGTCTGCCATGGAAGAATTATGTTACTGCTTTTGAATGTTCCTGCTCATATAATCAGATACTTTGCTGCTCTTGAAAATAACCTTTTTTTCTTATTATGGGCATTGATGGCAAGCCATGGTGGTGACTCAGCTAGCACAGCAGTTGAAATATGGAATAGTAATGAGTTAAATAGATTGTCAAACAACATAATCTAATTTCTTCGACAGAGCAAAGGGTTTTTTTGTTTGCTTGTTTGATTTTGCTGTCCTAAGTGCCTAGGGTACTCAGAAAATCATGTCTTTGTGCCATCTTTATCTGCTCTGGGGTTGAAGACAGGTTGTTGGCTAGCCCTCTAAATATGATGCTCTGCAATTCCTCAGCAAAGCCCACTCCAATAGCTTCTCTTGAAGGTCAGATAGTTTGTTTGGCCTCTCTGGATCCAAGGCTCTCTGCAGCCCTTGATGCTGTGCCACTTTTTGCAGGAGACTTGCAGTTCTCTCCTGGCTGAAGTCATGTAGTAGCCAGAAACAGTAGAATTTTGACCCACACAGGTGGTGAGCAAGGTGGTAACCATACATGATCTGGACTGATATGGTTAAAGCTGTTCAGTTTGGCTTTTACTAAACAGTACTGAGCCTGAGGGGAGAAACCAGACCTGTTATTCTTGCTATCTGTATTTTTCTTTAGAAGTTACCTAGATGTGTTGCATCCCAGCACAAACTTGAATACCTCTCTGGAAGCACAGCTCTGTGCTCAGAAAGATAAGAATGTCTATAGAATATCTATTGTATTTACAGTCCTTTCTTCCTGCACAGCCAACATCTAAACATACAAGAGCTTCCATCACCCTTTGCTGGACACAGCTGGCTGGACTCTGCTGCCCTGAATTTGGTAGGGCACACAGCTAAACACCAGGAGTTCGATTTCTTCTTTATAGACCACATGTCCATGGTGTTATGCTTTCTTGCCTTGTCTTAGACTGTGGGCCTAGTACTGTACAGATCCCAGGTGGCCTGAAGCCTGTGTCCGTCTTGGGAAGCACCCGACATAGCAATGAGATTGATCTTTGGCAGTTAGAAAAGAGAGTGCGGGGAAGGTGCACGTGTTTCATCTGGCAGGAGTATCAGAGGCAGCAGGCGTGAGAGCTGAAGTGATGTGGCAACTCGTGCACAACATTGCCTCCTGTTGCCAGCATGAGAGAGGCTGCGTGACATGGTGCAACGCTGGCTTCTCTGTAGTGGAGTACTTGAGGTGTACCACTTCTGGTACACCTCAAGTAGCAGTGGCAGTCATTCAATGTATGCTTGGATATGGCACCTCAGGACATACTGCTGAGCAATAGCTGAGCTTGTGCTCCGCCATGCTCCCTCCCACATCCTTCCAAGACTTTTGGAAACTACTGATTCAGTAGAACCAAAATGGTCTCTGGCCCTTGTGTTCATCCTGCCATACCTCCTTCTGCAATGCAGTGCAGCCCAGCCTGCTCCCTGTCCATGAGCCACTGCCATGAGAAGTGGCAGTCATTCAATGTATGCTTGGATATGGCACCTCAGGACATACTGCTGAGCAATAGCTGAGCTTGTGCTCCGCCATGCTCCCTCCCACATCCTTCCAAGACTTCCTTCATCTTCTGGTGTCAGCAGAGACAGCTGGCCTCCCTTCCTCCCAGGAGGATGTAACCTTACACACAGGTTTCCTCCTAATGTGACCATCTCCTGCTGCACAGGTCTTCCTCCAGTCGTGGTGGTTGATGTCTGAGCTTTCCATTTAGAGTCCCCTCCAGTCCTTGTTATTATAAGTCTCTGAGCTGCAGTTTGATGCCTTTATTTCTGTGGGATGTGGTGGAGGTAATGTTTGTTCCTTTTTTTCTTATTTGTTGTTGTAGGTGATGTTTCAAGAACCAGATCTGATTCCTTGGCTTATGACTCAGTTGAGGGGGCAGGAACATAGATGTACTTGTTGCTACCTTTTTATCCAGATAACAAATATACTTTTTATACTGCATAACAACTCCTCGTGTTTACTGTAACCAGTTTGCATTTATGCTTGATTTAAAACGTTCACCAGTTCTGGAACTACTTGTACTTCCAAGTCCTTGACCATCCTGCAGGACACCTTCAAGTTCCTTTAACATGTCCCTCTTCAAAGAGAACTGTTGCTTGGTGGCAGTTTTGTTCTGGGATATGATAATGTTTATTGCAGATGTTTCTGAAATGATGCTGACATCTCCAGTGGCCTGGGAATTGTTGGCTGCAGAAAGGACACAAGTGATGTGGGAGCTGGCTGCCCTGGCATATGTGGTGGCTCATGGACAGGGAGCAGGCTGGGCTGCACTGCATTGCAGAAGGAGGTATGGCAGGATGAACACAAGGGCCAGAGACCATTTTGGTTCTACTAAATCAGTAGTTTCCAAAAGAAAACTATCCCCTTCTATTAGCTTGAGTAGTATTTCTGCTCTGTCAAGTAACATTTTGAATGAGGATGAGGGAACACTAGATGTGTTCAAACATCTCTTAAAAGTTAACGGTAGGACTTTTTTCTTCAATGTGAGGAAATGAAAAAATAGCTCTCTTACAGTTTCTCTTTATATAAAATTCACGACCTCCCCCCTGCTCATACATGATGCTTGATGTCTTGGAGTCTTCTATGATGAAATAATTGCAAGAGGTTAAAACAAAACAGAAAAAAAAAAAAAAAAAAGGAAAAAAAAAAGAAAAAAAAGAAAAAAAAGAAAAAAAGTTCTAAAGTAAATGTTGGAACCAAAATTTTAAATAATCCAATTCTGGATTTGGCATGAGCAGCTTGGGACACTTGACATCCATCTTTTCAGAGCAGGTCTTACTAGTTTCCTCAATTCCGATCCACCCTTACCTGCCTTGCAGGAGAGGCACATGACACAAACATGAAGTGATTTGGTTCAATCAACCACGTCATCTTTTTCAGCATCAAGCTGAAAAAACAACCTATTAATTCAACAGACCTGGGATCTGGTAACCTGCCAAATCTACACTACGCAATGTAAGCCACATTCTCCATTGTAATCAGGAGAGTCCTGGGGGAAGATATAACCTCAACTGAGCACTGTTCTTTGTGCTCAGAGGCATATTGTGATTCAGAAGTCACATCTGCCTCCAAAGTCAAGGATGTTGAAATGCTCCTGATAATGGATCAGTGTCAGTAGCTGATGCAGGGCTGCATCAGGAACTCTTCAGAGAACAGCATCCCAAGGTACTTGTTTAGCAGTGATTTCTGGCCGCTGACAGATGCCTGTGTATTCTGACCTTCAGCTCACAAATAATTGTGTCTCTTGTCTTTAATCATCTGGGACATATTTGGGATAGCAGTGGAATGGGATTAAATGTTAGTGCTCATTTCTCTATAGCATAGTTGACAGCATAAAACTGAACTCTGTGCATGCAGGTTGTATATTAAATCCACTGTTCTTTATTCTTAACGTGAGGTGCCTCTGGAGGCCAGTGAGGGGCAAGGCCAGCTCTCTTTCCTATCTTGACCTCCTCGCTCTGTCCATCAAGAAAAATACAATGCTTTTAGGGGATGAACTGAGACAGCCTCCTACCCATCTGTAATTCCCTCACTATCTGCTACCAGCATATATGTGCCAAGGAGTCCCTCAGTCCTGCTGACCTACTCTCTTCTTACTTGGTTCAGCATCCTCCTAGTAGCTCTGCTTCCAGTTCAACTTTCTTTCTCCAGGAACTCCTTAATTGAATCCTTTCAGAACCTTTTCTAAACCTTGTTCAACTTTGGGCTCCACACTATCCTGAACATTTTATTGGTTCAATATCAAAATATCATGGAGCCTTCTCTTTCCCAGAGCAGAAAAGACATAGGTTTGGCAGTTCCCTACTTTGTTCCCAAGCACATGAGATATCTCCGCTTTGGATTCTTCTCTGCCTGTCTTTCTTTGTACAGAAGATGTTTTATCACTGCTGTGTCACTGTGGGAGATGACATGCACTGCAAACTAAAGTCTGATTCTCTGATGGTAGAAGACCAACTTCACTGATCATGTGAAGTTCTTGAGCGTCAAGGAGCTTGTGCTTTGTGCAAGAAACCAAACTAACTCCAGCTGAAGCAAGACTTCAACTAAACTGAATCAATTAACGTGCTTAAATGAATGCCCATTTGGATCACCTGGGGTCTATTTGATTGTGTGACATCGTCCCAGAAGTTTTTCCTTCCAATTTCAGCACTTACATTTTTAGATACTTGTTGCCACCTTTTTATCCAGATAACAAATATACTTTTTATACTACATAACAACTCCTAATTATGTTTACTGTAGCCAGTTTGCGTTTATGCTTGATTAAAAAGTTCACCAGTTCTTACTGGTTCTTCAAGTACTGAGGCAAAAGTCTTGTGATTGGAAGCATTAAAAAGGCTGATAGCCTTGGAGGAAAGGGACAGATGTAAAGAGTATAGCAGGCTGAAAAGAAACAGGCAGAGATTTGGAGGCATATATTACCATTTGGGAACAGGATATTTGAGCTATAAGAAGAGGAGAGGGTTGAAACCAACCCAGCCAATATTGCTCTCATCTCTTGCGTAATGAGTCGACCTATATGAAACTTTGTGCAGGGGCAAACTGTGATGTGAATATTCTCTTGGAGAAGCAGAAAATCTTCTCTTGGATAGCATTTGGACGGGATGTAAAACATGCAAAGAATAGAAATGGCTGGCCTACATGCCTCTCTCCTGACTTTTCCTAACTTCTTGCCTGAAGATGTTGCAGAGATTTCATCCTGGGAAAAAACAGTCTTGTGCAGCTCTGCCTTTTCTGAGCAAGGGTAAAGCACTGCTCTAGGTATTTTTTTAAGGATAAGAAGCTGAGATAGCAGGGGCTGATTTGCTCCTTTATTCATTCCTGAAGGCTTGGCAGTTACTGGTTCTGATGCCTCTTGGAAATATATGCCATCACTAAATAAATAGTTAGGACTTACCCACTGGTATTCATCATTGGATTGTTTTGGCTAGCAAAGAACTGCATCTTGGTTGCTCCATGGCCCTCTTGAAAGAGCAGAACTGGAAACTTTCATGGGTTGCTTTGCAGCCTTCTATTCTCAGCAGAGGTTGGTGGAGCACAGCATCTCCCTTCTCCTGGGGCAGACAACCCTTCTCACATCTTACCCAAATGCTTGGTGTCTGCCAAGTCATGAGAGGAAGGCTGGGTCTGTGCTAATTTTAATGCAGTGGTCATGTTTTGAGGAGAAAAACTTCAAACAGTCCTCCAGAGCTGAATAACTCCCAGCTGGTTAAGGCTTGTCACACATGTCCAACATCTGAGTGAATAAATCATTGTGAGATACCAGCCCTGATATTCATCTTGAAGTAAGGGTTTCTTCTATTGAACGGAGAAAACTCCCACATTTTCAGAGAGGAGGAAGAGATGTCATGTTTAGGGGGTATCCAGTTGCTGAGAGAGGGTGGAGGAAGTGAAGACAGGTTTGGAGTAGGACTGCAAACATCATACAAGATACTCTGCTGTAGGAAACGATGGACTGTTCTGTGTTATATGCATCATAACTTCTTCGTTGGGTTAAGTAGCTTTGAATATTTAAAATAGATCCATAAATACCTCAATTAATAGAGGAATCAAGAGAACGTGTGTGTATTTAATGCGAAGAAGCTAAAATAACTAGCTATTAAGCCTGGATAGACGGTATCTTGAATTTCAGTGAAACAGAAATTCACTACAGAGATATACAGTAGCTCACCATCTTTCCTGGTGAGCTACTATATGTCTCTGTAGTAGTCGTCACTCGGGGTTGCTAAGGAATTGTGGTTATTCACATTTCTACCTTTGCTTTTATCCACACACTTCATATGGAGCATTTTCCCTCTGTATTGATGCTGACCTTTTTTGCTTCTCATTAGCAGAAGCAACAACTGTGCTACATTTACCAACTCTAAGTCTGTTGCTTCAATGCTTGGGATCTAAAATACAGAGAACATCTAGCCCTGCTGACACTTAATTACATGGTCGTTATGCACAGTAATATAGTGGAGAAAAGTGGTTTCAAAGGGAAAGGATCTCTGTTTTTCTTGCTAGGAGTTGTAGTGCGGGCACTTTGAAGAAAAAATATTCAAAGGGCAGATAAAATAATGTAATCAGTTACTGACATCACAGAAATCAATCTCCAAAAGAGATGTCAAGGGACCTGCTGCCCTGCTTTGAGATGCCATTAGTTTTACCTGTACAATCTGACAGATGTCCATCGCTTTTATAGCAATAGCAGTAGGTTTTAAGAAGAAATTCAACTAACTGCCTGCCTTTCCCAGGTGGACATGGAGTGTGATTTATTGATCACTTTCTCTCTTGATAAAAATCCCCTTTTATGTTTGGAGATGACTGTTCTGTCTCCCTCTTGCTTTTCCTCTGGACACGAAACAGATCCAGCTCTTTAATCCTTTCCTAACAAATGATATTTCTGAACCTTTGATAATTTCTGTTGCTCCACTCCAGACTCTTCAATTTCTACCCACTTTTCATTCAGTGCAATTTCTCCAAGACTGGACACATTTTTGTCTGTGCTCATCCAGTGCTGAGTAGAGGTTTAATCACTTCTCTCATCTTGTAAATGATTTTTTTCCTCTCATGTACCTAAAAAGAATCTACCTTTTTCTTCCATCATCATCATTTTTGTTGATGCCTTTTTAATCGTTATTTACATGCTCGGGCCCATTCATTGCAACACTGCAGCCCAAAGGAGCCCTCCCCTTCCAAGTGAGCACAGTTCATCCCCTTTCCTTCCCACTCCAGTGTGGTATTCTTCACTTCTCAAAATTAGTTCCAGTTTGTTGACTTGAGATTGATCTTGATAAATAGGAGAAGCACTCTGAATTCTAAACCTGCCTTTAAACAGGGTAAAGCTTTGGTCTGCACTCTTTAGAAGCTTATTTGCTAGTCCATCACTCAAGTCAGAGGCATATAGCAGTTCTAATAGATCTGCATTTGGCTTTTCTCCTGTCAAAGTTAAGGTGACTAATGCATAATTTTACAGGACCTTCTTTTTTTGCATTTATTTATTATAACTTGATGGAAAGAGCAAGCATCATAACCATTGCTGTGGGACCTTTCCTGTCCTCCAGAGTTCAAGACTGTTCATAGAGTGTGTTAGATGTCTTCATAGTAACTCCTGGGTGAACGCCATCCAGCACCTCAGATAATCAGAAGAGGGAAAGCGGGCCAGATGGAGAAAGGAGATGTCAAATAATTCATAGATATTTGGCCACTATTCTTTGTTCCTGTGAAGACTGAAGAGAAGAGAATATAAATTCAGCCTTTTCCGGACATAAATCCTCTTTTTTTCAAACTTAAAATGTTATTGAATTTATTTCAGCTCTCTTCTGCTATGTAATACTGCCAGCTCCTCTTGTGACTTTTAATGATTTGTCTCCATGTACCTGTGCCTGTGTGAATGTTTTAGAACTGTCATTAATATGTCTTGTATCTTATATTTTCTGCTTAACTCTATTTAACTTAAAATCCCATTTAAAGAATTCCTTGGCCAGCTAGATGGAGTGTGTGGTTTTATTTTCCTCTTTATTGGTGAAGTTGTTATATCAGCTTTCCTGAGGGTCAATAAAGAGCAGAACAACCAACTTGGCTCCTTGCTTTCTGTGAAGTTTGCCAGTTTGGCATTTACTTCCACTTCAGCAGCTTTTCCAATGCAGTTTACCATAGATCTTTCCTATTAGGCACAGACAAATCCAGAACAGTTGCCTTTCAGGGAACTTGCTGACACTTACATCAGACAGCTTCTGATTTTTGGGAAGGACTTGGCAATCTGCAAACTGTCAACCTGCGCTTTCTGCTTCCTCCTTCCACTCACCAGCCATGGCAGTAGCCCTTTACAGAAAACCTCACCACAGGCATAGATACCAAAACTTCTCCTACTTCAGCAAAAAGCAGTGGTATTGCACTCCCTAATTTTTTTTTTTCCTGAAGTAGCATAAACAAAACAAAGTGACAAAAACTGGAAGAAAGAATATTCTTGACTAAAGCTGGCTGAAGTAAAGAACTTTCTCTGATACAACCCCAAGAGAAAAAAACTATTGATTCATGCAAGGTGCTTCTTCCTTGAACAGTTGCAGACAACTGCCCTTTAGAATGGACGTATATAGTAGCAAAAGAAAATGCCAGGCTCATTCAACAGTAAAGTCTTCTGTCTCTCATCAATCATTCAGGAATGCTTGAAAGCCCTCAAAGGAGGCTTCAGATCACCTGTGCTTCACGATGTTGGAGCTGGACAAAGTCCTGGATGTTCTGTAGCACAGCTGAGAGCTGAACCAGTTCTGATCTTACGACTTTCTTGGTTCCAGCTCTGCCTCAAAAAGCCTGGGGGCTTTGGCATAGCTTTTTGGTCCTGAATTTCTCACAAATGTAATGTTCCCATGCCAGGACCCAGACACTTTAAATTTCTGCTGATAAGTCTGTCCCAGCTCTGAAGGATGGGAGCCTGCAGGATCCATAGACTTTGAGGAGCACTGAAGCACCAACTGTGTGAGCAGAGGTCAAAGTCAGTATTTAGAGCTGCTGCTTTGCCATGAAAAATAGATCAAGCTGCTTGAGCTGTCAAAATGTATTTTGGAAATATGTAATCAGTGCTAACCTGCCTCCTCCTGGAATTAGTTCTACTTGCTGTAGAGTATTTTTCAGAAAACATGTTCCAGTGGTTTGCAATGTTTTATACTCTTTAAAGGGCTCCTGGGAAACCTCTTTCCTCAGAGACAGCAAGGAGAACCTGAAAGATATCAAAGTGGGACAGTAGCACCTCTTTCAAGGAATGTGGCTGGAACAGAGCTCATGTATAGCATTTTAATTCTTTTAAACTGTTATGTCTTTCTTGCTCAGCAGAAGACATAATTCATAGTGTGTCTTCAAGCTCAAACCATGCTTTCCAAGATGAATGGGGGAGAGATGGATTTATGGCTTGAAATCCTAATCCCATTGAATTTTGTGGGAAATTTCATTGACTTCAAAAGGGACAGGGTTTGGTATGTAGCTGAAAATAGTGGGTCTCCTAAACATTTGCAAGTAATGTGCTCTGAATATGCCTGTGTCCATCTGAGATGCACAGAGGCAGTCAGATGCCCACTGAGAATTTGAGGCACCGTTGAGGCTGGAGGGAAAGAAGCACAGTTCTGCTGCACATTTCATCTGATGTTGGGCACAGCACAGGTTTTTCTGTAGTACTGGGCTTTGGGGAGGGAAGTAGCCTCTCCTTGGCATGGTTCCTTTTTCTAGGTCAGTCTAAGGGGGACTAGGTTCTGTCACTTCAGTGTCAGTCTTTACATTCTCTTCTCCCAGATGTTCAGTTACTGTCACAGAGGCGGTCAGGGTTGCAGCTGCCGTGCATCTCTGCTACCTCTGGCACTTGCATTGTAGCTGTACCTTTGACCTTCACTAACTCTGTGTTACAGCTGTCTGCTTGATCCCCACCTCAGACAGACCCCGTCTGTAACTGGCTACTAGCCCTAGGTTAGCCAAATATTTTTTAAAAGGGCGTTTGGAACATATCTTTCGTTGAAGCTGTTTTCCTGTTAGGTTAGAACATGTCCTTCAATGGCATAAGAACTCTTTTCTGAACAAGACAAGTAGTTCTTACAGATTTTAACCATATAGTATGTTTTATCCCTACCCCACCAAGTCTCCTTGTACTCTACACTTAAAACAAGCTTACAGTAAATAAATAAACATTCAGACTTGCTTTCTTGCCTCAGAAAGTGGAAGTTTCTGGGAAACTGGATAAACCAATGAGAAACTGAAATCACAGCAGGATGGAAACAGATTTAGTTTAAACTCCAGGAGCTGCTGTATCTGATGGAAGCTGAATGCTAAGTGAATCATCATGACTCAGTAAATGGGATAATGGTCTCCCCCTCTGGGATTTCTATTCCTGCCTGAGGAAACAGAAGTCTTGCTAAGCCTGCAGACGAGTGAAACTCCGCCTGCTCAAGCCTGCCCTGCAGGAGGGCTGTACCCAAACCTTTTCACCTGCTGCCATGTGCAGTAGGTCTAACCTGATCTAACACCATCATAGTTTGATCTGGATGGGTCAAACATACTGCATATCTACCACCCATACAGCATTCTTTGTCTCATATGCAGCAGCCTGAAGTCCCTGCTCTTGTAGTAGCAGGAACACCACGTGTTATGTGCATGATGGTAAGGATCCTGTCGGCTTGAGGTTCCCTTAGCACAAAAAAATTTGGTTACTCTGGTGAAACCAGGTTTGCTACAGGAAACAGGAGCCTGCTTCTGCACAAGTTTGAGTTGTATTTTTTTTAAAGCAGGTAGAATCACAGATTCAGAAGAGAGGGAGAGAGGAGCTGGCAAGATCGGGGAAATAGCTTAAGAGACTGAGTGATGGAGTGAGCACTCATGCAATGGGGAGAAACCAAAAAGCTATTTCAGACAGCCAAAGCTGCAGAAAAAGCTCGCAACATGCACAGTGCTGAAGACAAAAGAGCAGGGAACGTTCACCTGGAGCAGTGGCAACAAGTCTGCACAGACTGATAGTGCTGCTCTAGCTCTCTTGTCACCTCGGAAGGCTGAGGCTACTCGGGAGACAACCTGATTTGTGTAGTGCTGTGTCTGGTACGCAATCCTGCTCTGTCTGCCCTACAAAAGGAAGGTTGTGTTAGTCCATTACACCTAAGTGTCCCTTACCCCTTGCTTTTCCTGCGGAGTCAGATCTGTAGATAAGGTAACACCTGTGTGTGGTGAGATGCCCACCATCAAGTGGGTTGAAACCCACCTCAAGTGGTGTTTGGTTTGTTTTTTTGTTTCACTTGCTATTTGCTATTTCAGTGCTATTCCTCAAAGCCCTGCTTGCTGCTCTCTGCCCTCTGGATGTCACTGTTGTGCTCATTTAGATTCCTCTTCTTCACAGACCTGGCTTGTCTTTCCCTAAGTATGTGATTAAAAAAGCTTGTAAGAAGTTAGTTTCCCTTCTTCATTGGCCTCTCAGGGCTTCTTGGCTGGAAAATGGGAAAAAGTATATGTCCAGACCATATTGTGCAAATCATTTTAAAGGGCAATTGCCCTCTGAGGATCAGCTAAAACATACCAAAGGCAAGTGCAGCACCATCTGCTTCAGTCAGAGCATCCTTGAGTTGTCAGAACCAGAGTCATCTTGTGAATGCTTCCCCAAGGCTTCCTGCTCTAGGTCCTCTCTGCACAACTTCTCATTCCCCCCAGGCAAAGAGGTGATATTCTGGGATAGAACAGTGGTTGCAATGTCTCTGTGTGGATTTAATTTTTTATTTGCTTCTTTCATCCCCTCCTCAGCAGTGTCTGAGTTGCACAAGGGCAGGATCATGTGTGGTCCACGTGTTTGGCGCTGCAGGTGTGGGCAGTAGAAATCTCATAGTGGTTCAAGTCTCTAAAGAGTGGGTAGGAAAGAGGTTAAAATCCTGCTCCTCTGAGACAGTTAAGCTCACCACAGCAGAGTCCTTCAGAGTTCGCTTTTGTGCTGAAAATCTAGCCCCAAGGATAGGTATGATATTGCAGCTGGGGATCCCAATTAAAGATCAGACAAAGTGGAAGAAAGTGCTGGTTGACACTCCTGTAGGGGCAGTAGTGAAAAACAAAGAGATTTAGTGCCTAGAAAACTGTGAGCAGTATGGGGGCAGACAGTGCATTTAGAATCTATGATTCAAAGGCAAGACCTGTCAGGGAAAGTGCCTCGTTTGATTTCTTTTTGCTTTTTCTCTTCGTAATGCACTTAACTAAAATATTTTCCTTGGCCAGATTTTCTGCACTGAAGGAGGAGGCTGTGGTCGGAGGAGCCTTAAGTTCAATTGCTTCTTTTCTACTTGTGATTTGCTATTTTATCCACAGACTGTAGTAGTTTCTTTAATGTTATTCTTAGTGAACCACACTGGAAGAGGCATTCAGCCCTGACTCTGGTCTTTGTACTTACAAACGGGCAAGCCATTTTGGGGAAGCAAGACAGTGAAAGGTTTTGGGAAAGTAGAAGCTTGTCCCATGATGTGCGTGTCCTTACCACTTCTTTTTGTTGTTGCTTTTAAGTGCACGAAGTGCAATGATGTGAAAGGAACCTGCAATCAAGTGCTCTTGAGAGGGAGCAGTCCTTCACTTAGTAGGAAAGCTGGCTTTTTGCCTAGGCAGCTGGTTGGGTAGCAGCCTGCAAGGGATGTCAGCCTGCATCTTGGGGCCTGAGGGGAAAGATGCCAAAGAGCTGTCCCAAACTCTGTAGGCTCCTGCCAGGGCAGATGTGCACAGTCTGGTGGCTCCACAGGGGCTGAGAAGGACAGTTGTCATGCTGCCATAAATAGCAGGAAGCAGTAACTGTTTTTTCCAGGTTCCCCTCTGGCTGGAAACATTCACTACCAGGCTCTGTACAACATGACTTCTTATTTTTGAACTTTTAAGTACACACCTCAGTGTGGCAGCATAGAGGTAATGTTGTGTCCCTGGGTAGATCCTGCTGGTCTCCCTTGGTGTAGTCTTTCCAGCTGGCTCTTGGAATATGCTACTGGAATTCAAGGTACCTTACTAATACAGAAAAAATGTAGTTGGGAAAGCATGACAGTAAGCTAGGGCTACATAATGCCAGAATTATTTAGAGTAGACATCTATAAATAAATCCATCATGTTCTTACATTGTCCCATGCGCAGAGACTACTATCATTGTAACTAGTCTGTGTTAAGTGGTGCTTCTTTTTCCTCCCTTGATTGTTTAACGTACCTGCAGTTTTCTCAGATTTACAGTATTACTGCATAAATTTCCATTGCTCTCTAGTGTATCCTTATGTTGCCATTTTGCTTTATTAGGCTTTAAATGTCAGTATTCCTCAGAGATTATATTTCCAGTTTCTTCTGCGCTACCTCATTGTCCTCAACCTGTTGCCTCATTTTTTTAAATATATATATAAAACAATTTTAAATTCTCCAAATCTTTGCTATTATGTTCAAAGGAAGTATCAGCCTGTTAGCTCTTTCCCACCAGCTAACTACCCAATCAATAAATGTATGAGGTAATCTTTGAGCCATATTTGTTCCACTGAGGTCCTTTTACACTAAGATCAACAGGTCTTCTATTTACTGCTTATTTTTCCTTTTTATTGGCGTCCTCCTCTTCTCCTGGTTTTGCTCTCTTGCTTGACTCAATGTCAGTGCGCCATGTACTTACTCTTTTGTCCATTCAGGGTGATATGCAAACAGATTATTTAAAGGCTCGAAATAAAACAGGCAACAGAACAAGAACATATTGCAAATAAAGGCCATAGAGGTAATTCTTCCTCTTTGTGAATACATATTCATTGTATGCAGGTGATGGGATCTTCCAGTTTCACTGACTGCAGTTGTACACAGAAATAATGATAAATTACATATAATGGTTCCATCAAGATTTTTCGCTTTGTATTTAAAAGGGTTCTCGTTAAAAGTTTTCTGAGCCTGAAACTTGGCTTTTTTTTTTTTTTTTTTTGTGCAGCTTCTAACATAGGTAGTTTCTAAATGGATTAGAAATTCTTTAAAGGTCAAGAAAATTCTCTTTTCCAAATGGTTAGCTGGTGCTAATACAATTATTAATTAAACTGTATCATATTCTGGTCATTAGCCACAAGATCAATGATTTCCTCAGAGACAGTTGTTCTATTAAAAATACATCAGTAATAAATGACCTTCTCTGAGATTCATGCTGTAAGACATACCTAGCAGCTCTGAAAAGTACGATTTTAATAACAAATGTGAGTTGTTACAGTTCAAGCTTGAAACCGGGACTTTATCCTCATGTGAATACTGGGGCTGGTGATGGGCTGCTGCCACAGAGCTTGAGAGTGTACGTCAAGCCCTGTGCTTGGCTCCAGGATCACCACCTGCTCACAAGCAAATCCTGCTGTGACAAGGACCAATTGCCATTCTCCATCCCTGTGAACGTCCTCCTTGAAGTCCAAATACAATCCAAGCAGGAAATGCAGATCCTACAGTCAAGCGGCCAGTCTGCATGACAGGTGAGGAAAGCAATCCTTCCTGTACCCCAAAGGGCTGTACTCTTTATCTGCCTGTCCGAAAATAATAATGGCATACTGAGGGTTTGACTAGCATCAAATGCAACTGTCTGCAGCATCATTCAGCACTGTTCTTCCATCCTCTCTGAGCAATAACTTATTCTTGACAGACTCAAGTCACCAAGGGGAAAAAAGGAAGCTATGTGGCTGAATGATACATAGGTTTTAAAAGTGTCGACAACTTTGCCACTCTTCAGTTTCTCTCTGATAGGTGGCAAATTGTACAAATATTTGTAAACTCTAAAAGAAGGTCTAGGGGATTTTTTTTTTGTGGATTATTTTTCAAATATTTGGTGGTTGCATAAAGGGTCCCAACAAGGACAGGAGAGAAAAAGTTAGGATATATCGAACTCCAATGCAAATATTTTTGAAATAACTATACTCATCAGTATAAGGTTATCTTCATCCTTTCACTCCTGGGAAAATTCATTAAAACTTCATTACAATGGAAAATGGAAATTCCAAACAAATATTTTGATCTGTTGGTACACATACAGAAAGGAGGGCAGTGAAGAGGATAATTTTACCCTGAGATGTTTAGTGGGTTTAATACTAATTTAGCATTTAGCAGGAGATGTGGGTCTCTGAGGAATCAGCTCTTAGAACTGAAAATCAGTCAATAGCATACAGAAAACACAGAAAGCTACTTGTCAAGGATGGTGCTTTGCTAAGCTTAGTTTCATACACACAGCAAAGCAGGGAGAGATGCTTCATAGTTGTCCTATGATTGAAGTGCTTTCCTTAGCAGGAAAATTCCTACATGATGAGGTTACTGGCTTAAGAATGCAGGGGAGATCTCATACATAGCTTTCACAACATTGCAATCATTACATTTCTTTGCTTTGCCTGGGTGCACTAAATAGTTTAAACCAAACTATACCTACAGAAAACACCTCAAATTTTATTTTTTTCCAGCAATTTGTAGTGAGACTGTGCCACACATTTCAGAAATGTAACTTTTCTAGAGGCATGACTGGCAGAAAGATGCTGTCTCAATCCATTTGTGCCTGTACCCATTTAATTCCTGTTCTAGTTGTTTGGAAAAGTGAAGCATACTCTGTGTGACTCCCAATCTCATTTTGTAACTAATAGTTGATTGGTCCCATCTGGGTGAATATGGAAAAGAAATGCAAATGCTTGGCAGAACACTCACCTCTGCTGCATTACAATGCCCATGATGGATGGGAAAAGAGTGGATTGTGCATTAAAATCCTGAGTTACGTTTTTTACTGTGAAAAAAAGGGAAGAGTTTGAACTAAAATAATTATATTTGGGGAGCAAGGGACAAGAGCTCTTAGACAGCAGGCTTCTTATTTCTATATTCACCCACTAAAATGTAATCAGCAGTAAAAAGCTGTTTCTTAAAAAGGCACTCTAGTACAGTTGTTGCAGCATAAAATTTTGTCCATTTACTTGAACAGTTACTGAAGAAGCAATTGATTAGAGATAAACCTGAATAAAGCAAATCTTCACAGACGAGAGTTTATTTATTTATTGCTAACTCTTTCATAATTAATGCAGTTACATTTAGTTGAACCAGTGACTCAGTCACACAGGAGAGTGAGAGCTATCGTTCCTGCTGTGTTCTTGGCCTCTGGAAAGCACAAAGCTGAGAGTTAAAAACTCATGCTGGCTAATGCTGAGGCCAGTCCAGCACTGTAGACAAGAATGCTTAAATATGTGAGTTTTTGTTAGCAGAGCAGCCACTGTGAGGAGGAAGAAAACTTATTTAAAATCTGAAATGGAAAAACCCGGTGGCAGTCAATCAGAATAAGTAATCAGAAGCAAAGACTTTGTGACTAGGTTCGAATGAAGAAAAACGAGGTGTAATTCCCTCACCCAACTAAACCGCAGGACATACGTATTCAGAAAACAAGTGCTACTGAACTAGATTTTGTAAAGTGTTACATGTTTCCCTGGAAATGAAATAATGATTCATCTATCATGGGGAGAGGAGAAGGATATTACATGTAATCCATTGCTTGGCAATTAATGTGGAGCAGCTGACACTTCTTTAAAGGCTAATCTGGACATTCATCCTAAATGTTTCAAGCTACAAATATTAATCACGGAATAATTTAGTCTGAAAGGGACATCTGGAGGTCATCTGGTCCAACTGCCTGCTTTATGCAGGGCTTTGTCGGTAGAGCAGGTCGCTGAGGGTCTTGTCCAGTCAAATTTGTATTACCTCCAAGGATGGAGATCTCACAATCCCTACACTATCTCTGCTTAGTGAACACAAAGCTCAGGAGGGGGAGGGAAGAAACAAAACAGTCAAACAAAAAGGAGTAAGATAATTGTATGCGCTAAGATAAGGACAGGACCAAATTATGATTGATGTGCTAAAGAGAGAGAGAGAGGACAGAAAGCTCTTTCGGTATCCCATAACAGCACAGTAGTCAGAATGTGTCTTGGACCACTAAGAGGTACGTGAGGTGCGTGGAAATGGCTGTTAAACACTTAGAAGACAGCTGGAAAGAAGAGAGGAACAGACCTTTCTGCGGGTTCTCTATGGATGTAACAGATGAGCACGAGAGGATATGTTGATCATTGGAGATATCTTTTGAATAGCAAGGATTGTGAAACTGGAGTTCTGTCTCAGGGTGGGCTCGCCATCACTGGAAATTCCAAATAAAACGCCAGTCTGTCAGGAACGGCTTATGCACAGCTAATTTGGCCTTGCAGTAAGGTGACAGACAAAGTGGTTTCGCCTTTCAGCTCCATTTTCCCTGAGCCTGTGATGGAAGAACAAGAACACTGAATCTCCTATAAGGTCATCTTGAGAGACTCAAGGATTAGAAAGCAGCAGGATGGTCTAGCACTATAGATGTAAATGTGTAAGCTGAGTACTTGTAAACTAAGCCCTATAAAGGCTGTTCTGCATTTGTCAAATCGACTATTTTAAGAGTAGAAAAGGCTCCCTTTACATATTTTGAAGTGGTTGACGTACTAAAAAGAATATGTTTTGAAATGAGGTTTCCTTAGAAAAGCTCTACTCCATGGTAAAAAATTTTGAGGATTGAAAAGCTCTGGCCATTACCCTATCCTTGCTCTGAAAAACTCTGTGTCTTTGATCTTATTTATAAAGCTAATATTCTTCAGTGGATGATGAAACATCCTGGCTCTGCATAGTAGCAACTAAGTGAAAGGACTGGTAAAGCAATATGGAATATCATTATTTAAACCACTGCACCAAATCCTGCCTTTCTAGCGAGCTAAAGTCTTTTTTCTGTCTCTGTGAATATAGGCAATGATGTTATTTGCACTCCTAGTGAACAAGCACATAGATGAGCACAAATAACCCTGGTAGTAATTAATGCCTTTGGCAGTCGCAAGAGACAGACCAAGGACTGAATGGGCATGTAGACTGAGTTATGTGCCGCAATTTGCATTCGGATGCATCTGATGCAGCTGCAGTCTCTTGTTACTGGAGGATTCAACGTATTTTGCAAAGCAGGATTAAGAGAGTTCTTAATTATGCTGTGGGTTCCCTTCAGATCTACGCAAATGCTCAGGTCCTTGACAACTCTCTCTCTTAAACGAACATTGTGATTAAAACAAATCTACTGTGATTGTGATATTATGAAAATTTCAGCAATGACTCTGAAGAATTGCAAACTGTATCCAAAGTGTTAATCCTGTGATTAATGAAGCAGGTACAAAAGTTCACTTGAGTACATTCGCTGGCTGAATAAGGATTAAAATGTGTTTTGATGTATGTGAAAGTGAATATGTGTGAAAACAAAATTTGTACCCTGCCCTCAAGAAAAGGACGGAATTTTAGCAGAGAAGCATACCAAAGCCTGCTTATTGTTGAGCAATGTTTCTGTCCTACATCTTCACTTATAAATCAAATATCATCCATAAGTCCAAATATTCATGTAGCAGCTTAACTTGGACTTATTTTCATTACCATATACCTATGAAATAATATGTGACTTTGAGAGTTCACTATTTTGAGTTGCAGTTACAAAAAAAAAAAAAAAAACCCAAAACCAAAATGAACAACACCAAGTATTTACTTTTCAACTAGAAAGCAATATGTCTTCTGCATTTTGTTTCACCAGAGTTCAAGCGTGCATGAGTGAAGTTTGTAAAGATTAGAAGGGTGTTGATGAGGGTATGAATTAAGCACAACTACAGGCTGGGCAGAGAATGGATTGAGAGCAGCCCTGAAGAAAAGGATTTGGGGGTGTTGATTGATGGCAGTGTGCGCTTGCAGCCCAGAAAGCCAAACGAGTGCTGGGCCGCATCAAAAGAAGCGTGACCAGCAGGTCGAGGGAGGTGATTTTCCCCCTCTACTCTGCTCTTGTGAGACCCCACTTCATTCAGCTCTGAGGCCCCAACATAAGAAGGAGATAGACCTGCTTGAATGAGTCCAGAGGAGGGCCATGAAGATGATCAGGGGACTGGAGCACCTCTCCTATGGAGACAGGCTGAGAGAGTTGGGGTTGCTCAGACTGGAGAAGAGAAGGCTCCAGGGAGACCTTACAGCAGCCTTCCTGTACCTAAAGGGCACCTCTCCAGAGAGCTGGAGAGGGACTTTTTACAAGGGCATGTAGGGATAAGACAAGGGAGAATGACTTCAAGCTGAAAGAGGGTAGATTTAGCTTAGATATTAGGAAGGTCTTTACTGTGAGGGTGGCGAGACACCGGAACAAGTTGTCCAAAGAATTTGTGGCTGCTCTATCCCTGGAATCGTTCAAGGTCAGGTTGGATGGGGCTTTGAACAACCTGGTCTAGTGGGAGATGTCCCTGCCCACGATGGGAGATTTGGAATTAGATGATCTTTAAGGTCCCTTCCAACCCAAACCATTCTATGAATGAATAAAATATGTTAGTCTTGAAATAAAATTTATGTATTCAGAGGTAGGATTGTCTCCACAATTTTTTGTATTAGTTAGTTTTGTATTAGTTAGTTTTGCACCTATGTTGTGGTGATTTATAGAACAGGCAAAAGGTGTTGTGAAGGTAGGTCAGAATTGTATGAATTGTTTGCTTGATAGGGTGCTTTGTTTTATTGAGGTACTTACAGTGAAGATATACTGGAGTATCACTAAATACTAGGAATTTCATTGCAACTAGTGAGGCTGGATAAGCAAAATCACACTTTTCTCTCCACTATACTTTTGGTTCCATGTATATAAACTCTGGAAAGTGCTATAAATACATAGGACATACTGTTTCTCTCATATTTGAGAAATAAAAGGCAGGGACCTGTTAGTTGTGCATTCATAATATTTATAACTAGTAACAAGAGACGGTGTTTTATTATGGAAGTGGACTGTGTGGTGGCACCCTGCAAGAGAGAATGCAGTAAACATTCTCTTGGTTTTCCTGGTATTTGCCCTTTACCACTCAGGATAAAAACCCTCCATGAATGTCAAACCTTATTAGGTTTGACAAATTTCACTCATTTATGGAAAGAGGAGATTGAGAGAGATGAGAGAGGGATATATGATTTTATTCTGGTAAAAATCTTAAAAAACCCAACCAAACCATTTTTTATAATAAAATGTATGTTCCAGCTAATGTCACAGACTCACGTTGTTGCTCCATCAGCAAATGAAGCTCAAAAGGGGTCTGTGTTCCTGTTGAGTCTCCCATCTCAAAGGGAAAGGATGGATGGAAGTTTCCTACTCTTCTATTTTTGCCTAATCTTGGCTCCTGGAAATGCTTTATTGTTGTTGTGCTGTGGTGGCAGCTCAGAGTTGCAGTGCACTTTATTAGCAGAAAGATAGAAAAAGTCATTCCTCTCCCAAAGAGCAGAAATGTAAAGGCAGACAAAAGGGAGCAGGTGGATGCAGCCAGTTGAGGGGCTAAAATGAAATATTAAGGCAGTATTTGCTGTTGTAACAGCCAGAAATTCCCAGCAGACCTGCATCTTAATTGCAGTTAAATTTCCCAGTTGTTAAACTAGATAATAGCAAAGGAAGGATTTTAAGGTGGCAATCAATTGGCTTTGCCTGTATTTTGAAATTGTTCTCTCCAAGCACAGAGGAGCGAGCAAGCGGCTTTCGAATGTGGCTCCTCCAAAATGTTAAAGGGGGATGAAGATGTTATGGATTGACCTGGGGTGGAAATCAGTATTTTTTGGTACTGTTTATCAATAAGTCTTCTTGTAACTGAGTTAGAAATGGTGCTCCCTTTTAGTTTTGTCTTGCAATCTCTTGGTTCATGCCACCCAGTACTTCTGCTCCTGTGCCTGGGAAAAGTTTTAGATCCAGCTGTAGGATACTTCATCAGCTCTAAGCAGCATCTTATTCCAGCTGTTCTTTAAAAGTGAATCATGGCATTATGTATATTTGGAAGACTACTATAGTTTTCTTCTATGAGTTAGAGAAGCTTGTTTTAAGTGATTAACCTCAAAGTCTGCATAAATTCATGTGGATCTGCAAATTCTTTTCCACTGGCATTTCTACAGAATGTGGCAGGTTTCTACTATGCAATTCTTCAACCATTTCTGGAACTTTACTGCTAACAGTTTCCTAAGAGGATTTGATCAGTTTGTTTGTTTTGAATGAAACTTCTTTTTCTAGCATCCTTTATACCTCCAGCAACCTTCAGAATTTCTTATCTACCTTTGCAGTTTTCCCTCTGCTGGTGACAGTAATCTTATTATAATCTATTCCAGCCTGTGGAAAAATCTAATGATATCTCTCCAGTACACTTGTTAAAAGGGAGGATGACTCACACACTGAAGTTTTTAAGCAGTATTTGAGGAAGGACTGGATAATTCAAAGAATTGGCAAGGTTATAATGACAGCTGTGTCAGTTTTGAATCTGCGGACAAGGAATCCAACTGCTGTGGGTTGCTGACTATTTTGCTGGGCAATGTGAGATACGATCTCTGCCTTTGCTGAGTATCTTTCATCCAAGAATTTCGAATGGTTGCACAAGTATTCAGCCACAGGGAACAGAAGGAAACATGCAGGAGAAAGAGGAAAACATATAGAGAAGACCTCTATAGTACACTGATATCGAGGACCATGATGCAGTATTGTTGAAAACTGCTGTATCAAGCCTGCAACAAATTTGCTTTCATTTCTTGATCTTACACTGCTGACTAATTAGGCCTAATGTGTTCAATGGACAGTGAATGAGGTATTGAATGCACTAAAGAACGTGTTTCAGCATTTAAAACCAATGGGAATAATCCTGTTAAGGTGATTTGACCAAGTCCCTGGGTGGTATGCATAATGTTGGCAGAAAGTCCAGTATGCCGAATTATGTTTCCTGCATACATAGGCATGGCAAATTTTTTTGTAAACCTAATGTGTAACAAAATGAGCAAGGCATCACCTAGAAAAAGATCCTACTTGCTTGCTTCAGAGTATTGCTATTTTTTCATAATTGAAATCCCATCTATTAAACTATATTAATAAATTTAATCAAGCTTAGCAACATTCCTAAGGGGAAAAACATTTAGATAATATTCACCAGACATTTATTTAGCCAAGTGAAGTGGCTCCATTTTATTGGCTTATATCCATGCGTCTTCTAACATTCAGAGTATCAGTAATTTCTTTTGCTGTTTAAATTTGATTAGGTCATGCTATTTAAGATTTCTATAATCAAATAAAATACCTGTGGCTCAAAACTCACAGGCTACAGAAAATGCTTATTACTTTCCCAAAGCTCTTCAATGCTGAATGAGGAGCATTTGTTCTAACCAATTAAGAGCGTAGGAATTTAAACATAATGATTATATTTTCTAATAAATAAGAACAGATGTACCGTCTCTTTTTTAACATAAATCTATATTTACAGATCCATAGGGATCTTCTATACAGAAGGTCCTTCTAAGCAGAAGAAACCACACTGCCTACTCCCCGACCCAGCAAGGACAGTGCAGTATATAAAGCAAAAAGGAAATTTTCAATAGACATGACATCAAGTAGGTTCTTACTTAGCTAATGAAAATTGCTCCATGAAATGTTGGAGAGGAGTGAGCCTGTTTATCTTCAATAACACACCTAGCTTAACCTTCTTTTCCCATTTTCTGGTCCCATTACTGCTTTGACGATAGTTATTCCTTGCCAACACCTTCCTTATCATCTTCTGGTCTCATTCACACTCTCTTCACTGGCATACAGGCAACTAAAATCACTGTTGTGATTGTACTCTCCAATCACCCAATGACCTGGGATTCTCTCTAAGTCATTTTACATTATTAGTTTAAGAAACAACACAGTTGCATAAATGAAGATATGGGCAATAGAAGATAGTTTTAATATATTGTCTTTTCCATGCTAGTGTAAGAAATGCAGCTTTTCAGTTTTTTGAAGAATCAACTTGAATGAGCCTGAAAGGCACATCTCAGTGTCCCAGGATGCTTGTAATGGCTAATCCACACTCAGAGAACCCTTTAAAGTGTAAACAAACTGTAGACATTTCTTCCTCCAGCACTCCGTTTCCACTGGTTAAGTCTGTGTGGCATAAGCTTTATGTTTAAAAAGCCTCTTAATCCTATTGCCCAGTGGAAATCTGTTAATAACTTCAGGAGTGACTGGGGCACATTCTTGCCACAAGTTGCCATCAAATATTGTTAAACCAAACACAATCCTCTCACTGTGCCCAATTTCATCCCAGGGCAAGCAAGTCACCAAATGAATGTCACTAGTAGAGACTGGCACCTTTCTCATTTTCTCCTCATTTACTTTTGTTTTCTTCTGCCAGGGGTAATTTCTAGTTTTAGTCAATATTCGTCTATAAAAATGTCTCCCTTCCTAATCTGACTTCCCACTTGCAAAATGTAGACTGCATCATAACCATAAAAGAGTGCAGCAGATGTAGCTGGAGATGCAAAGATCAGTCTTTGGGGACTGGTTTCAAGCTTGCTTAGATCTAGAACCACTATAAATTGCTTCAGTGCTGCAAAATATTTTTTATCCTAAAATGCACATTGTGCTGATGGAGCTTATGGATGCATAAAATCCTCCACTTCAGCCTTTCGCCAGTGACATCTGGGAAAGAATGTATCCACCTCCACATCCAAATCTTAGTAATTTCTAGGTTGAACTCCATCATACTTCCACTTTTAGATACAGAGTTTGAGGCCCCACCCTTAAGCTACAAAGTGTTCAGAGTACAGGGCAGCTATTCCCTGTTTAAGAAAATACTAAGAGCTGCCATGTATGAATAACTCAGGCTGATCCAATGATTTGGCATGAAAAATATTAACAGGAAGCTAGATGGCAGGCACCAGGCAATCTTTCCTGATGTTATCACTTGCCTCTGTAATAAATGGCAAAGTTACAATGAATTTATAGTACAGAAAGCTAACATCAGAACCACATTTTGCAGTGCAGAGAAGGGGCTCCAAAATACTGGTAGCTCAGTGAGAGACCTTGGTTTACTTGCAGTTGTGCTCTACATTCAACCACCCTCACAGATAGCTGTATTTTGCCCTTTAAATCTGGCTTGTGATGTGGCTAAGATTTATTATCCTGTACAAAGCAGGGACTTTACTGAACATGACGGTATTTTTCATTCCAGCCAACCTCCTAGAGGACTTTCTGTTCTCTCAAGAAAGGTTCCCACTGCTGGTGACCAGCATTTCATTTCAGCAAATTCAGTAACTAACTGTGCCGTATTTTTTAAGTGTTTTTTTTCACTATGGTTTAATCTCATTATAAACTCAGTGGTAAAATTCACTGGTCAGCATTAAGCACCAATCCCTGCAGTTCAGATCACAGAAGCAGTCAATGTTCCCTATTCTTGCAAGTGGAAGGGATTGAATTTTGATGATAGTCACAGCTTTTTCTCTTATGTTCTCCTCATGCTATCATAAATCTTTTCCTTAGAAGTGTTCCACTTCTACTTCACTACATATTGTGACAGTTGTGCTTTTGGAAAGGTGCTCAGTTGTCTTTGCAACCGTTCTTCAAAGCAGACTGCAGATAAATTCTTCCCCTTAGCTTTTGTTACACCTTTTATTTTACTTCTTTGAGAAATTAGAAAAGTGTTCTTGCTATTGTTCATTTGGAGATCTCCTTGGTTCCTGTCTTGTTTATTCAATATATGCTTTCTTCTTTGCCCTATTTTTAGTTTAGTTTAATGAGTCCTATTTTTAGCTGTCCTTCTTAAAACAGAGATCAGCCTCTTTATTTTTACTATTATTTTCAGACTTAAGCTGTCTGGTTATATTTAAAAATTAAATAGCTGTTCTTTTGACCATTTAGATTTTATTTCCCCTGCTGTCATCATCCATCTTTTTTATTACATTCTTTTACATTGTGGGAGGCTTCCTTTCAGCATCTGAATCTTTCAGCATCTAAATTACCTCCTGCCTTCAGAGTGAAGCACTCTTTGAAGCTAATGGCACCATACAGGAGTGTCTGAGGTTTAATGTAGCACAACTATGTTTCCTTCCTTTCTCTCTTCATTAATGTTTCAAATGTGGTAATTCTAATTTAAATCTATGCCAAGATTCTGTTGGGAGGGGGAAGGGAAGATAAGTACTTTCTACACTGATCTGTTCCTTGAAATCTTTAAAATGCAACATATGTAAGCCTTGAATAGCAAAAGTGGCATCATCGTGGATCAGAGCTGTAGTCACTGATCATGCCAAGGGCCTTAATGAAAAAAGGGCAACTTTTCTACACCATGCTTTTCCTTTCAGTGGTATGTCTGGCAGGGTCTGCATCACGAATATGCCAATTCATTGAATAGCATGTTTTCCCACGTAAAATCACAGAATCATAGGATGGTTTGGTTTGGAAAGGACCTTAAAATCATTTAGTTCCAATCCTGCTGCCATTGCCTAGGACACATGTTGTCTCAGATGTAATATTACAGCCATACAAATGTATCAGCTCTTTAGTGTGATTTTTTTGCTATATTGTTCAGGTCATCTACTGTATTTTCTTGATGTAATGAGTCCCTTGTTGGAGACGGTAATTGCAGCAATTTCATAGCATTTCAAGCTTACAGTTTATAACAAAGTTAGGTGTAGATTTATACATTGTTTTACATTGACTGATAACTGTTCTAAATTCTGCCTGGTGTTCTTTGAAACAAGAAGAGGCCTGAATAATACATTTTGTCTAGCTCTATCAAACAGCTAAATTGTTTTCTTCTTTCAGTGGATTTTATTATTTTTTTATTAAAAATAGAAGCAAAAGAGGTTTTTGAGGTCTTAGTTTCTGTAGGTTCTACTGTACAGAACATGTCAGATCTACATTTGGTTTAATCTCAAGGAAAAATGGGGAAAATATAAAGTGCAACATTAATTACATAATCATTTCAGACATTTAGCGCTACCAACCTGTCTGCAAGAGCTTTCAAAGAGTGAAGAAGTCACCGACTTCCTCAAGTGCAATTTAACTGAATCATGGCGGGTACTGGTGAAGCTACCTTCATAAATACAAATATGATGTTGCTATGTCAGCAAACAGACTATTATTTTAGACTTTATAAGCACCACTGGGCTTCATGCTTTGCTCATGAGTGCCAGAAGTTTCTATATGTATTTCTAAAGTTGGAAAGACAAGGTATTGTAGAAACATCCTATGCTCACATGAAGAAAGCCTGTTCTAAAACATGAGCATTGAGAACTGGAGTTACAATTCGATATGTACTTTAGCCTAAATGAAAACATTCTGTTTACAGAAAGCCCTCCTTTTCATTGTTTCCTTCTTTTTTTTTAATGTCTCTTTGCCTTTCAAGGTCTTGATGTGCCTACTGGTTCTCAATAAAAACTGGCGTTAGCTGAAGTAAATTCTGTTCTTTCAAAGTGCTTGGTCAGAAAGCACTAGGTTGTACTGCCTGTGAACTTTCAGTTGCCTGAGCTGCACCAACAGTAGGCAGATGTTGCCAGGTCACCGTTCAAGTTTTCAATGAGATGAAGGCTGAGAGGAACAGGCATTCTCCCAAATACCAAATCAGTACTGTGTTCAACCATACTATTCTGTGCCATTGAGTAAGACAGCGTTGTTCAACTATAGTCTCCTAGTGTGCCTCTTATAACTGTACTATCGAGGTGCTGCTTAACTGTTGCTTAATTCGGACTGAAACAATGATAAAAGGAAGAAGTTTTAGGAGCATAAGGGTGAGAGGTTGCAGGAATACTCAGAAATAAGAGCTGATGACAGTAATCTGTCAGTAATTTATTTAGCTCATAAAGAAAAGTAAAAGCCCAGCAATTTTAGCTCCCTTTAAACCAGTCTGTAGTGAAGGAAATAAGTAAGACAAGTATAACCGTGTGTGTTTCATATGTGCACACTCACACTCCTGTTTGGTTTACAGCTCGGTAAGTACACAGTTATCAACTGGGCCTCTCTGATGGCTGCTGTAAAGTTTGTTTTCTACTCAGATGAAGCTCTGAAATGCAACCCTGTGTGGAGTGAGCCAGGATAGCAGTGAGAGCACACCATAGGATCTCAGTTTGGGCAAGGGCAGGATGTTAGAGACAAGGTGGTGGGGTTTCACTATTGTATCTTTCCTAAGCACTCCCAGAAAGTCAGGCTTTGCCAGGCTGTGCAAGTTTATTTTCCGTCACCAGTATCCAGTCTGGGATTGATTTGTTTGTCAGGGCTGAGAAAGGGTGGAAGTGGCAATTTCAGGCCATGCAGCTGGACTTTCAGAAGGAAGCACAAGGAAAATATGTTCCCTCCTGTGTCATAAAAAATGTTCCTACTCTTGTCAAGAAGCAAATCCCCAGGGCTGGTCTCAGACAGACTCACTTTCATAAGGATCTGATTAAAGAAAGCTAAGTGTTTCCTTGTCTTGTAAAGGTTTGATCTTAAATGCACTGAACTGAATTTCCTTCACTAAGTCAGGAGGTGTAGAGAGATATGAACCAGTCTCTGTAACATCTGCCTGACTGACACTGCTGTGAGGCAACACTGGCTTGCTTTCTTCAAGCTGACCCTTCCAATGCTCCAATTTTCCCAACTTTTTTCAGACCCTCCCCTAGAGTCAGAGACAAGTCCCATTTCTCCCATAGACCTTAAACCTCTCCCTTGACTGGCTGTGAAGGAGCCATGAGAGACTTCTGCTGAGATCTGTCAGCACTGGCTTCCATAGAGTGAGGTGATGCATATCATCTTTTTGGAGGGAAAAGTTGGAGGGAGACTTCATGATGGCTGCTGTCCTCTTACCCCAGGCTTGCTCTCTGCCAATCTGGTAAGTGGGAGGTAATGGTATATGCACTACCCTGAGCTCCTCCAGGAGATGCTCATGAGAGTTGAGATGTGATTGGGTTACCCATCCCACCTGATTTCAGCACCAACAAAAGGAGCCAGGGCTTCTCATCGCAGCCAAAGAGCTGGTGACAGAGTGTGTGTTTCATGACTCCTGCCACACTGCTGTCAGCAGGAAGCCCTTCACCTCTCATAATAAAGGACTTTTTTCCTGGGTGAGGCAGCAGCTCCAGGCTTCAGGTTACCACTGAGCTTGCTGTTCAAGAGACTCTTCAGTGCTGCTTCTCTGGACTTCAAAATCATACTCAGAGCTATATACAAAAGTGCCTTTTTTAGGAGAAAAAGCCTTTTTTCTCTGTTCAAGATCCAAGCCCTTTTGAAAGCATTCAACTGATTTCCTATTTCTTAGGCAATTTATTTAACTGCAACAAAAAGATTTAATATTGGATTACTCATTACAGGATTTAGACCTAAATTCAGAGCTCATCCAGCCTTTACTCTTGAATGTCCTTCAGTGCAAGGTGTATCAATCATTTCAGTCCTGGAGCTGCCTGTGCTCCTCGTAATTTATTTTTCTGTTCATCTCTGTTCAAAATTATTTAGATGGAAATAAAGATGAAAACTGAATTGGAGTAAGAATCACATACTGCAGTTCAGGGATTCTCTTTGATGCAAGAAGTTTTCTCCCTGCAAGATCTTTTGTATCAAAAGATCTGTTGGTTGTGACCTCGATGACTGACCTGTACTGGAGGAATGAACTTGCCTCTGCATCATGTTCTCTGCCTCATTTTGGACTTCTTTTGTATAGTGGTATCAGAACCATAAGATTCACCTTGGATTCCCCCTCAGAAGGGAGATCTTTTTGAGATCTTCAGAAGTTTAGCTTCGGTTTGAAAATACACAAGAATTTGCATTTTAAATTGAAAATATAAAATATTTCTAGAACTTCAAAAGAAATCTCAGGGGAACTCCTTCCTTTGATGCTGAGATTCAAAAAGAGGTCACTGCCATGTGGTCCCACAAGCATATCAGTTCATAAAAGCTGATTGCTGATTTCTGATTTCTAAAGGGCTTGAATTCCCAAGTGTGTGTGTGTATTCTAAAATCAGGATTTCAGACTAGCAGATCCAAAGAAGCAAGCAGGGATTATTACAGCTTCAAGACAAGAGAAGGAGAGTGCAGGGTAAAGAAGGATATGGGTGCTCTCAATTGAAATGGATGCAAATAATACATGCTGATTTTTTAGTGGGAGATGAACACGTAGCGTCAAGTGCTGCGAGGAACCCAAGAAGGGGTGGGATGGAATCAGCCTGCTCTCTTCATCACTGTGTCCCTGGTCCATATCTCACACCTGCATACAGACAGAAGACAGCAGTAAGGGGAGCTACCATGGGATAGCACAGGGCTGGAAGAGGGACAGGTGTGTAGCAAGAATTGTGGTATTGCTAAGTCTGTACTTTGAGCCTCCTAGAGTGCCACCATAGGAATGCTTCATTGACTCAGACTCCTATAGCCACCACTAAAATTACTGTGTGCTGAGAAACCTGATCAAAGGCTTCAGAAGTCTTGTCAGCAGGGATATGACACAGACATGGCATGATTGCTTTCCCATTTTGGAGCAAGCAAGACAAAAAGTTAACTCCAAAAGTAGAGCTGAAGTCACTATCTCTCCAGTCAGAGTTTATTCTTCTGAACTTATTTGCCCTAGATGTCCATTCCCCAGCAGGTACATGGAAATAAGGGGGAAAATATGCGATCAGTGTGCCCACTGAGAATTTTCCATTAAAGCACGGTTTCATTAGAGATGTATTAGTGCACTGAGCTGCCCAGCCTTTGCTCAAAATCTCTCAGGCTCATGATGATTCATGACCAAGGATGTTTAGATTTGCACTTCAAAGGCATGAAGGAGAAGCAGATACAAATGTACAGAGCAACCTTCAACCCATGCTGTGGCACTAGGAAATAATTTTGCAAACTTGCAACACTTCTTCACAAATACAAATACCAGACAACTAAGGTATATTTTTTAATGGGCTAATAGCTCGAAGTGACATAAAAGAAAAGGGGAAGGCAAAGAGGACGTGTGATCAAAAAAGACTCCAATTTCTCTTTCCCTCCATTCATTTTCCCACCGCCTGAGCCATGTGGCTCAGTGGAGATGACCTGTGTTTGCATCCTGATGATTCAGGGTCAATTAGACACACATTTCTGTGATTGAAAGTGTGCCACCAAAAAAAAGTCTTGGCCAAGCACAAACATAAGTTTAAAATGGCAGTGCGCCAGTGCCTGCTTCTAAACCCCTTGATTTCAGCTCCCAGCTGGTTCCCAGGCTTGTACGGCAGAGAGGCTCCAAAGGTCACCAGCTGCCTTTAATAAATGAACACATTAATTCAGTAAATCCCCATCAAAGCTATGCAGGAGATGTCTCTTGACTTTACATTATTTGATTGTATTTAATATTCTGTTAATTTTCCAGATGCTTTCTTAGTGTTTTAACAGTTCTGCTGCTGCAGTAAAAATCAACGCTGCTCCTGGATCTCATTGCCTGTTTCGGCGTTGTCCTGTGGAAAAAGATCTCACATCATTCAGCAGTTTAATTTGCGGAAGACCTTCAAATAAGTTCATTTAGCAAGTACTCACTGGCACTGAAAATATATATATACCCACACAAACACACACACATATATATATAAAGGTTTTCAAACAAAAATGCCAGAAAGGCCAGGCAAACTGATGCACTGAGACCTAGGAGTGAATAAGTAATAAGGGACAATATTTAGGGTTTGGAAGTTGGGAAGATGGGTGAGATCTTAGTAGAAAAGAACAAAAAGGTCAGGGAAAGAGAGAGAAGGAGGTTCAGCTGGGAAGCTGTAGCTTTCTCTCCCCTAGCCCTGGACTGGTCTCAGCTGAGTTATGTGGCTCCAGACCACACGATTTCTTTCTTACTTGCTCAGGGCCTTAGCCAAGGTCTGGTTTGACCATTGTGTAGTTTATAGTGCCACCTGGACACACCTGCAGCCGTTTAATCTTGTCTCCCTTTAGTTTTTCATATCCGTTCTGACATCCCCTTCTCCTGTACAATTGCAACTGCACTGAAGCAAGAGCTCTTCGGACTACTGTGGAAATCCACGCAATCCATCAAAAATCTTATTTAGATATAAAAAGAACAAATTTCTACTCAGTAAGATCTGACGCTGGATTTCAATGATGCTGTAATAGAGTCTGTATTCCCAGCTTTTGTCCTTCACTCCCTTTTTCTAGTCCTTTAATTTTACTGTCCTTCATCCATCCCTTAAGTCTGTTTTCTCTTTGATTGATTGCTCAGTCTCTTTATTTCTCTTTCTCTCTTTTCCATGTGAAGGAAGCCTTCCTTTTGCTGTTTCTCTTATGCCTTACATTCTCTTTCTCTTTCTCTTTCCTCTTCTCCCTACGCTTTCTCTACCTTTTATCATTTTTACTGTCATGTTTTTCTTTCCTTCCCTCCTTCCTTCCTTCCCTCACCACTTCTGGGGCTCAGCTGTGGCCATCGGTGATGCTAAAGCAGATCCACAAGTGGCTGACAGTCTTGCAGGGAGGGGATTTGCCTCAGTGTTCCCCCTAGCTCAGCCTGAGGGCAGAAACCCCTCATGTTCCCATTTGTCCCTATCACTTCCTTAGGGAAAGCTGAGCAGATGCTGGGCTAGGTGCTTCTGGGGCTATCTTCCAGCCTAAGAAATGCTCACATTGAAGATACCCTCATTGCTTTGTCCTTGGATGTGTCCTTGGATGTAGGGCACAGCAGTAACTTGCTGAATGCAAAGCTGCAACTAGGGCATGTGGGCAACTAGAGTTCATGCTGATACTTAGACCTCTAGTGAATTGAGTTTAGTGCTAGGGGGTGCTGTGGGGGTTTTGCATCTGTCCATGGGTACTATCGTGTCTTTAGGAAGAGGATCTGTACTGGAAGAGCTGATTTAAAACTTTTCTTCTCCTGCAATGAAGATCAAACATCTTGTAACGGGGAACATTTCTTGCCTAAGGGGCTTGAGTGTGTCCTGCTAATAACAATATTCCCTGAATAGATTTTAACATATTTTTTCTTGTTCATTTAAAATTGGTATTTCAAAGTTTCCTTTAAATGCATTTAGACATTTCCCTGGATGATCAATTATCTCAATTCATGTAACGTTCTCCTGCGTAAGCATTCCCTATGATGGCAATAAATGAATTTCAGTAATAAACTCTCATAAATTTATTAAGGTCCCACAGCCACAGATCACCATTGTCAGTTCATATAACGCTTCCCTAGTTACTTAAAAGCTATATTACATGCTATTACATTTATAATCCCACTTAATATTAGTCCACTTAACAACCTCTCAGATGTTTGGAACTGAATTTACCTCTCATCAGTGCCTTTCCGAGGTTTATTGCAACATTTCCTCTCTAAATGTTTTTGTGGTCTGAGAAAGGATTATTCTCATTGAAGTGTCATAATCTTCACTGAGCTACTCACTTCTTTCTCCCCTATTTATTTCTCTCTTTTTTTCCCTCTCAGGTCAGGCTCCCCTCATTTCTTCTGCATTCTGCTCTAAGCTAACCCCTCCTGTGCAGAAGATAGCCCTAGGTCTTGGTTGTAAATCTTCAATAAAAATATCCCTAGATCCTGCACACTGTTTGCATAACTTCTGGGAATGTCATTGCCTTGGTAGCATTAGCTGCTGTTATCTTGTAAAACAAACTTTACATCCCTGCTTTCCACTGACTATTCCTAAAAATACACAGCAGTCTGAATCTGTGCCATCAGGTCCCTCCTCTTTTATGATTTCATTTCCCCCTGTTATTCTCAACACCTCTCCCCAACTAGTGGCCCCACGTTTACATGGGTCAGGCATGTTGACAGACCAGGGCATGAGTTTCCAGACTGAAATATAAGACCGGTTCTCATCTAGTGTTGTTGGCTAAGTTCAGATAGGCTTTGCATACAAACCACGGTGAACTGGAACTATTGGTTTGTGCTGTCACACTTAGACTGAGATCAGAGGACTTCTGAATTTGCCAGGTGGGGCATGACATGGCTTTTGTCATGCTTTCTGCAGCCAGCTTGTGCAGGAAATGTCTGACAAAGTTCCCCCTGTCTGAACAGTTTCCTGGGCAAGTACAGAACTTCTCACATTTGTGATGATTTTTCTCTCTGTAATGCAGTATATCAGTATTATATTGTAACTGTAGCAATCCAATAACCTTACAACATCATTATTTGCAAGGATTTTTGTAGAAAAACCTAATGAACCTTGCATTTGCCAAGAGCCTGAATGCAGATTGAGGATCTGCTTGCCGGGGGCCGAGAAAGATGGATTGATGTTCTTCTGCTCATCCTGCCCCCAGCTTTTCATCCATGACACTGCACTAGGCTGCAGGGACACAGGCTTCCCACCTTTCACAGACCTTGCTGCTGGGTCAGCCCCACAGCTGGATAGCCTCTCCCAGGCTGCTGCCATCTGAGACCTGACTCTTCTTATCACATACATGACTTTGTTACGAAATAAGGCTTTACTGGTGAAAAGCTCCAGCTTTCGAGGAAATGCAGGAACACATTGTACATGATGTACAGATTGGGAAACAACAGCCTGGCAGGCTGGCAGAGAACGCAAGTACTGCTGTGTGATCGATACCAGCCTGAGCTTTTTGCACCTCTACTCAGGAAGGGGCGGGCAGAAAGCCTCAAAAATCACCAGGATAGAGCCTTTTCTGCTAACACTGTTAAGGTCAAAACATGGTTTACCATTTCTATAGCTGTGTAGAGTTTTAATTAGGGCTTTGTGGCCAGGGGCATTTTTCCTCCCTCACTTGATGCTGTAGGCTCCAAGATAGTTTTTTAATATACCTTGACAAAATGAAATGGTGCCTGGATGAGACAAAACAAAAGGGAAAGAACATCTTTTTCAGCAGAGGGAAAACAGCCTGATGATTAATCTCTGCCACTAGCACAGTCGCTCAGGTGCAGACACAGACAGCTGCCTCTGGGCGATGCTACGTGGCCATCCAGCAGACAGCTGACATGCTTGAAAATGGTGTTGCCCCTCAACCCCCTAGCTGTAGGCAACTGCTCTTCTGCTGGAGATTATGGCCTGCTACAGGTGAATAGGTGACGGGGAACTAAATGCATTTCCCACTAAGTTGCTTCCATACAAAATCTGACTGTTTAGCTAAAAAATGATAGTAAAGGAGTGCTCATTTAAGACTTCTAGGAGGTTTGGTGATATGCTTTGCTGTCCCAACCCTGCTGCATGTGTAATGCTCTCCGGCAGAGCAGCCAAACATGCTGCTGGGGCTGGGATCACCCCAACCCCTCCACAGGCTGCTCCAGAGAGTGGTCCTGCAGCCTTACCCACTGTGTTTGATCCTGTGGAGATGCTTCTGTTCCCATCTGGCTTGGGCCAGCTCCATGAGCAGCAAGTTGGGCAGGACCTTCTGCCATTTGCTTTGTGGGCAGAGTCAGCGCAGCCTGGCTCTCTGATCTTTCTTTGGAGGAGGTGAGGAGTAATCTGTATTGCCACGCAGAATCACCTGCAACCTATTTATTGATAAAATTACTCTGGATCAAAAGGTAAACCGTTTCTGTATAGATAAGCTGTAGCATTAGCAATTTTGCAGTTTCCTGAAACCCTTTTGCATGCATTCCTCGCCTAAATTTAAATGAGGTGGATGATGATATAATTGTAATATCTTCATTTTGTCTTTGTGGATGCTGCAGAAGGGATTATTTTCCTTTTTGCACTTCTTTTTTTGGCCTTGGTATTATTATGCCCAGACTTCGAACAGATGAGTTGCCTGGAAATTCATATTTCCCCAGAAGAACCATTTGGCTCGTCTGCTGATGGCAGAGAGTGCAAGCTGGCACACTTACAAAAGAGAAAACTTATTTTCTTTCATTCTACCTGGAACAGCAGCCAGAAAACAAAGGGACTGTTCAAGAAGCAATTCCAGGCAAATTATGATCTGAAATTAGTTTTGAAAGAACTATGATGGAAAGCAACTATGTTATTTCTTGGAGGTTTTACGTTGCCATCCCCCCTCCTCCTTTTTTTTTTCAAAGAGAATTCTAGAATGAAACCAATCTTCATTTAGAAGGAAAGTATATTGATGCAGTTTTGTGTCTTTCAGCTTTTTCTCCTCTCTGATTTGTGATCTCCTAAAAAGGCATTTTCCATTACTTTGGTGAGGTGATGTGTCCCATATTCGAAGTTTGTGCCATTTTGGTTCCTCAGTGATTTCCATGGCTCAGAAGAATTTGCTTTTTCATAAAGTATTATAGCTGAAATAGGCTTTTCTTTTGCTGAGATTCTTTTGTTCCTTTAACAAAGCATTTTATTTTAATGCTAGATCATATTCTTGATTCTCTAGCAACTTTGTTCCTATTGAGTGGAGGACCATATCCTGTGGGTACACTTCTCGCGAGGGAACAAGTCACAGGCAGCAGAAAGCACAAAGCAGTGCTGCTGGTTTACAGTCCCTGTTTCCTCCCACTTGGTGACATTTGAGAAGAAAGCAAACGCATTACATGTGCTGAATGCTGTGCCTTTGTGTGTGTGTGTGTGTGTGCCTTTTACCAGTTTATAATACGCCAAAATTTGGAGGAAACTGCACAAGAGTTTGAAAAGTGAGGACTGAGGCAGTAACTGCAGTGCACTCACATCCAGGTTGTGTTATTCCCCACCAAGAGATCAGTTCTATAGTTTGCCTTTACAGTCTTTTATTATAATAAAAGTCCTGAGGAGGCTGAGTGGGGATGTAGTTTTCCACATGACCATGCTAGCTGAGGCTGCAGAGTCCATCCTGCTCGTGACAGGAAGATGCTGTTGTGGTGACCCTCCTGTCATGGTGGATGCTTCAATGCATGTCCTAGTGCAGTGACTTTGCTGTGCAGAAGACAGGCCAGATGGTCTCTCCCAGGGCCATGGATTGGTCACCGTGTACCCAGCTCAGGGTAGCTGCACTGTTGGATTCATGTGGTTGCTCCTCAGCATCTAAGGGAGCTCAGCATCTCTCACAGCTCTTCTATTACAGTATTGCTCATGATACTGATGCTTGAAATCATTGTATGGCAGCATAGTGAAGACCATAATTAAATATAAAAGCAACCATACTGTGTAAATCCGAAGGTCCACCCAGCATCCTGCCTCCAGCTGTGGCCAGTAACAAGTCCTTATGAAAGAACATAAAAAGCAGCGAGAATGCAAAGTGGTACCTTCACTGATACTCATTATTTTAGGGGCTTCCTGAGCTAGAGGTTGCATCTAGACAGTCGTGTTCCTTTACCACTGGTGGACATTCATGGTTACATGAATTTGTCTGATCCCTTTTTTAATTCATTTGTACAATTAGCCTCTGCAACTTCCATGGGCAGTTAGTTTCATGGTTTAATTAGATGTCATGAGAAAAGGTATTTCTTTCTCCCTATTTTAAACCTGCTGACTGATAATTGGGTGCCTTCTAATTTTCATAGTGGGTGAAAGATTGATTAATTGTTCCCTGTTTACTTCAGTTATCATTATAAACTGCTAAGCCCTCCCCTCTCAGCTGTCTCTTCTTTTCATCTGAAGAGTCCAAGTCTAATTAGTCTGTCCTCATTTCAGCAAGGCTGAAATCCAGCTCAAAATAATTGCTAAGTGTAATCCTAGCACACTTGTCCAAATCATACCTACAAACCTTTGGAGGTTATTGTGTTACTTAGAAAACTAATAGACATCCTTGTAAGACCTGCTATGAACACAAAGGGCATGTATGGGGTACTCAGAGCAGAAGGATAAATTAATAAATATGTGGCACTTTTTCACATAATGTCAAGTTTGGTCAGCTATAACGTGAAACTGAATGTTCTTGTAAAGATTGGGTGCCTTTGTGAATTGAGGAAACTTGCATCTGGCACAGAAATGCCTGAGAAGATGTTAAGTAATATATGCTTCAATTCTGATTTCTTCAGAAGAAGTAAAATTAGGAGAGATAGGACTTTAATTGGCAAAGTTCAACAGTGGGAGTTCTGTGGTGATCTGTTGTTTTCTGGCATGGTTAAATCTGGCTGCCAAGAAAAGGATTGGGTCATTGCACATCAAGAGCTAAGATGCTTTGAAAGGCATTTAGAAGTACCTGAATATAATTTAAAGCTGTTAAGATTGTATAAAATTATATCAGTAAATGAACCACGGATAGCAAAATAAATGGCTTAGATATGCTTCATTTGAACTAGATGAATATCAAAATCCAACCTGGCTTTGGCTAAATCGCAAGGAAGATTGTTCTGTCCTTTCATTATATTCTACTCAGAATCTGTACAGATTTCAAACGAAGTTGACTTTTTTTTTTAGATTTCACACGTAACCATGGCACTGCAAGGTACTATATATTCAAAATAACCTCAGCAGCCACAACATCTCTTTGATCAATATTATGTACAAAGTTCTGTGCAAAACCTGAGCAGTGTCTTCTGTTCAGAAGCCGCTCTTCCGTTTTACAGTAGTTATCTCCTACCTCCCATACACACAAACTGTGTTTTCACTTCCCTGGTGGCTGTTGGAGAGTCAGAAGTTTGGGTTGCTCTGGACACTTGCAGGGCACTGGCAACTTGACCTCTTGGGCTCCTGGTCCACCTCAGTGTAGACAGTTCCCTTCCAGTTTGTAGAAACTTTAGAAATACTGGGGGACCATTTGGAATTGGAAGAAAATCAGCTTTTGAAACATCTAAATCTTGTGTGAAATAAAACTGTCTAGTTTTACTCAGCTCTAGTTACGAGGCAGATATCAACTGAGCATTTCATGATATGCAGAAATTTAATAGCCTTTATAAACCAGAGATTTAAGTTCTGTGATGAGTCCCAAAGTTTCAGAAGACTTTTAAACTTAGAATACGAGTGTTGTCCAGGCTGAGTAAGGGGGATAGAGGGAAATTTCTGGATGGACATGTGGTACCTTAAAAAGAAAATACAAGCTGAACATTTAGCTATGTAAAGAAAGACAGCAGCCAAAGATCATCAAAATAAGCAAAAATCAAAGGTATGCCATTTTCAAACCCTACTGACTAATGAATGTTCAGATCTTGCAGCTTTACGTATGTCAAAATAGAATGTGAGAACACAAACAGCACCTGAAGAGTGATGGCTTTGTACTTGCTCCTCATTGGCCTCCCGTCCACAGGCAGAAACTGGGTAGCAAGGAGTGGAGTGAGCGTCCTGACTTTGTTCCCAGAGGTGCTTAGTCCTGGACACCTGGAGCAGATAGGCATCTTTCAGGCAGTTTCTCCACTCTGAAGACAACACTTGGTGGGCCTAATCTCAGCGCTCTGGTTTAAAAAAACCCAACAAAACAGGTCATACTACCTTGCCTTATTTCCCCTTCATTGTCTTGCACAAATCAAGCGCAGCTTCATCCAGCCGAGTGTGAATTATCTCTTAGCTAGTCAGCAGCACTTGGAAAAATCTTGCTACAGCCAGCAACTTTTAAATGGCTTAGTATTTTCCACATTATGAAGGTTATTTGTTCAGTGACTGCCACCTGCCTCCTCCTTATCCTTCTTCTAAACTAATAAAAACATTGCTATTAATACATTTAAGAAGCCTGGCAGTCCTTCCTTGATGTTTTTAAGAGATATCGTGCTACTTGGTTATGGAAAATTGATTCTGAAACACCTAAAACTGAAAGAAAACTCCCTAGTGCAGCAAAACCAATCATCCAAGTGTTCATTCAGCAACAAATTAAAACGTAATTCAGACTTTGGGATAGAGCCTAAATCACTGTTTTCTTTTTTGCTTTTCTAAAAGCAATTTAATATTCTCATTTATCTTACAAAGTAACTAATAGTTACTTAAAAGTAACTTTTGTAACCTTCCTGTTCTGGAATTGGTATATATTTGAAGGCACACATTTAAGGAAATCTAGATCCTAATATATCATTGGTGGTGGGATTCTTGGTCACCTTTAGGTTTCAGAAGGCTGGCACAGGGAGCACCAGTGCTCCATGAGGCTAATCTCTTGAGTAACCTTCCGCTGAACACAAAAGCTGCTTCTTGCAGGTAGCTGAAAAAAAAAAACCCTGAGCCCCCCAAGTATGGGGCTACTGGTGAATGACACATGAAACTATATGGAAATGCACTGGCCTTGAGCTTTCATATACTTGTTCCTTAAGAGTGCAAAATGAATTTGCAGTGCAGCTCAGGACAAACAAGTTTTACAAGCACTGAACATGGGTGCAAGCGATTACCTGGGCTGGGTGTTAGGACGAAATAGATGCTGACGTGGCAGCAATTTCTTAACTCCTCTCTTCCTTTCTGCTCACCTGGGTATCAAGGAACAAATTGGAATACATCATTGGCTCACTCCAAGCCCCATGAATATGTCTTTTGTCTTGTACATGTGATGCTGTATTACGGAGCTGGTGGCCTGCTTCCTCGATCTCTTTTGTTTTTCACATTTGGAGCATTACAGGTGTGTTGCATGGTATAGCTATTGAGTAAAGCAGGAAGGGAGGAAAGAATGAAAGCCAACACATCGAAGTAGGAAATACATCTGTCACGGAGTACAGCCTTAATCCTCAATGGAATGTGCTTGAATTGATGTTTGTCAGTGCAAAGTGTATGTTCTTACATGCATCTACGTGATTCCTGGTTGGTTTTATTTTATTTGTCTGTACAAAGATGTTGTTTTCCCTGCAGCAGTGTGCCCTAGGTAGGTCTGATCCTCCAACAAGGAACAGAATTAGAGACAGTGGGGCTGTGTATATAGCGGCAGACATGCTGGGGAGGTAGGATTGTTATCAGCAACAGCTCATGATGCAGCAGGGCAGCTCTCAGAAACATCTGCTGAGTGCCAGGCCCTGAGAAAGCTGCTTCTACTACAACCTGAAGCAAGCAATAAGGTTTATTTTGGTCAGTCTGTGGCTCTTGTAATTACAAAGGATTCTGTAATTTTGGAAATGAGATATATTCTTTATTAAAAAAAATCACACAGCTGTTCACCAAGTGTGCACAAAGGTGTAGAAATGGTGATGTGGAGCACAAAGTGTTGGAACATATAGCTTTTATATAGCGACCATTTTGTGTGTCAACAATCATGAACTACCATGCACTGAGAGGCAGGTTTCCCTTGCTGCGCTTAGTGCAGATCTCACACAAGGAGACACATAACATCTATTGATTCACCCATCTGGTAAGTAACAGATTTTTCAGGCAATATTCCTGAAGAGAAAAGGAAGAAATAAATGCCATTTATTGCTTGCTAAAGATGTAATGTGGAGACAGTAGATCCAGCAGACATTATTCTTTGTCTCTGTTTCTCTTTTCTAACAGCTATACATATATTAGTAATTTAAAATCTGAGCTTTAGTGAATTGCATTTGCGGTATCTCACCTTTAACTCAGTTACCCACTAATTAGACCTTCCATTAAAATGTGATCAAAATCTCAGGAATGCCTGTAATTTTTTTTTAAAAAAAACCAACTGAAACAGATTTTACTTTCTGTTTACAGTATTTCAAACAAGTGTCACAGGATAATTCAGTCATTGGAGAGAGTCAGTTGAATCTTAGTATGAAATGCCAAAAACCTACTATGATTTATCCATTGATGTTACAGGGGAAAATGGGAAATCAGCCACACATCCATTTTAAAGGCTCTGTGTAAAGGTTCCCCTGGTCTGGCCCATGTCACAGTCACTGTACACCAGTGCTCCTCCACAGAGTTCATGATCGTGCTTCCACAGCAAAAGCTTTTCTGGCTCGTGCAGATCACTCGTTAGAGTGGGTCAATCCTCTGACCCATCACTTGAGTGAACTGAGGCATCACTTCCACTGTAGCTGAACTGACGTTTCCTTTCCTCATGGTATGCTGGGAGGCTGAAGATCCTCTGTGAGGAGGTGGGACACCTCTACAGGCAGAGAGCATCTATAGACAGCCCTAAGCCAGGTGGGGCAGAAGCTTTGAGGACTGCAGCCTTTCTGATGCCAGTGTTTGCAGCCGTGGCTCCTACACACAACAGTGCAGGGAGGCACTGTGCAACTGCCCAGCCTTCCTTCCCTGCCTTCCCACCCCAGTTTGCCTCTCTCTGTGCCCAGCTCAGCAAAGACCCGTCTTCAGCAGAGGTCACTGGGGCTGGTCTGCTCCAGTAAGGGAAAATAATTGAATCTCCAGTTTTTCAAGGGACTTCCCTGTGAAAATTGCTTTGTTTACATACAGCTGCTGCTTATGCTCCAAACGTACAAGCTGAAAAGGAGCATTTCTCTGCAGCAAGCTCTGGCTGGGAATTTACTTTCTTCCTTTGCAGATCTCCCCGGATCTACTCCGTTTCCTCCTGCTCATTGTGCTATTAAGAACTGTGTTCGTTCAATCCAGTACTGAGGTCTCTGTGGACAGGCACTTCATTCCTCTCGTGTCTGTTGTAATGGCAAGTCCCCACATCTATTCCACCAGTGCACTGCTGTACTGCGCTGGTGAGAAAGTCATTACCCTTCTCAGGGAATAGCTGCATGGCATGCAGTTGTCAAAGGCCTGAAAAGACAAAAAGCTGTTACTTTTGAAACAAGAAAAAAAAGGAATGGGAAAGCAGTTTCTGGAAGCTGCAGCAATTTTCTCAAGGACAGCTGTAAATGGCACTTAGTGCATACAAATAGAAGCCAGCAATGGTGATGACAAAGCCACAAATAAACAAGTCAACAACAATGCCAACGAAAAGTATTCTGCTGCCAAGAAAATACTTTATTTCTCATTAGCATAATTATTGCTTAGAGTTTAAACTCCAAATGCCACGAACAATTTAAAAGTCATGATATGCTTAAATATTTTGTCATTTTTTGGCAAGAAGGCAGGCTTAGGGAGAGCAGAGTACAAATGCCATCGGTGCCTTGTTCTGTAAAGTTATCTCCCTCATTTGAGGAATTACCCTCTTGCATTGACCGGCTGATGGCAGCTCCAAACCTGATAGAAACCAACACAAACCTTCTGAAGTAGAGGCAGTTGTACCAAGTTGCAACAGCAGAAGCTTTTAGATTTTTAAGATGCTGAAATCAGAATCAAGGATTTTCACCAAAGAGAATTTCATACTAAACTGTTTACTTCCAGGGAAAGGCTGTGAGCGGCACAGAGCTAAGATCTGGTCAAGGGAAATTCCTTAGACTGTTTTACATGGATATTGCTGCTTCTGCTTCTTTCCCCAAACCTTACAGTGTACATACACACATCCCAGAGACCCAGACGGACTGTGAGCAGAAGTTTGGTGTCAGCTTGGAAGGAAGCTAAAAGAGTGAGCAGTTGGGATTCAAACCAAAGAAAAGAGCAAGGACAGCATTTCCCAGTCTTCCCAGTCCTCCTTGAGGCACCGCTTGTAAGTGTGTATAAAATTATTACATATCCCTCCGAATGTAACCTCAGATTTAGGCAGTGAAAAATCTATATGAAGACAGTAGTTTTTATCCAGCTAAACCCACTACTTTTAGCAGAGGAAAACAGGTACTAGTATTTTGAGAAACAGTGACAATCTTGAGTCTTTTACTGAATAGCATATTTCTGCCTAAATACTGCACTGTCTGCTCTTAAGGATAGGCCAGCATAGTTTCCAACATAAATTTAAGGGAGCTTTGCTTGTAGCTTCCCTGGGATTAAAGCCCTGAAGTTGAGCGAGTCATGTATAATGGATTCACCTTCTGAGAAGTTGCATAAATTAAAAACAAGGTGCTCTGGGGGAAAGTGCTCTGACAGCGACTCACCATCTAAAGGACCTTTCAAAGTCAAGTCCATTCTTGTTTTATTGAAGGGAGCTGCTGGGGCATTACCTTCAAAAATCAATTCTTTATCATGACAAATGCTTTCAGCTTAAAGAGCTATGGACTGTGGTAGGCACCGAATTGCTGCAATGCTGCTATGGCTTATGTTGAGTCTGTTGGTAGCTGGTGGCTATAATTAGCAGAGCCCTTTAGGCAACTACCATGTCCCTGAGAGAAATCAACGTTGCAGCGTTGTTTTACCTTCCTTCCCTTACCCAGACTTCTGAAATGCAAATGCAACCACAAACAGCAGGCTTTAAATAATATTTTATAGAACTCCACTAATGTAGTACAGTGTTTCAGATGTAGTACAAGATGGTGGGGAATAAAGATGTATGCTCATATAATTGCCTGGGGAGACCTCAGGGTTGGAAATCTTCAACAGATTAGATAGACGTTTATCAGGTGTGACGCAGTATCATTTATCCAGTTGGCTGGTCTAGAAGCACTCCAGAGGTCCTTATTTTCCTTATTTTGCAATGATTCTGTCCATGTAGGGGATGATCACGTTGCCTATGAATAGTCTGGTAAACCAGAGGACTGATAAAGCTTAACTGAGCTCTTGTGTGGATTCTCTTGCATCTAATAAAGTGGGTGGTTTTTACAATTCTTTCAGAAAAAGCATGTAGAGAAAATTCTCTTTCCACATATTTCTCTGTTCTCATAAATCTTATAGGTCTAGAATACCTCTGAGACATCTAAAGATTTGATTGAAATTGGCTGTTTAGTACAATAGTTATTAGACAAGGGCTGACACACCTGTATGCAAGCAAGCAGAGAGAGTGATAGTGCCAGCCTTCTTACACCATGAAATCAGATAGAAATGCAAAGCTGATGCAGCAACTTTATCTGGCAATTTAACAAACGACCACTCTAGGGGGGGAGGGGGAAACAGGAGGATATACATAAGGATTTAATTATACTGATTATGGAGCGGATTTTTTAGTGCATTGCAGACATCATTTTGTGATGATCAGGCTATGCAAAACTTTGAAGCTCCTCTTAACGTTTTCTCCATTAAAGCTGTTAAAACTGCCACTCGAGCTTCTCCTGCCTTCCTCAGCACACGTGCATTAAGAGGAATCAACCAGGAAAAGCCACCGGGATTTGATGTTCCTAGTCTGATTCCAGCTGATTCAATGGGTAGCGGGAGCAGGCCCTGCAAGCAGATGTTAATAAAGATTATTTGCCCATTCAGTGGCTTGGGGGCTTCTGTTGTCCCATCTCACCCATTGACGGCTGTTGCTGGTCTCTGAGATGGAAGGTGGAGAGGCCCTATGCCTGTTCTCAGACTGAACTGGGAGCTTGAGATCTCTACTCTTACTCCAGATCAAAATGGTGAGGGAAATGTGCTGTCTGTGTGCTGCCCACCCCTCTGCCCTTTTCTGGGATATTTCTGGGGAGCTGGAAGTGTGGACACAGAGTCCTGGTGAGAGCAGAGTTAGCTCTGTCCCAGCTGGGCTGCTGAGCAGGGGCAGGGCAGCAAAGAAAATATTTTCTTCTGGGTTTTTTGATATGTTTGTTTTTAATTAGCAGTCTATATGAAAAAAAAAAATATGCAAAATATTTTTTCCCTTGCTTTTTTAAACTCCCTGGTGCCACCCATTGCCAGTGCACATTGTACTAATGCTGATACAAACCCACAGTAGCCAAGGCAGGTAATGTTTTAATATTTCATGCATGGTCTGCTTGTCAAAGCTCTTTCACCTCTTTTCACCCCAGAACACCAGGGCTTTCCTTATGTGATGATTGGAATGCCCACTCCAGACTACCCACGTACAGTCACTCCACACTGCTTTCAGAGCCCAGGCAGGGGATGCAAATGGTCAAAGATGCAGAAATTTTCAGCCATGAGTGAAGAAGGCAAGGTTGGTATGCAGAGGAAGGATGAACCACTGGTATCTGGATATCTTATTGTGTTGTCCTGCCACTGGCTATTTTAGCAGATTGATCTTGTTTCAGGAGCTTTTTGAGGTATACCAACTCTACAGCTCTCTGTTGGTTCCTGTTAACAAAAGAGATTCTTGCCAGGAAATAATTTCTGATTAAAGAATAAAGGCACAAGGACGAAATCAAGAGGCAATCACTTTTTATTTCCTAGTCTTTAGATGCATGAAAGATATTTTCTTAGCTTTGGAGTCAGGAAAGCCATATCTGTGCTGATATGTGTTATACTGGCTCCATCCAGCTGCCGAAGAAAAGAGACTTCACTCCTTTTGAAGTTTACCCTTCTGAGCATAGTGCTGGTACAAGTAAATGAAGTGGCAGCTTTGCTGTTTGGAAGATGCCTCATTTTTGTCTCAGTTTCCTTCCTCTTTTTCCCTTTGTAAGCTGATGGAGTTAAGGGAATACAGAGCCAGTGTGAACTCAATATCAATAAGGCTCTAACATCCTGGTAGTAAGAACACTGTAATAACCCGAGTGGATGAACAGCAGATTTTATCACATTCGCCTCTGATGGAAGACACTTTATTTCCCCTGGTGTCTCCACTGAGCATTGTGGTATGAAACAGAAGGGAAATTTCACATCACCTGCATTGAGGTACTAGTTCAGATGCCCAGGTGAATGGATTGGCTCCCCTCGGAGACTCGTAGATCTTCACTTATACCGCTGTCTTCTGGAGGTGACTCCCTCACCATGGCTGCAGAGGGATGAGTCTCGTAACTTAGCACTGCCATTAGGTACATAAAGCCAGATGTTGCAGACATCCTACAGCACCCTGTCAATCCAGTCAGACTCCACAATTCATCTAGCTCCCTTGGATTGTTATTATTGGAGCCATTGCATTGTATATTTTACATTTTCCAATTACTCTTTCTGAGTTCTCAATCAGCAATTAATTTTACAGCATCATTCTGACTATTCAAGACTGATTATTCAAACTTCTTTATTGAATACACAATAGGCAGATGTAAAAATAAATAAATAAATCAGCATCTCCCACCCATTTTGAGTCACCATTCATGTCATCCATTTTTCATTGTTAATTGCCCTGTTACTGCCCTCGTTCCATTCCCACTCCAACATATTAGGGGAAAAAAACCACCAAACGAACCTTCTGGCTTCTCCTAGCCCCTTTGGCTAATGGTAACTCATTCTGGGTTTTAATTGCATTTTTAATTAAAGCTGCTACAACCCTATTGGTTGCGAGTCTTTCATCATGCTCAGTATTTTTTAGTATGCAATGCAGTGCACACTGATCGACAGGGACAGCCTCTTACATAGGCTGTAGGGACAGAAAAGAGCACGTAACACTGTCCGCTTTAAGAACCTGGGCAGGGAATAAGGAGATGTTAGTTAATTTCTTAGCTGTCTCACACTTTGACTTTAATTTAGTCACCTCATCACTGTCTCAGTTCTCTGCCTGTAAAATATCCTCTCTCTTATCAGCTAGTTGCACAATTTACCAAAAATACTCAGCCTCCTTGTGCCTTGGTTTAATCATCCCACCATTAATCACCAGGTTCTTTGGCACGTGCCCTCACACAGGGACAAAACAGCCCTCCCCTGCCCCAGCCCTAGCATTTTTGGAATTTGCAGGATGGCAGGACAGCTTCCTTCTCTTGCTGCCAATAGCAGCTGCCTGCCCTTACCTGAAATCCTTACCTTCTCCACAGAGCCTGAGAACAGATGGAGCGATGTAGCTGCCTGTCCATAACTAAACCTTCTCTTTCCTCTACACGTTTGCATATCCTTTGTGTGACCCAGGATGGGACTACAAGCTCTGTGCTGCAGAGAGAAAACCCGTCCTATCCCTGCTGAGTGTTGCAGTTGTACCACTTTAAGCAGAGCAGTCATACACCATTAATGCCTAGCTAGTCTAGAGGACACCTATTACAGGCGGGTTCAGTGATTCACTGTATATGACTCATCTCTCTGACCCTGTGTTAACATAAAGTCCAGATTTGTGTTAATAAGAGTTGTGTTTAAACAGTTGTAAGTGAACACCCTTGACACTGCAGTCATTAAAAATGGCATTATTTCATTTCCAGGGGCGCGCAGATTTTAGCTTTCATATCCTAGCCAAATTCTAACTGGAGTGTTTACTTTTTGGATCTCAGAATTGTTTATGTCATTTTTACTGGCAACTACAGTTTCACTTCCTACCCTAAACCCTACGGGGTTGATCATATACTCTATATACAATGGAGTTTTTATTTGGAAAACATTTTGAGTAGAAAAGACCGCATGTATGTTCAAGTATAAGAATATTTCTTATTAGTAATTGATATATTCCTCCCTTTCTGAGAGGTACTGGTGTTTAAAAAACGCTCCGAGTTTCTCTGCTGAAATGTGAGCTGCAAGAATAGTCACTGCTTCTAATCACAAATGCACCTGATGTGTCATAATTACTCTGGCTCTAGATACAATAGATTTCACAATTCATTCAGAAACCATAACCAGCTATATGACTACAGGGTAATTTGTTCAGTAAAAGCAAGATGGTCTTCTTGTAAAACAAGCTGAAATACTTCATTTATTTCAGCTTCTTCAGGAAAATCTCTCCAGGAAGAAATTCATTACTCAAGTTCCTCACTGGCAGCCAGGAGCTGACTCAAGCACAGCACTCAGGGCATTGGTATCAGATCAGCCCCTCCCATAGTGAACCCCCCTGGCAAGGCTCTGAGGAACAACTGGTCACAAATTGGAGCCCACAGGTTCCACCTGCTCCATGGGGACAATCCCAGTGATGAGAAATGAAGCAGCTGAACAGAAAAATTCTAGGAATAATTCATAAATAATTTTTAAAAAAATTATTAGCATTTCAAAGTTAGTTTCCAGAGAAATCTTACCCACTTAGACAGGACACCCAGCAAGGTTTATGCCTGTGAGTCTAGCTCTTGGAAAATGTTTACCCAACAAAAGTGTCAGGAATCAGACAAGCCCAAAATGCCAACTTTTCATTGGCTGTTGTTATTCCCTGGAGCCATTCATATTCATTTTTCTCCGAGCAAGAAATAATCACAGGGTAATGTTATATAAATAACTGTAATATCAGTTCTTTCTCTTTCCCTTAAATGCATACAGGATCAGATGGGAAGAGTTTCAAAGCCCAGACACACTTTCTTCCAGGCAGCAGAATACCAGGATACTAAATGTAAGAGAGGCTTATCCATTCATCTCAGCTAGTTTTTCTGAGGTGGTGTAGACAGTAGCTGTTTTATCATACCTTATACGATCATGATTTGTAAGAACTTACTGAAGTTTATCACCAAGCTCCCTAGGTTCCTCACTGAGAATTACTACTGAAGTACAAACCTTAAACTTTCCTTACCAAGAAAAAAAAGTGGGATGAGGAATATATCATTATAGGCAAGCTGCCCTCTTAATAGAAACTAAGTTTAGCTCTAGATAGAGCTTTCTAGAGCGACCCTTTAGCAGTCTTCCAGTACCAAAAGGCGGCCTACAAGAAAGCTAAATGGACTTTTTATAAAGGCCAGTAGGGAGAGGACAAGGGGGAATGGCTTGTAACTGAAAGAGGGGAGATTTTGATTAGACATTAGGAAAAAATTCTTTGCTATGAGGGTGGTGAGGCACTGGAACAGGTTGCCCAGAGAAGTTGTGGCTGCCCCACCTCTGGCAGTGTTCAAGGCCAGGTTGGATGGAGCTCTGAGCAATCTGGTCTAGTGGAAGGTGTCCCTGCCCATGGCACGAGGATTGGAACCAGATCGTCTTTGAGGTCCCTTCCAATACAAACCATTCTATGATTTTATGACTCTATGCTGAACCATAGGCTCAGTGACTATAAAGCAACAGGCGTTCATAGTGTTTTGGCTCATCTGACTTGGTGCTGAAGAGCAGAAACGCAGGAATTGTGCTGGTTTCACAGAGAGACATCTAACAGTGTGCTTGCAGGTCTCACCAGGTCAGGCACGAAGCCCTGTAAAAATCACCATGTTGCTTCTACACCCAAGTTTAACACCTACATACATGTTGCAGGAACCACAAATCAGTAGGAATCACAAATCAATCCTTGTGATGGTTGATCTTGTGTGCCAAGATGGCAAATCCAGATGACATATGAAGAGCTTTAGTTCTGGTTTTAAAGAATATTTCTGAACTGCTGGGTCAGACATATGACAGCAGTATTTGTAAGTAAAATTTTTGACCTCCACAGCTTTGGAGAGAATAGCCGGGTTTAATAATATTTCTTAGAATGTCACCCCGGCACTCTTAGAAGCTTTTAATGTGTAACTATTTTTAGATCCCTGTCAGTGGTTCATTAGTGTCATTAATTTCTTTCTCAATCCCTGAATTTCGCAATATTCACATTTACTGATACATGCATACTAAATGTTTTCAGCTGTCTCCTTTCTACTTTTTCTTGATAGTGAAAACTTTGCTTTGTAAGTGTTTTTTCTTTTTTTCTTTGAAAGAGCATTTTAAAAGAACTGTTCAATACAACAATATTTATTAGAAAATTATAACCCTTGCAGGCTTTTGAAGCACCCTGTAGAGTTTAAAGGAGAACTGCATCTTCTGGAGAATGAAGTCTCAAGAGTATCACCAAAAGATATTCATAATAGTTCAGAGATTTCAATAGTAAATTTCAGTAGAATATGTCTATAATTTTCTAGAAATTTTAATAAGGCTTCTTGGGACAATCTTAGCTCACTGTTGATAGATTTGTGTGCTCTGTTTCCTTGAAAGTTTATGGTCTGAAGGCTAGATTGTTACATGTCCAAGACCCTTCCCTTTATATTATTTGGGCAATATTAATGGTCCTTAGCATGAACATAGAGGCAAAAAAGGAAATTTGGTACTATTTGTGCTTGACAAGACACAAATGATGTGTCTAAGAAGACACATGGATGAAGCTTTCAAAGTCAAGGGAAGGAACCATTTCTTTTGTTTCAGTGGGTACTAAGCCAGGCGGTTTCCACAAGGAAAAGGTTCTTTTCAACTTTTCCACCTTTGAGTAATCTCTCTTTCGGCTGCTTCCTGTCCTTTGCATGTTCTTTGCTCATCTATTTTTAAATAACCAGACAGACACACTATTATAGTTCAATTTGTTCTTCAATATTGATTTTTTAGGATGACGTATGATTTGCTCCCACTGCTGTTTGCAGTGACAGATCTTTGGAGCCAGGAGTTCTTCATAGAAGAAATTGCGTTGTTTCATTGTCTGGAAGCCAGTAGAGCCTGGCAGGCCAGGTCACCTGAGCTGCTTGCGCTGGAAATGATAGCTCTACTTACATGATGATTGTAGTGAAAGTCCACTGTATATGTCCTAATTAGATTTGAAATATCTGAACTCACCATTATATGGTACAAAATGTGCTAAAATGAGAGATGCTGCCTTACCTACCTTATGTAAAAAATATTCACTTTTTCTCTTTATACCAGAGTTTGAAGTTAACAGTTAAATTAGGTTAAAGTTTCAAGTACAGACAGAATTCATTTGGGCTGAGGTGTGATTTTTACAGTTCATTCCTGACTAACAAGGGGAACTATTTTTTTCTGAAAAACAGGTGTCCTGAAGGGAAAATATTTCCACTGCATTATGTTTCAATTTGTTTAAACATAAATCTAGCAGTGGCTGAACCCCTAAAAATGAGCAGTATGTGGTGGAGAGGCAGTGCAGCTCTGCTCTTCTCAGGGATGGAGGCACCCACATCTAAAATGCAGGTGGGATAAACCATCTATGTTGATTTTGTTTACTCAGATCAATTCTGGGTAATGATCTGACCTTGCATATCTCTATTGCCCATTGCCTTCACGCCTTGTCACTACTCAGAGAACGAATTAGGGGCCATATCTGAGCTGATCAAGTGTTAGAAGTGGACTGGAAGAAGAGGAAGAAATGATCATGGAGGCTTCTCAGCACTGTGGCTGTTGCTATGGAAGTGCACATCACCAGGAGGCATGGTGAGTGAGCTGAGGTTGCCTGGGGACACAACAGCTCCCTCATATCTTTTCCCTCTCCCCATCTGTCCACCCTGTTCACACACCGCATGTTGCAGGTGTACCCAGAGGGCACTAAAGCACAGCAATGTCTTAATAACTAGATGAAATACCAGTATGATATCAACAGGTTCTTTAGGATTCACTTTTTGCTCTTCAGTTTCTTTTTCAAAAAGCAAGCCTCAATTTGGAAACAGCTATCACAAGTGGTCAAGTAGAAAACAGAACCTTGTGAGTGACGGGGTTATTGTAGTATTACAGATAAAGAAACAAAAAAACCCAACCCAACATCTGGTTAATTAGCATCTTTTCTGCAAAAGCACAACCATGTAAATATCTTTTATACTAATAATCTTTTTTCTTCCTTTCTTCCTTTCTATGGTAAGACCATAGAGTGAAAGAAAAGATTACAACTGCTGAAATTCCACTGCTGTTTATATGGAGTATATAGCACTTCATATATACAAGCATCATTTGTAAAATATGAAATAGAGACACTTACAGTAAAATTCTGTACTATCCTTAGCTACAGATGAATCATTTTCCTCCCAAACTTACAGTATGAAGCAATACACAGAGAAAAGCGAATTATTACAGATTATGCTACAGGAACAAGAGGAAACTAGTCAACAACTACATCAACTATTAGATTATTTTTAATAGCTAATATAAAGATATACTCTCCTGAAAGCATGGCACAGGGTCATAATTTTCATAAGAAGACTACATTGAAACTATACATTATGTAAGGACTACAGTCTGCAGAAATGCTAAAATGCACTGGAAGGAGTGACATTTAAGTCTAATTATAGACAGATTTTCAAACTCAGCAGACAATGCAATTTCGTCTGTGAAGTTATATTTAAAATAGTTTTCTTGATTATTCTACTTTCATAACCAAAACCATTTCAATACAAAATGATGAAGTGAAAATTCAGTATTCTGCTTTAATATCAAGCAGAAGAAATATGTCTTAAAGAGTTCATTTAGGGGGCTGGAGTGGAGACATTTTCCTGCTGCAAAGCATCGTGCCATTTGTCAACAAGTTAAGATATAAAAGAAGTACCTTGGGAGCAACCTCACAAAAGTATATTGCACAATTGTATATAAAATGCTGTGATATATATTTTTCATAAATATTTCATGCTTTAGGATGGTTATGTTCAGATTTTCTTTCAATCTGAACTTCCCAGAAGACAGGCAGGATTTATATCATCCTGTGGTAATAGTACATTTTGTTCTTCTAAGATAATGTCTGTCTATCTATCACAAAATATGAATGGGAATGTCTAAGCAGACAGCGCCTCTGGCTAAAAATTTTGGAGCGCCTACCTTCAAGTTTCTGAATTGATTTAGGGAACTAACCACAAGCCACTTGGCTTTCCTAAGCTGTTACAGGTCCTTCTCTGTAACGCTCCTTCAGGTCTGCCATCCCCTTTGCCTGTGAAAAGTCGTACATGGACCACATACAGGAAGAGGCAGCCTGCCAGCAGCTGGGGTGTCCCTGGTGTATGTTGCAGATTTCCACCACAGCAAACCACTAAGGCCAGTTCTGCAAGACATGTTTTCCTGGAAAGTAAGAACTTCACACTAAAAGGATTTTTCATCCATTGATGTTTAAACTGAAAACAACTGCTCTTTCTTGCTCCAGAGAGGACACCTTCAATACTGGAGCGAGGGGAAACACAGCATCCAGGAGCCTCAATTCTGAGCGATGAGAGCCACCGAGGGAGTCCAGGTAGGTGATGTCAACTGCTTTGCCCCTGTCCATCAGTTCTGTAGCCCCATCATAGAAGGCCACCAAAATAGTCAGACAGGATTTCCCTTTAGTGAAGCCATGTTGGCTGTCACCAACCACCTCGTTGTTTTTCATGTGCCTTAGCATGCTTTCCAGGAGAATCTGCTCCATGATCCTGCCACGCACAGAGGTGAGACTGGCTGGTCTGTACTTTCCCATGTCTTCCATTTTCCTCTTCTTGAAAATGGGGGTTATATTTCCCTTTGTCCAGTCGTCGGGAACTTCACCTGGCTGCCATGATTTTTCAAATATGATGGACAGTGGCTTAGCAACTTCATTCACCAGCTCCTTCAGGACCTGTGGATGGATTTCATCAGGTCCCATGGACTTGTGCGCATTCAGGTTCCTAAGATGATCCTCTGCTACAGTGGGCCTAAGGTCTTCATTCTCTCAGTCCCTGCATCTGCTTTCCAAGACTTGAGCAGCATGGCTACAGCACTTGCTGGTGAAGACTGACGCAAAGAAGTCATTGAGAATCTCAGCCTTGTCCAAATCAAGGGTGGTTCTCCCGTTTCCTTCTGGAGGGGGCTCACATTATCCCTAGTCTGTCTTTTGTTAGAGACATACCTATAGAAGCCTTTCGTGTTATCTTTGGCAACCCTGGCCAGACTCAATTCTAACTGGGCCTTAGCTTTCCTGACCTGATCCCTAACTTCCCGGATAACATCCCTGTATTCGTCCCAGGCCTCCTGTCCTCACTTCCACCTACTGTAAGCTTTTTTTTTCCATCTGAGTATTCTCAGCAACTCCTTATACATCCATGGAGGCCTCCTGGCCTTCTTGCCCCATTTCCTTCTTGTCAGGACACAACGCTCCTGAGCATTGGAGCATTTTTGCTGTAACAGCAAGAAAAACAGATTTTGGTGGTGAGGGTGGTGGGGTATGTGTTGCTGTTTTTAATCGCTTCATGCGTTTCTGAAAGTACAGGGAAAAAAAACCTGTCAGATTTTCAACTGAGGTTTTTCTGGGTAGACCTACATTTTAAGCCATTTCTTTAACAGACTGTAGCCAGACATTTTTTGTATTCCTTTCTCAGCACACATGCCCTCATGAACATCTGGTAAATGTTACAAGAGTGTACAGTGCACTCTGTCAGAAGTGGATAAAACAATACTACTGTTGAATTATATTAAAAATTAACACAGTAGCATAAAATCTCATATTAAAGTTGTCTTACTTCACAGAATGTTTTCTCTTGTCCTGTGATGTTCTTTCTAAGTGTATCTTTTCAGGGAAGGTGTAGAATTTGGCCTTGCTGAAATTGTAATTTTCTTAAACCTTAAGCTATCTCACATGACTCAAGATTTGCAAAGGTATCTTGGGCCAACTGACAAAACTGTCCTTTTGTACTTCTGATATGTTTGTTAGGTTGATTGAAAGTCAGTGGGTGATAATAGGATTCAAATTCAGTTATGATTGATGAGTCAGATGACACTGTTGAGAAAAAGTAGGACACTGCAGCTTGTGTTCCCTCTAAGTAGATAAAAATAAAGGACTAAATTTTCAAAAGATTCAGGTCACTGAAGTAGGCTTTGATATCATTATAGCAGGTGCATGTGGCAATAGTATCCATGGGCTGTTCCAGATGTTGGTTCAGTGAGACAATTAATTGGACTTATTAAAATTTAACTCTGCTGAGGCAGAAGGGTTGCGTGCAAAATTAACCTGTCCATATAGCATGGCTAGGTGGGAGTATCACAAATTAGATGTTTTTGCTTGTGTTTCCTCATCTATGAATAGTAACTCCTGCTTACTTCATTGAAGTATTGCAGGCCTTCAGCAATGAGGAGTAAACGCCATGGCTAAGGCTTTCTGGTACAGTGTTTTTATAGGGTATTAATACATACATGTGTGTGTTTATATATATGTGTGTACATGCTATGTATGTATAGGGTTTGTGCTACGCTCCCAGTGAAGAGGTATTAGGCCTCAGAGCTATCAGGACTGGCCACAGAAAGAGGTGGATTTGCTCTGCAGGAATGATGAGGGAAGTGTGCCTGATTCAACTCTCCCACCATGTGCTAGCTATGAAGTGTGTGCCCAGGAAGAGGGTTCCCTGGGTTCTCCATCCCACTAGGACAGTTGTAGGAAATTATTTGAGCTTGCGCAGAATGCAGATAAACATTAAACTCCTTCAAAACGTAGGATCCATCCAGCACAGGAAATATCCAAGGTCAAATGCAAGGGGTTTTTTCAGGTGTAGCCAAGGATCTGCGTTGTATGTATTAGAGACTGGCAATGATCTGTAAGATGGATATCTCTTTAGAATTTAAATTCCTTAGGAGTCTAGAGACCTGAAAAACCAAGTTGCTGTACATCCTAGCTATCAGCTATGGCTGCAGCAGGAAGGTGAGATTCTTTCTCAGAGCTGCAACCCTGCTTCTTCCAGGTTCCCTTAATTCTTGGGCTGCATCTAGGCAGCATCTGAAAATCACTCTAAGAACCTGTCTTGTGACACCTGTATGATTCACACACAGGCTGTCACATCCAGCACCAGACTTCCCTATTATAGCAAAGTAGCTTGCCTGGAGGTGATGTGCAGTTGCCACAGAGTCTCATATGGGCCAGGATGGTTGCAGGCATCCAGAAGTTCACTGTTACAAATGACAACAGCTTCAAAAACATCTCCTGCCACCTGAGCCCTGTCCAGTGCATAGTGAAAGAGCAGTCAGTGTCAGGACCAGGCTCCAGCACACTGACTCAAGTGCATGAAGTCCAAGTGCACACACACACTGTTCAGTCTGAACTAATTAGACAGGTCAGGGAGGCTTTGGCAAGCAGTGCTGTGCTGTGTACACACACTGGGCCTGAGGAAAACAGAGGCAAAGGGAGCTGAAGCTGAAAGCTGTTTTGTCAAGTTAATGTGACCTTTCCATGAATAGGCAAGAGGGTGTGTTAGCTGTCAGTGAAAACGTCACCACTGCTGGTTTACTTATACATACCCCACTGTAACACAAGTCCAACTCAGTCTGTTGCATAAAATTGATTCTACAAGTACACAAATTCTAAGGCAATGCAGACTGAATTAAAACAGGCAAAAGGACCTACCAGCAATCCCCAATGGCAGCATTAAACTAAGAGACTGGGGCTGGACCTCAGTTCGCCAAAAACTGGAATCACAGAAATAGTGCCTAACTACTGAAAAAAGTAAATACAGATATGCCATTTAGTGTGTAACCCTTTCTGGGGCTGTGTGTTTTGAAAATGACTCTGAGAAAGCTGGTGGGCTTTGCTGGCACTATCATTTCCTGGGTGCCCGGGAACAAGCACAACGCTCTGAGACAAAACTAAGATTGGTCCCAGAGGTGGTAAGATCAGGAAGGGGGCTTGGACATCCACAGCTGTTTGGGTCCACCTCAGCTACTGCATTCTTTTATCTCTCTCCATAACCATCTCTAACACCAGGCTGCCAAGAAGGGTGAAGAGGTACTAAAAATTCTACGGGGTAGAAGGAAGAGATACAAAGTATCTTGCGAGCCCTTATTTTCAGTACAAATTATTAAGTATCTTAGCTGGTCTTCTTTTTTCCATCTTGAACAAGAGGTTAAAAGGAGTGATTCTGCTAGCTGAATGCCACAGGACTTAGGAGGGCAAGGTCACTTTATTTAAAACACTGAATTTTATTTAATGTAACGCTCTAATAAGGTCATGTTGACATCCTGTATTCTCTGAGCTATTACACTCCTTCAGCATTAACACAATCCTACAAATCACGGGTAATTAATTACCTTTCTACAAAGATGTGGCACAACTTACAATGTAACAAAGAAAAGCTTGAGGAAGCACACTATATATATAATTATATAAAAACATATATGTATATACATGACTGTATTTAGGCACATATATGCAGCCCTCATCCCAATTGGACCTATACCTCTTAGAGTGATGAAGTTGCTTTTTGGGCAATGCCATTGAGTAAACCTGATGGCAAGTATACATGAAATTACTTTTTCCACGACATACAATTCTTATCCTATTAAAACAGTTATCTATCAGTTATTCCACTCAGACACCAAGATTGTTGGCTAAATATGAATACTTACTGCAACGCTAAGAAAAATTACACTTATGCTGAACAAGGCATGACTCACTCGAGAAAGAAATTGTGCCTGACCATGCATATAAACTTCCTTCATCCTAAATACTACTACTCCATGACGCAAACACTCCCCTAAATATAGTCCCCAAACCAGACACATTCATTCCTTTGCTGTAACAGATAGGTGGTCTTAACCTTTGTGGACAGTGTTGCACCATTAAGTTAATGGCATAAAAGGATTTTTTGAGGAAGCCACTAAATCTCAAGCTTTCTCCTCTCATCTCAAGTATAATTCAGCCAGGCAGGATGTTGGAAATTGCACCGACACAGGCTTCACTGGCTCTTTCTTCCACAGCAATATTTCTACTGTCACCAGTTTGCTTGGTCATAAATTTTAAAGACCGAAATATGTCTGTACTCTTACTGCATCTTCATCCTCCTGCCACATTAAGACGGGAATGAAGCCTCTCTTCAAAGATTACTTTTTTCTATAAAGTCAGGCTGTGTTGTTTCAATTATTATAGCATTCACATTATTTGACCCAAATTTAGATGAGTCCCTTTAGCTGAAATAGAACACCTTACCAATCAGAAACAGACCACACGGCAACCCATCTGACTGCTTCTCAGCTTAACTACATTTGTGTTGGTGTGTGTGAGGATGTGATTCTTATAACTCCACATCCTGCTTGCCCTCACAGGGGGCACTACATTCAATCAGAGCTGCTAGACAACCTTATATTAACTTCTGCAAAAGCCCACAAATTGAGTGTTCAGAAACAACCATTTGGATATATTTTCTTCTGCAATTGGAAATGTACGATGATCCAGCCTTCATTTAGCATATACGGCAAATTATGAAGGATTCTACTTCTCAGTTTCATTAAAAAAATATTAATGGGAACAGTTATATGTGGCAGAATCCTTAATGCAAGGGAATTCAGAGAATCTTACATTTATGGTTATCTTCCTTCATGTACATATAATTTAGGACAGATAATTCAGACTTTAGACTTGCTATAACCACTGAATTTATACTCATGCCAAATTTGAAGAAAAATCCTGAAGGACAAATCGGTTCCCTATTGCTACTCAATATTCAGCTGTCATGGTGACACAGCTATCATACTGTTTCATGTTCTCCGCAGATAACTGTTTCTGACTCCCACGCTGTCCTGGATCATCCCACTCCTCTCCACCACCACCTCCTCCTCTGTTCACTGTACTGTGAGCTCATGCTATAGGTATGCCAAAGCAGAACAGGTTTGTCAGGACAAGAATTGCCTAATAATTTATTTTATTTACCCTGCTTCTCAGGACTTAAGGTTCTTCAGTAAAATTATACTTTTTTTGAGGGGAGCAACATTTTCTTCTAAGACTGATGTCAAAATGTTTATGATTCTGCCATGAAACTACTCTTCTGAAACAAAAAAGCAAGCAAACAAAAAACCCCAAAACTAACCAAACTTTCAGTCAACTTGAAACTTTCTATGTATTTGAGTCATTTTCTGTTTTTCTTTTTGGTCACGAAAATATTTTATAGTCTTAATATCAGTAAGAGTGCCAAATGTGGGTGTTTCCTCAGACTCATCCCCCACTCAGGGTCTAGAGCTCAGTGATCAGAGCAGCAGAGTCCCAGTGTCAAATCTTCTCTTTGCCATACGCTGCTCAGCATAGGTCAGTCTCTGGGTGCTGTTATGAGCCATTCTTGCTTTTCATTCGAGCTACTATGTTTGTCTAATGTCATTTATATTCACCGAACAAAAGTGGTCCCCCTTTCTGGTCACTGCCTGCCACCAGGCTGACATCTTCCTCCAGCCTGCCACCATCACCTTGTCTTCCCATGTTTGGAGCACTACAGCATTTCACTGGAAATATGTCAGTAATAAAATATTTTTTTTTTTTCAGTTAACTAAAAAGTTCAGAGAAGAACAGGCTGCCACAAACACAACACAAAACCTCTTTATTTCAATTTCACATCTCCTAACAGAAAATGTCAGTGATTCACAGAGCTCTGAGAAATGCCTTACATTTCTTTTGTATGAGACAGGATTTTCTCAGCCTCTGGACTACACTAAAGAAGCTGCTAGCCCAGTGATTTGGCAAGGGAGTTGTCCTGTCTCCCCAGGCAGCAGAGTTAGAGAGACTAGTCGCTTTCTCTATGCTTTTCAAGAACCCCAGGATACAAACATGGTTTCTCCCTCAGCTCCATGGATGAATTAGTGTCCGTCTTCTCTTCTACACTTGTAGATAGGCAGCTTGTACTTGCGTTTTTTGCAGTTCAGAGGGGAGCTGGGTGCGATAGAGAGCACCAGTACCTAGCAATAGTGGGTTTCTTTACTCTGCTAACAGCTGGACCTCTCCAGTTATCACTGAGGGTAGCTAGTGGATGAGTGATGACATGATGTAGTATGCTTTATTAACTGGATTCATGTTTTATTAAGAGGGATGATCACAGTAGAATGAAACAATGCTGGGTAAAATTCACTGTCCAGACATTTGCTTTGGAATCAAGAATGTGAATGCTTTGGTGACACAAAGCAGCTGCGCTGCTCTGCCATTGTTCTCCCTGGCCCATGCCTCCAAAAACCAGAGAGGGAAAAATTGAGTTATAAGAGCAGTGCAAGTTCTGTTCAGCAGAGAGTCCTCCTTTTCTCTCTAGCCCAGCAAACCTCCAAGTGTGAGAGACTTCTAAAAATAGAGAATGAGTGATTCATAAAAACGGAAAACTGAAGGCGGCCATATAAATATGAACAAATAAAACTGTTCAGCTACCCAGCTACAGTTTCCTATCACCACTGAAGAGAGGTGTGTTCTGAGGCAAACATTTTCTAACCTTTAAATAAATATTTGGCTTGAAGGTTGGGAAAATATTATTTTACAGCAAATATATGCCCATTCCCTATCATGAATGCAACTGTACATACCAGATGTTGTCATAAATTAAACAGTATTATGAAACCTATTTTATCTGGCAAACCGAGTACATTTGATTAAAATGGAGCCCCATATATCACACATATTGTTTTAAATGGCTTTTATATTATAGATGGAGGTACTCAGTCATTTGGAATTTGAGGGAACAAGTGATTAAGTAATTGGATGGAATTAACCAAGCATACCAAATTGGTCAATGAGGTTCGTTGATCTCTTTTTCTGTAACAATGTTTAAATGCATGCTGCCTTAGTGTAATGCAATGAAACATTTGTTTGGAATACTCCCTTCAAAAGCATGTCTGCATTACTGGATTAGCTTTTTTTTTTTTTTTTTCAGACAGTATCCATTATTAATTGTCATTGCTATTGATTTAGATTGTCTTTTTCCTACACATCAGTGGTTCATATCAGAAAAAACATTTTAAAAGTACATTGATGCTGATGAAAGGTGCTGACAGGATGTAACATCTCTGCCTATGTCTGTCCTTCTGTCAATTAACTTCATGACATACAGCATGGATTTTCTTCAGCTGCTCGTTTCAAGTCCCTCCCCTAATTTCACTGTGCTGCACCTCTGTTCAGTGCTACAATTTATACGTGTGAACACTTTGGAACCATTTACCTCGCAACAGTTCAGGGGTTCAGCCATGGGGGAAAAGTGTCTTCCTACCAAAACACCCAAGTGGACAGGGTGTCCCCTCCCTATTTGTGTGATCAAACATGGATGCAAAAGATGCACATGCACACATAACAGATGTGCATTTGTAGGCCAGAACACACACATCCTCTTGGCACAGCACTGAGAGAGTCTGCTTGCTCAGCCTGTCTATATGTACCTACCACATCCCCCAAGCCCACTATTTGACCAAGCATTTAAGCAGCTGCTTTTTGCATGCATGAACACATTTGCATTTTGATCGTGAAACAAGGGGAATGGAGAGGTGTTAAGCCCCTGGAACAACTCAGCTGTAGCTGGCCGCAGGGAATGGGCCAGGGACCGGATGAGCTGTTCTGCCAGGCCAGATCCATCCTGCAGCCTAATGTAGCTGTTGTATAAAAGAAAATGTTAACACATTGTTTTAAGTTTCTAGCATGAAAAATTGTTTTGTGCCTTTTGTTTTTCCATTCTTTTCCCATGGTAGTCCCTACAGTGTACCTCACAGCTTAACATAGGTTGTGGGATATGATTTACTCTGTCCGAACTCACTAGCTCAGTCTCATTAAGTTTCTAATTTACAAGCCACTACTTTGTTTCTGTGATTGTACAAGTTGTCATCAGCTGAGACGTGAAAGGGAAATGGCAGAGCCCTGCAGGATGCAGCTGGGGAATCTCCTCTCTCTCTTTTACCCAAGGAAGCTGCCTTTAGTCACCTTAAGGGCCACTTTGGGAGCCTACAATTTTCACTGCTCTTTTTCATGTGGTGGTGGAGCTTCTTTGCAGGTTAACTGCATGATTGCTGGCCAGAGTTGAGATGGATGAAGAAAGAAGTGTTTGAAGTGGAATTGGAGAAGATCACTGATTCGGGCCGCACAGAGGGCTGGCTGGACAGTGCATTTGAATTCATTGTGGATGCTGCCCTGAGCACTAGCCAGGCGCTTCATACCATTAGAAAGTAAGTATCTCCAGGAGCCCAGCACAGAAGCAAAGACTCATTTAGCTTGGATGGGATTTCTGGAGGCCACCTGGTTCTAAATGTCCTCCCAAACAGGCCTCATTTTGAAGTTATGTCACAGAAGACCTGAGGGAGGACATTAATGCCTGCCATCAGGATTCCTCCTTGAATGCATCACATCCCCAAACCGAAATTCAGCCTCATGCTTCACACCGCTGTGTTTGTGTCGTTACCTTCTTCCGGTTCACCCGGCACCTTTAGAAATGTGAAAAATAAAATAAAACAAAAGGATCAGTGGAAGGAATTGCTGTTTGGGGGGTTCTCTCGGCGGGGGGAGCAGCGAGGCAAGGCAGTCTCCAGACACTTTTGTGTCTTAAGGGACAGTCTCGGTCGGCTTCACTGAACGCTGGCTGGGCCCAGTCACGCGCGGCTGGGTGATAAGAAACGTAAAGAGAAGGAGAGAACACGCCGTTTGAACGTAGGCGCTGTGGCCGGTCGGTTGGCGGCAGCAGGCCGTCCCTCAGCCGCGGGTACCTGCGCCGCGCGGCCACGTGAGCGCCGCATCAGCGCCGCTCCGCGCCTCAAGGCGGCCGCAGAGGCGCAGGGCAGCCGGTGGCCGTATCGGCCGCGCTCCCCCCGTGTCCCCCTCAGCCCCCCGGCCCAGGGCGCAGCCGGCCCCCGGCTCGGTAAGATGCTGCAGTCGCTGGCGGGCAGCTCCTGCGTGCGTCTGGTGGAGCAGCACCGCTCCGCTTGGTGCTTCGCCCTCCTGGTGCTGGGTTACCTGCTGTACCTGGTGTTCGGCGCCGTGGTGTTCTCCTCGGTGGAGCTGCCCTACGAGGACCTGCTGCGCCAGGAGCTGGGCAAGCTGAAGCAGCGCTTCCTGGAGGAGCACGCCTGCCTCTCGGAGCAGCAGCTGGAGCAGTTCCTGCTGCGGGTGCTGGAGGCCAGCAACTACGGCGTCTCGGTGCTCAGCAACGCCTCGGGCAACTGGAACTGGGACTTCACCTCCTCACTCTTCTTCGCCAGCACCGTCCTCTCCACCACTGGTAAGCGAACGGCAGGCAAACGGAGGCCTTCCGGGGAGGCCCGGACCCCCTGAGGGCCACCGGGGAGGCGATGGGGCTGGTGTGGGGCCGCCTTCCTAGGCAGCCGGGCCTGTGACTGAGGGGTCGGGCCTGCCGCCCCCATCGCGCCCCAGGGCCGCGGGGATCGTGCGGGGCCAGCGGCTGGGTGCCGGAGTACTCGTTACTTCCCCAACTCCCTTGTGAGAGCAGAGTATTTTATGTAAGGTGCATCACCCGCATTTTAAACTCACACTGTTTCGCTTTAAGAGCCAGGCTGCCAGCTGCCCGCCCTTCTCCCCCCAAAAATGTTGGTGTTTTTGAAAATGCCCATCTCTTTCTTTGAACTTTTAAATGCTTTTAGGGGTGTCTCCTCAAGCTTTTGGTTTCCTTTTGTGTTTCATCCTCATTTGGGGGACACACTGCTAACCCGGGTGTAAGAATGAAGTTTAAATTTCAGTTTCGTATTGTACTATCAATTTCGGTTGAATATTTTCACGTAAAAGATTAAAAGATAATGCTTGTTTGCTTCCAAATAGCAATTTTCATTGGTATTTCGAAAAGCTCAAAACATTCCTTTGGCCAGTGTGAAGATGAAGCCCTCAGTGACACGGTTTAGTGGTGGACTTGGCAGAGCTGGGGAATGGCTGGATGTCTTTTCCAACCTACTTGATTCTGTGATTTTACAGCAGTCTCATTTCATGTAAGATTGTAGTGGCCAGCCTTCTTGTAACGGGTAAGTGCAGGCATTCGTGCTGAGAAGCTGGCTGAGGTGATCTGAATGTGGCTCACTGAAATAAATAACAAAGGCTTGTCGAATAAGAAAAGCTTTAAAAGAATCACTCTAAAAGTAGTCCAACCAGAGAGCTTTGAATCTTGGCTGTACATTGATACTAAAAGATGCAGTGCTTTTTTGCTTTTTTTCCCTGTCCCCAAGTGAGCAGGGGAATATTTCTATTATGGGAAGTATAATCAGCTGATATCAATAATGAGACTTAATAATTTACTTGCTTGATCTTATTTTGGTGCTTCCTGACTGATTTCAAACAGGCAATGCTTGTCCTAAAAATAGTCGTCATTGAGTGTACAGATCAGGTTGTCTACTTGTTATAAGGAGGTTGTCGTGTTGAGTTTTTTTGTCTTTTTAAAGTAAAATAGGGTTATGTGTGTCCCTGGATCACCTCCTACCCCCCATCTTAATAACTAGAGTTAAAGTTTACAAGAAGAGAGAAAATGACACGCTTGTGAAAATGAAATGCTTTCAGTGAGTAAATTTCTAAGCCTTAATCAATGTGTAGTAACACTACTGGTAAGAAAAGCATGGAATTGTGATAGTACATCAGCACTTAATTTTTTTTCTTTTTTTCAAGTTTTCTTTTAGTAAAGCTATAAAGCACTTTAAGCTTCAGATGCCAAGTTGACCTTATGATGCCTGTTTCCACTCATAATCAATTACACTGTCTGGTACTACAAAATGTAAACTATTTTGTCCAGGAGCTTATTTTACATTTGAGTTAGGTTTTCTATAAAACAATAACCCACATTTAAAAAAAAAAAAAAAAAAAAAAAATTAAAAATGGTCCCACTTTTCTATTTGTTCGTATCATATACACTGTAGTGTATGTAACTTCTCTTTTTTCTTTTTTTTTTTTTTTGATGAGACAAAGATCTAATCCACAATCCCTGCAGTTTATTATTTTTAGATCTGGCTATATAGATTTCAGAGATGAATCAATCAAAAAACCTTCACGATCAGGACAGTGGGGATGGGACTGAGTTGGCAACACTTTAGTACTGCCTGCTCAGACCTAGCTACAGGGTGTTTGGATTCAGTAGTACAGTTTAGGCAGATATTTCTCTTTCCCACTGCACATCTGGTTAAGGGCAAGGCATAACCTGGCCCTGCATGTTTAGCTGATTTGGTCACAGAGTGCCTACAAGGAAAGTATTGAAAACACAAGATACCATTGTCCAAATCGAAAACCTGTTAGAAAACTCAAATAGCACACACTAAGGAAGGACAGAGGGCTGAAATGCATGTTTTGCCATTATTTCTGTGAATTCCAGAAACTGAAGTTCATCTAGTTATCATTGATGTAACAGGCCAGGCATCAAATGGTGTATTTCCTTCTGTGTCCAACAGTGCTTTGGGTTGGGCCCCGTTTAATAAAATGCTTGTTTCATGTAGTGGCCTTTAGCTTTACTTGTTTCCTATTTAATATAAATAAGAACTTGTACAAGTATAAATCCAGACCAATATAGTACATCCACCACTTGCTCAAATACTTCCTAGAGTGCACAGATTTCTGGCGAGGTGCATTTTTCCTCCCTAATTTACTCTGCACCTGCACAATAAATCTTTCAAGTCTTTTGAAACGGTCATTAAAATGAAAGGTGAGCAAGAAGCAGAACCTGCCTGGTCATCTCAAAGACCTGTTTGGAAGCATTTGAAGATTCAAAAACTGCTGTATTATTACAAACTGTACACCTGAAATGCCCTCTCTTTGCCGAGTACAGTAAGGTCAAATGCAAAAGAGAGAACCCTGGTACTGATGGTACCAACTGAGGGTTGCTTTTGTGCATAAGTGAAATTGCAGGGAGCACTGGATTTGTTCCTTATGTTCAGCTGACTGAGTTTGTCATTCATCATGTAAATAAATGCACACCTACTCCTTGCACAGAGGACAAGGTTTGTTTCATAGCCTTTTAGTTTTCTATATAAAGCATATGGGGAAAGTGTTTAATTTTAGCATCTGCACTCCACTTCTTGTTCCCTCCCATCCTCATTATATTATTTGGCTTCTTACTCACTAGAGAAAATCCTTTAATAAAATGGTGAAGCTCATTAAGAATTTGGAAAAAATATTAAATGGAGGGAGTTTGTGGAATAAACATAGTAAAGCAAATTGTTGTTTGAAAGCAATTTATATTGCTGTACACATGGACTGTCACAGGACTGTCACAAGCTGCCTGAAGGACGGGCAAACAAAGAACAGTGAAATAGACTGGGGCTGAAGCTTCAGCAGATTATAGCAGTGGCTGGCAGCAGGTTTCTCTTCTAACAACTTTATGCCTTCCTATGCAACTTAAGCAGTCATGCAGAATGCCACATAAGCAGTGTGTAAGAAGAAGCAATTTGGTTATTAATCATTGACAACATAAACACTAAGAATATACAGTTGTGTGCATCTGTCTTGGAAACTCTCTGTAACTATGACCTTATGCGGATCTGCGATCATCAGTTGTCTCAGTATTAGATGTCATGAGTGATCTTGCTGAAGCAGTTTTTTCTGGTTGGTTTTCTTGTGGGGCCATCTGCTCAAATATGTGTTTCATTTCTAATAATAAAAATGAAGTAATTTTCTGTGCTTGCTCTCCCAGGTATTGTTTTTTTGCTGTTCTTGGCATGCTGTTAGGCTCCGAGATCTTATCCTGTATTGGTGCAATATGGGAATACTGCACTACATGAATTGGAAGCAGGATGGAGTAAAAAAGAAATTGATATTGCTTGTATTGCAAGATATGAAGAGTAAAGTGGCTTCTGTTTGTTGAAGGGAAACAGATGGGGAAGGAAAGGAGATGCCAATTTAGGAACTTAGGCCTGTATTTTTACGTTTGTTTTTTGAAAGAGTCTGCTCTGTATAATGCTATCCCATGGCATTTTATGCAAAAGGACTGTCAGTCTTATTCTGACTCTCCAGCTTTAAGTATTTTTGCCTCCATCACAAACATCACTGTGGATTTCATTTAACGCTTGGAAACCAGAGTGATGCTGAGAAAGAGCTGCTTTAGATCATTCTCTGTTGTGACAGATTTGGCAAGATACACATTACAAGGAAGCTAGGATAGCTTTGTCCTGATCTAGGCATGTGCAGAGCAAGGGCGACAAGAGGTTGCATCTTCTACGATGGCAGTCAATGCATGCTTATTTTTAATTTTTTGGTTAAGATCAGGCTGGACTCTCATCTGAGCCACACGAGTTAAGACAGTAAAAGAAGGGAGGAGAGGACTGTTAGTATTCAGCTGCTTCTGAAGCCCGTAATGTGGGTGTGTGCAAAGTGGTTAGTGCATATCAGTGTTTTCTCCAGAATTTAGCCTGTACCGGTTTCAGTGTTGGCACTGAGGATGGGTGTAGTACGCTGCATTGCAAGGCATGGCACCCAAGATCCGTGATGTACTGAATTCAGGTACTGCATTCTGAAGAGAGTAAGGAACATCTATGCAGTAGTTGTAGCTAAATTCTGACAGTGGCTGTTATCTTGAAACTGCTTGGTAGAAGGACTAGTAAAGAAACAACACGACCTTCACGGAAAGTTTTGCATTCAAGTTAAATAGCTTATATGGTCTTACTGGCAAATGATATGAGGAATTAGGGTTTTACTGAATTCATAAGTCATTGAATTCATGAGGGCGTTCTCTGTTAGGTCTGATTCTCAGAAGCCTTGCTACATGAGTTGCAAGCAGAACTAAACTATGGCTATATTTATGAAAGGTAACAGGCTGGGAGATTGTGCTGGAGTTGGTAGATTGCTACAAAAGGTGCACCCTGTATGAGGAGACCAGGGAGAAAGAAACCTGTCAGTCTTCATCATTTTCTACCTTCTGTCAAGACGTGGACTTTCTCGTTTTTCAACTCCTTCAGGGGAACAGACCCCACATCCAGTACATAGTTAGTGTGGAGTACAGATCTTAACAAATCCATAGGAGATTAGGGAATGCTATGAAAGCTTGTGATGTCTTTGTAACACTCCATTGTAAGATTCATATGGTCTTACATTAGAGCCCTCAGGTGGAAGAGGCTAATTGGGTCTTTCATACCTTGAGGAAGAATGTGAATTTAACTTAATTAGAGTCTAGTTCACAGAGGCTTGAGGGAAAACAGATTTTTTTTTTTTTTTTTTTTTTTGTCCCATACTCAAATTTAATGTTAAATGCATATTTTATTTTGCTGGCATTGGAATATGTGGCCTATGTCCTGGAGGATGCTTATATTAGCTCATTAATACACACTGAATAATACATTCATAATAATACATTACATAATTCGTACCTAACGTATGTCTAGAGACCTGTTGTAAATTTCTCTGACACCTTCTGTGTGAAAACGTACAAGCTTTGTGATGGTTTAAACTCGGTTCAGTCTCACTAGTAGTCACCTCTGACTCCAGCAGAAAACTGAAGCTTCCTTGTGCTACTGCTCTGACTAGCACTCATAGATCATTTAAATAGGTGTGATAAATTGCAGCTATTCACCAGGGTGGGGATGTGAAAGTTTGTGAAGGAACTTTGTTTCTCTTTTGAGTGTTGTTTGTTGCTTAGCAATGAAATTACTGGAAAAGGTAATTTGCTTGGGATGATCTGGGAGGTTGTACTGCGCTCTGCAACAGAGTAGTTCTTTATACTAGAGTTCTTCTAAGAAAAGCAAAGGAAATGAAGAGGTAGGTTGAGAAAGATGCCAGAGGAGAAGGATTACATTCAATAGGCCAACTGTTTCGGCACTGATTTAGGATGTGAGAAGCCATATTCTTTTCCCTCCTCTGCCTGGAGCGATTTGAAGCCGCACCCCAGCAGAGCAGTTGAATGCTACAGCGTGTTCTGGGACAGGGTAATTGTAGTTGCCGTCTGCTTCCAGATAGATCTGTAGACTGTCCTGGAACCAGGCGTCCCACCTCTCCAATTAAGTAGTATAAACACAAAGTGAAAGAATAATTCTGTCCGCCTGTGTGTCTGGTTTCCTCTCAGGGATAATTCTTGTATTTTATACACCACAGAGCAGCTTCAGACTTACTGCTGCCATATTCTAGTCTGGCCCCAGGGTTAAGATGCTGTCTCCTTGGATGCGGGAGGTTTCAGTTGAGTTCTGCTTAATGCCATTCTCGGTGCAAGGATTTGAACTATGGTTTTCTAGCGGTCTTTAGGAAGGGAAGAAAAGAAGACTACCATCTAGGGAAGCTGCAAGAGGAGGCAAGATGAATATGGATAGACTAATACCGAGAAAGTAGACTGGATGCTTCTGGTCTCCTGTCTAACAACAAAAAATATGGGAACATTCAACGAAATAAAAAAAAATAATAAAAAATTAAATTTAAAATCAGCAAAGAAGGGAATTAACAAGTTTGTTTTTTAAAACAAAACAAAAAATACAACAACAAGAAAAAAAAACCCCAAACACAAAAAAGCCCCACAAACCAAAAATCTCTTGTATGACTATCTCCAAAATACCTGTATTTGTCAAAATTACTAATAGTAAACTTTTTGGGAAGGATATTAGGCTCTCTGCTTTGGGATGCAAGCCACAATTTAGTTGCAAGTTACAGCCAACAGACTGGTCATATTATCTCTTGTGTGTCCAGGACAAAGAGACAAAGTTCTTGTTTTCTCCACTGAAGTAGTAGTAGTAGTGGAGAGGAAATCCGGGTCTGCCCTGTCTTGTGTTCCAGGGAGGGTGGCAGTTCCGGGTTTTTTATGAGATTACAGCAGTCAGCTGTGCCAAGCTCCTGCTTGTACTTGCTGAAACGAAGGGTGGCAAGAGTAGCTCTAATCCAATGTTTATGCTTTATGGGCCAATGAGTAGTAAAAACCATCACCTGGCAGAAATCAGAGAAGCCATGGAGTAGCATGGCTGTATTATTGTTTGGAGCAGCGCTGGCTGCTGACAGATGGGGTGTCTCTTACAAGCTCTGTCTCCACTGTGTATCCTGCTGTTCCACCTGCCTTGCTAAATTACCAGTGATGAGGAGCCAGCCCAGCAGTTTTTTACAGGTGAAGGACTGCAATGGCTGCCTCTGTAGTCCTTGTATGTCAGGACCAGGGTCATTCTTCCCCTGCTGAAATACCGGGGGGGGGGGGGGAAAAGGTATTTACAAACAGATCCGTTGATCTTAGTATGATACACAGAGTGTAACTGGGGTCAGGGCTGAGTTACTGGTGTTCTACCCTGGGCTTATTAATTGACTCATTTTTGTAAATGTCACCTTTGCTATTTCTTTTTTTTTTTTTGGGGGGGGTTTACTGCATTTAGCTATGTTAAAATTATTTGCTGTCTGTAATAGATGGATTATACGGCCTCCCGTTGCTCTGTTATTATTTCTAATTATTACTCCATTTGGCTGTATTTTGTTCTCTGATATTTACATCTTTATTGAAAGGAAGAGAGTAATCTCCCAAAAAATTGCCTTTCATTAAAAAGTTTCTGTTTGTAATTCTTTTGCAAAGCTGGAATTTTTATTACCATTCTACTGATATCTCAAAATCAAATCCTAAGCTAAAAGTTATGTACACTTTCAGAGGGGGGCTTCTAAAATCAACAATTAAATCCTGCAATTCCTGACCATTGCTGAGTAGGATTTTCATTTTATGTGAATGTAACTTAAAATAAGTCTCCTTTAAAATCTGTAGTTTCTTCTGTTTCATTTATTTGTTGGCTGTTTTTTGTTCTTTCTTTGTTTAACACTGTCCCACTACATCATCATTTTAATAATCTGTGCAGGTTTTGGACAGAAGAACATCATCATCTATGGAGAAATGTCTACTTTAGCCATTGCTCCAGGTTAATTAAGTAGGCCACAAGCTGCTAAACCATGTGAAGACCAGGACATTTCTTGGCATGTGCAGAAATGGAATTTTAGCAAATTGAGAAAAAGTAGGATATGTATGAGAGTTTTGATGCCTTCAGGATTAACGAATAGCAAGAAGAAGTTTCTTGGGAATTAGATACCTAAATTATTACTCTCTCTGGATCTGACCTCAGCTGCTTGAAAGTTATGATATTTGTACAAAATTCCACCAAAGTCCTAGAGTAGTTACTGATGGTGACCCAGAAGACCTAAAGATAATGTGTCAGTTCACTTTTTCGCTTAAGAACCTAGCTGAAACCTTAAAGAGGTTGTGTTTCTTGTGAGGACAAATCAGCGATGTAGTCCTGGTTAAGACTAGGACTGAAAGGAGCAAGTGGAGCAAAGCTTTTCAAGTGGCTGTGCTTCAGAGAAGTATCAGAGTGGTTTTTGCAAGAACATATGGATTTCATCTTGCCTGGAAAGAAAAAAGATACACATTCATCTCTGAAAACAGAGTATGAACACTTCCTTGAGGGAAAAGCACATATGAATTGAAGTGGTACACCAGCTGTCAGCAGACCCCAAACATTTACTAGCTGATGCTTCCTAGGTAGTACTGTAGTCTCTACTCTAAACTGATTCTGTGCCAAGTAGCTTAAGCAGCTTCACAGCATCTTTGAGGAACTGGGGGAATGCAGATACAAAAGCAAGGAGATCACTTAAGCAGTATTCCCTGGCAGTAGGTGAGGGAGGAGGTTGGGCTGGAAAACAAGTTTTGCCAGTGGAACAAGCCAACCCAGTAGACCTCTGAGTACTGTACTGCTTGTGTTCCAGAAAGTGAGGCTGTGCCCTCTGGCAAAGTTGCGTGCTATTTTCCAGTAGGAACTTTAACAGCAGTTTTCCATCTTTCTCCTGAAAATTGTGAGTCCAAACTGTTGTTATGCCAGCAGGCTTTCTCCATCTTTTTACTGTCCTCTAATATGAAGTGAAAACTTCTGGAGTAGCCAGAACTTCTATACAGAATGTTTTCAAGCATAATTTAAAACCACTGCAAATGTAGCTATTGAGAGATCTGGTACCATGAGAATGGGGTTTTGTCATCTCTTTTGCTCCTTGTGTATTTCATGTTCCACACACTGAATGTATTTTCTGACAGAATCCTTTTCCCAACTTTACTGAAAATATTTTATGTAGAGGTCAAATATTCTTCTTTCAATATTTACAGTAAAGGCACTGCATTTAGTTGGTATAACTGCGTGCCATTAAAATAGCAAAGAAGTTACACATTTACTTCAGCGTGTTTCCCGCAATGTTGGTAAAAGCTGTGTACCAGGCTTTTCATATAGAAATATGCAGTGAGACTAAAAGGGTAAACACATGCTGTGTTGGGGAAAGAATAATAGTCTGTCCTACAGAAAATTACACAATTATAAAGCCTGCTGGGAATTCCGTCACAAGTGCACATCTGCTTTTGCATCTTTTCTGTAGTAATGTGTCTAAAGGTGACTCACAAGTATCCTGAAGCTAAGCTAAACACAGAATTGTAGGGAAAAGGTCTCATGCATCAAGGAAAAAGGAAGCAGCCAGCTCAACAAGGATTGTAAAATTTACTATCGTTTCAGAAAGTTCTTCTCTTTTTTTTTTTTTTTTTTTTTTTTTTTGGTTACACACAAGGATTAAATACATACTAAACCTATAATTATTTTAAAATGTGAGAAGATTTCTCTGCATTAAGAGGCAAAAGTAATCCTTCTGAAGACTTCAAATGATGGCAGCACTGGCTGGAATGGGGCTTATGCATGTTTTTTTATTTTAAAGCCTGTACTGAGTTGACTCTTATACTTAGCCTTTTACTTTCTTTGTTATTTTAAACCTACACAGCATGCTATGAACTCTTATTTTGCTCAGTTGAGCTTTTAAAATGTGATTGCCAGACTTAGACATTGCAACACGCAGTAGCAGTGCCAAAGTCCAGAGGAAAGCTAGAGTAGGTATCCTATTTTGTTTAAAATATAGTTTGAAATTGGGTTTATTACTTCAGAGTCATTGAATGCACAGACAAGACAAAAATTCTGGTTTTGCTTCCTCCCTGACAGAATGGGATTGTACTATATGTGGCTTTAAAGAAAGTTGTAGAGGAAAAAAATCCCATGTGTTCAGAAGTTGCTACGTGTTCAGAGGTCTGTTGAAAGATTAAATAACTTGGATGTTTAACTCTTGGGGACTTCATTGTACAATCCTAAACATAATCACTTCATGAAAATTTTGGTGAAAATTGCTTGTTGTATTTAAGGTTAATGTAAGAAGGCCATGAAATCTACTTTGTATGTTATTTAAGTAGCTTTTTACTCTTTGCAACTCTGTTGTACAAGAACGGCATAGACCTTTCCCTTTGAAGCCTACAGCCTAAAGGAAATCAGAAAACCCTAAAGCAAACTGTAAAAATTCCATCTTTTATAAAGAATTCTGGAAGCTCTAGGCTGTGTAATTTACTAATGGGCAATTAAATGTTAAACACTTCACAGCATGTCTTATTACTTATTTTCATGGCTATATTTTTATTTACTATTGGAATGCTGACTCAGCAGTATAGCAAAAATGACTAGCATAGCAAAAATGCTCAAAGACGTATCGTGTTTCTATTTGAAAGTCCTAGCCTCTGTAAACTGTAAGAGTGATGCACAAAAATAAACACAAAATGCTGTAAATCTTATGAATGATTAATAGTTCTCAATGAAGCTCTCTTATGTGAGGGTAAGAGATTGTTTAATTTACCTGTGTGTATTCGCATGTCTGTTGAGAAATCCAGGCCCCCAACCTGCCTTCTGGTCCACTGCTGCTACTCAAGTTGGGCAAGTAAAGAACCATGAGCCATGATGTTGCACTGTGTGAATCAACAATTCGTGTTGATAAGAAAAGAGTAAATCTGAGGGCAAATGCCTGCCTTAGTTCATTATTGAAGTTATTGTGCATTTACGTTCTGCATAGCTATAGTGCAAAGATAAATCTTGATCTTTCAGTCATATCTTTTAGTACAGCTATTTGTACAAAGCGAAGCCAGCTGAATGTTCAGGTCAAGCAGAATTTTGTATACTGCTTCAAGGAAAATGGCATTTACACTAAAAGTTATTAGTAAGCATGAAGCTCATCCAAAGCAAAAGATAAAAAACTCTCCCAACATCTCAAACAGAAGTTTGAGTTCCAGATTTTAGCTTTGCATTATACCACAACCTTATCACCATCTCCCTCATGACTTACAATCTTTCATGTTTCCGAACCACCTTTTTACCAGTAGATCCTGTATCATGTACATACCATGTGCTTTACTGATTAGAGCACTTCTGTTATGTTCTGCATCTTGTGAGATTAGAGTCATGTTTCCGCATGTATTTTGCAAAAAGATGAACTAAGAAAAGAGGAAAAACAGTTGTAAAAGATCATGTAAGAGCCTTTAGTATGGTTGAGAATAGGAGCTTGTGAATTTTGTCTTACAGATCTTTGCTTCTGCTGCTAGTCTGCATTCCCATACAGGAAGCTGATTTCCCATTCTGTGGATGTACTTCAGCACCCTTTCATTTTCTTGCATTGTATATTCTTTTTCTTTTCCTTTAGTAATAGTTTTTCTGCTGAGTTATATTAAAGGAAATTGCAGCTACTTGAATAGGAACTCACAGAAGCCCGATCAAAGTGTGCAATACACGTTTCTCTATCTTTGCTTCAGTGGAGAAACATTGCTGCTCCCTCCTAGGAAATTGTTCAGTTGTGTATTGTGTGTAGAAAACAAACTAAACATCAGTTAATGCACCCCACATGACTTACCAAATGTGTGAATAACATTTGTGGGAAGAAGGCAGTGTTTGCTCTGCTTTAGCATGCTGGTTGCCTCTCCTTATACATAGTAAAATGTTTGCTCAGGTTGATGTTAAGCAAAGTGGGCTGAGTGTACCTGACAGCTTTGCCAATGGAAGGAAGACGTTTTGGACTCCGGCTTCCCACCCTATGACCCAGACTTACTCCTTGTGCTTAGACTGTTGCCCACTGGACCACAATAGTAAGCCAAGTCATTTTATCAGACTGGAAGAAACATACTTTCTGCTGGATTAGTTTGGTCTAAGTTATTGAAGTCAGGTAAACTACAACCAATGCAAAAGGGGATAGACCCACTTAGAGAAAAAGATCATCTTTCTCAGCAGTAACTCTGGTATTGCATTAGACTTTTCACGTAACAGCTTGGTAAAAGCACAGAAAGAGTGAAAAATGCATGGCCAAATTAGCAGATGTAAGAAAGGAACTGGTAACGTAAGAACGTGTTTCCTATAGTGATAATGTATCTGAAAATTGCTGGCTGCCCCTTGTAAAGGAGCATTATTTCAAGCAAGATTAAACTGACAGCTAGCAAAGCTGAAAGAACTTTACAAGACTCCTCTTTGTTAATACAGATGCCACCACTAAAATACTTCTATCTGATATACCTCAGATATATGCATCTCGAGGAGAACCTTATTTTTTCCCACTGGGTAGCTATTGTTATGTGATAAATTGCATTATCTTTGAAACTAGTATGGAAGTAATGCAGTCATGCTGTCGTGTTTAGTTTCTGTAACTAGTTTACAAATTCTGATCACTGACAATTAAAAGAAACTAGATACATTCGTAGGGCCAAACACTTGCAAAGACATTCCTCCCTTGAGGAGATGTAACTATCAATTTACACATTACTCTTCAATGCTAGGCCTTTATTTTGGAATTACCAACGATTTTACATTCCCCCTTCCTTTATACTAAGGTCTGAGAGATGCCACTTACAGCATCCTGCTTTCCTTAGAGAGTCACAGGTTGCATCAATCCAGCCTTTTTCATGTTCACCACAGTTTGCAAATGCAAGCATTGGCAGGAAGGTGCTGAACATGAGAAACTTTAGCTGGGGAGGGACTCTTCATTAGGGACTGTAGTGGTAGGACAAGGGGTAACGGGTTCAAACTTAAACAGGGGAAGTTTAGATTAGATATAAGGAGGAAGTTCTTTACTGTGAAGGTGGTGAGGCACTGGAATGGGTTGCCCAAGGAAGTTGTGAATGCTCCATCCCTGGCGGTGTTCAAGGCCAGGTTGGACAGAGCCTTGGGCGACATGGTTTAGTGTGAAGTGTCCCTGCCCATGGCAGGGATGTTGGAACTAGATGATCTTAAGGTCCTTTCCAACCCTTACTATTCTATGATTCTGTGATTCAGTCTTCAGCCTGGGTGATAGCTAGGTGTTTCTAGTATGAGTGCTACCTGAACATAATGGGAGTTAAGGACATGGGACTTGAAATCACTGGTCAGTTTTGATGTCTTTGACTGACACGGTGGGTCCAGAATTCTGATTTGGCTGTTGGAGCATTTTTTGTGAATTGTACTACTGATTTAATGTTGCCTGCTTTCCTTATATGCAGGGCTACCTTATTCTGTCCCCGAGATGTCAGAATGACGTATTTTCACTAGGAAAATTTTCCTGTAGTTGTAGGAATTTCTGGAAACAGCAAATATCACATCAAGAGACATCCTCTAACTAACTGAAGAGAGGTTCACAGTTTTAAAACAAATTGTTGCTAATCTAAACAGGCAATATAGTGTTTAATAAGCCACACAGCATTTAAATTGCTTTGTCTGTATCTTTACATTGCTGGCTAAATGTCTTGTATCTGTAGATTGTCTTTCTAAATGCTACGGTACTATTTATTTCTAAATAACCTCTTCTAAATAGGCAAAAAAGTCTGCATTTCATCCTCGTATGAACATAAATGGTATGTGCAACTACAGTGATCTTCTTTTCCTTTCCCTTTATTTATTGGTAGGACATACAGTTGTGGTTATCCTGGGTATCCTGATTCCAGTGTAACTAATCAATTTTTTGGTTACCACAGGTAGTGTTTGTTATGTGGATGTCCTAAGCATGTGAATGATTCAATAGGACTACTGCATCTATCAAATATGCTTATGGTTCAGTAAGCTGGTTCTCATAACAGTTGAAGTATTTCCACATTGGGCCTTGTAAATTAAAGTTTTATTTTGAGCATGAAACTGAGTATATTCAGCTAGACTATATTCAGATGGCAGAGTACCATCAAACATCACATTTTGGACTGTGATTTAGAGTTTAGAATAAGCCATCTCACCTGAAAAAGTACCTCTCTTTGGCCCTTGTGTAAATATTGTCTCAATTTCTCTTCGTTATTATTTTCAAGTTAGAAATGAATACTCAAGGTGGAACATGCTGCATGTAAAAGTGGAGACTGATGCACTGAGCTCAATGGGGTTTTGTTAAGTTTCTTTAGTAATTTTTGCTATTTGTGTTAAATATTTTGTGCCTTCTTTTTGTTTTATGTGCTGTTGAATTCTTTGTTTTTCTGAGAAATAGCTGTTAAAACAGAAAACAGAAATAGGATTCATTTGTATGCAAATCCATTATGATGTCTGATTGACTTACTGAAATGTGAAGATAGGTAAGGACTATGTGTCTTCCTCTGCCAAACAAGAGAGCTGATGCTAGTAATTTCACCGAGTTCCGCATGTTAAATCGATAACAAGATTAGGAGTATAAATTCCTATTCCCTTGCTGTATCTAGTAGATAACATTTTTTTTCCATGTGAGGTTGCATTTTAGTGCAAAGATGCTGCTTACAGATTTGATTTTAACTCCGCAGCATGAAATGGCTGAATTTTTTAATACTGTGTGATAATTCATTACTGCCAACAATACCAGTTTCATTCACTGTTTTCATGTTCTGTTCTTTCTGGTGGTGCAATAAAGCAATTTTTGTTTCAGAAGTGGAGGTGGGAAGCATACTAATTTGCAGCTGGTTCGTTCTTTTTGTTCCCAGATGGTAGGAAGAACAACTGTGGCTCATTTCAGTGCAAGAAATGGTAACTTAGTGAGACTAGATAGGTATTCTTCACTAATTGGATACTTACTGCAGTGCTTTGATCACATGCCTCTGCAACACATTCAAAGTTTTTGACATATCCCGATGTGCATTTGGGGTGGTAACAGATGCAAATTGCCAGTTTTTAGAAGCCTCTTCTCAGTGAACTGCACCAGGCTTCAAGCAGAATATCATACTGCACAGGTGCTGGGCTCAGCAGCAGCTGGCACATCCCTGTGGTATGCCATGCATAAACAAGGTCTTTCAAGTGCAAGGCTCAAGTAGTTGGTAGAACTTTAAAACCTGTTACAGGAAAATTAGAGGGGATGGGGAAATAGAAGGTTGCAGTGTGAAATGAAGCTATGGTTCCAGACCTTTTCCAGAAAGAAAACACTCCATCTCCTACCAGTCTCTTCAGAAGCTGTGTATCCTCTCAGCTTTACTGCCAGTTAGATGATAAATGCGTTTTAGCTTCGAAAATGAGTTTTCCTCACAGATAGACACTGCCATATCTAAAGACGAAATCTGCAAGTATTAGCATCATGTAAGGCATATCACCTTTATTCTGCAGTCAAGGTGAAAGTCTCGTGATGTTTTTTAGCTTGTTAACATGAGAAATGAGAAGATCACTGTCATGGACAAGCTACTGGCTAAATCTCGTCGATAACATTGTTTTGTCTTTCCTGGTCTCTCTGCAAAAACGTTGTCCATGTGAAGATTTCTTTCTTCCTACTTTGAATATTTCAGGATGTAATTCCCAGGAAGAACTGCAAAAAGGCTTGTATGCCTTTCAGTACCTTGAAGCTTGTGTTGAAGTTCTTAATGAACCTGTTTCTTTGACTGCATGTTAATGTCGGTGATCAGTGGCTTTAAAAATCCATTATTGTGGGAATGCTGCACATGTGCTGCTGAACATAACAGTGCAAAAACCCTTAATAAAAGACCCGCACAAAACCTCATTGTATTTTCTAACATTTCTGAGGACTACAAGTAAAGCAAAATATTTCAATTATTAAATTTAAATTTTGGAGACTTACAGTGTGTTCTATCAGGAAACAGTCATAATAAAGTAGTCTGGTGGTGGGGCCCCTACTTCGATACAGATTTTTGACCATTTGTTGCCTAGCAGGCAAGTAAACCAATAAAAGAATAATTGGAGTTTTCCTGGCTGAGGAAGATATCCTGAGCCCTCAGGATATCTCATCTTACTTTTGACCTTTTGGTTGCATTTTATTCAGCAGACTTTCACCATTTTCTTTTTTCTGTATGGAAAAAATGAATATGAGATAACAGGGAAAATAACTGTTGAAACAAGATACAGGTTTCTTATGCTAAATCTTTGCTAGAAGTAGATCTAAAGATGTGATGTGCAGGTTTTTGGATATGTATTTCTAGAAATGTACTGTTATTGAGATGTCTGGGGCAGGGGGCGGAAATGTCCCAACACCAGATGGATCCTGCTTTAACTGCATTTTAACCTTTACGGGGTCTTAAATCCAGGATAGCACTAAGCAGAACCAATTTCTAATATAAAGACTTTGGGTTTAAAAATAAAAATTCTGTCAAACTTAAAAAACAAGACAAAAACCCCAAACCCAAACAACAAACCCAGAAATGCATGTCTATCTCTTGATAGAAGTGAAGCCTGAATGCTTTTGCCACAGAGGTTTAGCAGACCTCTGAGTGCAGAAGGCACTCACATATTTAGTCTTTGTTCCTGCTTTCAGTACTGTGTGAAGTATATGGCAGGGCATGAAATCTTTTTTAATGACATGTCACTTCAAAAAACATGATTGAAGTTGTCAGGGCTCTGTGGGAGCACAGGTCCAGCCCACAAGAACCTCATGTCAGGCTGAAGGTTTAACATGTCACAACAAAAAGCAGTTTCTTAATGGCCAATTTGATAGGAGCTGTGTAGCTTATAGCTACAGTTTGAAAACTCGGCTCTCACAGGGTAAGTAGGAAAACTTTGCCAGCTGAGTGACTGGAGAAGTGTCTTCCTGCAGAGAAGCATGTCCTTTCTGGAGTCCTCAAATGGAGCATGTGCCTTAACCTGGAGTCCTGCCACCCTTGTCTCACACATGGTAGGTCCCGGTATGGTGACCAACAATGCGTACTTTCACTTGGTCTGCTGGAAGGCTCTAACAGTTCCCCGGGTTGATGATGTCCGTTTTACTCGTACATAATGTATCCAGGCAAGATTAGCAAGATCCGGTGTCAGGCAGTGTAACATGAAAGAATGCTATCATTTTCCACTTAAAGTTATTATCTTTTGAGTTGTATTTCTCTCCGATAATTTTGTTGAGAAGAGATAGTGTTTCACCAAACAGTCATTAATAATCATCTCAGATGTGGGAGGGACATGCTAATTTCTGTACTTACTCTTTTGTCTACGTTTGGCTCCTGTGCAGTGGATTCCATCTACTGTTACACTGCTCTAGTACAACTCATCCTCCTCCTCTGCAGTATTTGTACTGACCACTTCCTTATAGCCCCCTCATAGGGATCTTAACTGTTGGCATGGGAATGACTTCATCATTAGCATCACTGCTATGCAGTTGGAATGTTCTTCATTAAATAGTAACTATGGGTAAATACTGTCTAAAACAGCAGTTGCTGGTTTGCCAGCCATTCCATATGCCCATCAGACTGTAGTCTTTGAATCTGGTGTGTATTGCCTTGCACGGTGATGTGAACAAGACATGGATGAACTTTCTGATGAAAGGAAGCATAGAATGTCTGGGTCGGAATTAGGAAATATTGGTATTTCTTTGGTTTGGCCCAGGGTTATATCTAGTTTCCCTTCACTTCATGGAGCATCCTTATAGAATCATAGAATCATAGAATAGTAAGGGTTGGAAAGGACCTTAAGATCATCTAGTTCCAACACCCCTGCCATGGGCAGGGACACTTCACACTAAACCATGTGGTCCAAGGCTCTGTCCAACCTGGCCTTGAACACCGCCAGGAATGGAGCATCCACAACCTCCCTGGGCAACCCATTCCAGTGCCTCACCACCCTCACTGTAAAGAACTTCTTCCTTATATCTAATCTAATCTTCCTTGCATGTTCTCAAGTGACCTGTGCTTCAGATAGCCTTATAGAATATTAATCATGTCATCGTTCGTATTATTGAGTCATGACAGCAATTCAGGAACTGTAAGTGAAAGTCTTTCCTACTAAAAATCTGGAGCCTGTTTCACTTCAGAGAAGTGAAAATGCTTCATGTATGGGGAACCGTGCTTTTAAGCCACTCTGGCATTGCCCTGCTGAACCCAAGTACAGGAGCTGGTGCTAGAGAAGTGCTGTTAACTTCAGTTTCAAACTCTGAAGGCAGCTGAAGTATGCCAGCTTTCTTGGCCGTACAGTAGTGGTTTGGCTCAGATCAAGAGTGCACTGCTGAAACAAATCCGCAGATCATTCCCACTTCCCACTTTTGGTTCAAACTTGTGGAGCAATTTTGGAGTGTGCAGACTGGAATTCTTTTCAGTTAAACAACCTGAAACAGGCACTCTGGGAGAGCAGTGAAACACACACCTCAGCTATGACTGGGCATTCAGTCTTTGTGAACAAAGTAGAGCAAATCTGAAATAAACCCTGGCTTCTCTAAATATAATGATGAACTTAGGTCCGTGCTACTAAGTATTCCACTCTACAAATCCACATCTAATATGCTTCAATACTAATGTAAAGAAGGTGACAATGCAAGGGTTTGTTTGTTGGTTTTTTGTTGATTTTTTCCCCCCTTTTTTTCTGTTGCTCTACGTTCCAATAATCAGAATAATACCTTCAGGACAGGATTTGGCAGATACTTGATGCTTTAAGTAGTATGATCAAATGTTGCTTTTTCTCATTACATTCACATGAGATTTTTAGAATAAGATCTCATCTCCTGTTGCAACCAAACTATTTTGATGTTTTAAAGGACTAGTTTTGCTGACAAGCCCAACAACAGATAGGCATTTTCTTCATGATATCTTGTGATTTCTCCTATTGCCTCTGTGTAAAGTGTATCAAAAATGATCACATTTTTTAAAATGGAAAGTCATCTTCTATAAATATCTGATTTCCAGGGGTCCCCCTGCACTGACTGCAGCTTTTCTCTTGCTGATTGAAATGACAACAGGATACTTGCACTGCTTTATGTTTTGTCACTCAAATTTGATTGAAAAATGTTTTTAACATGCATTTTTTTATTACTGTTTGTGGATCATGAGAGCAGCTAACTTCAAGAACATGGGTTTTTCCTAGATTAAAAAGGCATGTCTATATTTTAATCTCTACATGAGAGAAAATATTTATAATTCATATGAAAGTATGTCAGAATTTGAAGAAAGGAATAAAAGTTTTGTGCTTTATTGTCATTTTTCCTGGATATTGAAGGTGACAATGACTCTTGCTCCATAATTGGTACTGAAAAAAAATGGGATTGGAAAGACTTGCCCAGTCCACATCATCAATATTCCAGCCTCCTGTATCTCACATTTCTATATAAAGGTGTGCAGCAACCTTAATATAGTACACTGTACAGAAATATCTCCTCAAACAGAGAATTCTCCAGCATCAGCAGCTAGGTTAGAACAAAAAGGTACAGAGCTACTGGAGAGAGTCCAGCAAAGGGCCACTAAGATGATGAAGGGACTGGAGTGTCTCTCCCGTGAGGGTGGGAGAGACTGGGACTGTTCAGCCTGGAGACGAGAAGACTCGGGGGGGAGCTCGTCAGTGTGTATGGATACTTGAAAGGGTACGTTAAGTAGAGGTGATGCAGGTGATATGAATGCTGTTGTGCCGCACACTGTCCAGGATCATCTCATTCTTTTGCACCTTTCCATTTGTGTTCACTGGCTGCCTTGCATTTTATACTGAACTTGTATGTTTTGAGGACAAGGAAATATTTTTATTCTGTTTTGGTAGCACAGTAAATATACAATAACTAACAAAAAAAAAAAAAAACAGTTTGATAGTTTGGTTCTAAATATTTATTAATGTATTAAGTTCAAAATTATTATTACATTACATTAATACAGTGTGTATAATACTGTTTAAAAATAGTGTTCTACACACATTATTTGTTAAATACTGATTTTTTTTTTTTAAATATAGTTTTATATGGGTAATTATTTATTTCTGTAGAAATGATTTTCCACCAGAAGTGCCACCCTGCGCATAGGTCTAGGTCAGTAAGAGCTTTTGCTTGCTTTTCATGTGGGACTCCCAGATGGAGTTGAGATTTGGTTTACTGCAAGAAAGGGGATAACTTTTCAGAGTGCTAAGAAAATACTCAGTAGGAAATTAGAATCGTTACCCCTGCTCCCAGCATGAGATGTTTGTTTTGTTTCTTTATTTAAGATTAACAGTCACCATGCTTTCTGAATGCGGATGTGTTACATGTCAGCATGTAGCTATATCCACTGTCACACTGGTTATTTAGGCTGACCCGGATCATGTTAGTCATAACAGGAACTAACCGTCAGTGTTTTGCCCGCACTGGTACAAATCCTTGGACAGTTTAAACAATACCAGATATAAGACCATAAAGCAAGCTGTTTATCTCAATGTATTCACATAAATAGCGTGGAAATATCCATTGTCCTCATACAAACATTTTCCCCAGTTTCATTCATCAGTGTCCCTTTTTCCCAGCATATGTGGATGCAGTTTCTAGCTTGGTTTATTTGGGCAGGTGAAATACTGCTTCCTGTGCAGGAACACATGTGGCAGGCTTTATATGCTTTGCGCGATATAAATGTTCTGACGCGCAGCTGTTCTGGTAGAAACTGGTTTTGAAACTCTTTTTAACATGGCAGCCAAAATATCCGTGCCGTTGGCATGGTTCTTGGGTTCAGATGTTGCTGACAGCCAGCCAAATTGCTCGTACAACCTTATTACTGAACTGACTATGTTCAAAGCCATTTCAGCCTTTCTTGGAGCAGGTGACATTTGTGAGCTGATTATAAGAACCTGGTCCTTTCCAAGGCAACTCCAAATATAGCTAGCAGGACATTGACTCAGGAATTAGTAGTCTTTGGCTTTGATAACTAGTGGCAGCAAAGGACAGTCTCAGAAGGAACTGAAACCATGTAACATTAGTGGATACATGCAAATCAGTGTGTTGTAATCTCTGTTGGGGTTTGTTTGTTTAGGGGAGGAAGTCCCTACTAGATATTTGCAAATATCTAGTAGGACAAATACTAGAAATTGGCAAAACAAAATAATTCTATTCTGAGAAGTGATTATGTGAGAAATCATTATAGAGAACTAATACTCATGGTTAATTTAATTGTCTAAATATGTTTTTACAACTTCTATTGTAGTGAGGTTTGAGGATCATATTATTATTGAAGGGAGCTGGAATAGCACCATACTGAATCACCTCAGCTATAAGTTTAAGTCACCCTCATCGGTGCTGTGTGAGGATGAACCTAATGAATGGGGTTTTTTAGTGGCAAAACTGGTTTAAGAGGTTTCTGCCACACCCTTCATCACCTTCCTCCTCATGTGCTGTAAGCTTTTATTTAGTGAAATGAACTAGGTCTCCAACAAATCTGCTTCTCCTCACTTTCCTACTTTGTTGTTGTTGTTTTGTTTGTTTGGAGGTTTTTTGTTTGGGTTGGGTTTTTTTGTTTGCTTTTTTTTTTAAAACCCAGATGATTTCATCAGTTCAGTTTTCAGCACCTCTTTCTCTCTTCTCCAGTGCACACAAACCCAGTTCCATTAGCTCAACTGAGGAGGTAGCAAAATGTAATGTCAGAATGTATTTCTCCTGCTTAAAAGAGCCTATCATAGTGGATTTTTTTTCTCCTCCTTTCTGCCATATAGGGAGGCTTATCTCAGCCTTGCTGGAAATCAAAGTTCTCAGGTTTGTTTAACAAAACTGTGTTGGTGAACTTTTGATTTTCACTTCTTTTTTAACATATAACTCTGTTTTAATATCTGTTTTTAATGGTATTGCTGTGTCTCAAACCTCTGACTCAGAGTTCTGAAAAGTCTTTTCTAGCAACACAGTGCAACTGTTTTGCACATTTTTTAGCTATGGAGCAGTTTGTATGTCTATCTACAGCCCTTTACATTCCTTTTTCTCTCTGTATTTGTAGGGAAGGAAGGCTTATGCGCAGCGGTGTGCTAACAGGCTAGTTTAACTACCTGCCTATTAGCTATCTTTAAAACTGGTCTGTCCCAGAGCATGCCCTATAGAAGTAGAAAAAATAAAATATGTTTTCTGAGATCATCTGGTTCTGAGCAGATGCTTTGGCACATGTAGATATGCTGCATAAAATAGCATATATTTTTCTAATTGATGCCATTCTGTGTGGCAGGTGGCCTTTTGCCTGTAAATTTATGGCTTGCTCAGCTGCTATACTTGACATAAACTTCCTAATCAGCTACTTAAATCATAATGTTGTTGGTTTGAACTCTCTAGGGCAATTTTCTGATTATTTTTGTTGCTGCTATGCTCTTCTTGAAATAGGAAAAAATACTGAGACTTGCGATCTCTTACAACATGGATCTACCATCACCTGACAATTCCTTTTTATCTTAGAAGATCATAGACCAGTTAGGAACAGGGATGTATTTCACTGTTAAACACAGCAGAAAATGTCAAAGGTTTATAAAAATAAATGTATAAATTATGTAATTATTGTCATTGACCTTCATTGTCGTCATCATCATATTCCAGTGAGTCATGTTACGCTTGGGATGAATGAAAAATTTTTGCATGACTTTAATACATAACATATGATTCGCTTAATCTATGGGGCATTTTGAGATTATGAGCAGCCTTAAAGGGCTGGCTTCTCTTCAGAGACGCTGACTCAAACCAGCAAAGGGATGAACATGCTTGTCATGTTGTGCTGCTGCATTGGGGTTGTGTGTTATGACTCTGCCATCTGAATGGGTTTGTTGGGGAGGACACTGGGAGTGCTGAAGATACTTCCACACCCTGAGAAGCTTGGTGGTGCCACATAGGGCTGGTGGTGTTTCAACAGGGTCATCTGGGGTTAGGGGGAGCTGAGGGAGCAATGGCTTGATGAAATCTGTAAGAGAGGGAGAACAGCACCTGGCAGAAGAAAACTGACAACACAAAACCATTGACTGCTTAATTCATGGAGGGAGAGGAATGAGCTTTAATGCTGTGAATGGTGGTTCCCCTTTGTGCGACCAGCCCATGAGAACAATTGTGGACAGCAGATACCCTGGAAGCGTAACAGAGGGTCAAGAGAAAGAGCCAGTGCTGCAGCCTGCATACTTCCAGGCTTCATCACCATAGCCTGAGAGAGGCTGTCTGTGAGGAAACTTTTCCAATGCTGTAGCACCTCTGATTGTCTGTTGCCTCACCTGATACCAGATCCACTTACACATTCAAACATTCACCCTTCAGAACGGCCTCTGGGAACTTCTGCGTGGAATTCCAGGCTGGTTATCAGAACACAGAACTGCAGCACCTCTGCCCTGTGGCACTAAATGCTCGATTCAGGGTCCCAAAATACCTGTAAGTCCACTGTCTCTTAACAGAAAAGACCAATTAATAAGCTACAGGAAGGACTGAACGATGAAGAGACAAAGCAGTGATGATATCGACTGCTTATATTGGTAAAAGCAGTATCTGAGAAGGATGAAAGGAGAGAACACTCAGTGCCAACAAGTACCAAGCTAACACAGGATGGAAGACTATTGTGAAATACTGGTACGCAATACTGGGTTTGGCATAGGCTGTTGAGAGTTGGAAGTTGTTGTAAGCTCCATAGAGACTCTGAAAAACAAAGTGTGATGGTATATAAAAATGGAGGGAAAAAATATATCTTACCTGGAATACAGTGATCAATTCTGCATATTTCTCTACAAAGTGATCAAACAGGGACAATTAGGCACAGGTAAGACGGAAGAGAAAATAACTAAAGGAACTTGCAGAAGAGGGATACAAACCACTGGAAAAAGTACAGAGAAGTCATGACCAAGTCTTTTTAGAAAGGTATAAGAGCAAAAGACTAACATGAAAGACAGCAAATGGAAGAGTAAGTAATTTATTGAACACATAATTGACTTGTATAACTTGCAGCAACAGGATCAATGTAAAAAGATTTAAACATTTTAAATGATTTTTTTTAAATAAGCACTTTTGTAGACTATGATGACATTCAAAATTACATCAGAACAGATAAAGACATTTTTTTGTATATATATATATGTATGTAAACTATAACAGTAGAATTTCTCCAAGTCAGAAGAGAGTAAATTACTTTTAAGGAAAAAAATCCGCATTTGCAAACAGAACGGAAACCCAACTGTCTACATCTTGTGGGGTTTTGCTCTTTGTATGATCAATCAAACATGATCTGTCTCAAGACACTGAGCTAGATGGAGCACTGATCTTACTTAATTTGGCAAATCCTGCTGGTCTTGCATGTGATTTTTTTTTTTTCTTTTCTGTGAGCTTTTCTTAAGGAATGGTACCTCTAAGCTATGAATGCAAGGGATTATATGTGAGTAATATCCTTTTATCTCTAGTGTTGCTTTGCTGCTGAGTCTGGGCAGGTTGTCTGAGGCTCTGATTTTTCAAAGGTCAGTGCTTTTAACTGGGTGATTGTTACCTGATATTTGCATTGTACATATAAAAATACAGCATTTGGTAAATCTTGTCTGTCTTCATAATCAGTAATACAGTTATCAGATATGCTACATGGTCACTTTAATTCTAGTCACCCACAGCAAGTCTGCCTGGTAGAATAAAGAAATATCTTTATAAGTGGTCCTCTTTTTGTGAGCATCCTTTTTTCCTAACAAAAAGAATATCAGAATTGCAGTTGTAATGCATTTGAATGTTGCAGTTTCTACTGAAAAAGGCAAATTGGCATACTTTTTATTACCTATTATTTATGTAGAACTAGCATGTGCTAGGCACTTTATGGAGAGATTATAGAAGGGAATTTCCCTGAAGAGATTACAGTGCAGAGAACCTACAAACAGGTGCAGAAGCAGAAATGGGAGGCAATAGAGTGCAAGTGTCTGAAAGCAGACATGGAGTGTCTCCTGCCTCAGATCTGTCATTTCCTCTTTTTTAACGTATGGCTGTGTTGAGCTTTTTTACTGACTTTTGCATAGTGATGACTAAGATTATAGGCATTGCTAGGAAAAGTCACATAAAAGCAATTTCATGGGGGGGGGGGGGGGAATGGATCTTTTTCCTCCTCACTTGCCATAGCCACAATTAAAAATTGTGACTGTTTTAGCTCAAGCTTTTCAGTATAATCATTCCTAAGCAGTGACTCTGTATCCTGAGTAGCAAGCAAACATTGATCACTCTTCCATTGCTTTTAGAAGGTGTCATCCTTTTGCTGCTGCTGGTTGAGTGGATTATCTCCTCAGTCAGAAACTGTCAATGCTCTTTAGTACTATAGTTCCTGTAACTGTTAGCAGCTGAGGAGCAGATAAAGTAATCTCCTCAAGTATCCCTGAAGTGACCTTGCAAGAGACTTTCTAGGTCTGCAAGCTCGGTTTCTGCTTGTCGTGTATAGCCTCATGATACCGCATCATCCATAAAGTTACCAAGCTTCATCAAGCTCTGTTTGAAATATAGCTGGGTTCTTTCCTCAGTACTGAAAGTGGATGGCTGCTCCAGAACTCTTCTCTGAAGCTTAAAAGCCTTCTGCTAACTTCCAGACTAAATTTATTCATGCTATATCAAAGCTATTTGTTTGTGTGGCAATATTATTCTTCATCTAAAGCATTTCTTTTCCCTTGGTAGTACTTCTATGCTGATGCATTAACAGGGAGATACTGTATCACTTTTCAGCCTCCATTCAGCTGTGCCAAGAAAGCCACCACTTTTATCTTCCTTTCATAAAATAGTCTTTATTCCCATGATGGTTTCCATAACCTTTCTCTGTTCTTCTTCCAGTGTAAATTAATTCTTTAAATATGGATATACAGAATGAGGTAGATAGTCCAGATGAGATCTGATCTGCATATTACTCAAATAACACACCTATAGTTCTGCTTAAAGAAGACACTTTGATGTGAAGGAGCATTGCAATTGCTTTTTTTTCTTTGTATGACATTGGTCAGTTTTATGTCCTGTGATATACTCAAAGCACACATCTTTCTTCTCTTCCAAGCTTGGAGTTGATAGTTGTAAAATGCTTTCAGGAACACTAAGCAACTACAGCTGGCCCTCTTTATGGATGGGAAGATAGCGAAAGATAGAAAACAGAATAGGAGAAAATGGTTAGTTCTTGGAAGTAGTGGAATGTCACAAGGATTGTTCCTTGGAGGCCTATGTTGGAGCTTGTGCTGTTCAACAAACTCGTAAATGACCTGGAAGAGGGAGGTAACAAAGTTTAGTGAAGACACAAAATTATTTAAGGCAGTACGGGTGAGCCGCAGGGCAACAGGGCAATAAAATGGCACTTGAAAACAAGCGTGGATAAAATGTTAAGTCATGCTCACAGCAAAGCCAGTCATAGTTTCACATATGAAGTGATGGGCTCTTCTTGTGGATGCCTGGATACCTCTGAGGGGCAAGATTCTGTGCAGAGGAAGTGTCAAGTCAGTGGCAATCAGAAATGCCAGTCAAAAGTCCAGCATTATTAGAGATGGAGTAGAACACAAGGCAAGAAATCTCTGCAGCTTCATAAATCTGATTCAACTGCATCTGGTGAGCCCTATGCAGTTCTGGCTCTCTTATCTCAAAGCAAATAAAGCAAGCAGAAGGTGAGCAAGAAAAAACGCCATTAATTAGTACAATGTTCTGTGGTTCAAAAGACTGAGCTTGGGTAAATTATTCATAATGTCATTAAAATTCAAATAAAACTGAAGTTTCCTGTCGGGTTAGCTAACATGGAGAAACTGTGCCTCGTGTTTCTTTTCTAAGACTTTGTATGTTGTAGTGATAAGATGTTTTGCCTGCCCTTCCTTGTCTGGAAGTCTCTCTATGCATATTAAATAAAAAGAACATTTCCTTTTCTTACTCCACTGGAAAACTTAAAAGAGTAATGCTTCTACTATTAAATTCATTAATGTGGAGGGGAAATCTCTTGTGTTCTTATAAAACCTGAAGGTGCTTGCAGAGCAGCTGGTTTCATAGGGGAGCAGGCAGTGGGTTCCCTGGAGCCCTTGGGGAATATCTGTCTGGTCCAGTGTTGCACTGGGCAGACTGGGTGAGTGCAGAGTGACCCCAGTTCAGAGAGCAGAAGCAGCATAACCCTGTGTGCACTGGGCTCTGCCTGGGCTCCTCAAGATAGCTAGTTGCAGTAGCTCTGGAAAATGCCTCATACAGCACTAACATAACCTGCGTGAGCTGGCACATTTGGGGCAGCAGAATTACTAGGGCCTGTCTGCACTTGCTTGGCTTGATATCAGTATAAAGAGTGCCTAAACTAGATCTCAAGAGATTTCCTCTTCCTTGCTGCAATGAAAACAAAATACTTTTTTGGTTGGCAAACAGAAGAAAGCATTCCTGGTTTATGCTGGATTTACTGTTCTTTTCTGTGCTTATGATTTACATTTAGAACCAGGCTGACTGGCAGAGTGTGCTTTGGCAGCATAGCTGCTTGTGCTGGGTACAAGTATATTGCACACTTTTGTGGAATTGAGATTGCTGGCCATTATCACCTGGTACACCAGTAGATGCATTCCTGCGCTCTGAACAGATCACTGTTGAGACCTCTAGCGTGTAAATGGCTAGCTGTTTACAAAATCCAGCCACAGTGGTTAGATCCTAGGAGTTTTGCTGTGAAGATATTTGTTCTACTTTTAGATATGTTTGTTGGATCATCATCTAAACACCCCGCAGAAGCATGGAAATATGTAGCGTGGAATGCTGGTTGTAATACTTCAATGTAATTTGAATGATTTTCACATAAGGTTACTACAAAGTAGAAGTAGGAACTTTTTTCTGAAGTATGGATTATTCCACTTAACAAGGTGAGTAAAAGAAGCTACATGATTTTGTAAAACTAAACAAAAAAGTCAGCAGGAAAACCCAGAATAAAACAGATTTCCTGGCATAGGTTCCCACTCCTGACTAGGCATTACTTCCTTCTCCAAAATAAGCATTTATACAATTACCTTCACAATTTTGAAAGATAATTTGTTTTTTTGTTTTTTTTTTTTACTTTCTTATTGCTAGCACTTAGGCTTTGTTTGCCTGCTTAAAACAGACCTTTGAATGGCATTTCTGAAGAGTAGCAGAATTCAGAATTAGCAATAGTGAAGCATTTATAGGAGGGGAAGGGGCGTTTCTCACACAGTATAGCTAATATCAGATTGGTATGTGAGCTGCAGCTTGAGCTCGTCCTATGCCTCCTCTGCTTTATTCCAGGTTATGGACACACGGTGCCTTTATCTGATGGAGGAAAAGCCTTCTGCATCATCTACTCAGTCATCGGGATCCCATTTACACTGCTTTTCCTGACAGCAGTGGTACAGCGCATCATTGTATATGTCAGCAGGCGGCCTGTCCTGTATTTCCACATTCGCTGGGGCTTCTCCAAGCAGATTGTTGCAATCATCCACGCTATAGTCCTTGGGTTCATCACTGTCTCGTGCTTCTTCTTAATCCCAGCAGCAATATTTTCTGTTCTGGAAGATGACTGGAATTTTTTGGAATCTTTTTACTTTTGTTTCATTTCCCTGAGCACTATTGGCCTTGGAGACTATGTGCCAGGAGAAGGCTACAATCAAAAATTCCGAGAGCTGTATAAAATTGGAATTACATGTAAGTGTCAAACTAAAGAGCTAAATAAAAGGCATTTTCTAATAATAATTAAAAAAAAATAGAAGTGAGACTTTCCATTCTGTGGATGGTGATTTTGTGAGCTGTCAGCTAGCAAAGTGGGCATTTGTAGGTAGCTGTGCAAGGAGAAAACCTTTAAATAAGGTTAGTTTTCTTAGTTAAGAAAGAAAAAGCTAAAGCTAGAATTCCATTGTGCTAAACCATGCCTAATTACTCTTTTATTACTAGTAGAAAAAAATGCTCACGTTATTGTTCTGAAAATGGCTATGAGCATCTTGGGCTAAGATTTCAGTGCATCACAGAGCCAGGAAGATGATCTGATAAGGTGAGATGAGAGGTGGACAGACATGAATTGAGGAGCAACAGGAAGTGAGGCAGAATAGCAAAGTTTCTGACTCTAGTTGTAACAGAAGGTAGCTGAAGCTGGCACTGGTACATACCAGCTGTCAGAGAGACAAGTAGACCAAGATGACAGCAAAGCAAGACCACGAATGTTATATTTAAATTGTTTCATTACATTGACACAGAAGGAGAGGCACAGTGGTCAGTGATTTTATCAATGTAGAGCTAAGAAAATTGTCTTTGTGTTGGCATTCTGAATTAATGTATGCTGAGGGCAGTATTCTCCAGTGGCAGTGCTTTGAAGCATCCCGGCTTCCTATGCAGCTTCAGTCTGCGCAGTCCTGGCTCATCAGACGCGCTGCTTAAAAGAGCTGAATGGCCAAGCCAAACCTTTCCTGTCAGGTTCCCTTCTTAGGCTGGTGTACAATCTTAACATAGGTAAAGTGTCCAGGAACTTGGTTTTGTGTTTTACCTAAAGAGAGATTGGGCCTCGAATTTTCATTCTGTGAAGCAGGGCTTTGAACTAGCCAACAGAACACTTTATTCTCCTGCCTTCATTGCTGGATATTTCCCCTGCTACCCATTGTGTTTAACTTACTAACAGTAGCTTTTAATCATTACCCTATTGATCAGCAGAGTAGATTTGGGGATGCTAAATGATGAAGTGAATGGAGAAAGTCACACATAGTAATGGCCTTGTAAAAATTCTAGCCAATCTGAAAACTCAAAAGTCAAAAGAAAAATTATGGCTCAGATTATCCTTTTTCAAAATTTAGAACACTTAGGATATAAATTTCAGGAAATACTGGAAGGAAAAAGAAGCTTTTAGGCAAAGTTATGACTTTAAAATATTTAATTTTAACACTTTTTAAGATCGTAACTTTTAAATTAGTATTTTTCCTTTAATCTGAACAATTCAAGGAACCAGACAGGATGTGTGAAGTGTTTCCTCTTGCTGAACCTAAGTTTTCTTCAATAAAAGTTTTTCAGTTTTACAGCAGATGATGCTTAATAGGTGCTTTTCAAGAACTTTCAGGAGAACGTAAGTCCTGTTCTAGATCAAGTCGTGAGAAGCTGGGCTGAGTTTCAAAGAGAATTGCAAAATTCTCAGTGCAGATTTATAGATGCCTTTTAATTGGCATAGCTTTGTCACTTCTTTCTTGTGTTAATGCGTAGCTCCCATTTGATGTCATGAGATAAAGCTTAAAAATAATTCATGAATTTTCAGCTGTAGTGCTGATTTAGATCAGTACCTGGTCCTGCAATATTGATTCAATGGTGCTTCTGGAAGGAAAATGAGAATTTTAATGCCAGTGAATAATCTGCAACTTGTAACCATATGTACAGTGACCATATATAGATTATAACAATTAATCTGTTGATCTTTCAGCACATTTAATGTTCAGCCTTTGGATGAGCATGTTGTACTAATAATTATGTGCTTCTGCTTGATTTACTCGTGGAAATGATAAAATACTCCAGTAGTCATGCTCCTCATTAAATTGTAATGATCAGTAGCAGGGATCTAATGAAACATTGAAAGTAAGAAATGCTCATTTAACACCTTCCCTCGAATTCTAGATGCGTATGTTTGGAGAGGAAAAAAGAACAGCACAACTGTTAACCATATGAAGCTCCATTTCCAAAAGTCTCAGTCCATGAGAGCTATTATGTTTAAAAATCAGTTGGTACAGCACCAAAGTCATCAGTAATATAATTCAAGTAACACTTTTGGGTTTGGATAGTTTATGTATATTAGTAAAACATGGCAAATAATCTTTAATCATCAGATATAGCAACTTCATCGGGTTTTTGAAATAGCAGTAATTTTACAGTATTTTCTTATTTTTATTTTTATTGGGTTTGTACACATTTCTGGTTGCTTTGTTTTCCCATTCATTTCAGGGTGTTGGATATCTTCTTAGAATTTTCAAGGAAAAGAATTCAAAAGTTTTCATGAAATATAAGTGACTTGTCCTGCTAAACTGGTACAAACAACAAATAACCATATTTAGCTGCCATATTGTTACTTCTATTTGTAATGTGTAGGGATATTAAGGGAAAAAAACCTTTTGAAGAGCACTTAATCGTGAAGGTAGTAAATAAGTGGGGGAGCATGCATGTGGTAAATTTTAGTATTTTGTTTCATTTAATGTCTTTACTCTTGTACAGTTGTAACAAAAATTAAAGCCATTAGTGTTACTTTTGGGTTTTTTTTATGTGGGTTCTTGTTGATTGTAGAATGAAAATGGAAAAAGATATTTTGACAATCTAAAGTGGGTTACAGAGCTCTGAAACTGGGTCATAAAGAAAATTAACATACTATTCAGAGATGACAGGGGTGGGAAAAGTTACAGGATTAAAACTGTTCCAGCCCCACTTAATTTGCTAATAATTAAAATATTTTTTCTTTTCTTTTTCTTTTTTTTTGTACCCAGGTTATCTGTTGCTGGGCCTTATTGCAATGTTGGTGGTTCTCGAGACTTTCTGTGAACTCCATGAGCTCAAGAAGTTTAGGAAGTTGTTTTATGTGAAGAAGGACAAGGAAGAGGACCAAGTGAATATCATGGAACATGACCAGCTCTCCTTCTCTTCCATCTCAGACCAAGCAGCCTCCATGAAGGACGATCAGAAGGCAAACGAGCCCTTTGTGACTTCCCAGTCCCCAACTTCCAATGACAGCTCTCTAAACAATTAATACAGGGGTATCCAAACTGTTGTTTGGTGCATTTCTGCTACTTACCATAAGAAATAGAATGCCTCATTTTTTTTTTCTGAAAATATAAAAGCTGGAAGACTGTGCTACTTTAACAAGGACTCATCATTTCTGACATAGAAAAGACTTCTGGGAAAAATGTGGGAGCCACCCTGGGAATAGGGAAAAAATGTAGGATGTGGCTGGGAACATTAGGCCGTTTTGCTTGAGGAATAAGGAGTTAGGTGTACTGCTTTCAGAGATGCCAGAGAGAAAGGTTCGCACAAGCACCTTCATCCAACATCTTTAGGAGATTAGGCCTTCACTGACATCCAACTCAGTTGCACACCCCATCTTGCAGCTGGGGGACAGAGCAAATTTTGGGATGTGCACTTTTGATTATCCAAAGTGTAGTCACAGATTTAATCCAAACACCAAATATCTTAATCTGGAAAACATTGTCAGAGTAATAGCTATAGGTCTCCTGGAGCTGGGAGTATCTAGATCATCCCTCTATTACCCAGTAACTTGCAGGTGCAGATAATAGTTCTAGGAGTGAAAAAACAAGGCTCTGGTCCCTCCTTTGCCCATGCCATTTACATTCAAATTTCCTACTTCGTTAAAAGGTCACCTAATCACAAGGAAATGTTGTCCTGAAGAGGGTGTGCCTTGAGTCTTCCATGCTGGTTGTATGAAATACTTTTGTCAACTCTGCGAGATAGCAAGACCAATTCGAAGTGCTGGGAGAGATGGGATTGTAGGAAAGAGACAGAGCTGCATTTCAGTCCTCAGTTCTCTGAAATGGGCAGCAGTGGATTTTTAGCTATGTGAAATGGGATGAAAAAGAGTCAGCATTTGCCACAATTGGCATAGTCATGTCTTTATGGCATTCTCCTGGTAGATGACTGAAATCTATTCGGCAGAAGGACTCAACACTGTTTCTTCTACAGTCCAACCCCGCGTGTACTCTTTGCTGAGCTGATAGGTAAATGGAGGAACAGAAATAGTGTCACCTTTGAACGTAGCCCTTTTAATTCTTTTGCTTTTCTAACTAGTACTAGAGCACTTTAGAGGAAAAGGGAATGCTTCAGGGCAAAACAATTTTTCAGTTTTTCATATGGCAAGAAAAAAGGAAAAATGTCACATTTGGTTCAGATGGAACCGAACTTTTTTCCCCTTGGGAAAAGTCACTAAAAAGTCAAGATCTCGCTCAACTTCCAAAGCTGGAACCTCTTTGGCTGTAACAAGAGAGGTGTTTTAGTCCAGCTACCAGTCACTGTGCTGAATGCAGGGGCCTCAGAGGGAATTTCAGTGAGCAGGAGATGAGACTTAAGTGGTTGTAGTACTCTCTCTTCTGGCCTTAAGTATCTACAATATGGGAGTCTTGATAGTGCTTTGCAATGAACAAAAGATCTGGAGCACAAATAGCCATATTAGAACAGCCTCCCACATAGGTGTAGTGTAGAGGAGAGCCTTTTCTCTGCAATGCGAGCATGCCAGATTGCCTGTAATTTGGCTTTTAGTGTTTAGAGCTGAATATTTTACTGTAAAAGAAAAACAAATCAGTGTGTCTAGATGTAGCGCACATGGGAAAAATACTTGAAAGTAAATAACCCAGAATATACTGTGTTTGAGCTTAATTATAGCTTGCATCAAACAGATTTTGTATCTTTACTGGAAAAACTTACTTTATGGTTAAATCAGCTGAAAGTCTTCAATTAAAAAGTATATTTGTAGAAAACCAGAGCTAAAGGTTTTGGTTGTTTTGGGTTTTATAGATTAGGTGAGAGAGCATACTGTCTTTGCATGTTCCCAGGAAAGTGGCTATTTTTATACTGCTTAAGTTAACACAGTTCTATTTATAATGAATGTTAACCAATATATATGTACATATATACATAAATATATTTATATACTGTACATATAAATCACCAGAGTTTAACAGACCTAGTAATGGCATTTTAGATATTTTTTTCCCTAGGCATCTCTTTATACAGTCAATAATTGAAAATTATGGCATTAAAATGACACCGACATAAAAGTAAGAGTACTATGCTACAAGAAACATTTGTACTGTTTTTTTCCAGTGGAATTTTATTGATTGTTTTCAGTACCTTAAAATTCAAGATTTCTTTTTATTTCAGTGTGACATTAAGCTCTAAAAGATATGCACAGATGCTAAATAAACAAAGTTAATTTTGCAGTGTGTACACAATTGCAAAATGTAGACACATGAAATGAAAGCACAGAATTATAAGCAGACGCGATAAACTAAGCAGTATAGTGTGATGTAGGTGAGTATTTGTTATTTTAAACTTAAATAAAAAGTCTGGCTTTTGCCTGCCTGCACTATGAAGTGGAGATTGTTTTCTTTAGTGGTGTGTGTGTGCACATGCTGTAGAAAAATCCTCTCTGCGTTCGTCAAGATTGTGCTTCCTCTAGTTAGCCCTCCTGTGCTCAAGGTGGGACCATTAATGACAGAGTGTGTTACCTACCCTTGATATTAATTGTAGCTTAGTACTATGTTGATTATTCCTATAGGAAAAAGGCATTCCAAAGCGTGTTTGGTTTTGCTTCAGATGCTGACTGATTATAGCAAATAAAAAATAGAGGCATGACATTTATCTTGTCTTTAGACGCTAACTACTCCAATATTTGAGGAAATCTGAAAAACTGTCATTGCAGCTTATCAGTACCACTGGTGAAAATAATGGCCTTCATTTCCTACAGCTTTTACATCTTCATGTGAAGACAACACACAAGATCAGAATAGTTAAAACTGAAATCCAGATTAGAAGGAGCAAGATTATTGTGCAGGAACCTTAGTATAATGTGTATATCTTTCCTAGAGGCAAACTGTGAAGAGGGTGCATATAAACCCAAATAGAGCACATGGGTAATAATACAATGGTGCTGAAACAGAAGTTGCAAGAGGAGTTAGAAATGTGAGCAAACTGCATGTACACAGAAAAGAATTTCCTGGATCCTGTCCTCACTCTCCTCTCATCAATCCATCCAAGCATATATTCTATGAATAGCTTTATTCCCATGCTGATATTTGCCATCTTCTCTTTTCTTTTAGTCATTAAATATAAATGTTTTTATTATTGTTTTAAGGGAAAGAACTGGCAGGTCATTCAGTTGTGTTGGAAGAAAGAAAATGGAAGAACCCACTTGAGTTTTGATCTTGGAAGCTGAGTTGACAGTCCCTTCGAGAACATACATGTCCTCTTCCCTAAGAATTTCTTCCCAAGGTTACCAATGGCACCTAGTGTGGGTGAATACAAGACCTGCTGAAGGTTGAAATGAGTAATTTTCTAAGTAGGTAACTTCAGAGACTTGAGTGGTTTGCAGCTTTAATGCCACGCTACAAAAGTTACCTACTTGGGTGTTTATGTCAGAATAGTTGCTTAAGAGCAGCAGTTCTGGGTTACATTAAATTTTGGGCTAGCCCAGTATCTTGTCTCTAGCAATGGCCAAGATCAGACATGTGAACTTGTGTAAGGAGAGGGCAAGCATAAGCATGTAGAAACATGCCTAGTTCCCTGGAATATTCTCCTAGCTCCCAGCAATGGGCAGCTCTGTATCTGTGACCTGGGAGGTGTGGAAAGTCGGTGTAGGTATGATGTGTAGAAGACATGCTACATTGATGTGCATGCTCTCTGTAATGGTCAGTAAGAGACTGTCCCTTGCAGGATCAAATGAAAATTACCTGTTACTTTCTCATAAGGCAATTTCAAGTTAAGTGCTTTGCAGTAACCAGGTTTGAAGCAAAAGAAAGTTACTATAACTTTACTTGTTATACGTATAGCAAGTTTATAATTGTTATAAGCAGTGTTACTCCAGATGTACACCAGTACAAAAGAATGCAGTTTCTCTTCTCTGCGCTAGTAACTATCATTATTATAGTGTGTATCAAGAAGCTCCTAGACAGCAAAAAAAAAGTGTGTATCTTCATGTTGCTTGTTTCAGACAGAAACAGTAATTTTTGAAATCACAGTGATTAGGTTTGGAAATTCATATGCTTGCTACTGCATATTAAGTACTTGATGTATGTCATTTTTAATCCTTCATCACTTCCTAAGTTATGATTTACTTGCTTTTTATCATGGATTTCTTGTCTCAATTATCTTCAAAGGTCATCACATTGCCACTGATTATGAGAGCTGTGATGCAGTTATTTTGCTGGTGATGCTGCGGGTCTGTCAGAGCTGTTGCTTTAGCTCACAACGAGACTACCTCATGTGTGGCAGTTGGGGCTGAATGATAGATTTAGGTAATGAGGAGGGACAGTGTGTCTGGGAGCAGGTGCATGGGCTGACAGCCAATGTCAGAACAAAATCATCTGCTAAGTGACCACATAGTTTTCACCAGACTTCGTTGCCTTTTGCTAGGACTAAGAGGAAAATGCTTCCAGAGGAAGGTAGGAGAAAGATAGAAGTCGGGATAAAAGGAAGACTAGGGAGAATGTGGGCCCTCTCTGGAAGGAAACACGAGACCTGGTTGCCTGGGACGTGGAGAAGGCTGAGGTACTCAGCAACTCAGTCTTCACTGGCAGGAGCTCCAGCAACACCGCCCGAGTTGCAGAATGCAGGTACTGGGAGAATGAAGAACCACCTGCTGTAGGAGAAGATCAGGTTCAAGAACATTTAAGGAACATGAAGGTGCACACATCCGTGGAACCTGATGCGATGCATCTGTGAGTCCTGAGGGAACTGGCGGATGAAGTGGCTAAGCCACTGTCCATCATATTTGAGAAGTCGTGTCAGTCTGGTGAAGTTCCCACTGACTGGAAAAGGAGAAACATAGCACCCATTTTTTAAAAGGAATAAAAGGAAGACCTGAGGAACTACAGGCCAGGCAGTCTCACCCTGGTGCTTGGTGAGATCATGGAGCAGATCCTCCTGGAGGCTGTGCCAAGACACATAGAAAATAAGGAGGTGATTTGTGACAGCCAGCATGGCTTCACTAAGGGCAAGTCATGCCTGACAAATTTGTTGGCCTTCTACAAAGGGGTGATAGCACTGGTGGATAAGGGAAGAGGAACTGACATCATCTACCTGGACTTGTGCAAAGTGTTTGATGTTGCCCCACACAACAGCCTTGTCTCTAAACTGGAGAGACATGGATTTGATGAATGGACCACTCAGTGGATAAGAAATTGGATGGATGGTCGCTCTCAAAGAGTTGCAGTCAACAGGTTGCCCAGAGAAGCTGTGGCTGCCCATCCCTGGCAGTGTTCAAGACCAGGCTGGATGAGGCTTTGAGCAACCTGGTCTGGTGGAAGGTGTCCCTGCCTATGGCAGGCGGGTTGGAACTAGATGATCTTTAAGATCCCTTCCAACCGAAATCACTCCATGATTCTATGAAGGACACTGCCAAAAGTAATCTGAAACAAAATTTGATGGATTTGGCTTTTTCACTATTTGTCTATAGTCTGTGGCTCTCTGTTACTTCAGTTACACCACATACGGTACAAATCAGGAAAACAGTTTGGCTTTTCCTCAGTGTCGATGGTCCCTGTACTCCCTGAAGTGCATTATGCTTGCTATAACAAGTTTTCCTGCACTAAGTTCACTGAGTATTCAGACCTGTGAGCAGGAAGCATCACTGCTGAAACTTTTCGGAGGCACTGCCTGGCCCTGGGACTGCCTCCTTTTCCAGACTCCTGGCTGTCTGGAAAAAGAAAAGGGAACCCTCTATCCTAAAAAGTGAGAAACCAACTTTACGGGGATGCTTAAAGCTCCCCAAACCTATTTTGTGATAATCCCAGAGGTCTTGCAGTCTTGAGCATATAGTATATATATAGAAGTATCCAAAGTAGCACATAGAACTACAACTCAGGTTCTCTATGCCTAATTTATTGAGACCAGTCAACCCACTCAACCTTCGGAATTTTATTTCCCCCTGTAAGAATGTGACACACTATTCACTGACCATTCCTAAGCACTCACAGGTACCTAGCTGGGCCACTTCAGCAGGCAGCAAGGTGAGATTAAGAGAGCAGAAGGGAATTGCATACCATCTGCCCTAAGGAGGAGCGGTGATGGGAATAGGTGAGGGGACAGGCAGTCACTGGGAAAAACCCATCCCCACCCATGAGAATATGTTAACTTCAACTGCAGGCACCACTAAAGATACCAGTTATTTCTAAAACTAGTGCCTACATCTGGCATATAACGACTGTACGATTCACCCAGCTGTGCACTGTACGTCAGCCAAAGTTCATGCTGCTAGTATCATAATGAATATAAAAACTAACAGCTCATCCAGAATAAATAAATTATTTTTCATTTTAAGTAAGTGCATCATTGCTGTGCTTCTGGGCATTATTTAGATTCTGATGTTATTCTGGCCTGCAATGTTAACGTTATCCTACAACTGTAAAGCTTCTGTCTCAGCCATGCATGGGCAAAAATTAATTAGCATCTTGCATAAATAGAAGACAGCAGATTGTAGTATCAGTTTAAGTGGGAATTAGCAAATCTTACTCTGCTTTCCTGGGCTGGTTTCCTGATTATGAGCTAAGATCTGTTAAATTTCTTTGGTGATTGGCAGCCATTATTTGAGGCATGCTTTCTGAACAGAAATGCAAAAAATATTGCTATCCAGTAATAAAGTACAGTATCACCTTTGGGATTAAGTCCCCCAAATGTTTAGTTGGCTGTTTTTGCAGATTAATCCTATTTGCGTGGAGTATTAAGGCCTTGTTTGAAATTCAGTATGCAAAATTTAAAATTCACACTCCATTTAACTCAACTGCATGTTGAGTGAAAAGAAAAAAATCAGTATGGCAGAAGAAGATGACCTTACTTCGTATCCCACCTCTCAGGGAACTTGACCTGCTACTGCTGATCCATGCCCACAGCTGAGAAAAAACCCTGGCTTTCCAGTCGTATGCAGAGTGTGGAGGCAGGCAGTCTTTGCCCGAGGAAGGCTTGCAAGCAACATCCCCAGCCTTGAGATGACGGGGCTGTCTTGGGGAGCAGTGAAAGGAGAGCAGCAGGCTCCATGGGACACAAGAGGAGTGATCACAGCAGCTCTGAGGCTGAAGGTAAGCAGTAAAGAGGCCCAGTGAGGGAGGTGACACGATGGGACTTGGAGGGGGCAGGGGCAGACAGCCTGCTCCAGCCTGTGGGGAAGGAGCTGCACCTGCTGCAGCACGAAAAAAGGAGATAAATAATTTTACATCAGGATTATCAGGGGAGGGAGAGAGGTGGTTTTTGAAGTTACTTAGCTTTTAATCTTCCACACTGAGTTGTGGGGGGCTTTGAAGTGTATCGCAAAGCAACAGAAGTAGGAACTAGCAAATCTGTAACAATTAGGTGTTGAGAAAAAAAGATGTGTTTCTGTCTTTCAGAAGCAGAAACAACCCTTGTGATGCCCTTCCCTGACCTCTTACAGGACCCAAGACACATCAGAGATAGCTGTATTAGATGAGATTTCCAGCTCTGACAGAGACTCTGTCCTAGCTCTCATTCTCTGTCCCAGATGCTAATTATCTTCTCCATTAAATATTTCCTGTTTGGTTTTTCTGGCTGCACAATTTGTAATGAATTGTTCCAAAAGCAACATTTCTGTAGGGCTTTGTTACATTTTTGTCTGCTAGGTGATGGACCACATTACATTAGCTGTCAGCTTGCTCTGAGAAGATGAGCAGCCCCCAGTGTCCTCTTACTAAGCAAAGCAGGCTGAGCTCCTCTGAGCGCTGAATGCAAGCATCTTGTCAATAGCTCAGTTAGTTCCTGTTCCAGTTTTTCAACATGCATTTTTCATGCAGCGCTGAAACCAAGGTGCCACACTGCTGCCATCTCCCCTTTCTGCTCCACGGCCACAGCTCGGACCCTCTGCAGAGGTGCCACCCTGGGTACTAGCAAAAGAATACCCCAAAAGGTAACAATTTATATGGTTTCTTACCTCTTCGGGTATTTAAATGGAATGTTTTCTATTTGTTGTCATTTAATAGGATTCGGTTCTCCTGTTCTAATAAAACAAGAAAGCCTGGATGAACATACAGCTATGGAAGGGCACAGGCTGAAAGCCTCACTTTACAAATATTCGTGGTTTCTAAATTCAGATTTCCCCAAAAATCAGAGGGTCTCTTCCCACCCAGATGCACTGACATGTGGAAATGTTCACATGACTGGACTCCGTCCAGGTCAGAAGACGTCAATTGCAAGGACTTCTCAATTGCAGATGGCAACTCCTTTCTTCATCATATTCTTTCCTTCAGTTTCATGTTCTGTCAACTACCAAATATGAGAGTCTTCCCCCATTACATCTAATGTAACTTAAAATTTCATGGAAAAGATCAAATAAAATTCTCTCAGCTGACCTGCACCATTCTGGGGTCAGGGGGACGCAAACTGATGGGGTGCCTAAAAGAGGTCTCTGTGTTACTGAGGCATCCACGCACCTGGATCAACAGCCTGTTGCTGCCTGTAACAGCTGTAGTGGCCTAAAGAAGACTAAAAGTCAAAATCAACAGCCTCAAGCAAGAAAGAAAATCTGTCCTGGAGCCTGGGGATAACTGGGAAACTGGCCTAGCATGGGAATGAATGCCTAAGTCACAAACACACATGACTAAGTCTCCTTTCAACTGGAACTATGAATAATAATAAAGGAATTGAAACCCCATATCTTACACCATCACTTCCAAAACTGAGAACCATCTCTGGGTTCACACAATCTCTTCCGTAACCTAATCCAATATTATCCTGTAACAGACAGATGCCCTCTCCCAGCATCCCTGTTTAAAGGAGACTGCTCTGTCACTTTATTTCTTAAATATCTTCTTTCCAGCACAAATTCTTTCAGGGACAATGTACACCTGGTTGATCTTGTAGCAGCTTTTATCTGAGCGGAAATAATTCCTCTCCCTTTCTGTATGTATTGCTCAAATGTAATCTAACCCTCTCTCAGTCTTCTGTTAACACAGCTACACAAGACGGACTGTTTAATCTACCCTTAAGAAACAGAGAGAATCATCTCTTGTTTCTGGGCAGCCCTTTTCCCACTTGTCTGTTTAAAATCACCTGTTTGAAAGGCGGGTGATGAGAAGTACACGCTGACAGCAAAATGAGGCTGTTGTGCTGTCTGAGCCAGCACCAGGGCCTTTCCTGCCACTGTGGAAAACATCTCACCTCGTACCTCCTGGATCTCCTGTCATTCTTCCCTGGCTGTTGAGGGCAGGAGGCTAAGCAGCAGCGCATCATTTTACAGTGCACCCAGATCACCCTCCTCCTCAGCATCCCTTCTTAGCATCTCAACACACGGCAACAGGCCACCTTCTTTGATCCCAGGTGAATTATGCCACACTTTTTTTCTACCACATTTCTTACTTTTACTAGCCCAAGGCCTAGCCTACCTAATTCGTCTTATAAAATAATCCAGTCATGCATTATAAACACAGGCTTTGTCTTGCACTGTAGGCGTTAAGGGAAATGGGCCAATTTGTGATTTGAGATAACTTTATGTGCTGGTAACACCCCTGCCAATTAATCTTCTTATACCGTCCTATTCACCCACATCCTTGTGCTGTTTCTATTTCTTGCAGTACATCTCACAAACAGATTTGCAAACAAATCCTTGCGAGATGCTATACTAAATTCTTCTGTAGAGATGAGGCCAGCCAATCTATGCTATTGACTGGAACAACCTTTTTGCAGCACTCTCCATCTGTATGCATTCGTACATAACAACTAGCTGATTCTATGATCACATTTTCTAATTCTTTTCAGCAAACATGATGGCTTTTCTTACCTGCCTAAATTTACCCCTGCTCACTGATAAAATGTAACAAAGGAGATGAAAAAAACCTGCCGTGCATGCTTGAAAGAAGAAGAAAATGGCTTGATGGATACAGAAGCAGTGGCTTTATGTGTCATGAAATACAGGACATGGTTTAACCTATTGAGTGTTTCTTCTTGTTATCCTCCCCTTTCTCCTGGTACAAGGTGGCCACACAGAGCCTGGACATGTGATTCCCAAGGCAAGCAGTGTCTTTTGCTTGCACAACTTCCATCAGGCCCCCAAATCCAAATGCCAGTGCTCAAGATTTAAATGAGACGCCCTGCTTAAGACAAGTGCGGATGGGCAGGTCTCACCTTCCCTTGCCTGTGAGAAGGGACACAGTCTTGGGCCAGGGCTGGCCGGTGGCCACCTGCCTTTCCATCACCTGGCAGGCAGGATCACAGATGGTCCGGAAATCAAACCTCCTTCCACACTGGCCCATCTCCCTGCCATGGTCATTAATAAAAGCACTTATGGTTTTCTCAGCAAGGTCAAACTGGTCTACGCTGGCTAGTGGCTAACACCGATTCAGTCTCCTCCAGTAATTTAAAGTTGCCATTTGCTGGCCTTCCAGATCTGCTAGCTCACCGCAGAATTTGCTTCCCACAGAAGGTGTCTGCAGCTCCCTGTTCGTGCCGCTTTAATAACTTCCTCCCTGGGGTGGAGTGTTGGTGGGTTGTTTGTTTTAATCACCTCCTGCCCCGTTGTGCTGAGCTCTTTCTCAGTGCCTCACACTCCCCTACTCTATTCCAGAGCTTGCTGTTTTTCTTGGCATCCAAATCAATGCTAACTGGTATATAATCAGCCTGTGTTTTACCGACCAACATTTGTTCCACTGTCAGCTTTCATTTCCGCTTCTGCTCTGATATCAGTTACTGTTCTGCTCTCCAGAGTAGAGCTCTGATTGCTTTGCTGGGTGCTGTACACCACTCTTTGGGCCTCTTCTAATTATTTCCATGTCCATATCATGGACATCATCGTGTGCAGCTTGTCACGCAGTGTCGCATCCTCACTTCTTCCTAATCCATATACTTGGTTTACTTCTACTCTGTGTCTTTGTGTCCCAGCTTTTACCTACCCTTTTGTATTCGCAGGCTCATGTCATTGTAATTCTGTACAGAATATTTCTTAATTTTAAGCCTAATATGATAAAACATTAAATAAATAGTTCCTGACAGGCACACTCATACATTATAAAATGCCAGTTTGAGTGTTTTGGCATAAATCTACTTCATTACATTCTGCCTGTGATAATCAAAATGCTAAAAACCTATTTCACTCAATCCCCACTTTTCTAAATTTATGTTTCATTGATCACTAGAAGTGTGTTTTGTGCTGAAGAAATAGAAATGTAGCTACCTAGACATTTATCAACATATTGTCTGTGCTATGGTGGGATTAGATTGTGTAGATCAAGTTTTGATTTTTGTGAATAAGTGGCCACATTTAAAATAATCTTCAAGGAAACTTGGTTTATGAGTGTCACAATTACTCCTCTCCACCCTGTCACAGACAGGGACAGCAGGTGAAAGCTGTGGAGAACTAAGAATAGTTAGATGCCAAGGGGATAGGAAGGCTTGTATGGACACCTCACAAACACTTTAAACATCTAAAAAGATCTTCAGCCCCTTCATGCCACTCCCAGCAAAAGTTCTTAAAATTTTATCCTAAATGCTTCTCCCTTTGGTGTTTGTCCTGACTCCCCAGACCACATCCAACCCCTGTGGCAGTGATGGACACTGATGGGTGTACTCGTACATCAATAGGCATATTCACTCCTTCTTGCAAAGCGCAACTGTGAAATACTGTATTTCTTTGGTATGACGAATAGCCTGGAGGCTGCAAACTCCATATGCAAATCTATTTGTGGCTAGATAGACAGCCAGTTATTAATAAAAACTGTGTCAAGCAGGGTGGAAAGGGCCATGGTGTTTGGGCTCTAGGGAGGGGCAGAGTAGTCATGATGTTTGACCTGTGGTTAATGTGACAGGAGGAGTAACGCAGACAAAGCAAGTGGGTTCATCTATCACCTATTCTAGTCTCTAGAAGTCCTTCTCCAACATCAGGTAGCTGGTTCATTCCAGACAAACTGGAGGATGTGGCATTTCATCATCCGGCATAGGAGAAAAGTCTGCTGGGAAGAGCTGAGCAGCTGGGAAGGGCACTCGCACCAGCAAATCAGAATAGGAAACCTGAATATAAATTACGGGGTTTTTTTAAATTTCCCTGATTTAAGAAGCAATGAGCTGAACCACTAATAATCAAGGAAGAAGAATCACAATCCTTGCCTTTTAATGTTGTGCATAAAGAAGAGATACAAGAGTAAAGAGAGGATAGAATATTCTAAAAGAGATAAGATGCAGCAGTCATTTTCAAATAATTAGATATGACAGCCTGGATCCCAAGATAAGGAAAATGAGGATACAAAGGGAATCATCAGCTCAGTAAGAATCCGGCAGCTCTTTTGTGTGGCCTCATGTGTTTTCAAAACTAGACAATATTGTCTGTTGGGCAAATACCAATGGAGAGTAAACACAGCTGTATTTTTTATTTTTTTTTTGCAATAGATAAAGTCAATATTACCTTAAAGGGGAGTTGTTAATCCTCAGTGGACCAAATCCTGCCCCAAAATCACACTCAATGCTACCTTTAAGATGTTGTCATTTTCTTTTAACTAACCATGTTTGCTAACTTTATTGGATTAATGTGAGAGAACAGGCACAGAGCAATCTGCTCAGCTCCTTAAAGGAAAAAGTGCGTCCTCTGGGATTCAGGCAGCTCTCCCTTTAACCAAGGCCAGGCAGCTGGGGTATGTAACAGCAATCAGTGGGTGGGTGGGGAAAGGTTTGTGGTTTGAGGGGCAAGAGCTCCTCCTCTGCAAAGGGTCAGACTAGCTAAAAAGGAATATTGCAGAAATCTAAGAAATGTGCATAGGAAAAGCACATTGCAAAACAGCTTTAGCTATGGAATGAGAACTTGCAGCAGAGAGTGATGGTGGCTTTTATCAGTGCTGGCAGGTGCAGGAGGTGTTAGCAGCCTTGGAGGCAGCCTATCTAGGTCAGTGCATCCATGTATGTACAATGCTTGTGGTCTCACCCCCGGAGAAAGGTAAGAACCAAGTATGCGTCTCTTGCTCTCTGCACCTTTCCCTAGCACAGAGCCAGAGCTGTGGAGCACCCTGGCCCGATCTGGGGGTGCAGGGCCTGGTGGGGGGATATAACTACTGCTTGGGGTGGGTGCAGCTGTAGAGGACTGAGGGTGATGCTGGGGAGCGAGAAGCTGAGACTAAAGAGAAATCAGAGGGCTGTGCTGGGAGCAAGTGTAAGCCAATTTTCTTTTTAGACTCTCCTAAGTACTGTTTGGAGACCTAGAGGAAAACTACCCTGGCACTAAAGGATGAGTTTCCTATCTGAGGGGAAAATAGCGAGGCAAGGATAAAACCCTTGTTATGAGAATAGCCAAATATATTCCTTTGATCTAGCTGGGTTTAAACCTCATCCATATGTTTATTAGCCTCTTATCTGAGCCGTATGCCTTCTTGCAGCTACATTTCCCTTATCACAGAGCAAGAGGAGAAGTCTCAAAATGCCTAAAAGCATGTCACTCTTTCATATGCTTCATAAAATCCCAGCTGTCCCCCATAACGCTGTCCCTCATGTCACTGTCCCAAGTCCATAACTGCAGTAAGTCCTTCTCACTTTCCACTTGATTGTTCACTCCTTTCTCCTCCCAGTCTTTCCTTCACCCTTGTCTTTCCTCTCCTCTGACCACTTCCTGCCACGCTTTCCCTTTCTGGGGACACCTGGGCTGCTGATTCCTCTCTCTCTGCTCAGTTCACCAAATGAATGACTACTTTAAACCCCACTGGTATGCAAAAGTGTCTTTGTGGTGAGTCTCTGGCACCTTTAGAAACTCAGCTGCTCAGAGCACTTCTCAGGGGAAGAAATCACCCCATTGTGATGCCAAGTGAATGCCAAACAGCTGAAGGCTGAGCTTATGGGTGAATGCTGATAGAAATTCCAAAAAATGAAGCAACCTTCAGTAATACGTAGGCTGCCAAAGACTGTGAGTCTGATATGACCCCAGTATGTTCATTTAGCAGAGATTTTTGTATGGGGACATGTCCTCAAGCCTGTGGGGAGGTGGAGGTATATGCCGACGCCCTAAAACACACCTGTAATGATATGACCTCCATTTGATCTCCTCATAAGGCCAGTGTTTGGCTCGATTTAGTTTGAGTGAAATCTCACATAACAAATGTATTTCCCGCTTGGTGCTAACCTCTAAAAGTAGGACGTGAGAAACCATGGTATGTGTGCAGAGCCTGTGAGAAGAAGGGATGAGGCATAGGAGAGTACAAAAGAGCAGACACCCCATCCACATTGAGTCTGAGCTGATATGAAAACCTCATCCATGCAGTGGCTTGTGGAGTGTAGGGACATGTGCTGGGGCTCCGCTTGACCCCACATCTATGGCGTCAGGAGCTACAGCTATGGGGGGGAGCACAGGACCTGAGCACTCCAGATAAGTGAGCTGTGGACAGGACCCTTCTCTTATTTCCTGGAGAAAGTGTGTGTATCTTGGCCCTTTTGGAGGTGTCCTGTATGGAAGTGGGTTTTGGGGACCTGTGTTTGCAATTACAGGTCTCCACCTGCCTGTAGCATTTCTCTTTGGTATGTTTCCCTTAAGGGGGGCTCATGCCCTCCCTGCATTTCACATGGCCTCTTCTGAGGGTAGCTATGGCTTGAAGGAAGCCGTGATATTGGCAAGGCTCTCCTCTGCCCACAAGACCAGGATGCCCTGGTTGGCACCAAGCACGCCTGCCAGAGGAGTTGGGGGTTTTTTTCTCTTTTTACTATTTCACCAAACTTCACTGAGGGAATTGCTCAAGACTTGTGGAATTGCAGCTTTTGTGTTTGATTTGTCAAACCACCCTTTGCGTGACTGGACTGGGGAATGATCGTACTGCATGGCTGCAGCCTGCTGCAGCTTTTGCTTCTGAATTTACCCTTAGCTGCCTGTCAGCTACGAATACATCAATCTATTAGATGGAAATAAAATAAACTATTTTTTCTCTCCCGAACTTTGTTCATCGGTGAATTAACAAAGTGACCCATTGGCTCAAGCAGAGGCTGATCATTGCCTGCACCCCCAGGAGTTCTCTGCTGAAGTTTCATTTCTGGTCTGCTAACCAGGGGAAGTATTTGATGGGGAATAATGCAGAAAGGAGCACACAAATGTGGGAAGAGGACAAAGATACAGACATAAGACAGACTGACACGAGCTCCTATGTACTGTTTTACTAAGGGAAACAACTCCAGAAGTGCCCAGTTTTGGCAGGTCCCTCAACTTTCCCTGAGCAGCATATTAATGAAGGAAAACAAGTAGGACATGGTACAGCCAGAACACCAAGGTGTTGCTGGGGCACAGACATTGCCCGTGGCTGTGCTCAGCAAAGGGATGCCACAAAGGAGAATGGGGCAGAAGAGTGTAAACAGGCTTAGACAAATAGTCTGCAATAAGATGAACTACTTCTAAACACTTCTTCTTGCACTAAATCTTCATTAAAATGAACATAAATAAGCAATATGAAGGTGGGTGTATGGTAGGAAGATTAAGATGTCCAGATGTAAAAGTGGTGCTCAGTCCACCCTCCAATCCCTTCCAGCTTGACATCTGAGAACACCTTCTGGAGCCCTCTGACAAGGGAAGCAAGCTAGGTACACAGAACATGGTTACAAAAACAGGTTTTATTGTCTTGCTCCAGGCTGTGTTGATCAGCTGCATGGATGTTTGACAGGTAACCCACAGATGCCAAATCACTTGAGTTGTTTTACCTAGAAATCCCTTTTTGCACCTTTTCCTTTCCCAAATAACCTACCCTCCTCTATTCAATCTTTCCCCATGGACCTCAGCTTTGCTGTTCTGGCCTCAGTGACAACCAATAAACCAGAACCTCTCTATCTCTTTAGATTTTGCCTGAAGGGAGTTCCCAATGCTCTTGCTTCACTCTGAAATGCCTGATTGTTTTTTCCGGTTCTCGTTTGATTAGTACAGTCCCAGGTGTGGCTGGCCAGCTGCTTTTCCTCTTTCATCCTCTGCAATGTTTGGCTCTTTCCCGCATTGTTTTCCTATTAGGTCTGGCCACCTGTATGGAGACCTTAACAGCTGATACGTCCTTCCGAAGACTGCAGAGTATAAACCCTTTATGGCTGTATTCAAGTTTGTTGCATTCAAAAATGATGCTTTCCATTCTCTGTTTTACCAAAAAGTAAGGCTGAGTGAAAGGCAAAAAGGCAAAGAAATTCTGAATCCTCTGAATTTCACGTGTATAAAGCCAGACTCTCTCAAGCTGTTCAGCTGGCATGAACAGTACACCTGGCTTCAAAGCTTCACACAGTTGTATTTTTTTTTGGCTAAAAAATACTTGCTTTCAAACCCAGATCAGACTTCATAATAAATACCTGGTGTTCAATGGAAGAAGTAAGGCACTCTCAACTATGAGCTTTCATCACGTCAGCAGTTGGGCTTTTTGCTTTTTGTGGTCTGTGTGGCCTCACTTGCTCTCTGTGCCCTGTGTTTGCTGTGGGACTAATTGTACCTCACCTTAACAGAAAGATCACTGGGGCTCTCAGGTGCTGGTTGCAGCATAATCAATTGTTTTGATTTTTGACCTTGGAGACAGTAAGAAAGAAACTACTCTCTCTGGTCTTTCTGCCCAAGTCTGTAACAAGTTGAAATGTTCATTTACTTTCTAAGGTGTTTGGGCACAAGTGTTACATGAAGTGTTGGCAGAGCTGGGGTGAGGTCCTATGGGAGCATCCAAGGGAGCAGAAGCCTTCAAACACTGAGCATGTGACTGAGGGAAGAAGGAAAGGAGAAATATGGGACTGGATGGGGCACCAAGGGAAGAAAGACAAGAGACAGGGACCGTACCAAAAGGGGCCACAAAGGAGAAGTCAGTCATGTAGAGAAGGGGCGTGATTTGCCCTCTTGTAACTGACCTGAAGAGAAAAACTGTTGCCAGTGACAGCTTCCGGAAGAAAAGTCCATAAACCATGTTGCTTTTCTTACTGGGAAGATGCAGTTTTGAGGGGCAACTCTCACAAACCCTGTGTTCTAAGCCTCTGTGAGAGGGAGCTCTCTGATAATGAAACACTGACATCGGGCAAGCAGCTGCCTCCATGCTCTTTGCTCCCACCTAAATTGCCGCTTTGAGACTATGCCAGCTCTTAGGAACTGACAAAGAGTGGTCTCATTCTAGAATTACCATTACTTAGTAGATGTGGTGTATCTGCTCCTGCAAGCCGTAAACAGAACCATAAGTGAAAAGCTTTGCTTGTGTGCATGGGTCATAACTAGTGAGCATCTACAGTCACCTGGGTCCTTCCCTAGGTGACATATTGCAAAGCCTACTAGAGTCTCCTTCACCCATGGCATTAGCTGTATTAACTTGTTTGTGCAAAAGCTGATGCAACTCATTTTGCTGTGCAGACAAATCCTTTAATTTGTACCCTCGATTTTTTGATGTAAGACTTACAAAAGCACTGAACTCTCCAACACACCACTTCTAAATAGCTCGCAACAGGGCTTCAAACCTTGATCATGCAAGATGATGTGGCACTGGGCTGAGAGGGGTGGCACTCACTTGCGTAATGCAAATACTGTAATTCTTTGTGGCTCTCCCAGCATTATAGTTTGCCAGAATACCTGTGTCATCGTGTCCCCAGCACGTTTGTTGTTACAGAGCTATATAATTATCACATATAACAAGTTCCTATAATAGAAGTGCTCTAAAATGAGAAATCCTTTCTGTCTGAAGCTGACCATGCAATGAACAGTTGGTCTGACATTTCAACTTCTTGATCCTCCACCTGTAAAAAGGGAGAGAAAGTAAACATCCCCCAACATCAGATTGCTGTGACAGTAAATGTACACCTATTTATTATGTATTCAGACATTATACTTTGACTGTGCAGAAAGTGTAGAAATGACAATTTTCTGTCACACAAGAACATATATACCGTGTGGTTAGACAAGACAATGAAGGTGAGATTAAACACCAAATGCTGTATTAAGCAAGCTCCTACTTCTTTCAGTGTTACAACATGGGTCCTGCAGAGAAAAGAAAAACATAAAGAAAAAGAATCCTGTAATCCAATACATTGTTTGAACAAACGACCTCAGTTGTGGTGTCTCCTAGCATCCAAATAGTCCAACCAATATTACAAGACCATTAACGTCATAGGGTGTGTTTTATTATAGTCATAATCCAGGAAAAGGGAAGGGGAAAAGAGATCTGTCATGGGCGTGTTCAGTAGAAATTCTCTCCAAAAGTAAATGACTGTCATGGATGTGGCCCATCTTAAATTTATAGCTTTCCCCCTAGGACTGTAGGACCAAAGAGTATCAATGCTACCAATATTGTGCAGTATCCTATGTATTTGGCACGATAGTTAAAAGAAAGGCTGTAAATAAAAGTGATACAGTTGAAGCAACAGCTAAACAGCATTTTGGAAGCTGTTTTTGGTGTGGGAAAGCATATAATTTGAGTGACAGGACCTGATTAATAGAAGGGGTAAGGGAAGAGGCAACCAAGAGTCAGATGTGGGTCTGCTTTGCCTATTCATCACTCGCTGCCTCTGTACAGTCAGCATCACATAAGGCAGAGTCTCCCATACAACGGAGCTGCCTTGCATGATGTCTGCTGCCTTCTGCCTGGATGGAATTGATAATGGATTGGGGTTCTTCCACCTGATTTGATGACTGAATGAAGATGGAAGTACTTGAATCTGAAAGGAAAAGCTCAGGTTTGTGGGTTCTTGACAAGACCATTTGGTATGAAAAGTAATCCTGCTGTGAAAGGGAGCTCTTAATCATCCTTTTCTTTACTGAGTGTTAGCACATATTAGGACGATTATAAATTTGATCTTTTAAAATTCATTGAAGGGGTAAAAATACATTTTTAAGAAGTAACTATTTCTGAAACAAAATCATGGTCTTAATCCCACTTCTGTTTTTTTTTTAATGTGTTCTAACTAGCCACTTAATTTGACCAAAATTCATAGATGAAGTTCTCCTGGAGATTCTTTAAACACTGGGAGGGATATGTGGGATATCAAATAGGAGTTGCAGCCTTTATTCCTATGGTATTAGCCCACCTGACTCAAAAAATGAGTGTAAGTGCCCTTTCCCTACAGAGACTCCTTTTTTCATCTTTGCAATAGGAGCAAGAAAGCACGTTTACTGGGCATGCTGCACTCTTGAGGGAGGGTGGTGTCACCATTCTAGTATCTTCTTCCAGCTTTCCACAGCACCAATGTTAGCAGATACCATCTATGCTCACCCGATCACTTCAGGCACTTTGCTGTTCCCTGTGCTTGTACCCAAAAGATGACACATGCAGTGAGGAGTGGCTTGCTTCTGCATCTTACCTGAATGCTTTCATTCTCCATCAGGTCCTCAGAACTAGTTTGAGACCAGTGCGTTCACACCTTGACTTCTCTCCATTAGCTGAACATACATGTTGCCATAACTTGCTTCCCAGGCACCCAGACAGGCGTTTTTACTTCTTTATGAAAAAAATGGTTATGCTATCCACATCACTTTGGAGGGAATGTGTGTGCCTGCCTTTACTTAGCCCAAGTGTTTGTGTGCCCACCTTCACTTAGCCCAAGTGTTGTACACATTTTCTTGTATAAATGTGTTTTTGTTTTTCTTTCCAAGTAATTGAGAGGCTGCACTTTTCAGATGCTCTTATCCTGTTGCTCTTCACCAGCCAAGTATGTTCGCTTTTAGTTTAAACTTCAGAAGGATGATTCTTGCCAAAATGATTGCTGTCTGCTCACTGATTGCCCTAAAAATCACTAGAAGATCATCCCCAGGCCATTACTGTCCTGGTTTCACCATCTCAGGCTCCCTGTCCTTCTGCTGCTCAGGTCATATATCTCTGTGAAAAAACACTTTTAACAGGGTTTTGTATTCAGTTTGACCTGCTAGCTAGTATTTCCATCCTTTAGTCACAGCTAAGAGACCCTCTTCTCAGGTTGAGGCTTTCTGACATGCACACAAACTCCCCCACCATCACCACCACCCGTTGCTTGTAGGCAGGCTGAGCAGCTGCTTTAATTTTCTTTTTCCAGAAGAGCATGGCTCAAAGTCGATGGCATATTGATATGCCATAAGGCACTAGTTTTGATGGAGACCAGTGGAAGTCATTTATTATCTCTACTTGTTTTCTGCCCTACTTTATACTAATACATCAGGTGCATCTACTTAATAAACACAGAGGAGTTCTACTGGGGTGGGGGGGCGAAATGGAGGTGAAAACATACAGGAAATAAGATTTATAAATCTAATTAGCTCTTGAAAGGAAGATCAGTTTCCATCGCAAACTTCATTTTACATACGTATATATGTATCTCTCACATAAACAAGTTTTCAAGTGCCTCAAGTGAGAAAGTAGCCTGAGGTTCAGAAGCTGCAGACTACTTGTGGTTTTCAGAAGTCTAAAGTAGCTGTTGAGTGTCTAATGAAGATTTTGAATAACAAACTCCAATAAACAGGTTGCTCTGTATAATAATATGTGGAAACTCTTTCAAAAAACTTGCATGCAGTTTCCATAAAGTCATAACATGTTGGGATGTCATCTTCAGGTTGAAATAAAACTGGATCTACTGATGTGTTAGGATTTCTTGGGTTTTGTTTTTGTTTTTTTATTTTAATATACACACTATAGGCTAAAAAGGAAAAACATGGGATTCCAGTGAACCGTCATCTGGTGAAAGGCAGAAGGGACTGGCACAGTGTGTGATGTTTTCTGCTGTAATTACTAACAATTTGGAAGGGGAGGCATAGAGTAACCTTGGTTCAATGATGGAACTTGCTGCCAGGGAGTCTGCAACCCTGCCCAAATCAAGGGAATGAGCTAGATAAGCAGCTCCTTTATATGTAGAAAGGATCTGCATTATCATGGGTAATTTCAAGTCTAAAGACACATACCAGAGGGCTATCCCTGCCAATGGCAAAATACCTGTCAAGTCTCTAAATACAATTTTTCCAAACTAGTTATCACTGCAGGCTCAGGACTATTCTGTGTCTGCTAGATAGAATTATCTCTAACAAATGTTTCTAGTTTAAAGATTAATTCCTACAGCTACCTATGAGCAAGGCGTGATCACAGTATACAGCTTCACAGAGGAAAAGAATGTGGTTCTGGAACAAACAGGAGTAGCTCAGGGGTACGCTCAAAAGGTAAACGTGCTTCAAGGAAACTGAGTGCAGGAGAGTTATGTCACAAAATAGTTATGTTGATAAAGATTTTTAAAGTAATTCTTTTGATATCTAAAAAGTGTAATTATTTCAGATTGTTGTGCCTACAAGTACATGTTTAACATATATCAATATATCTATTAACATACCTATTTTATACATGTACATGAATATATTTGTCGTTGCTATTTTTTACTTCCATTTTAAAGGCATTTGCATAATGGAATCATGAACAGAGGGAGAATTTAGTCAAGATATTAAACTGACAGGTATAGGTATGAACCTGTCTCGTATTCTATAAACAGTATTTAATAAAAAAACCCCACTATCAACAACAGTCTATGGTCAATCAATATCACAGACAAAGAGAGAGATTGAAATCTGATTAATTAGCGGATTTGTATTTAGCCTCCTGCACAAAAGGGAATCATGCGGTATGCTGCTCTGATGTGCACTGTAGCACTATTCAAATGCCTATTGTGACAATAAAATATCTGCCTAGCACTGTGTAAAGGATATACAAGCAGATGAATACCACATGAGCAGGAATCTAATGACCTGCTTTAGGGCTAATGGTTTGTCTTAGAATGCTTTGTGCAAAAGGATTCAAGAAAGATTTTTAAATGGGAGGAAAAATTTAAAATTTAATCTATTCGTTTACTTGAAGGGGACTTGATCCTGGTCTACATGTGTGTGAATAAAAGAGGGATTTAAATGTTTAGGGAGAAAAGCACAAAAAGAAATCTTCAGTACTTTGATGATAAACTATCACATCTCTCTATTCCCTGGTCAGTTTGAATTCAGGCAACTTCTGCAAGTTAGCCTGTAATTTACTAATACAGATGTGAAGCAATTCTGAATCTCTCTTCTATCTCATGGTTGTTCACAGAAATATTAAGCTTTTAAAGTAAAGGCATCATGAATTAAGTAAACAGAAGCATCCAAGTATAAAAATGATATATCTGTCCAGTTTAGAGCAGAGTCTCCATAGACTATGCTTTAATTCTTGTTCAAACACTATAAGTCAGGCTTGGTTCTGGGCAAAGTCAAGCTGTCATCCTCCTGGCTGCAGTGTTTCTCTGTGCTTTTAAAAGCTTCATTTTAGGGATTTATGAGAAATATCTGAGGCAGGGGGGAGTGCTGGTATAAAAAAGGTGCAAGTGAATTTGTAAGCTCCATCAACAAGTAGGATTTTTGGAAATCTGTTTGGGTCATTAAGACCTCTTGCTTAAAGTCTGTTTTGGAGTTATGTAGGAAAATGAACAACATTCAGATGAAAATCTGAATTTTTCATTCTCCTGTGGTGAAATATTGAGTCTTTCTCCCTGTGGAGTCAATGTTTGTAGTGTGGAACAAAAAAGAAAAATAAGTGTAAAGTAAGAAAAGTGTAATAGTAAGAAACATTCTTTTTAAGCATTCTTGTACTATTTTCTGTCTAATTCTTTAATTAAGCTCTTACAGGACTGTGGAAGGAATTAATAGTGTTCAGAGCTACACTTCACACTGTGCTGTGTGAAGAAGCATGCTGGTAAATCATAAAATCACAGAATGTTCTGGGTTGGAAGGGACCTTAAAGATCATCTAGTTACAACCCCCCTGGCATGAGCCGGGGCACCTTCCACTAGACCATGCTGCTCAAAGCTGCATCCTTTGGCTTTGAAAACTGACAGGGATGAGGCGTGAAGGATTATTTCCCATGACAGTAGGGAAAGACAATCAGATAGATCTGTGAGCAAACTGGATATGGTAGATTTGGCAGAGCCCTGGTTGTCCTGGCTGTGCAGCAGGAGCCACAGCAACAAGGGGAAAGCAAGGAGGGGGGAGGCATTATAGGAAATGTCAAATACTGAAGCCATGACAGAGCAAGACAGGTCACCCAGCAATGCTCTCAAAGAGCAAGAGCTGGCGACATAGAGGTCTCACACTTTTATTTACTATAGACATATACTTGTCCAGGGTTGGGCTTACTCTGCAGAGTGTGTCTGCAGAGACAGGTTGGAGGAATGAGGGACAGCCAGGACCTCATAAAATATTATCTCCAGAGCAGCCGTTAGCAGGAATCTGCAAGTAGAAGACTTTCCTGAGGGAACGGGGGAGAAACTTGAAAGCAGCCCCTGACTCAAGAGGGAATGGTTATTAAATACTGGTCTGTGTGGCCAGACCTGCAAGCTGGAGGCTGAAAAGAGAGACATGTTGGTAGATTCTGTAACATCTGAATGAAGAAGTAATGCAAGTGTGTTCCCTAACTTGTGTTTCATTTGTCTATAAATTGGATTGTTTTTGTACATTTAACTCTCCCTGATATCAGCAGCTTCTCTATACTGCATTCAACCCATTCACTCTTTTCTGTCATCTTGGTGCAAAAGTTCGAGTAACTTAAAAACCTTTAACAGTTAATACAGCTCTACAGATTTGTCCCCAAAATGTCCCAGTGTAGATCTTAAAAATGACAATTCATCTTAGTCAGATTCAAGGAAAATAAATCCAAGCAACTCAAAAGATAACTGTAGGTTGTTTTCATTAAAGGCAAACTGTACATCTCTTCTGTGCCCGGCAGAAAGTTCTGTTTCTGCCATATACAAACTACAGCCTCATTGAACATACATTTTAAGGCTCATTTTTAGGTGTTTTAAGCTCGAAGTTATCCTTTTGGTAGGTCTACAGCAGTGTGATTATTTGCGGCCAGGATCATTACTCTACATACATAAATGTTTCCTGAAAGAATAGAGCAGATTATCAGCCTTGTCTTGGGTGAAAGTGCTAGCTATTCATTACACATTTTCAGTCTGATACATATGATCTGATGTTAATTAAGCCCCTGCTATCTGTGCTTCTGTGAAAAGTGACTCCCTGATGTTTCTTACTGTCTTTCATTTGCAATCATGTGAACTCAAAAGGAATTGGCTTTTTCTCTTTCTTTTATATCATACAATTTATATTCTTATCTTGCACAATGGTTATCTGCAGAATTGACATGATTGCTCTGAAAATTGCACCTAGCTCATGAAAGCTACAATTGATTTAAAAATGGTGACTATTCTCACTTCCTGTAATCTCGGGGCAGGCTTGAATACGCAAAACTTTGTCTAAATTTGCTGGGCATTTTTGTAGAAGTGTTTCATTCATGGGAACCAATAGTTTTCATTTGCAAATTTTAATGGGTCTGTGACCTCCTGCGATATCAGCTTGGATCTTCTACTGAAGCTAATGGGAGTTGCTTTGAGAGAGTAATGGCTTCCTAACAGTACCTGTGTGCTAAGACTTTCATGCAGCTTGTGAACATGGCTCAGAGTGGTTTTAACACTCACAGTGTACAAATAAATACTGTTCTGGTAGAGTGTTTCTGCACAAATCAGCTCCAACCCTCACCAGAGGCAGTCGTGGCTGCCTACAGTATTTCAGATCTTCACTCTCTTTTGTCCTATTCTTGCCTCTAGCCTCAGCAGCCATAAACAGCTGTGAGGGAGTAAAATGTATTAATCTAAGCCCACCTGGATATATGCATCTTGAACAGTTTTGCAGAAGAGCTCAGGCCACACACAAAGTAATTCAGCATGGCAGCAGTGATGTCTTGTAGAAAAACCTTAACAGATGAGCGAAATTCACCTGCCAGGAAGCCCTGTGAAGACTTCCCATCATGTTAGATCTTATACTTCAGGACCCTAAACTGGGAGCCAGAGAGTAATTAAAAACCTAGCATTTGGACTCATTACTCAGTCAACAGATCCACTGAAACACTTGATCAAGACCTCCCGGCAGCCCAGCTTTGCTGTGTTTTCCTCCCTATCAGTGCATGGCAAAATGACATCTCTCTACTTTCAGCTTTGCCTCGGGCTTAGTGTATCTCTGGTAAATGTTATGCTGCTGCTGTTGCCTGAGCTGCAGATAGAGTGCTGTTCTGCCACAGCTGAGGTATTTCTCCTCTAATGAGTTGCACTGGTATTTTGACACAATGTTATGCAGGTTGCTGTCTTCCCACTGGTAGTATGTCTACTGGGATGATTACTTCTTTTGGCCAGCATATTCATGAAGGTCCAAATTGCTCTTGTCATACTCTGTGCAGAGCTTGCCATGGCATACTCTCTTTTCAGTGACTATGATCCTTTGCTTGCCAGACCAGATTAGCTACAAACTGTTAGCAATGGGCATTTTGTGTTTGATAGATCAAATTCCAGGTAATGTAAATGATCAAATTTCAGCTTGTAATGTAATAGATGTATCTAGAAAAAGCTGTCCTAGCTACAGCTTCACTGTACAGTCTTGTACATAAATTTTCTGCAGTTGGGTCCAGAAATTATACTGGTGTATTAAATGGAACCATATGAAAAGAGGTACCTCCCTTCTTGCAGTGTAGGTTACTTCACAGAAATGTGGGGTGGTCCAGATGGGCAGGTGATACCAGGACATCCAGAAAAGCAAAACTATTGCTGGAGTGAGAACTTTTATACTGGTGGGCACTGTGGGATATGGTGGCAGTTACTGGTTGAGGAAAACTGGCTTGATCTCTGTTCACCTATCAGAACCTTGACTAGGGAAAAAGGCCAAGTTCAACACAGAAAGATTCTTCTGACACCTAGGTGTAAAGGGCTTCTTATCCCCCAGAGACTGTCTTATCTCCTGCTACCAGATGTAGTGGTCTGAGCGCACCAGGCTCTGGCCACCACTCTTGTGTGCCAGACAACGCATTCTGGCCAGCATTTTCCATCCTTTGACTGTTTGAGAAATGCCGAAGAGACTGCACTGAGCATAGTCTTGAGTGGTTGGTAAGTTCAAGGAAAATATTATAAAAAAAAATTTATTTGGAACAGATAGGATTGTCCTACTGAAACAAAAGTACTTTATTTCATAAATTTATTGTGTGTATTAGCAAAAGAATATTGCCAGTTTTTTCACGTTGAACTCTTAATACTTTTTGTTGTTTGTATTTAACAGTTAATTTTTTTTATTTACATGAATTCTATTTTCTAAATTAAAGCAGAATGACTATGTTCACAGTAAGTACTTACATCCAAAGAAATAAATAAGAAACTGTGAGCTCTGTCTGCTTAACCAGGTTTTTAGTCAACTTTCGTATCTTCCTCTGTTTTCTTGTCCTTAAAATAAGATCATTACCTCCCATTGGTTAAAAAGACTCACTGGTCTTGGAAATGTGAAGGATTCTTTCAGGAAAGCTGAAGAATGCAGTCTCAAAAGGCTTATGAGAGAGCAGTACTAGGAAAAGCTACATATGAAGGCATAATCTTTCTTTCCTCACTTAGGTTAAGGCTAATCCAAAAGCTTTAAACACAATTCGTCTTTATCTAGACGCCAGTTTGACTTACAGTGTGTATGAACCTGCCTTACCCACTCTCTGCAATGTGAGTTAAAGCCTACTGAAGTCAGTAGAGGCTGGAGCAGAGCTTGTATGGATCAGAGGATCATGGAAGAAACAGTACTATCTGGCATGAGTTTGCCAGGTGAGCAGTATGGATCTCGTAGCTTGAAAATCTGGGTGCAACTGTACAGCCCCCATATTTTCCCCCCAGGTATCATTTGAATAAAGACTATATTAAGGCATCCATAGGCAATACGACAATATTATAATTTCACGATCTGTCACAATGCCAGGGCTTCCTATATGTTGGTGTTTGGCTTGCAAAAGTATCACTATCTGAATGCATTCTTCTAGCAGCATGGAGGCTACTGATGCTGGAAAACAGCTGAATAAAACAAACTAATATGAAATGAATAAAATTACCTTAAGGGTAGTTTTCATTCACCTGCTGGTTTGTTTGGGCAAAACAAAAGAGCTGGCAGCTATAGCAGCTCCTCCCTCCAAACTGCTCACATCAGTGCTTTCAAAGTGGAAATTCATATTTTTGTGGATTAGAGAGTTCTAGTCCATAAACTCTGTTGCCTTCATGTTCGTAATCCTAGCCCAATGAAACATGTGGAAGGGCAATCCTGAATATAGAGGGACCTCTGCACATTATTACACCCAGGGTTTTTCCAGTTGTAAGGAGTGTCTAGGTCGGTATGACTAGCCTGGCTTTTTAGGAGCACTCGGAGCCATGGCTGCTAACGCCCTTTGCAGCTCAGCATTTGGACAAGTGGGCCCTGGATCACATGAAGCACGTCTTATTAGCACACACAAAGAGTTACAGCAGGTGACTTGTGGCGCTTCACAGAGACATCTGTGGCTCAGGCAGTGACAGAAGAATTGTATCCTGGGCAGCATTAATCTGCCTTAACATGAGCTCATCCTTTCTGACTCATCCACCGTGTGCTTTCCAGTTCCTACAACAGGCACAGGAGCTGTTTTTAGTCCTTTTCCTTTCACAGCCTTGGTTTCCTCCAGGAGCAGCTCCATCCTGTGATTTGAAGGAGGAAGGTCCTGTGCAAAGCGCTGTCTATGAACACATGCCACAGCCCACAGTAAAGTACGTTTATAAGCACACCATGGTAAGACTGCGAGGGCAGTATCAATTTTGCCACTTCTTGATTTCCAAACACTTTTCTTTCCAACCCTCTATTCTTATATACTCTCTGCTGTATAATCTCTCACTTTCCCATACTCAAGAGTCACTGCCACATAAGTAGTCCAGAAATGAAGTTGTGCATAAATCAGAAATGAAACCTGCACTGTCCGGGAACACGTCAGTCAACTGCTTAATCTATTTATTTCTTGGAGGATTTATTGTATCTCCGAATACCTGCTGCTTCTTTAGAGAGTACCACGAAGAAAGGCAATAAAATGCATCCAGGTATAATATTCTGTGCTACAGGCAGATGATAACCATTATACCTTTAAATATCTTTCCATCTTTCTACAGAACACATTACACTCAAAATTAAGTATTATTTTGCATGATGAAAACAAATGAAAACATGTGATGCAAGTATAGGCTTATACAGGCATGAAATAACTGAATAAGTCACATGACTGCTTTTGATAATGACTTTTTTTTTCTTCTGTCTGTCACAGCTCTTTAACTTCATCTTTCCTCCGACAATGCTATTTGAATAAAGGGTTGTTTCTATGAAAAGTCGTGTGACAAGGAAAAGTTATGTATTAAAATGACACCGGTAACAGAAAGGCAGCATAGTCTTTTATTTTGCACGTGGTGTTGGCAGTTCAAAGATGAGTTGAGATGGTCATATACTTTGGAAGTAGCTTGCTTCATGGCTTAAAAATCCCAGTGTTTTGCTTTCTAATGTATTAAAATGGACAGGATAGCTCAGCTTACTGCTCCTGAGAGACTGGTGAGAACTCCGTTAGAGAGAGACAGACTCAAAGCCAGATCCCCACAGATTTCAGGAGAAAGTGGCTCGGAATGTTCACTTTGGAGACTAGCTGGGATACCCTTCTGAAGTGCTTGCTTGATCCAGCACTCAGCTAGGATAGTCTTGAGGGAAAAAAAATATTACTTTTCATAAAGTTGCAAATGGACCTGTAGAAAAGCGCTGAAAAGCAGGACTCTTCTTGCTGAAGTAACCAATATTTGGTCTAAGCAGAAGTGGAGACATTGCATAACAAGATTCTTACTGCCCAGATCTGTTCTGATTCATCCCACAGAAACGCATAGAGATATTTTAACAGGTAGTATTAGCAGTTTGCATGGTTTGCACACCTAATCACAACCCATTCATTTGGAGAGCACCAGTTTTATTTCAGGCAGTAAGGAGATAAGATAGAGAACATGTATTTATTGAACAGCGAGTGCTGAAATACTCTTATAAATACTAGTAAAAGCAAGTAACAGTCTTCAAATAAAAACAGACAGTTTTCTCAGGAAGAAATGTGATCTCTGTCTATTTCCCAGGATTTTACGGATACTGAAGGTTTCTATCCATATCTGTATGAATAGCGTATTATACACAGTTGTGAAGTTGGCCCTCCACTTATCCAACTTACTTTTATTATCAAAAGTATAATATAGCTATAGCAATGTTTCTTACATATAGAAAAATAACACACACCTTATATAGTGCCTTTCTTTTAGGTGATGAGAACATTTAAAGTGTATTCCAGTTCAGTAAAAATGGTGAGCATAAATGAAATTCTTCAGCCTGTTTTATGGACCCTAACACAAAAGATGCTGAAACTGGAAAATCCAAAACCTTGGGACATACTGCTCAAACTGTATGAAGAAGCAGACGGACACTGTAGGCTTCAGGCTTCATTCCAGTTTTCAACTGGTGTTCAGCCTTCATAAGTTTTCAGATGTTACATACTTTGGTTCAGACACTGAAAGTACAGATCTGAGCATATTTGGAAGTAATAATCAAAATCATGGCTGAAGTTCTGTTTTCTGTGTGGAGACATAAATGTGACTGGCAGTCTCTGAGCATTATCCTGAAAACGCTACAGAATAAAATACTTAAACCCAGGACAAATAGTTCCAAGTTCTCTTATAGAGCTAGTCTCAAGATTGTATGGCTGTAAAATCACCCCTGCAAAGATATCTGGCTGCGTGAGTAGGAGCCATGACATTGACATCTGTCATATCTACAAATGTTCCCATGCAGAGAACTAATTTACTTTTTTCTCCAGGTTACTTGTTTCTTAATGCTCATTGTGACAGGTTTTACTTCCCCAGATTGACACTTTTGTTAGAGCGTAAGTACAAAATGCACTTGTAGCTGCTCCTTTCACATGGTTCAGGATCTCTCTGTGTTCAGGCACTATCGCTGGTTGTCTGTGTTCAGAAACTACATCTTTTTGACTGCTTTATGTTTCTTTGCAAGTTTAATACACTTGATTAGTGAAAAGGATGTGTGTGTTAATATTCCATTAGGTCATTTAGTAATGCTTATTCCTAGGTTTTATGTAACAATTTGACCATATTTTTTTTTTCAAGTTGGTAAAAATGTGTATGTTTATCTGTGTATATATCTGTTTAGGTATATCAACCAACAGCTATGAGGTACTAAAAACTGGAGACTGAGAAGAGCTTAGTACTGTTTTAGGGGGATCTAGGATACCGAAGGATTCTACACCTTACTGGCAGACATCCTAAACCCACACAATCTGTTTCAGATCCCTGCAGGAGCAGAAGATGGCACCTGGAGGTCAGGCTTGAGGTCCCGTGGCAGCGCACATCACATCTGCTGCTCACCTTGCAGCTTGCTAGGTGTTACCTCCTCCCAGGTAATGAGAAGAGTTATGTTTTCCCTGGTGACTTCTGCACATAGTCTGTAATGTCTTTATGTGTCTCTCCTTGCCTCCTGCTAGCTGACAAGCTTCTGTCCCCTGTGGCCAGCATTGCACAAAATGCGCATGTGTTATAAGTAGTCTTACAGCTTTGAGCTGCTTGGGAGCTGCAGAAACCAGCAGGCAAGGCAGAAAATAAACCCCCCCCATCACAGAATAGCTGAGGTTGGAAGGCACCTCTGGAGATCATCTAGTTCAGCCTCCCTGCTTAACCAGGGTCTGCTAGAGCAGGTTGCCCAGGACCATGTCTGGATTTGGTACAGTTTTAAAAATAAAGGCCAGAATAATCTCCTCATCCTGCAAGGGCACAGGGTGTCACATAGGTCAAACTCATCCATTCTGGGTAGATAAACTGTGCTGAATCTTGATGTTCATAGTCGAAGTACTGGAGGGAGCTTTAACATAAAACTTGCCTAAAAAAAGCATGGTTTATTGCACCTTTTGCACTGAAGATCTCTCCAGACACGGGAAAAAACACAGAGCTTGTATTTACAAAAATAAATCTTTATTCTTTTAAAATATAATAAAACAAATTGAAAGAATTAACCTCTGCTCCACAAAGAAATTTCAGCACAATGCAGAAACTGACTCTGAAATATGCTGATCTTTCTGAAAGTGTCAAGGACTTCTTGCAAACAGCCAGTGTGAAGGAACTGAATTGTGTGATCCCCTGCTGTCAGGGCAATGTGAAAGAATGACAAAGTGTTTCTGGAAATTCAAGCAGTTTGTATCTCATGTTGACATAAAAATACATGCTCCTTAAAGTCTGTATGAATGCACTTGCAAACAAGAACCTGCATCCTACGAAAGAGATACTATATGGTATTCTGGAATGTATGGAATCATAGAGTAGTTTGGGTTGGAAGGGATACTCAAAGGTCTTCTAGTCCAACACCCCCCTGCAATGAGCAGGGACATCTTCAAGTAGATCAGATAGAATAGTTTAATTATGAACTGAAGTGATTGCTTTTGGGAAAAAAAAATGTTTTCATTTTTTCTTTTCATGAGACATTGCCATACTCTACCAAATGAAAAAGACCAGTCCCTCCCCCCCATTCTTACAGACATATATCACAGATATTCCTCCCATTCTTAGTTATTTTGGGGTCAGGAGGGCTGGTTTAGGGTGTTTGTTGGCATTGCAGAGTTGTAAAAATGTTCTATTTTAGTAATAGTAAATCTCAGTCAAAATATTTAAGTTTGGTTGTTCTTTATGAGGGAAACAACAATCTGCTTTTTGTGGAGCAGAAGGATGCTTTAAATTCCAAATATTGAAAGACCCCATAGAATTAATCCAGGAGATAACCAAACAAATTCTTCTGAAGACAGTATTGTTACTATAGAAACATGCCTAAATCTAGAACTTTCCTGTCATTACTTGGTTGATGGGGACTTTGGTAATAACAGTGCAGAGTCACAGAGGTATAAAAGCACCTCCTGCCCTCTCCATTAAAAGCAGACCGACAGAGATGCAAGTTGTTCTTCAGAGCTGGGCCTGAGGGGGCCTTTTCTTCAGCCACCAGGTTTGTGTCTCAGAATCTAACACCAAAAACTCTTACTGACTAGAAGACAGCCACAACTTTGTAGTCATTACTTCCAGATTAAAAATGTCAGCCTGAACACCTTGCAAACCTGCAATGCTGTCACAACCCTGTTTTCTCCCATCCTCAGTCCATTTTTCTGTTTTTGATATTTCTTTATGCAGTTTTTCATTATTTGGTGGGTCGCACTGCTGCAGGAGGTCACTGGGACAAGTACTTCAGTATGAATTTTAAAAGTGGATGGACAGAATTATTACGAAAGTTCTATTTAATATAGGAGCACAGGCAAAGCTGTAACTAAATCCCAGACTTCAGAGAGTATGGGTGCTTTCCTCTGCCACTCCACTACCACTGTCTTTTAGGTTTTAATAGCATTGCACATACACTTCCATCTTGCCCATTGTTATTTTCCCAAGGGCCATCAAAGGCAGTCCTGCACATAGGCAAAACACCTCCAGGAGTCAGAGCTGACCTATTATTTCCCATAGGTACCACTTCAGTGATTTTGTTACAAAAGAACAGGTTATGAGCCAGGTTGTTGGCCAAACAGTACACAGAAAGGCATATATCAAGGACGTGCCCCAGGTGGTGTGGAGATCTGCAGTGTTCTTGCTTCTGTGCCTCCAGGACAGCTTCCAGAAGCAGGGTCATGCCAAGATGAACAGCGACAGTGTTGGCACCCATGGCATCCCTTGCTGGGAGCAAGGGCTGGCTTGCTGGGGTGACAGCCGTGCTCTCTGGCAAGCACATTTACTTGATCGGAGTTTGTTGGATTTAGAAGTCAGGGAGGATCTAGGAGCAGCCAAAAATGTGCCTGCTGAGCTCCCCATTAAACATTCTACATGCTCCCTGCAAAGTAACATGGAAAATCTTGTGTGAAAGCAGGAAAGGACCTTTAAGTACAGCTCCCTGGGGCTGAGTTAGAAATGAGAGGCTGCTTGCAATGGCCATTTCTAACCCGGCGATCTCCCAGACGCCCAGGCCTGTCGCCCAGCCACATCCCCGTACTCATGACTTCATTTCAAAGATAGAAACACCCTAGCATGTGTCCTGGAAGATCTCTGAACTGTGCTCCATCCAGCCATGTCCTCAGCTTGGCTGTGCAGGAGGCCAGGGCTCACCACAGACCTCCCTCGAGGCACATCACCACCCTGGGTGTCTCCTGTGCCATGATGGACAATGAGCCGTTCCAGTGGGAGGCAAACGGAGCTGCTGACTCCTGCTGGCACATTGTGAAGAATGTAAAACTATGTAAAATTATGCAAAAGCTGACTATTTCAACCAAGTTAAGCTGTCTTGGAAAAATCTTTACAGGGTTTAATGAAGATTAATCCAGTCGACTGCTAGAGAAACTATTGTCATAACTACAGAAATTAATACAGAATACCTTGTCTACTGAGATATTTCAAGAACACCAATTTAAAAATACACTTGGAAAGATCATATAAGTTCCCCATGGATATTCAGTAGACTTTCTGCCAGGGAGAAAACCCATTGACTTTTTCATTAGACTCTCTAGGAATCTCCCATAAACCGATTAACATTCAAGTGGGAAGTATGTGACTTTTCCTATTTCCCTTGGGAAGGAGTTTATTTCTAGCCCTCCCCCACTTCTTAGTTATAAAATCTCTTTAGAAACTTATAGTCCTTGCTAAAAAAGATACTAAAAATTAGGTTTCTGCAAAAGTCAACTAACCAGGCTCGCATTCTTGCCTCATTTTTCTGTGTTTAATAAATATACTAATATTTATAATTCAAAGATAATAATTTGATTAATAGCACAGAGGTATATTGATTTTTATATGAATTAAAAAAAAAAAAAAAAAGAAAGCCCTACCAAGTTGTAACATCTGAAATAATGAATAAAACCCAAAAAAGGGAATACATTAATTTTCTTCATGGGTGGTTTCTTGAAAATTACATTTCATGCAAAGTTAAAACACGAGCCCTCATTTGAATTTTTTTATACTTCTGGACTACAGAGATCATTAATACTGCTTTTTTCTGTTGCTGTTTCCATGTAGACAGCTATGTGCTGTATGTAGTCAATGTTCCTCTTGGGCTTTTTGTTGACAAAATAAGTAAACTACCTCTTACAGTGTTTCACTGTAAGGAATTTCCCTCAGCCCTGGAATCACTTCGCAACAGTTCTTTGCACTCATTTGATTTTGCAACATTCTTTAAAAAATGGGAGTAGTGGAGATAAACACTGTACTGCCATGTCAGCCTCGCCAGTGCAGAGGTCTCTTGCCTCCTGCATGCTTTATCCCAGCAGTCAGACCAGCTCCCTTTGCAATACAATTACAGTAAGGGCTCAAGTTTGGCACACTGTAACCCATATGGAGGTACAAACATAATTTTCTTCCCTTTGTAGCAGCCTGGAAAGGGTTAAAAGCAGCCTGCTTCCTCTTCTTGCCAAAATTGCTGATTAGGCACAACCGCTCCAAGAGGAAGCAATCCAGGCACAGTGGGTGAAGGTGTTGGATCTTCCTCTGGAGAGCCAGCAGGGACCGGCAGAGAGACGCTGCGTGGAGAGCACTGATGGAAGGCTCTTGGATGTGGAAGGTAGGAAGGCAGTGTTGGAGAATGGTGAGAAATGAGAAGGGTTCATATGAGATCTGCATGTAGGAAATGATGGTAACAGAACCCCTTGCAGGCTCTTGTGAGAGGGGCAAGTGACATTGTTTTAAGCAAAACTGATCTTGTTCGCCCATGTTCTCTTATACATGTAAGTATTGCTTATGCTTTCACACTCATGTACTGTAAGCAGGGAGAGGGTTGCACAAATAATGGGTAGGCAGGACTAATGGTGTGCAACATGGAGGATGAGGGATGCAGGCCATCTAGTCTTTTGTCTTTCTCGTCTCCAACCTATGCTTGGAAGATCAATCGTCCTGGGCCACAGCAAATGGTTTCTTTTGTTCTCAGTGGTATAAGAGCACTGATGTTCATATATGATATTGTGAGTTGGAGTCTCAAGGGTGGGACTTATAAAATCATCTCCCCATGTGCCTCATACCAACAGACCCAATAAACCTACGGGCTGCAGCTTCCAGAGGTCCAGCTGCTCATGTGAAATTCCCAGGCATTCTTCCTCTGGTATCTGCCAGTGTCGTCTTGTGTTAACTTATGGAGTCTTGTTTAGGGCTAGGTGGTGGGGTGCTGGATGTCTGTGCACAGACAACCTGGGGGAGATGAGCCCTTGTCTGGATCTTCTAAGAGGGGCTATGGGAAAAGCAAGATGCTCATGCTAGGTAGCACTGTGGATTGAAGCTCCTGAAGGAGGTGTAATGAGGTTTTGGCTCAAAGTCCCTCCTTAGAAGCAGTGTAATCAGTTGAATCATGTTTCAGGAAGCTGCCAGTTGCTAACCTAGTGACAACTGGAGAGCACAGAATTATTACTGGCATGGGTCCTTCAGCCTGCCCTTGCATATGATCTCTTCCTCTAGTTTGGTCTAGTAGTCCAGAGCAACTCCCTACCCCACCTCCTCCCAAAACTTGATAACTCGCACACTGTCCAGTGTGTGTGGAACTGTGATTTCCTTGCCCTAGTTTGCCTGTTTAAAATGTACAAAATAATCTTTGCTTCTTGGATATTAGAAATATAACTGTGAAAGGTTGGATGTGAAAAGAAATTACTTGCAGCAATTATCAGTTGGAACTAATGTTTTGTTATGAATCCCTGTTTCCTATGCAATTTTCTTATTGCAAGTTTCCTCCACTAATTTTAATTGCCAGTTAAAGATATTCAATTTCAAAATAATCTGAATAAGCAATTTCTCAAATGGTCTTTTAAAGAAATATTACATTATTTGTTTGGTAGTTTTTTCTTTTTTTTTTTTAGTAAGGAGACTTAAAAAATAATCATTAAGTCTTGTTTTCACCAGGGAGACTGTTTTCTGTCAGAAAGGCATTTGTGCTTCCAGAAGTGTTAGGCTGTGAAATTTGCAGAAAGTGATTGCATGGCTCGCAGAGACCTGAACTCATCTGTTGGGTCATGGCTGATGTTAAGTGCGATAGTTTACTTTTTTTTCTTTTGTTTTTCATAAAGCTTTAATAATGATCCAGGTTACAAAGAACTGCACAGATCTAGGAACAAAGACATAATGGATTCTTTCATGATGGAGACAAAATTGTATCAGGGTAACTGACATCTTTCTTAATTCCCTAACCTCTCCACCTAATATTTTCTGGGTGTTGTACAAAATGATTTAAAGAAAGTATCTTCCCATTGGCTAGATTGGAGAATGCCAATACTCTTGCTAAGTTTGTTAATATTCTATCATTTTATGTTAGTTATACCAGAGATAAAAAAAGACATGAGTCTGCCAGTAACAAATGTATCTATAAACTCACCTAGACCAAGAGAAGACAACAAGCCAAAAACTGTGAGGAACCAGAAAGGGAAGAACTAAGTCGTACTGACTGGACTGTGTAAGACCCAGAGGTTTGGGCCCCTCTTCTAGCAGTTGCATCTCTCTTGCATAGCAGGAAACAATGGAGCAAAATTTTTAAATACTGTGAGTAAAAGAGTTGGCGTGATGACATTTTGAGGGAGACAACTAGGTATGCTCAGGCAGTAAGGAATAAATATCCTTGCCTGAGCGTGTATTTCACGGGAAACAAAGATCATGTCTGAAAGGGGTGCTGCTAGTGGAGGAATGTGGGTAAGATACATGGTCAACCATATATTGAAGCTGAGTGCGTATTCAAGGCTTTACCTGTATGCTGTATATATGACCACCACAGCCCTTCGCTTCTGTCGAACTGTTTTGCTAGTCATTTTTCTGAATAGTCTGTCAGACCACAGGCAGCATGTTCTTCTCTTGAAATTCAGACTAGAGGTGGCTGGAACTTCATGGCCTTATGTTGCAAAATCTGTAGACCCAGAATGCCTGCAGAGGAGGATTCTGGATGTGCAGAGTACCTTGGTCAGTTCCTGCTGTTAGGGGTAAATGAAGACAAAAGCCATCCTTGGAACTACACATAACTGATTCCCTGGAGAAGAGGCTTTTATCTGCCTCCCCATACACATTTACTGAGGTGCATGCAAAACATTATTTATGAGGGGTGCACAACCCCATTGGAAGCTGTTGTTACTGTAAGTAAATTGGCACGAACTCCCTCTCCTACCTAAAGAGGTAATAAGGAACTACGGAACAGTGTACATGATAGAGATTTGTATTAAGATTTGCCTTTGAGATTTGTGTCAAATGCTTCAGCAATGGTTTTAAGCTTGATTTAATTCCCCAAATGTGTTAACAACTAACAACAGTCAAGTTTGTTTTCTAATGTAACTCATTTAGTATATGGTATAAAATACAGTAAGGATTGAATTACATGGGTATGCGATTATGCTTGCAAAAATGTATTGCAATGAGCTTTTCGATTTATAGGCAGGAAATGAAGCTCTGCAATTATGTGACAACATCAAATCAGGGCAGTGAAATTGGAATTTAGTCTTTTCTTTTTTTAGATCTACTGTCAGCAAACATGACCTTAGCCCATTCTCCCTTCCTTGAAGCTCAAAAAAGATTTCTGGTGAGAATCCAGTGAGAAACTGGTAATTTAGAGACTTCTGAAGAGTGCATAATAGCCCACACTGTGCAGGGGTATCTGGCTCCAGCACTGGTGAGCAACAGGGCCTCATGCTCCCTCACTCAAATGTAAGGTCATTTAGGACACAATCACATATTTTAATCACAGTAAAGCACCCTTCAACACGGACCATTTTCAGCTAATTTGGAATCTGCCCTGTTCTGGGGTGCACTCATGCCAGAAGATATACTTGTGAGATGGGAAAAGACAAACTCTACAACCCTTCCTCTATCACACCAGCCAGGACTTCAAATTGTAAGTCAAGGGGGTAAATATGTAGAGCCTTTTATGTTGCTTAATTGTGAAAACATAGTTTACAAAATTCAGAGAGAATATGATAATACCAGTTTCATCTAATTCTTTTTAATGAAATAGTTTATAGAAAGTAAGGCTAAAAGAAAACCAAATTGATACTTAATGAGTAAGGAATTAATTCCTATTTTGAAGAAAACACATTTAGTAAGAATTGTACCTACAGTATAATGCACTTTTCATAACAATGATACTCTCTGAAGCATATTTTCCTTTAAAGAATAAGTTAGCTTTATGTTTCCACAGAATATACTCTGGATTTATTGCATCTGTGTGAACACTTCCTATCAAAAGCTATGATCTTCAGAGTAGAAAGAGCTGTGTCTGAATACTCTTACTAAGAATTTTGTTTCAGCTGAAGTTATCCGTGCTTACCTTTTTGATCATCTAAATGTGAACAGAGACTGGAAGACGAGAGAACAAATGAACAAGGTCTTTGCTGGTGAGGGTTGAGAGAGGCTGGAGCACCAGCAGGCTCGAGGCTGGAATGAAACTGCTGGAAAGGAAAGGCTGAGCTGCCAGAAGAACTGTTCCCTGAAAATATCTGCTTCTGGGATATGGCTGGGAATTTTATGCCAAACCTCTGCTAGACATATGCTGAGAAATACTGATAACGAATCTAGGTCAGGGACTTCTCATGTAAAGTACAGAAACTCATTTAACTGCCAGCAAAACCACGACAACTGTGTCTTCATTTTAAAGCAGCCCTTATGAAGAGATACTTTTACCGACCTCTCTCTTCAGAAACTCATGCACTTCAGGCACACTTCTAGCTCTCTGGTTTCTACTACAGAACTGCAGTACTTCAACATTAAGTGGATCAATGCTGATTCCTATTTCCAGTTAAATAAGTATTATATGAAATTTCCTTGTACTTGTGTAATTGTTTTCAGTAACATGAGAACAGAGAGTACTTGTGGTCCAAATAGTTGATCTTTATTAAGCTGGAAGGGGAAGTCACTTATCACATACATAATGCATAACTGAGCTATAAAAGCTTCTGAATCAGAGATCTCTAACATGTACATTCTGTGTTACACTGCTGCCAGTGTTATGGTTTACTTGGTTTAATAGGAGGAATATATTAACAAGTTTCAACTTTCTTAACAAGTAATATAAATATCCTAATTTTTTTCTTTTCATGTTCATAGAACCTATAACTATATTGTAGTGTATTACTATATACAAATATTCATTGTGTTAACGAGAAGTAGGATGTGTATCTTAATGAGTAAGGGATTAATTCCCGTTTTGGAGAAAACACATTCAAGAATTGTGCCTACACTATAACACGCTCTTCATAACAGTGATACTCTCTGAAGTATAGTTTCCTCTAAAGAATAACAGCTGAATATTGAAGTATAGATGTTTAATGTGGAAAGTAGAAATTGTGTAATCTGTATTAGTAAAGAGGAACCTTCCAGACATCTCAAACTGTATTGCAAAGATGAACAGACTACAGGTCTCCTCTTACTTACTCCAAAGTCCTGCTTGCTTCCTCTTTGCATAAGAGGATTTGATATTCAGAGAGGAAAAGTGGGACCGAGAGAATGATGTATAACTCACTGACATTGGCAGGGCGTTGTTGGAACTTTTGCTCCTATCCGGAGTGAGCTGGAGGAGTAACGTAATGCTGTTAGTAAGGCTTTGACTGCAGATGCTCCAGGTTTCTATTATCACAGTTGAGGGAACCATTTGAGCCTAACCCATTCTGTTTCAAAACATCTGTTTGGGTAAACTGTATTTGATCTTTAGTTTGGCTGGAAACTAAGCATTGTTTCTGTGTCTTATAAGCTGCAGTATAAAGCCAGAGAGATCTCTGCACTAGTGAACTCTGACCTGATGGAACTGCAAAATTAAGAGATCTGTCTTGTGGAGCTATGAAAGCCTGCAAAAAAGCTCAGTAAAGGGAACCTCTCTAAGCAGTCTGCTTTTATTTTCCTGTGCATACCAGTTTCTCAGAGTGCTCTCTCTTCCTTGAAGAATGCTTGAAGAAAAGCAGGAGGTAAAATTGCCAGACCTCCTTGATGTTGCTTTATGGTTTTTTCCTTGCTCCTGAAGACAGATAATCTATAGAAAAGTATTCTGAAAGCCCAGTGAAGGCTGTTGAATGAGTCAGAACTGAATTACCTTTTCAGACATCTTGAAGGATATGCATGAGTTCAAATCCCAGCAATTCTATCTGTCACTGGGTATGCTTAGTGGGGGCTACAACACCCTCGGCCCCTCAGGACTCCAGACACTATCCAAGTACTGAGCTCTTCGCTATGTCATTTTCTGAATGATAAACTGTACTAGGTGACTACTGCTGAATACAGTAGTTCATCTTCTAAAGTAGTCCTAAATAGACAGTAGTAGGTGCACACACAAAAAAGCACTGGACTTTATATTTTCTGAACTTCCTACCTTGGGAAAAGATATATTAGCTATTTATAAATACATTATTTCTGAAAGATTCAGGCAAACACCCCTAATTGTAACTGATTCTGCTTTTCCAAAAGCTACTGAAGACCTAAACAAACATTAACTCTTACATAACTGCAGTACCTGCCTAAATCTCCTCATATTTGTCCATCTTCTGCTTAATATGAAAAGTAGTCAAAACCTTAATAGAAGAATACCGATTGAGTCTACTGTACTCTAACAGGGCTTTTAAATTAAAATTAAAAATTAAGAAACTAGAAATTAGTAAAGCAAAGTTTCTTTTTTTCTTTTTTTTAATTTGATTTATTTTTAAGCTAATGTGTTTTGAAAATCAAGACTTGGATGTGATCTTTCTAGGTCCAAAGTGATGATATTTGAGCTTCCAGTTCAGGCCAGAATAGTGAAAAGCTATATGGTCCTGTCAGGAAAAAAATCCAACCAACCAACCTCTTGTAGGGGTGCAATTTTTTTTTTTTTTTTTTTTTTTTTTTTTTTTTTTTTTGTACACCACAACAATTTTTCTACTTAATGTCTCTGACATTTATCAATATTTATAAATGTCAAAAAAAAAAATTACTTTGAGAAAGATGATGTTCTGGACTTTGTGAATGGTCAAGTAAATACTTTCAGAGGTGTTAATTACACCATTTGTCTCAATAGAATTTTAGTGTTAAAGCTGAACACTGGCAGCCTTTTTAATTTTCTCACAGGTGATCAAAGCATGCAAGAAAAGAGAGAAGTTCTTGGTTAGTTTTTGGGTTTGCTTGTTTGTTGATTTTTTTTTAATTCTTTTTTTTCTTTTTGTTTGGTGGTGCTTTTAGTGGGTTTTTGGTTGGTTTTTTTTTTTTTAAGAAGTTGTTAAAACCTCATTAGCTTAGGCAAGTGGCTGGTGTTCAGGAAATTGCTGCTAAGTCAGATCTGCTTTTATGTCTGGTTTAACGCATTTTCTCCCTATTAATTAAAAGAGTATGCATGTGCCAATATCAGCCTTATATCAAGCAAAACAATCCTTAGCATTCAGGTAGCTCAGTACTCTTCAATACTAAAATTCTTTTGTGTTGATGGCTGAGTAGACAAGTGTGGTGGGTTGACTCTGGCTGGGTACCAGGTGTCCACCAATGCTCTTCCCCTCCTCAACTGGACAGGGGAGAGAAAATATAATGAAAGGCTTGTGAGTAGAGATAAGGATGGGGAGAGATCATTCTCCAAATACTGTCATGAGTAAAACAGGCTCAAGTTGGAGAAAATTAAGTTATTACTAACCAAATCGGAATAGGGTAATGAGAAAATAAAAACTAAATCTTAAAACACCTTCCTCCCAACCCCCACACCCTACTGACTTTAGATCTATAATCTGATCAAGGATAAGTTCTGAAGCTTTAGCTGAATTTCTGTGATGGATAAAGATGGTGATTAAAGTCTTGAATATGCAAGAAAAACAGACATGGAATGGCAATATTCTAGAAACTGCCTTTATTGAGCCAATGTGTGTTCCTTTGGTCAGAAATCTCAGCTGTGCACTCTGCCTCTAGCTCATGGCAAAGGAATCCTTTGGAATCCGCAAGAAGTATTGGTCTTCCAAGGGGGCCAGTAGTTACATTTTCAGAACCTGAGTAGAAGACTAGTTCCTCTAGAAAACGCAGGTCTGGTCACTGAGTTTAAAATGTCAGGACTGAGATGATGTAGTGATAAAAGAAGCACAAGTGGGAGATTTGTTCTCACATCTAATGATGTCTACTGGAGGGTGTTCAGTCTCTCTTTTTTTATCTATTTTTATTTCTTCCCAAGTACAGTGCTATAGCCATGTCTGAGGTGCTTAGGAAGAGCAAAGCTCATCCATACAAGCTTATTAGGTTGTTTTATTGAGGAACAATCAGTGAGCCATGGGCGGGAGGAAAGGGGAGAGGAGGAGAAGTGGAAGAACACATAATCCTGAAACCCTAGGCTGTCTCATTAGTGATCAGACTACCCTCCACTGAATGGACAGATAGACATCTGTGTCCTATTCTTTTTAATTGTGAAATGTTGAAAAAGTCCTGGGGAAAACCACAGGCAGGGACCTGAGTAATGGGGTTAAATACAGCTCACTGCTATAATACATAAATGTGAAGTACTGATTAAAGGCATATTCAGTACATGTTTTAAAAGAACTGTCTTCATGGCAGAATGGAGGCACGAGGTATTCTGCTCTGTTATGAGGGTTTCATTGCTTTGGGTACGGGGTGCTAACAAAACTTTCTCTTCCACTCAAGAAACAGAATAGAAGATCCAACTGCTTACACCATCATGTTGATAAGAAAGCTTTTGTGGGCTTTTTTCCTAGCAGTGCTGGAGATAGTGGTGCAGTATGTATAAGACACATGACAGTCCCAGCCAGCCTGGGAATCCAAGGGTTTTGTCTGTCTTCTGCGATCTTTGCCTTCCTTTCTTAGGGCTTTTATCTGTCATCTTTGTTCTGGTTCTTTGGTTTTATGTTTAGAATTTACCTTCATCTATCCTCTTTGAACTGTTTTGTACTCAGATGATCATGCTTGTAATGAACACTCTGCAATTAGTAATCAAAGGACCCTGAAATACAGTGTTCAGTACAGAGTTAATTCCATGAAATACAAAAGCGTGGGGATGCAGGCTAGTAAATTCCCCTATAGTATTTGCAAGGATAACAGCAGTCTAAATTTCTGTTTCTGTATTTCTCCTTCCTTTTACTATGATAGATTGAGTGGTATATGTATTACGCTCTATAATATGAGCTAAGTCACCTAATTAACTTGATAAATGGACTTGCCCTTTAGTTGCATTGTCTTTTTTTCGGCACTACTTCTATCCTTGCTATGGCACTGCATCTAAGTTTCACGTTCACCAAATCAAAGGCCAGCATGCATATTCTTGCTATGGCAGTGCATCTACGTTTCACATTTACCAAATCAAAGGCCAGCATGCACCAGTATGCAAAAAACATCTTTCAAAACTTTCCAAGTTCTGTGTGGTAGGTTTCAGCCTAAAAAAAAATTCTAATGAAAGCATCTTATGTCCATGTGAATAAAGTTATAAATAACTGGTATACGTAGGGGGACTGGCAGTTACACTACTGCACTATGTAGGCCATTGGGCCAAATGATATTGTTTCAGGAGATTATTCTGATCAAAGTTTGTGTACTGGGATGCACAAGTACACGGTTTTGTCGTTCTGCTCCAGAGTGCTTGCTCTGAGGCTCATGATTCCTACAAGTTTCCACAGTACCAGAGGTAGAAATTGCTCAGTTAGTGAGCTCAGAGTTAGCCTTGGTGTAAACACGGACTGCTGGCTTATACCACTGAAGGAGTTATTTGATCTCAATCTTTGTATTTGGTCTAGTAGCCTCTGTCCTGTTTCTAATTTACTCTAAAATGAAGGCTCTGTTTCTTTAAGCTCTAAATAGAGATTAGTGCCCACAAGCAGCCCCTTAACATACCAGCTGGGATATTAGTATGCAGGATTTTTTTCACTGCAGAGTTCTTCTGCAGAGTTTTGTATGTGTACACATGAGAAAATCGATACACTCATCATAATCAGCAAAGCAGTGGAAAACTATAGATGTATGAAAAATGGAAAACAAACTCAGTATTCTTCTAACAAATGTGTACCTGATGAAGAGGTCTCTGTTAGTGTGCTATTAATTTTCACTCTAACACTGAAGTTTGTAAATATGTTTAACTGAGCTAATATAATCTTATAAAAAGATGAATAGAGTTCATTATACAGACAAAGCAAAATATATTTTGCAAAAAACCATAGTAATTTATCACATCTTGAAGCTTGTATAAAGGATAAGAAATTGTTATGAGGAAGGAAAAAGATGAACAGTAGAGGCACAAGGGGAAAGAGCTGAAAGTGCCAGTAATTTAGTGTGGGAAAGTATGGCAGAAGCAGGACCTTCTGCATGGAGCTTTCTGCTAAATTCACCTTTGCACAGCCTTGCTTTTGCACCACCTGGAGGCTGTAGGTTTCTCCAAAATGAATCTCTTCAAACTGAGAGAAATATTTAGTTATGTCTACTGAGACAGCCTCGTGACTTGCTGCTATATGGCACCAAAACTCATTCCACTGGGATTCTTTTTTGCTGCCTGTGCCCATTGTCAATAGAAATTATGCTTTACAGAAGCTCAGCATAACATTGCCAGCACTACAATGTTACAATGTAAGCAAGTCCTAAATTAAGGTCCTAATCTATTTCCCTTCTGTTCTTCCTGACAGCAAACTCTTGGGTTATTGTTTGAATGTCAAACTATTCTTACCTCCAAGTGTTAGACATAAGGTGAGCTCACCTGAGGAGACTGTTACTTCTGGATTGTTGAGTGGGGTTGAGTTTTTTTTTCAGTATGGCCAAGTTACACAAGGTGATCCTATAGTGCAGGATTAGCATCAGCTCTCTTATGCTGTACTGTCACAATCTAAATGGCACTTGAAGCTATTTACAGCACAGAGAATTGCTGTTTTCATAGAAGTGATTATTGGCTAGAAACTGTCATAGAACTACTGGTGATGTGCAGGTTGCTGCCAATTCCCGCTACCTTCTGATACAAAACCTCCAGTGTCACACCTCAGGGATTTCTTGTTTGTCTTCATATATGGTAGAAATTTAGGAATCACTTTAGCTCACCTTAAAGCACATATTCCAACAACTCTTTTGCAGTTTTAACCAGGTCCTTAATTACCCATGTATATTGCCTGCCAATCTAAAATTAAGCAACCAATATGAAAGATTATTGCACTTCACAGCAAAAGAGCTGCACCTGGGATGGAGCTATGACTTTAATGAGACGCGCGAGGTGTTATCTTGTTGCAGGTAAGTTAGGAATGTTAATTCATGTGGATGCTTGTAATTGCCTAGAAATTATTTAAACACAGTTTAAATATCTGGCTTCTGGAGAAAAAGGAAACTTTTCTTACATTACTTTTCAGCAACCACCTGCCACCAATATTATGTTTAGAAAAGGAAAATCTAAAACAAATGTTTATGCATAAATGACTCTCAAATTTCAAACTGAGTTTGTTATGTTTGTTTCTAATTATGGTCCATAGGGTTGGAGTAGCACAGAGGGAGAGAGGGGAAGACGGCAACCATTTCCAGAAGCTTCTCTATAGCTTGACAAATAGAGCAGGAGCTGCAAACAAGGCAGAATGAGAAGCTGCACTATGAATTACCAAAGCCTGCAAAGCTTCATCTCCTCCCAAATGACAAACGGAGACAAAAGTTTCCAGTTGTTCTATGAAGCACAGAGACTCCTTGGTCTCTTGTTCAAAACGAAAAGGCTCTTCTCCAGGTCCTTGGCTTGCTGCTGGACAGAACAGCCTCAAAATTAAAGTCATGTCACCTGCCCACAACTCTGCAGCACTTGTTCGTCTCACTTCAAATGATGGCAGCTCAGCATCCCTGCTAAATGTTGTTATGGTGACAGTGGAAATCTAATACTGAGCACTACATCTGCCTGCTTATCTACCACTAAGGATCCTGCTGTGTACAACTTCAAAAGGAAGGGAACCAATGGGTTGTTTTTCAAAACCTCCTCAATGATCAAAGAGAAGAGAGACTACAAAACTGTCCTTCTATTAAAAATTTAATGCTTGAGTTTGATCCCAGGTGATAAAAGGGAGGGTGGATATGTCTCTTTTATGCACCTCTACAGCTGGATCCTTTGCTTATCTAAGGCCTGGCCATGTTCCTGCAGAAGATTGCAAAAGTGCCCTAGCCTCATGTAAGCAGCCTCCAGTGGGGCCCACAGCTGGTACAGCAGCTTGGAGAATGAGCTGATCAGTATTCATATGGGAGCAATGATCTCCAGGTGTCTGGAACGTGCACGCAGACACTCGCATCTTATTGGGAAGGCACTAACAAAGAGTAAGGGCACATATATGCTGACACTAGGCAGTTTCACACTCCAGAATGGCATAGATCACTCTCAGGGATATTTTCCTACCCCTCCCTTCAGCTCTTACTGCCCTTAGCTTAACACTGGCAGCAATTGCGTTTGTGTAGGTAAGTACCTTAAATATCGACTGGTGCCTAGGAAAGGTATAGAAATGAAGCGGAGAGGTGAACTTTTTAAAACACTGGTTAAAAATATAATTGATACGTTTATTATAGGTGAACAGTATAATTGCACATTACCTTTTTATCCCCAGTAAGAAGTGATCACAAACATAAAAGAAGCCTTGCTTCCCCCCTTTGTATCACATGCACTTTCTGTAAGTCAGTTTAGTTAGTGTCTCACACTGTATATGTGCTTGTCTTGTTAGTCAGTGTCAAGCAGTACCACAACACAGGTGGCACTAGATGAAAACCCCTGAAGTCAGCTGGACCTCAAGGTGACCTCTGCAGTCATCCTGCCTATTCCAGAACAAGGTAAGAGAGGGCAGGCTGAACTTTGTAAGAAAATGGTGTGCTGGTAACCATGACCCCTAATAGTCAATTATAACCCTTCTTGTCTGATGCTCAGCAATTTAGATTCCATGGTAATCTGAGTTCTTAAGGATGTTCAGGGTTTTTCTCCTCCCAAAGCTGCCTTTCCTGTTTCTCAGTAGCAGAAGGAGGTTCTTCATTTTAGTTGGTACTCTGTGCTTCTCTTTTGTGATTTGGTGCTGCTGTTTTGTCATTTTGATGACTGCCTCTTGCATGCGGTGAAATCTGAGCCAGGGAAGCAGGCAAAGTGCTCCTCCTCGCACCCCCCTGCCTTGCAGGCTGCAGGGAAGTATCTTTTGTGTTTCATTTGTACCTTTACAAAATATCACCAAAGAATCTTTTCAAAAGTTAGCACTACAAACTGCATTTCTGAAAAGCATGACACAGGTAGTACTCTCCGGAGCTCTGAGCTGGTTCATACACGATAGAGCTGACGAGCATCCATGGGTAGGGCATGAGAATCAGGAGAAGCTGAATTTTGTCAGATGAAATGATTGGTTAATTCTTGGGGGAGCAGGGTAGGGGTGGAAAAAGGGTTCGTTCTTAACCAGAGAATGAGCATTCAGAAAAGGGAAAACAAGCCACTACCCAAGCTCCGGGATTCATATCTTTTCAATATTGTTTGACAACTGAAATGTAATAAAATGGAAAAAACAAGGAGGCTGCAAATAATGAGGTAGCTATTGACTAATGCAATACGAAACATGAAACAGAGTAATAGGAACAATTGCAGCAACATTTCTCTAGAAATATACAGTCTATGTTTTTTCTGGCATGATTTTGGCCTGGCACATGAAATGGCTGCTACTAGTGAGCAAAGAAGATTGAGGCCTCCACTCCTCCACTGTAGAGGGCAGAAATAAGCAATACAAGATTCATCCCTTGGCAGATATGTCTGGGTAATGGAGGCTCCACCAAACTTCCTAAGCAAAGCACTTCTGCATTGGTAACTATCCTTACCAAAACACATTTTTGCTCAGTATCTAAACTGTAAGGTTTTTTGCTGGGACGCAAGCTTCTTCTCCTGTCCCAGGCTACAGGAAAAAGAATGTGCTGTCTCTTTCTCGTAACAAATGGCTATAAGGGATTCACGTTAGTCTTCACCCTATCCCCAGTCTAAAAACTACAACGAGATTGTAAAGATGGCATTTTCTTGCCACCTCCAGTCTGTTTATAATCTGATCTGCTAACTTAAGTTAACTCCACTCCTGTGGAGTCCTATTGCCCCATGAGAATAAAGTAGGAGAGAAAGTGAAAGCAATTCCCCCTTTTTCTCCGTTCCTAAAGCAGTAAGTATCTCCTAAATGGTGAACCTTTGTTCATGCTGCCAATGCACAAGCCTGAAAAATAGCTTTCATCCCTAGGCTGCCTCATGGAGAGTGTGGGTGGGTTTTCTCATAAACCTTTGCATATAATCAAGTGGTGTGCTGTCATGATAAATGCAGGTTCCTTTAATGCCATGAAGATTTTCTCTTTGGTGTATAACTGCACTCCGGAAGAACTGGGAGGTAGCTAGGATTTTTGTGTATTTTGTGCAGATGTTCTTGTTTCTGTTGTTTTGTTTTGCATGATCTAGTTATTAATTGGACAATGGTCTAATAAAGTCACTACTTGAATTTACTAACAGGCAAAATTGTTACATAAGCACAAATACTGTTCATCAGCTAATTTAAAGATCTTGTTTCAGTCAATGAAAACATTTCATCAGTCATTCTGTAGAATTTTTGTTTTACTTGTCCTCCTATCACAAAATACCTCAATACTAGAATAAGCACCTGCTATAAAATTACTGATCACAGAAGAAAGATGAGTATTTACTCTTTAGTGGGAGGTATACCAGAGCCTAGAATTAGCTTGCTAGCCCGTGGATTATTCCAATGTCAGGAAAATTGCCATTTATAACTTACATGTTTGTTGTATATCTCTTCAACTTCATGAGCAGAGCTGAGTATTTCTGTTGAAGTTTTTTAATTTGACTGATAAGATTAGGCTTAAAAAAGCTTCTGTGCATTACAATATCTCTGCTTGTTCATAATAGTAAGGAGTGTTATACCTGAAAAAGCAGAGAATATCCACAACTATAGGGGAGGGAGGGGAAGGAATATAGGGGAAGGGAGCTCTTACTCTGCTCTGAGAGGACAAGGTAGTGTTTTATGCACTAATGCAGCACACGGTGAACTTGAGGCATGGGGAATGACATGACCACCTCAGTAACTGCACAGTGTGAGTGGCCTTTTGTCTTGAATGGTATCATAGGAACTGACAATAGAGTAAATGGGAGGAGAAGCCACAAAATAAAAGACCTTTTATTTATGACAACAAAAGGAATAAATACGATACTGGTCCATAATTGGTGCCAAAATGCAGGCTAAAAACTGTTGTGATGAGGATTTGTTTTGTTTTTGTAGAGAAACACCATATTTAAGGTTTCAAGACATTAATTTTAGTAGCAGCTGAGAGATAAAACTCTTAATATATATGCATGTGAGTATTGGACAATGGCAAAGCACTATCTGCAGCTCAGGTAGTAATAATGGCTGTGTTTTATGGGGGCTATTTTAATTCCATTTCAACATTTACAGAAAATACCCTGAAGGCAGTATAAAAATCCCATGTGACGTACAAAGGGTGCACATTACCTCTTCACTGCATAGTAAAGCATAAAATGTTGCCACTTTTCAAACTTTTAATGTGTGAAATCTCAACTGCTTCATCCTGCATTGTGTAGCAGGAGAAAAAATAAAAAAGAATTATTCTAATTTTTTAGTTATTTGATACAACTAACATGGGTGTTTCTGGCAGGCATTAAAAGAATCCTATAAGGGAAGTTTTCAACATCCTTGGGGTTTGGTTTTGTTTTATTTACTACAGATTCTAACAGAAGACTATAAAGGCTAGCATTTTTTCTTATCTTTCTAGCCCAATACTCAATTAAAAACCCCACAATGGCCTGAAGAATGTTTCTCTCCTCCAGTCTTTCCCACAGGTCCTCAGTCTCGCACAGCACTGTCATTTCCTGAAGTGCCATGGAGTCCTACAGCCTAGGAAAACTTTATGTAATTTTTGTCTCTGGATTACTATTTCAAGGAAAATATTTGTATTTCAAGGCAGTCAAAGTGAGTGTCCCTTTCCTAATGAAGATATCTAAGCATAATGTGATCTCTTCCTTACTATTGTGTATGTTTTTTAGTTTCCCTTTCACATACTGCCTCATGTTTATCATGTTGCTAATATGGCTTAATTTATCTTTGCTGGATTTTATCACATTCCCCTATTTTTACTTGAATGGGAATTCTGCACAGACTAACAAAGGAAAACATACAAAGGAAAACCTGAAGTTCAAAGCCACTTAAGGTAGCTTAGAAAAAGGAAAATGAAAATTCACTTTAGATAAACAAAGGAACACAACGACCTACTGATTTTTTTAAGAATTTTTTACCTGCTTAGCTTAAAAATTTTACTGCAGTCACATTTTTCTTGAAAATATGATCACAAAAATCACGCCGCTCTTCTGAATTCACAGGTAGATTGTTTGATAGGTTGCTATGTATGAGAATTGTAATGCAATTTACCTGACAATATAACTTCTTGTAGTTACGCGTGGCATAGATGCACGAGTTTAATCAGCAATGGTGACATTCATCCTGATCTTTGTGATGTTTTGGTAGGCATGATTATGTACAACTGGTGCTTTTCTTCCTCTTTCTCCACGTCTTTCTGAACCTGTAATTGCTTACACAGTATGTGAGGCGTTGCTGAAAGTGGTGTGGTGGGTTTGTATCAATTATTGTAAATGAAAGTTTACCGTTAGATGGTCAGGTGATGCTAGTGTACTTTCAGATACTGAAAAAAAGAGGATGTTAGCACATGCAGCTTTTTCCAAACTAAGCTTTTGTATCTAGCTTTCCAATCAGCATGCACAGCAAAATGAAGCTTGATGCATTGAATTACACAAGAAGAAGCCATATTATTTAACATATTGTTCTGTGCAGCAAGCAGCTCTAACATGAATGAGCTGGGGGGAAAGCCTGAACTGTTCAGGACTTCAGCTTTTGCAAGGTCATCTTCTCCTGACTCAACCTATAAGACTATGATTTAAAAGCTTTCTGACTTTGCTCAGCAGATGCCCTTTGGCAGGATTAAACTGCACTGCTGCCAACCCAGCTCAATACCAGGCATGTTAATGAGGTGTTTTGGCCTTTTTATTAATTCTACAAGCAGGGTAGATCATTCAGCAGTGACTGAGAAAGTTTAATAAAATAATCTCATTGTTCCAAATTTATCACCACAATAAAAGAATCTACTAAAGAAATACAAGATGAAAAAACTATTTTTTTAATGCAGTATCATTTTATACTAAGAAGTAGTGCACCTTGAGTCTCACAGCAGTGCGAACATCTGCCCCATGTGGGTATATAGGGGTGTTGCTGTCTCCAGGAGGGACCTGCATAGCACCTCTGCACATTCCCATGGTTCTTACTGCTATTTATACTAAACATTTATACTGTTAACAGATTTTTTTAATGAAATCTTTTAATTTCAAAAAACAGCTGGAAAAAACTATAGTGACATACTGTCTTTATGGTATAATGAAATATATCCATTGTAGATGACAAAAGGTGAAGAGAGGACACCTTTTTGTAAATTGTGAGAAGTGCGGTCTCAGTTGGTGTAGCAGAATAGTTATAGTAGCTTCCAAAATTATTTCCAGAAGATCTGGAAACAGAAGTGTGGTTAGCTTACGAAGAGGGTTCGAAATGTGTGCAAAGAAGCAAGTGGCTATGCCCTACACTATGGAACCATATGGCAAAAGTGTAATGCTCCTTCATCTTCTATGTTTCCAGATTCAAAATTCAGCTGTGGGATTTTTAATGTTTCAGACATGTGAGCAGCTTCAAACAACTGCCATTAATTACATACAGTAAAAATTGCCTGTCAAATCAGTCTCCAAGTGTTCCTGTCCCTTCAGAAACCTCTTCTGCTGAGAAAGCTACACGGTCCAAGGCTAGCGACACATTTTCTGCATCAAAAAAATGTCAACTTTAAAAAAACCTTCTAAACCAGAAAAAACCAAAAGTTTATCATCAGGGTGAGAATTATCAAATTTTTCTTGGGGCTAGCGTACCTTTCAAATAAGCAACTTTAAACATAACATGAATATTGTGCTCTAATTCACTAAAGTAACTGCCTTCGCTGAGCACAAATCCATTAAAAGTTTTCTTTAAAGTTCTCTTCAGAGCCCTTTTCCCCCCTCTATATCTTTGTGGCTATTGCTTTTTCTTCTTTCCTTCTTTCTTCTTTCCTTCTTTCTTCTTTCCTTCTTCCTTCTTTTCTTTTTCCTTCTTTCCTTCCTTCCTTCTTTCCTTCCTTTTTCTTTCTTTCCTTCCTTCCTTTTTCTTTCTTTCCTTCCTTCCTTCTTTTTTCTTTCCTTCCTTCCTTCTTTCTTTCCTTCCTTTTTCTTTCTTTCCTTCCTTCCTTCTTCTTTCTTTCCTTCCTTCTTCTTTCTTTCCTTCCTTCTTTCCTTCCTTCCTTTTTCTTTCCTTCCTTCTTTCCTTCCTTCCTTTTCTTTCTTTCCTTCCTTCTTCTTTCTTTCCTTCCTTCTTCTTTCTTTCCTTCCTTCCTTCTTCTTTCTTTCCTTCCTTCCTTCTTCTTTCTTTCCTTCCTTCTTCTTTCTTTCCTTCCTTCCTTCTTCTTTCTTTCCTTCCTTCCTTCTTCTTTCTTTCCTTCCTTCCTTCTTCTTTCTTTCCTTCCTTCCTTCTTCTTTCTTTCCTTCCTTCCTTCTTTCTTTCCTCTTTCCTTCCTTCCTTCTTCTTTCCTTCCTTCCTTCCTTCTTCTTTCCTTCCTTCATTCCTTCTTCTTTCCTTCCTTCATTCCTTCTTCTTTCCTTCCTTCCTTCCTTCTTCTTTCCTTCCTGCCTTCTTCCCACCACGGGTTTTCAGGAGCTAGCCAGGGTAGATAGCTGTTACTATGACTTCCCCATCTTCCTTAATTCCGTGGTTCTTTGGCTTGCCTCTCAGCCAAACTCATGCAAAAAGGACAAACTAGGAATGATACACACAAAAAATACAGAAAACTTGCAAGACCAGTACCTACTCTTTCCTTAACCTCTGTTTTGTAGCCCATTATTTCTGGCACAAGTTTCTTGGAACGTCAGAAAGTGAAAGGATACCAAAGCTATGTAGAACACAGATTGAGATTCAAGCCTCTGGTACTTCTCAAAAATATGGGATATTGAAGAGGTCTGCTGTTCTGTATTTTCTGCCATTGATACCTCCTACAGTCCCTTCGGGGCCTCTTGCTGGACGAAGGTAATGTTACTATTTTTCTGCTCTTTGCATTTCATTTTTTTGATTTGAACTGGGAAAAGAGGCAATGGCAGGGCTCATACATCACCAAGACATGATAAGATGTCCTGAATTTTTTTTTCTGAGCTTATCGTTTAACAATGGATAGCAAAACAAAAAACAGGCCTATCTTCAAATCCAAATATAAGGGACTTCTATTTTCCACTGCCTGGCAAAGAAGAAACTGAACAGTTTATATCCAATTGCTTCAAAGTAGCAGATTAAAATCAGCTTTCTTTAAAGCAGCATACCTCCCCAGAACTGGGACACTGACATCAGCTTTCTATAAAGCTGCATACCTCCCCAGAACTGGGATGCTGACTCCAGGTGTCCCTTCCCAACTACAGCAGGGCAGGTACATTGTAATTTCCAGAGCTTTCCAGTTGCTCTCAGTAAGGAGTCATGTCGGAAATTCTGATGCTTCTTTGGTTTTGCCTGTGCATTGCAAGGGTCTCAGAACAACGTGGGAGCTCAAGTGAAAAATATGCTGCAACTTGTCTTAAATTCATCTGACTGCTCTCAAGCATAGTCTCTGCCTCTACTTGAGAGGGCAAATGTGAGTTTGTTGAAGGTGATCAGGCTGATTTTTGCTTACTATTCAGTCGTGTATTTGGCCATTCTCTACCTGCTCTATCGCTTTTTCTTGGTTCTCTGGTTTATTTAAACCATTTAAAGGTGGTTCTAAATATTTTAAAGCAAAAATGCAAGCAAAGATTACTCAGGATAGACTAGAAAGTTTCTAGCAATATATCTATATATTTTTTTTTTGTTGCCGATTCAAAATGTTTTGAATATGATATTATGTTCAAAGTTGCACTCCTATTCAGTCTGAATACCATACTGCAATTAGTCCCACTGGTTGAGCTGAAGCCACTGTGGACATACAGTAGCACTATATGCCTGTGGCTGTCAAATTTGACCCCAGATAGAGAAAATTAATAGTTTTGCCATACAAGCATTTCCATATATTATATAGAAATTTTATCATGTATATTGTATTTCTGTCTAATATCCAAAAGCCCTTGGGGCAGGAACATGTGATAATGGATAAGGTATGCACCTTCAGTGCTAAGCATAAAAGTACTAAGCAGCAAGAACATAGATCAGCTCCAGAAGACGCAGCTGGAAGAGTATTTGCTTAAGGAAGGAATTGGGTTTTCTGGTGAAGACTCAGTTCCTGGGGATGACTTTTACAAACTGGAGAAAAGGGAACACATCAACTTCATGCTGTAGTTTCTGTGGTTGTGATTATTTTGTTGCCTAATTATTTTTGCTACCTTAACCTTCTACCGTCACTGTATCCTTTAAACATAAAATTCTTATCTTGAGGATTCACTTGCTTTTCTCATTAAATGAGTAGTATTTTGATAACTGTAAATTTCTATCCCTGAGAAACTTTTGGCAAGCTACTATTGGTGGGAAGTGAAAATAAATACCATTTAAATTATATTTTCCTCTGACATGGCATCACATTGTAGACAACATAACATTAATATATCTTAATGGCTGTGCTTTTCAGAGCTGGCTATCAGTCAAGCGTATAATTTCATGTTGTCTGGAAAAAAATTAAAAAGTGTATCTAACAGGACAGAATAAAGTCACCGCACCCTGGAATCAGTACTGATTTTCCCCTTGCTTACAGGACCCTGCCATTTTAAAAGATCTACTGTTTCTTAATGTTCTGTGTTTGGATGGTTGTAGGTGTTTTATTAAAGCAATGGGTTAGTAAGAGGTTCAGAAAAGCTGCTTATAGTGGCTCCAGCTTGGTGTTGCGAATCATGCTACATGGCTCAAACCTAAACTCTGAGCCAAATCCTCCTCCATTTTGTCCACAATTCCTTTAATAAGTATGTACTGCTTACCAAATGTTTTATTTTGAACTTTTTTCTTGGTAGCATTGCTAGTATATTACAATATTTTCTCTCCTATTAAAAATCTTAAGCACCTCCATAAATCTACAAATTCCAAATAATATGAGAACCCACACTACATTTTTTAATGTCTGACGCCATATTGTAATGTCTCAGTTTTGGCTACAATGCTTAAACATAACTAAAATAATATATATACACAAATCTTTGCTTGCATTTCTCCAGTAGCTACTAGTTTTTAAAAAGAAACATCACTTACAGCAAGGTTTTACAAGATCCTAGGTACGTTGATGTTGCCTCTTCTTACACTTTTGAAATGTCATCCTAATTAAATGTTTCAGTGAACTTTAAAATTTTCACCCCCTTGCATTTTTTTTCTCTCTCACAAAGATGCGTGCTCACATCAAACTCATCAGCACTGCCACAAAAACTGTCCCATGTCACTTGCCTGTACGACAGGAGAAAGTATTAACACCCATCCATCATTTCATTTATACCTTGAAACGACAGCAGCTGGGAAAGAATAAAACAGGAGGAAAACAATCTCTATTGGACAGAGGAATGAGATGGTTGTGGTATATTAAAGTGGAGATGTGTGTAATATAGGCAGCTAAATACATCAGTGATGGAGGCAAATTTTCTAGTCTGCACCAGCCCATGCCCAGAGGTAAGTGAGCGCTCAGCAGGTGTCACTACTCAGCTGGTAAACAATGCTGCTTGCTTGGTTGTGGGAACCTTTGCTTGCACTGGGACTCAGAACTTTATACTGTTTTCTCATGCCAATGTGAATTAATCCTGTATGGAGAACAGACTTACATTTCTGGACCTATATTATGTTGGGTTTAGTACTCTTTGAAAATATTTACCTGTATATAATGGAGGAATTTGACACTAGATAGGTACATGCAATATTACAGGCAATTCTCAGATGTAATCTTATCCTTGTCCATCACTTAAAGCCAAAGAGAGCATGGGCTCTGCATATGGAATGATGCTGGACTTCAGAGGTCTGACTGAAAAGTTTAATCCCATTCATGCCTGTTGTTATCTCTCCTCCTGCCCTGAATGCCCTAAAGAGACTTAAGCCAATAATCAGTATTCATAGATATAGTGAGCATTGTGTTTTCATCCTCTCATCTTAACCTAAATCATCCTCCTGCGTTGGTTTGTGTACCCCACAAGGACCTCTGTCACTTTGCTGGTTGGCCGCATCAAAGGCCTGCAGTTGCTCTCTGCTTGTCCACTGCTGTCCACCTGTACTACACTTTGGAACTGACCTCCTCAGCCACAAACATTTTCACTTTCACAGGCTCAAATTAAAGGGTGCATAGGAAAGAAATAGATTTAGTGTGTTATATAGTATATGTGTGTTTAAGATGGTAATTTGTTTGGCTTTCATCTGCTGGAGATTTTTTACTTTCTGTTAAGGGTGCATTGATCCTGTAACATTACCTTCAGTGGTAGTGAAAGGTTGCGTTTAACTGATCCCAGCTTGCTTGCACATTCAATACCTTGGTGTTGAATGTAATGTTCCAGGTAAACTGAGCTTGTGCAGTGCTGAAGTGCGGAAAGGGAACAGTTCTTTCTCCTTGAACTTCATCATCTTTTTCCCTGAGACACATACATGTACACAAAAATTTCTTTAACTTCAACTAACACTACTTACAGGTTATTGAATTTCATCTAGTCTGTCAGATTTTAAATGTTTTGTTTGTGAATGTGGTGTTTGTACAAGGTACACATCTATGCTTCCACATTTATTTATGCTGAGCTGCATCTTTTCCACTTAAGTTAGGTGGTGTGCTTGAAAACAAATAGTTCAAAAACGTTGCTTGATGTAAGGTCAGGTGCCTGCAGACCTGTTCCATCGCTCCTTCAGAGGGACGCCGCCACGAACGAGGCACCCATCGCCAGAGCCGCGCTGCCTCCGGACGGCCGCGCTCCGAGCACCCAAGCGGAGGCCGCCCCACCGGCGGCCCGAGACCAGCACAGGAGCGGGAACCGGCCGCCCCTCGCCCGAGCAGGGAGCAGGCGGGCTCGCCAGAGGAGCCGAGGCTGCCCCCGCCCCGGCTTACGGCCGCCCGCCAGGGGGCGAGCGCTACGGGCGGCCGGCGGCGGCGGGGCCGCGGGGCTCCCCCTATTGGCGACCGACGGCAACGCGCGGGGTGGGGGGCGCGGAGCGCGCCCGGCCCGGCCCCCGTCGCCGGCGCTTCGCAGGCGGCAGCGCCTCGGAAGCGGCAGTGGCGGTCCGCCCGGCTCCCTGCCTGCTTGCCTCTCCCGCTGGGAGCCAGCGCCAGCCCGGGCACCTTCTGCAGCGGGGACTACTGCCTCCCTGCTCTCTCCTCTTCTTCCTTCCTTTCCACCTCTTCCCCGGCCGGTGAGCGCCGCCGGCTCGCCCCACCGTGAAGTCTGGGCGCCCCCCAGCCATCGCTGCTGCTCCCCATGGGGATCCGGGAGTTCCCCAACGGCTCCGCGCGGGGCAAAGCCGCCACCCTGTGAGTACCGCTGCGGGGCCGGGCGGGCGGGGCGGGACGGGGACACCCCACCCCAGCTCACCTCACCCCACCCCACCTTAGCCGGCGGCGCCGCCCGCCCGCTCCCGGGGTTCGCTCCGGCGGAGGGCGGCAAGGAAAGTTTGCGGTGCCGCTGCCGCCGGTCCCGCTCACCTGCTGGCGGAGGTCCCGCCGCTAACTTCGCCTCGGGCCGGGGCAGGGCGGCGGCGCTGGCAGCTGCGGTTCCCCGTTCCCCCGCTGACGCCCCTCTCCCGGCCCGCAGCGGCATGCGGCGCTCCCCCGATGTCAGCCCCCGGCGGCTGTCCGACATTAGCCCGCAGCTGCGGCAGCTGAAGTACCTGGTGGTGGACGAGGCCATCAAAGAGGACTTGAAGTGGTCCCGCTCCGTGGAGGACCTCACCAGCGCGTCCGTGGGGCTCACCTCCATCGAGGAGCGGATCCTCCGCATCACAGGCTATTACGGCTACCAGCCCTGGGCCGCCAGCTACAAACGTGAGTCCTCGGCACGGCCGGGCGTGGGGGGGGCTGCGAGGAGCGGAACGAGCACTGGGGCTTTGCGCGGGGTCACCCCGGCCCGGAGCCGGCTGATGAGTGCGGGTTCGAGGGCCTGATCGCTTTACCTCTGGGAGAAACTCGCCCCGTGGAAGTGGTCTCACTCTGCGAAGAATTCCGTGTCCGTGCTGCGTTAGTCGTTAGGCAGTTGCTGGCTTACAGGAGTAGAGTGTTAAGAATCACAACAGCTAAATTCTGCTAAGAAAATAGGTCAAATATTTGTCTTAGTGTTGCAGACACACTTAGTGGTGCTGATTAGAGTGTTTGTGACAGCTGTGTAAAAGCCCTAGCACTTTCATGCACACACTGTTTTCACAGGTAGTGCATTCAGAGCATCTTTCTGTTGGTTTAGCGGTCTGTCAGATTTTCACAGCACTTGATCTGAATATTATATCTTTTCTTATGTCAAGTGGAACTGCTTCTTCCCTATGCTTGCACTTGAGAAAGAAACTTGCTATGATATCAGTATGAAGAGAGACAGTGGAGCTGTATTCCTCCACATGATTTACAAAGGAAGTGATACCTTGAGTGGCTGTAATATATCAACTAGTATATTTGTGTGTAACGCCCTATTTCTTGTCCATCGTTCATCACGATGATGGCAACTGCATGAATTTACAAGTTCTAAGTGTAATTTACCAACTAATTGAAGTAATAAAAATATTTTGGTTGTCTTAATGTTGTTTGTAACATCACAGGGGGTTTTGCTGTAAAAAGGATTGTGCTGTAACAGAAATCATTGCTTTACAAGGAAGACTGGCTCTGATAAAGTGATTGTTTTTACGATGTTCTTTCGTAAGTAGTAAGTGTAAGCGTTCTGAAATACTTACTCTTGGATTATCTTTTTGTCAGTGTGCTTATAAGGGAAGAAAATACTACAAGAAAGCATGGTACACAGTACTAGTTCATTTTTTCTGTGGCGAGGAGCCACTCCTGGTTGCCTGATAATAGGACTTTACTAGTAAATATTCTAATACTTCTTCTGTAAGAGCCTTTTTATTTTTTCTTTTTTGACTGCAGTTATGGCAGAAATATCTGTTATTTGTTACTTTACTCACAGGGAATATGGGATTTCTCTAAAAGCAATTCCATTGCCTAGAATGGGACCGTTCTTGAAAGTAATGCTTATTCAGGTCAGTTTTCAGGATCAGTTCATATGCTGATGCCAGGCTGAGTTGGATTTTAGTGTTTCTGTCTGACAGCGTGACTAATAGTCCAGCTGAAGTCACACTGAGCTGCTATGGCTGAACTTCCTGAAATAATAAAGGTCATGCTGGCTCCTCAATTATATCCTATTTGTCGAAATTTATAACTGTCTGAAAAAGTTAATTGCAAGCTTAAGCCTGCTATTCTAGTTGTATTTTTCTCTCATAGCTCGTTCTGAACAACGAAATTACATACTTGAGTTGTAATGGTGGGGGATAAATATACAAAGTGTCTGAGTTTCATAAATGTATGTCTAAAAATAATAGGTTATGTGAAGTCATTGCCAATTTAAAATCTGACTTGCTAGGAATGAGAAGAACACACAGAAGAAAAGACCCATCTCCCTAGCTGGGATAATAAGGCATGGCTGAAGCAGAGATGTGTTGGTCTGCATCAGCTGAATAGCTGATTGAATGCATGTAAATGGGGTAGATCATGAAAAGTGGGAAGTCAACTCTACTTTGAAACCCCTTTGAATACTCCTTCGAGCTGGGCTTAAGCCCAGTTTTGGGATATGGACTTTCTGTGTGACTTTCCAGTTAGAAATTGGCCTAAGAAGTGTGAATAAACAATTTTTATAAAGTTTAGATTGCATCCTGGGTATGTTTTGTCATCTTACTCTGCATGCTTGTACACATTTAGGTGCTGTTGGCACTATGAGTATAATTATGGAGTACATTTACAATGGACCTGCTTTCTGGAAAATAAGTCTGTAATCTAGTCTGATCTAGAGTTGGTCTCTCTCAGTGACATTCTTTTTATTGTACCTAAATCACTTGTAGGGCAAGATCTGTTGTGTTGGTTTGTTGGGGGTTTTTTTCACATTGAAGTGTAATTCTCTCATACTTTATGTAGACTGTTTGTATAGATAATTATCGTATATGTATCTATGTATGTATGTATGTGTAAAGTTGTTTGAGACATTCAGGACATTTTGCGAGTTTTTTTTTTTTAACAAAACTCCACGAGGGAAACTAGCAGAGAGAATCAGGGATAGTGTTGACCCCATGACCCCAAAACTTGCTTGGAGACTATTTTTGTTGTGCTAAAAACTTGACTGTTTAAAACATACTGGGATACCTCAAGGTTATGTACCAAGTCCAGTATTTAATATATTTATAAATTAGATGGAAAGAGAGGAGGAAGAAGTGAAAATTTGCTGAAGACATAAACTGATGTGGATTGGACAGAATGAGAAAGGACTTATCATTACTCAAGGGAGACCTGACCCAGCCAGGTGAATAGGCCAGATGTCAACAGATGACATTCAATTATTACAAATAAAAGCCTCACGTTTCCTGAAAATGTTAAAACTACCTGCAGAATTTCACATGATCACATCAGCTGCTAAGAGGGAATAGTTTGTGACTGTACACAGCTCAGGGAAGACCTCTGCTGTTTGACTGCACTTGCAAACTAGATTTTAGGAACTGGAATAATATAATGTACTGCCTGTGTTATGATGCTTTCAGAGAATTTAGTGGTACAGCCTAGTGAAATACTGTGTAATATTGGTTATCTCTCAAAAAAGATTACAGAAGGCTCTGAGATGAGTAAGGAGAAAGAGTACAGGCATTCTGTAAAGAATCTCAAGAGTTTGGCTGTTTACCTTAAAAAGGTTGAAACAAAAGTATGGAAGGTACTGGCACATATTGCTCAGGCAGATAGAGAGTTTTCCTTCTTATCGTGTTACAAGAGAAAAACAGGTGGACAGTCAGTGAAGGTGAAAAGCCACCAATTAAAAACTGATGGAAAAAGAAACGGTTTTTAAGAAAACATGCAATTTGTTCTTGGGATTGGGAATTCAAGGGCTTGTAATTGATAGCAGTGACTGTAATAAATTGAAAACATATTGGAGAGAATATTCAGAATTCAGAATTATTCAGAAAATTATTCAGAATTCAAAGCTTGATTATTCAGAATTAGGCTGGGAGGGGGCTGCTTCTTGAGGATTTGTTGTGCTTCCCTCTGTAGTATCTGCCTACCTTCAGAAAGAGGGATAGGATTGTGTTTAGCCTGATCCAATCTGGCAGTTCTTATTTTTCTGAAATTCTAACTATTGATTTTCAGGGTAACTAATTATGTGAATAACTGCTCTCCAGTCTAAATCCAATATTCGTATTTGTCCCATGGGGACTATTCTGCAGCATCTGATTTGATTTCTCAAATGCAAAGGCAGAGGAGAAGAAACACATGTAAGATGAGGTCGGATTGTAGAGTCATACTCTGATGCAGCTATGTTAATAACAAAGCTTAATGTTTGTGAAATCCTAGTTGTCAACAAGAGGTACTGACTTTTAAAATTTTTAAATTAACACAAAGGGATTAAAGAGTTTAATTAAAGAAAAACAAATCAAAAAAACCCAAAAAACCCCCAAAAATGAAACACCGCAAAATCTGTAGATCCCAGTGACAGCCTTTTGTTTTGCATGGAGATGAAACCATTATTAAGGCTGTATTAGCAGTGCTGTTCTCTTCCATGAAGGTTAAGTAAATTATCATGATTTCCACCTCTAAAAGCTTATGACTTCAGTTTAATAGCAAGTTTAGAGGTGAACAGACATATTTTAAGTTTCCACTTCACGCAGTTATCAGAAGGAATTAGGTTGCTAGATATTTTTAGAAGTGTAGTCCCTAGGAGCTTTACTGTACTTGAGAAATACAGGTGTCACTAAACTCTTGAATCGTCTTGCTGAGCAGTACGGAAGACTTGTCTATTTTAATTATTGTAGCAAGTGATAGGGCCCTTGTTTCCACATGAAGTGTGCACAGCTAGCACCTTTGCTAAACATTAATTTTTCTCTACATTAACTAGGTCTGTTTTGTGGTGATTCAATATCACACTCTGTCATTATGTGATTAGTATTTTAAAGACATTCATGTGGGCTTGAGACAACTATCCCTTTTTTACAATCTTTGCCTCTTCCTACAGATCACCTGCTTCTACTTCTTGTTTAAGAATAGAATTTTTCTTCTAAACAGGGACTTTGAAATACCTTTAGCATGTGTTCCTAAATACAGACTTGTTATGGATAAATCAGGATTACATGGGTCCCTCCCTCCTTTTAGATGTCCAAGAGACCACCTGGCCTCCCACTTTTATTCACTTACTTTCTTTGTGTGCTTACAGATGTTATTCTGTAACCTGCAGAAAAAGTACTTTTAGATCCTCTCAATTCTATTTCGTAGGAATTGACCACAGTTTGTGGTGCGTGGCTTGTGAGCATGCATTTCTATGAGACTTTGACCTTATGAATAATTCCAGGTTGTTCCAGTGATGACTTTTAAGTGGCATACTGTTGCTCAGGTGAAAAGGAAAGATTGCATCCAGTAACTAAAGTTCACTGGCTTTTCTCCTCCCTGCTACTTTAAATGTTATCTTCCTATTTTTACTGTGTCCTCGTAGTTATTTCAACATTAATAAAATAAACCATAGAGTTGTAATGTCCAGAATTTCAATGTAGTACAATCCAGCATGTCGCATAGTAGGTCTTGACCTGGACATGGAATTTAAGTGCCATCACCACTACGAGTAATATATTGGAACACACTGGCTTACAAATACCCTGAGCATTGCTCAGAAAGCATAATTGTCTGAGTATGAAAATGCCCCAGTGACTGAACTTTGATAGTCTTTCAAGGTAGTAGTTCAGTGTTGGTTTTAGCTAATTAAAAGTATGAGCATTGTACCCTTGTAAATGTTGGAGCACCAGTTATACAGCTAAAGACAAGTGCTTCCAGCTGATCCTCGATGTTCTTTCTTGTGATCTGCTTTTAATGTGACATTGAATGCTGTAACTTTCACACTGACTAAAGGCAAATCCAGTGGGGATATGAATCAGGGTAAAATTATTAATGCTTGAAATTGGTGCAAATTTGCATATTTTCATCCGAGCAAAAATTTAACATATTTTTTTGAGGTGATATACAGGAATCTTCAGAAGTTCAAAGCCAGAAACTGAAGCGTATTGGTTTCCCTGCGGAAAACCATTTTCAGGCCAGCTGTAAGCAATTAATTTAAAATGGATTACTTGCTTTCCCATACATAAATACTGAATGTAATGCTCTTACAACTAATGCAAGACTTGGTGGTGTTCATGTTGCTGTTCCTGTGGTCAAATGATTATCTTGCAAAGTGAGAATCTTGCTTTTCAGGTAAACACACGGAATAACCTCTAGATGTCTTATTCTGGCAGAGAAACTCACATAGCTGCCCAGGGTCAATCTACAGGTCACACCCCCTATCCTCTCCCCTTACCCCCCAAAACTTAGAAGACAAGTGAAAATATGTGCTTTATTTCTTATTTTCTTTTTTTTTTTCTTTCCTTTTTTTTTTTTTTTTTTTCCCCAGCTAGGCTTATGGTGCCTGAAGGCCTGATTAATTTTATTTTTTTTCATGCTCTTCATTGCCAATACTAACATAACTAATTGTTATGCTAGCAAGAAAAGCTAAGAAAACATGGTAACTCCTACAGGTGAAATAAAGCAATGGTAATGAATTGCATAGCAGAATTAAAAGTTCCGTAGCATTATTGTTTCACATGTCAGCTATAGTTGTCTGCTGCAACATAAACTTACATGCGGTTGTACACAAAACCAGGGACACTACTGATTTATATCCACAGGACAGCTCACAAAAGCTTGAAAAGCCATTTCCCTGTATACTCATTGTAACAGAAACAGTCTCTTAAAATATTTCAGAGACCTAATCATAAATCTGCAGTGGATGTCCCAGAATATTACAGGAGATGTTTCTCTTTAGAAAGGGAACCCATTGGCCCCTGTGGGCTTGAAATCTTTGACTGGTCTTCCAACTGAGAATGAGTATGGAGTAGCCCAACCTGGCCATGGGAGACAATGCAGAGGAGGTTTGGAATACTAGTCAGCTGCAAAATACCTCATAAATATTTAAAGAAATAGGGAGATTGAAATATAGCCAGCCTTTCAGAAGTTTCTTTTTCAAGACAATTCCAATGGAGAAGAGACATTAGAGTTCTTTGGCTTTTGACAGGTAGAAAGAAAAGTATTTTTGGACAATGCTAAGCAGAAATCTGGGTTCCTTGTTACAACACAGAGCTTGCATTAATAACAATTTTTAAGTTTTTAAATTGCTTGCTGGGAAGCCAAGCAAATTGTAATTTAAACTGGTTTACTAAACATTTTGAATCGTTTAGTAAATATTTAGTAAATGATAAATGTTTAGTGAACATTTAGTAACCTGTTTACTAAACAAATTAACTGTGGTAGGCTTAAGTAACCACCACTTTTAACTAGGCAGCTGGCGAAGTATTTTATAGTTTGTTATCTAGTTTTCACAGCGAAGAAACTGAAAATATCCACCTAGAAATAGTCCTTGCTTTTTTTTTTTCGTTTGCTTCCTGTTTTAAACGAATTAATTGGTTGCTTTCAACTTTTTTTTTTTCAGTGCAGCTTTCATCTACTGTACACCATTTATGCAAAACAGTCCGTGGGACAGCAATTAGGGGTTTGTTGGCTTCCAGCATTCATTTTATACCTTTCACAAACTTCATCATTGAATGTTGTTATTTTGGGAGAATATACCACCGAAGTCTCCATAGTAAAAACCTACTACTAAAGTTAGTTGTATGACCTTGTAAAGTCAGGGCCTATATTAACAGTTTTGAAGGAGAGTGTTACCCAGGCATTTGAGGCTCCTTTCACTGGTGAACTGTATTTTTTTTTTTTTTAAATAGAGATGTGAATGTGTTCACTAATCAATGCGTTGAATCCATAAGAATGGATTGTGGCTAAAACCACAGATTACTCTGTATTGATATGGAATAATGAGGAAGTAAGCTAATTTGCTAAAGAAGAATTTGGAGACTATCATCAAGAATATGAACAAATGCTTATTTTGGAACTATCTTTATTGGAGGCCCTTTGTCAGAGTGCCATGTCTGGTAATAGTTCTGGAGTGTACTGTGTGGCGTATATTTGCAACTTAAAATCAATGATTGTTTAATAAGAGCAATTAGTTGCATAAGATAATGGATTGGAATCTGACTGCAAAGTCTGTGCTTGTCTACGGTAATATCAGATGCCGTGTGTAACTGGAGTGTTACTGAAACACACAGCCACAAAAGGACAAAGACTCGTGGTCCCAGATGTTTGTCCCTCTTGAAATTGCTTAGTGCATCACCAGCAAAGCTCATTTGCCTAATAATTAATTTAATCAGGTTCCGGTTCATATCAGGGCTGTCTTTCAAAGTGATGTTTTGTTCCCTAATTTCTCTTTAATGTAATAAGGTGTTTGTGTTTCATGTTCCTGGTGCAAATCAGAAGCTGCTGATAATTGATGCCATTTACTGAGGTCAAATAAGCCTCTAGATAAAGAGAGGGTTGGAAAAGTTACATACAGACAACTTTAGCTCTTTGCCAAAATGGCCTTCTCTGGAGCAACTGAGGTTGTAGTTCTGCTGCTTTCTTTCTAATGGAAGCTGAAGCCACAGACTTCCACTATTGCTAGTGAATTATGACTACTTTGAGAACAGTAATACAATAAGCATTTATGTTTTCAAGAAATAAATTATCTGCAGATCATGGTTTCTACCGTAGGGAATAGCTAGTCATAGAATCATAAAATGGTTAGGTTTGGAAGGGACCTTAAATATCATCTAGTTCCAGCACCCCTGCTGTGTGCAGGGACACCTTCCACTAGACCAGTGTTGCTCCAAAGCCCCATCCAACTTGGCCTTGAACACTTCCAGGGATGGGGCATCCGCAGCTTCTCTGGGCAACCTGTTCCAGTGCCTCACCACCCTCACAGTAAAGAAACTTTTTCCTGATATCTAAATCTGCTCTCTTTAGTTTTAAAACCATTCCCCCTTTTCTATCCCTACATGCCCTTATAAAAAGTTCCTTTCTAGCTTTTGTAGGGCCTCTACACTGGGAAGTACTACACAGTACAGGAAGGCTGCTGTAAGGTCTCCCCTGAGTCTTCTCTTCTGCAGGCTAAACAAGCCCAGTTCTCTCAGCCTGTCTTTATAGGAGAGGTGCTTCAGTCCTCTGATCATCTTTGTGGCCCTACTCTGGACACACTCCAACAGGGTCCATATCCCTCTTATACTGGGGGCCCCCAGAGCTGGATGCGGTTCTCCAGGGTCTCATGAGTGCAGTAGAGGTGGAGAATCACCTCCTTTGACCTGCTTGGTCACGCTTGCTTTTGATGCAGCCCCAGGATACGGTTGGCTTTCTGGGCTGCGAGCGCACACTGCCGGCTCATGTTGAGCTTCTTGTCAAACCAACTCTCCCAACTCCTTCTCTGCAGGGCTGCTCTCTACCCATTCTTCACACAACCTGTAGCTGTGCCTGGGATTGCCCCAACCCAGGTGCAGGACCATGTACTTCGCATTGTTGAACTTCATGAGGTTGGCATTGGCCCACCTCTCAAGCATGTCAAGATTCCTCTGGATGACACCCCTTCCCTCCAGTGTAATCAACCAAACCACGTAGTTTTAGTGTCATTAGCAAACTTGCTGAGGGTGCCGTCAATCCCACTGTCCATGACTGTGTGGCTGACAAAGATGTTAAACAGTGCTGGTGCCAATAATGACCCCTAGGAACTTGGTACTTGTTCCACTCGTCACTGGTCTCCACGTTCCCCATCAAGCCCTCCTTGTTGGTGAGAACCTTCATGCCATATATCTTCTTGTGGAACCTGCTTCCCTGAGTATTTTTGATTACCTTATTATCTTCACCTAGCACATTATTTCATTCCTCAGCACATCTGTGGAAGAAAAAAGATGCTGTGATTGACGGAAGGCCACAGAGAAGTGTTTATGAACCACTCCTTGAAGCATGACATAGATAGGAGGCATGTGGGGGTGGTGTTCCTTGGTTTAATTTTCTTTAAACTTTGTCAAGCTTGTGCTGCACTCAGCCAGCTCCCCTTATAAAAAAAGTGCATCTAAGTGGTTTCACACACCTCTATTTTTCTCCTGAACTTGAGGGCCTTGTGATGTTCATTTTTGTACCAAATAGGCCTTATTTTGCTTCCTGTCTTTTTGTTTTCATGAGTGTACCCGGCAAATGTAAGAACTGGGCTTTTTTTTCTTTTCCTGAGAAAAGCTATTTCACTAGTGTAAGAATTTAGGTGGCCTCCCATTTAGAAAAATAAGGATGACATCACTTAGCCAACAGGATATATTAACTCAGCAAGCCAGTCATACGAGGCAAGGAAATTTGAATCTTTGAGTTTCTCCAGGACAAGAGCCTGTAACTGGCTGCTAGTGAAATAATAAGGCCTTGATCTTGCGCTTAAATACTCTTTTTGCTTTGCCGGTAACTGGTCCCCATGCAATAGTTTGTGAAAATGGGCCTTATGTGTCCAAAGAGAGCAACCATATTTTCAGTTTTGAAGAGTGGTGCAAAGTTCTGCTAGTCCCACTGCGATATAATGATAGATGGGAAAGCTAATCTGATAGTGACAACCCAAAGAGTTTTATCTTTTTTTCCTTTACATTTATATTGGAAATAGCACAGAATTGGATACTTTTCCTCACTAGCTCTTCTTCACACCAGCTAAGGTACCAAACTAGCATGAAAGTGGAGCTTGTACACTGTCCCATGTATGCTAGAGTATGCCAAGTCATTTGACTCTTAAACTAGTAGCTGTGCTGTTTGTGAGCCCTGTGGCAGTCTAAGGGCTCTACCTCATCCAGAGTATCTTGATCTTGCTTTGGCTTTGCCAGATCCACGCAGTTGTATGAACAGAGCACAGGCTTGTGCTGAGATGGGAAGTGAACCAAGAATCTGCCTCTTCAGAGATGGTGTGCTTCTGTGTGGGTGATGATGTTTTCCTCATGGTCATGTCCTGAAAGCCTGGAGTTGACTTTTTCAAACAGTAACTTGTATCCAGACAATGTGGTTTATTGGGTGTTCTGTAGGGATTATCTGCTTGCCAATTTTTGCTCTAGCTGAAATACTCAGTGTCAGGATTAACATCAACCATGCAGTGTTTACACCATGAAACAGGAAATACATCTTCATGGCTTTATGATTCTGTTGGCTCTTGTGCTCACCTTATGCAGTGTCTTTTGAAAGCTTTGAGACTAATTTACTAAAATATGAAGCCATCTGTACTAGTATTTGTTTGGGCAAACTAATATGGTAATATTCTTATGGTAATGGTGTTTAATTTTCCAGTTTAGACATTAGCTACTGCTTATGGTTTTGGGTAGCACTTTCCATATAACAGAAATTAGTAATAGAAAACATATTGTTCCTTTTATTTTTGCTGAAATTATATTTTGTTGTATAGCATTTAGCTTTACAGTGTACCACTGGCCTGGTAACTTCTCAGTTGTGGACTTTTCTTCCTTTCAGAAACAAAAATTTATAATTCAAAAATATGTTTAGGGTTGATTTTCAGAGGCTAGTTAAATAGAAGAAATTACAAAATAATGTAAAAGTAGAAAAAGGCAGGCAACATAATTAAACCCCTGAAAGTCAGTAGAGCCATGGAAAAATGTCTGTAATCAAAGTCAGGAGTTCGGATCACTTTCAGGTTGAGCAAGAGGAGTGAGTAAAGGTCAGAAAAAGGTTTGTTTTGGTTTGGTTTTTTTTTTCTGCAGATTTGGCTTCCCGACACTTTATAGCATGTGTGGTGACTACAGGCTTCCTGTTTTTCAGGACTTCTATTTCAAGCTACTTCTTACATACATTGCAAATTTACATACATTGTAATTTAGGAACTCGGGTTTCATTCAAGCCAGAGATTATGCCCAGACAAGGTGAATTATGGTGCATTCAGGAGTTCAGAAACAGTTTTAAGGTGTCTCTATAGTCATGGGAGTGAAGGTGGGGTTTTGAGATGAGTGTAAAGCCCACAATTTAATTAGTATCGTGGGACATTTAATTATATTGTGGAGACTCCTGCATCCAGCCATGTGAACCCTTCTCCCCCTATGCAGGGTTTATACCTCTTTTTCAAAAGATTCTCTTTTCAATCTGGGAAAATCTAGGAGTTGGAATGAAAAAGAAGATTAAAAATGGAGGAATAAGAGCTACTGTTAATGTATTGCTTCCTGGATTTCAGGAGGCCTATCTGACTCCTTGGTGGTTTCTCCAGCTTGTCAAGTTACCCTGGGAGAATACATGGAGAGTGCACAAAGAACATCTTAAATCACATCTTAAATCACCGCATTCCCACAGTTGGCTTGTAAGACAGTGCAGGGTAGAATTTGACCTCTGGTTCCTGCTCATAAATTACTTCCCAGTCTCTGGGAAATATTATTTAATAAACAACTTATTTATTAAACAACTTCTTTTCTTGCTTCTCTTGTTTCAAAGACAGAAAGAAAATACATTATCTTTTGCTATTTCAAAACTTTACACCTTAGTAATGTGTAGTTCAATATCTGCAGGAAATTCTTTATCTTTTGCAAATAGTTACTTCAAGAGGTGGAGGGCTGTATATGTGTTCTGACTTCATACAGGGTGAGTACTTTTGTGTTCTATAATATTTCTCCAAATGGAAATAAAGATGGGCAGTGAATCATAGAAGCAGAACACGTATATTCTTTGTAGAGAGATGTATGGACAAAACCCATGTCTTGAATCTTGTACTGGGAGCAATATTTTGGAATCTTTTGTTTCTGGCACGTCCACAGTAGAAGTTGAATCTCACTGGAGATCATTCTGGCAAACAATATTAGTCATTCTGTATTTCTAGAAAACTCAGAAAATGAAAAGATTTTTGCCTCACACCTTTATAGGAATCTTTGCTATTCATATTACTTTAAAATGACACTCATATACCAGACAGTGTTTTCTTTCTGCATGTCAAATTCTTTTACATCCTAAAATAACACTTCTCCAAAAGCCACAATATCTCTTCTATGTACAAAAAATACGTTGGAAGTGGGATGATATCAGAATCTCTCGAGTGTAAACCTAGACCTTCTTATGACTCCCTAAGTACTGTTTCATTTCTTGATGACCTTAATTGCGCAAGGGAAGCAGGGAAGTGCACCTCCAGTAGAGCACTTCTCGCTCAAAGTAATGTAATTATTCAGCTCGGCAGTCATAATAATGTTGAAAATATGAGAGAATTAGAAAGAGGCGTTGAGATGAACCCCCTGACTCCAACCAAGCCTGTGGCACTTTTTGAGTAACTTCAGTCAAGCCAGGTTTCACCCACCAGGCTTAAATCTTAATTTAAGCAGGCTTCCTTACTTATATGCTGAACATCTGTTCCTAAGGCAACTGCATCCAATTACACCTACCCATAAATGGTCTTTATTATATGTTCCTGGAGCTCTATTGAAGGAGCTCTATTTAAATTACAGAAGAATTATTTCTTTTAATAGATGTGCAGTTTTAATTTTCTTTCATCTTGAACTTTGTATTTAATTAGTACTTAATAGTTTGTCCCAACATGGGTAGAAAGCATCTACAGCAATTGAGAAGAAGACCACTCTTTCTTCCCATTGCCTAGAAAAGCTGACTATTCAGAGCCCAAGTGCTGAAAGGAGAAAGAACATATGTAAAGTCATTTGCAGTTTTAGGTTAGGAGTTAACGATTGAGACCTCTAACAGGGCATGCTAATAGAAGCACTGGGATAGGAGGCAAAGGTCCTCAAAGAAGTCTGTTATCAATAGGAAATTGTCTTTCTTTAAGCACGAAGTCCCTAATTTTTGTTAAATGCCAAATCATTTTTCATGTCTTTCCCCTTCAGGTGAGGACAAAGAATCCACCTACACTAGTATGGGGAACACTGAATGGGTCTGAGGCAGGAGCCTTTTAAAACAATAACAGAAAGACATTCTAGTTCGTCATTTATATGGCTTGAAAGCCAGTTAGGCTTTGACAGCCCTCATTCAGTCAGCTGAGGAATAAGAACATAAAAACAAGACCCCCTCTGCAAATGTAGACAAAAGTGGTGTTCAGTGGGATGGAATCACAGGGTTCCTCAAGATATTTGAAATGCTAAAGATAATAGTGTTGTACATGCAACTTAGGTTTTGGTTTTTTTTTTTTCGATTATTGTTAAACTATCCCACCACAAAGCCATATGAGTGATGTATGGGATGCAGCTTGGAGAAACTCCTGGGTAAAGTTTTAATTCCATCTAATGAAACTAGTTGATTGGGTTAGTGCATTAACCTCAATCTCTTCATTTTCAAAGTCTGAAATCATTCAGTCTTCACATTGGTAAAACTCCGATAGAAGTGAAGAGGAATTTTTTCCCGACTAAAACCAGCAGCTAATGGTGTGAAGGAATACTGTGGTCCTGAAAGGAAGTGAATGTTCTGGTCTAACTGTGTTTTGTAATAGGTCTATGAAAGCTGTGCAGTTTGGCAGGCTTGGACGCTCATAAACCCTCCTGGAGACTACCAGGAGTAAACTTGCCAAAATATTTTTGCAAGCACAACATGCTATCACACAAGGCCAGCATCTCTTTTCCTATTCTAAAGCCTTCTTCGCTTTCAAATGCAAGTGCAGACTGGATCTGGTCCCA